>NC_052152.1:164363924-165046049 GCF_902713615.1 Scyliorhinus canicula | reverse complement strand
TCTAGCGAATCATGGCCCGTGCAGAGTTAGCAGACTGTGCAGCTTCACCATGTGCGCAGTCGCTGCCACCCAGACCCCACTCACTTCAACGCAAGCAAGTTTTCCCCAACTGTTGTTCTTCTTACTCACAGTTGCTGTCAAAAACTTTTGTTAAACCTTTACATTAGCGGCAGTGCTTCGCCCAACGTCTGCGTGTGTGCACGGGTCCAGTCCCAGGAATCTTCCTTTTCTCCATCCCACAATTAATCAACAAAACTCTTCTTTCCAGCGGTTGTATCTGCCTCTGTCCTCGTCACCAATTTTCTCTCCTGTTATAATTCTTTGTTGCCACAAAGAGAATAGGTATGGAGGTGCCCACAATCTGGATTCTTGTAAAACACGATGAGAGATTTATTGAGAGTGTTGTTCAATACAATCAAGATGAGGATCTGCTCAAAGCCCGCATAAATACCCCGCTGACATCACTACACATCACATGTTGCAGAATCAGCAAGAATATATTCCCATATACATAACAAAAAGCAATAGGAATAAGTTAATGACAACCAAAACTCTTCTGTTCTGAAATCATCAGCATCACCAGAATTGATCATTAAAAGAGATTTTACTTGTAGCTATGATTCAGTTTGGCATTTTTGAATCATTCAACAATGGCAAGGTGGAGATTTTTCAGTTTACTTGAATAACCTTATTAATAAAGAACATTTATATATTTCATATTTTTCATTTCATTCAGCTACCAACCATCATAACAATAAGACAATTCAGCATTCAATGAGGTAATGATTTTAATCAGATTCGTTGCCGCATAAATAGTTTTTGTTTGTAGCTTCATGAGAGTTAATTCATTTCCATAGAGGAAATAAAAACACTAAAGACAGATAACAGAAAACAGACCCGTAGAATTCCTGGTAACATTTGCCTTTAATATGTAAAAGAGTTACACAACAAAGAAGCAAATACTTCCTCATAATCTGAAAGGATATTAAAAGTCTGTGGAGATACATGTTCTGATTTTAAACATTCAGGGTTATGGTTTTCGGTTGATCTGATGCTGCTGTAATTCAGAGATTTTGGCATAATTTTATAAAAGCCTTAGTTGTAATGCAGCTCCTGTGATCTTCTATGTACTGGTGTAGCGAGAGAAATCTGTCCTTAAATTTCAAGCAGATTTCATAAACATCATGACAGCATGTGTTTAAATAAGCACAATTATCAGAATTTCTACCTCAATTATCAATGCTCAAATTATTTGTGTTCATGCTTAGTCATGAGAATTTTCACTATTAATAGGGTTCCAGCAAAAGATTGGGTTGCATTTTATTTTCTCTTTTGGAGCAAAGTCCTTTGCCATCATGAAATGAAAAAAATGAAAATCGCTTATTGTCACGAGTAGGCTTCAATGAAGTTACTGTGAAAAGCCCCTAGTCGCCACATTCCGGCGCCTGTCCGGGGAGGCTGGTACGGGAATCAAACCGTGCTGCTGGCCTGCTTGGTCTGCTTTATAAGCCAGCGATTTAGCCTTGTGAGCTAAACCAGCCCCTCAAACCAGCCTCTCAACCAGCCCCTCAACCAGCCCCTCATATAAGTTTGAGTCAATGTTTGGTACCTTTCGTTCTCTGATCATTCCTGATGTGAGGGACTTGGTATATGCAGTAGTAAGCTTATTATGTAGAAGCACAAGTAGTGTAATAAAATGGTACTTAGCAAGGCGGTCACAATCTGTTCCTATGGACACCAGCTCTGGACTCGCTGGATAATTGGGGAGCTGTCTTCTACTCTGCTCTTGTTAGTGCTGTATTCTTGTTGACCATAGTCTATCATCTGATCTCTTAGTTGTGTGTTGAGGGTCAGAAGATTCTTCTTCCTATACCCTGCATGGGTCTAGCCTTGTGCCATGTCAGGCGACTGATTAGTTTATCCTTGAGTAGGGTGAAATCTCATTTTAGCCAACCTCGTTAGTGTATTATTATTTTGTTGACCTGATTAGTTTAGCATGAGTTCATTATTGTCCATTACTGCATTGTTAACTTACATGTCTCTCATGCATGATGTTTCTGTTTATTAAGCAGGAGATCTCTTAGTTAACATAGTCAACAAATCTCAGTTCTTTACCTTTGCCATTGTCTTATTTCAGCGTTTCAGAGTTCAGCGGAAAGGTCAAAATACTCCCTCACATCAGCTTTCGTTCCATCATTCCCATACATCGAAATATTACACTAACCGAATGATTAGAAATTATGCCTCGCTCCTCGACATTTCCAGATTTCGTAATTCCACACTAATCTACAAGTAAGATTGGGCTGTGTTACAACAGAGGGTCAATCAACTGATCTGCTGGTTCATAGCTTTCACACACTTGTGTCCATGACTCCTGTTCCGACCCCTTTAGGGGCCAAGGACTGTGCTCCATTCGATTTCCCCCATACACAGCTGAGTATGAACTTCCCCGGTAATTGGGTGGGGTTTCCCCTTAACAAGGGAGAACTACTCAGTATAAAAACCCTGACCTGGATGCAGGTGAGGGACGGTGGCTCTTCTGGGAGAGGAGTTACAGTTTGATTATTTTGTGTACAAAGTAATAAACCTGCAGTTCATTTCTATCCTACCGTGCTTTCCTGCTGTCTCTCCCACTCGAGTTCCACAACTCCAAATGCCATACGTCTGCCACAGATTTAAGACAGCTACATGCTCACCCAAACGCAACAACAGCTTACCAAGTAGAGAAGGGTGCACTAATTAATTGACAGCCTCTTCATCACTAATCTCATTAGATCTTTGAAAGCAACATGGAATCTAGGAGTAGTTGTGAAGTATTCAGAGGCCAACCTCTGAGTCAGATACTCTGGGTTTGAGATCCGCCCCAGGACCTGATGGCCAAGGAAGGTGCGTTCATAACACGGTCAAACAGGTTGAGTGCATCAACCTGCAAATACTTCCAAATAAGCCAATGGTCGGTGGTAAGAGCAGGAGAAACTCCTGGTCAGCCATATTTTATGCAGAAAGGCACCCCACAAGCTTTCAGCCCCTGGTGGCAAATTAGCAACCTGTTTCAGGAATTACTAGCTATGGAAACAGATGAAACTTTGTCTTAGTGCACCAATAAGTGTGGGAACAGAATTGGAAAATGGAGACTGCTTGTTAGAATATGGTTGATTTTAACTCACCGATACATATAGCATATTGGCGTGTTTACACTGAGGCAGGGGTCCCTCAGTTATGCTGGATGTTTGATTTTCAGAGGAATACAATATATTCACGGCTTCTCCAATAACTTAACAAGTTCAGACCTATTCCCGGTCTAATCCCGGTATACACCAGGCTGAAACAGAGTCGTACTGAGGGAATGCTCACTTATCTACCGTGGTAGTCCCTCAAGGTGTTTTTCCTAATGCTACAACTTGGATAGTGGAACGCTTCCATTGAGCACATTACAGATGATTATGGTGGGTGACCCAGAAAAGCTGTGGCCTTGAGGATGTAGGCTGGAGCAGTGTGGTTTGGCTGACGGTATGGCACGAGCAAGGACTGTAGCTGAGGAATTTAGAGAGTGCCTCTCTCTCGAGTCTCAGTTACTCTCCTGAGGCTAAATTGCCTCTTAGTGTCCAAAGGTTGGGTGGGGTTATCGGGATATGGCAGGGAAGTGGGCCTAATTAGGGTGCTCTTTCAGAGGGTCGATGCAGACTTGGCGGGCCGAATGGCCTCCTTTTGTACTGTAAGAATTGTATTCTAAGAATGCTCACTTGGATAAGGTATATTAGATGACCAGGAGAGAAAGGAAATAAAAGTTTAAAAAAGAGCACATTAAAAGGGAATTTTTGTATTTAACAAATCCATTCTGATTAACTTACATCCAAAGAACTGTCATCATAGAATCCATTCGGCCATGATACTTTCGAAGATGCATTGGTCCAGGTGATCGGTAGATATATAGGGTATTTGCATTTTCTACATGTCAAGTTGCTGGTAATATGCGTTGATAACGTCACAGTGAGGAAAATAGGGCATCTGGGACAGGGCAAGTGCCTATGCATATCTTTAACCAATTGGATTGAAGGATTGTGAAATTAACAATGCTAAGTCTGAGAAGAGAATGCTGGTTAGAGTTGGTAAATTCAATGTCAAATAAGATACAGAATGAGAAGTAAAGGGAAGGAAAGAGAGATTGATTGAAAGAGAGAAAAGTGATGGATAGGAAAGGTTTAAAAAAAATGTAAAATCTTGAACTTTTACATATTTAAAATCTCTAACAACAATTAAAATCTGAAGGAATGAGATGCCACACTTATGACAACTAATTTCCAATGCCACCATAAGACATAGGAGAAGAATTAGGCCACTCGGCCCATTGAGTCTGCTCTGCCATTCAATCATGGCTGATATTTTCTCATTCCCATTCTCCTGTCTTTCCCCATAACCCCTGATCCCCTTATCCTTATTAATCAATAACCTATCTATCTCTGTCTTAAAGACACTCAGTGATTTGGCCTCCACAACCATCTGCGGCAAAGAGTTCCATAGATTCATCACCCTCTGGCTGAAGAAATTCCTCCTCATCTCTGTTTTAAAAGACGACCTTTAGTCTGAAATGGTGACCTCTGGTTCTAATTTTTCCTACAAGTGGAAACATCCTCTCCATGTCCACTCTATCTAGGCCTCGCAGTATCTTGTAAGTTTCAATGAGATCCCCCATCATCCTTCTAAACTCCAACGAGTACAGACCCAGAGTCCTCAACCGTTCCTCATACGACAAGTTCTTCATTCCCGGGATCATTCTTGTGAACCTCTCAAGGCCAACATATCCTTCCTTAGATATGGGGCCCAAAACTGCTCACAATACTCGAAATGGGGTCTTACCAGAGCCTTATACAGCCTCAGAAGTACATCCCTGGTTTTGTATTCTAGCCCTCTTGACATGAATACTGACATTGCATTTGCCTTCTTAACTGCTGACTGAACCTGCACGTTAACCTTAAGAGAATCGTGAACAAGGACTCCCAAGTCTCTTTGTGCTTCTGATTTCCTAAGTATTTCCCCATTTAGAAAATGGTCTATGTCTAAATTCTTCCTTCCAAAGTGCATAACCTCACACTTTTCCACATTGTATTTCATTTTCCACCTCATTGGCCTCTCTCCTAGCCTGTCCAAATACTTCTGAAGCCCTCTTGCTTCCTCAATGATACCTGTCCCTCTACAGTCTTTGTATCATCTGCAAACTTAGCAACAGTGCCTTCGGTTCCTTCTTCCAAATCATTAATGTATATTGTGAAAAGTTGTGGTCCCAGCACAGACTCCTGAGGCACACCACTAGTCACCGGCTGCCACCGAGGTTGACTGTTAATAAGTAACATTTATCATAGGTTTTAATTTTTCTTGTGAGTTTACTTCATATCTACAGCACCAGCACCTTCACATTGTTCAGTGCAATTCAATGGTGAACTAAATGTCGAGATACCATTTTCATGAAGGTAATGGTAGAGTGGTACATCTTGGACAGCAACTTGTGGATTTCTACATTTAATCATGCTTCTGTCCTTGGCTGGGATTCTCCCCTACCCGACGGGGCAGGGGGTCCCGGCGTGATGGAGTGGCGTGAACCACTCCGGCGTCAGGCCGCCCCAAAGATGCGGAGGTCTCCGTACTTTTAGGGGCCAAGCCGTCACATTGAGGGGCTAGGCCCGTGCCGGAGTGGTTCCCACTCCACCGGCTGGCGTGAACAGCCTTTGGCGCCACGCCAGCCGGGGCCGAAAGGACTTCGCCGGCTGGTGTACGTCCACGCATGCGCCGGAGCATATGGGGCTGCTGACGTCATCCTGGCACATGCGCAGGGAAGGGGGTCTCTTCTGCCTCTGCCATGGTGAAGACCATGGCGAAGGCGGAAGAAAAAGAGTGCCCCCACGGCACAGGCCCGCCTGCTGATCGGTGGGCCTCCATCGCGGACCAGGCCACCGTGGGGGCACCCCCCGGGGTCAGATCGCCCTGCGCCTCCCCCTAGGACCCTGGCGCCCCCCCCCGTGCCACCATCCTGCAGGTCAGGTAGGTATTTTGAATCTCGCCGGCGGGAGAGGCTTGTCAGCGGCGGGACTGCGGCCCATCGCAGGCCAGTGAATTGCCGCGGGGGGCCCGCCGATCGCGCAGCACAATTCCCCGGTGGTGCAGTATTCGGGACACTGCGGGGGCAGGATTGACGCCAGCGATTCTCCGACCCGGCCCCGGGGGGGGGGGGGGTCAGAGAATCCCGCCCCTTGTTTGAACTCTTGTAGTATTTGTGTATAAACAATTTGCATCATTGTTATTTTGAAAGTAAGGTCTGGGGTGTGGTTTAATAAGGAGAGCATTATTATACCACACCATGTACACTGTACAATGTGCCTTCTTACATTTAAGGACCTAAAAAAGTAGGCTCAGAAGACCATACAGCCCATTGATCTTGCTCCACCATTCAATATGATCATGCTTGATCTTGGGCTTCAACCCAGGGACCAATCTAGTGAACCTCCATTGCATATATATCCTTCTTTCGATATGGAGACCAAACTTGCACACAGTATTCCAGGTGTGGTCTTAAAACCCCACAAAATAAATTATAGCAAGACTTCTTTAATTTTGCTCTCTAATCTCCTTGCGGCAAAGGCCAACATGCAGTTTTCTTTCCTAATTGCTTGCTGCATCCGCATGCTAATGTTTTTGCATTTCTTGTATGAGTGTACCCAATTCTCTTTGAACATCACCATTTTCAACAGTCGGGGAGCGGAATTCTCCGCTCCCGTGGAAAATCGAGAAGGCCGTCGTGAACTCGGCCGAGTTTCACGACAGCCTCGGAGGCCGCTCCTCTCACCTTATTAACCCCCACCCAGGGGGCTAGGAGCGGTGCTCCATTATTCTCGGCCGCCGGGCCTTGTTGCTGGCATTAAGGCCCGGCGCACCGAGAATGCCACGGCCAGCACGCCTAATGACGTCAGCCGCGCATGCGCAGGTTGGCCGGCGCCAACCCGCGCATGCGCGGTTGCCGACTTCCCCTCCGCTGCCCCGTAAGACGTGGCGGCTTGATCTTGCGAGGTGACGGAGGGAAAAGAGTGCGTCCCTTTGAGACGCCGGCCCGACGATCGGTAGGCACCGATCGCGGGCCAGTCCCCTTCAGAGCACGGCCGTGGTGCTCACTCCCCTCTCCGCCCCCCACAAGCGTCAAACCAGCATTTGGCGCCATGTTCACGATGGCAGCGACCAGGTGTGGTTGCCGCCGTCGTGAATCGGTCGCAAACGGCAGGCCGCTTGGCTCATCCGGGTCGGAGAATCGCCGGTAGTCGTGAAAAACGTTTAAAAAAAAAAAAATCTGCTTTTCAATTCTTATGGTCAAAGTGAATAATCTCATACTTCTCTATCTAATGCTCTGCCAATCACTTTTTTGCCCATCTATTCAACCTGTTTTTATACGTTTGTGTTGTCCCCACAGCTTGCATTCCCACCTAGCTTTGTATCATCAGTAAACTTAGAAATATTTCCCGTTGTCTCTTTGGTTAAGTTATTAATATAGATTGTAAATAGCTAAGGCCCCAACACTGATCTTAGCGACACTCCACTCGTCAAAGCATTCCAATTATAAATGCCCCATTTTCCCCCTATTTTCTGCAGATGAAAAGATGCAATGGCGAGGGTCTTTAATGGGACAGGATTGAAAGAGGTGACTGACAGGAGCAGGCAATGGAGAAGTGTGATCAACCCAGCTAAAATGGGAGAAGTCAAACAAAGAGGACAAATCTGTTATTTTGAAATAAATAAATGCTACTTTTAACCTTTCAGTATCCTAATAAAGTAGGATTCTGTTAAAGCATATTTGTTCAGGTTTTGACTGTTATTTCACAAAAAAGGAATATTTTTTATTTTATTAGATCAGACAAAGATCTGCCACTACCACAGAATCTGCACATTGTTAAGTAATATCATTTTTGCGAATGATATTATAGCTGCATCGTCCTTCACTACCAATCTTGATTCAAGCACAGTTACGGGAGACCCTACACCCTCCCTTCAGATTATTTGTGCAGCAGGGTAGCATGGTGGTTAGCATAAATGCTTCACAGCTCCAGGGTCCCAGGTTTGATTCCCGGCTGGGTCACTGTCTGTGTGGAGTCTGCACATCCTCCCGCTGTGTGCGTGGGTTTCCTCCGGGTGCTCCCACAGTCCAAAGATGTGCGGGTTAGGTGGATTGGCCATGCTAAATTGCCTGTAGTGTCCTAATTAAAGTAAGGTTAAGGGTGGGGTTGTTGGGTTACGGGTTACGGGTATAGGGTGGATACGTGGGTTTGAGTAGGGTGATCATGGCTCGGCACAACATTGAGGGCCGAAGGGCCTGTTCTGTGCTGTACTGTTCTATTCAGGAATGATGTTGCCATTTCTGAAACAGGAGCTGCTTACCAATTACAAGGTTTTTATTTTAGAACATGAGAATATTACAAGTAGGACGTTCTGGGTGACTGCATTAACATAAACCATCATGATACCAAAAAGTATGGGGCTGGTTTAGCTCACCAGGCTAAATCGCTGGCTTTTAAAGCAGACCAAGCAGGCCAGCAGTTCGATCCCCGGACAGGCGCCGGAATGTGGCGACTAGGGGCTTTTCACAGTAACTTCACTGAAGCGTACTCGTGACAATAAGAGATTTTCATTTCATTTCTCATTTTCAAGTACTTTGCTATATTTATGAAACACACTGGGCGTGATTCTCCGCACCCGCGGAAAATCGCGAAGTTGGCATCAAAAACGGGCGCGTTTGATGACGGTCGGGAAGGGTCCATTTCCCGACGTATTCACGTCCGGGAAATGGGCTAGGAACGGGGCCGCGTCAATCACGTGCGCGATGACGCCGGAACCGATGACGACACGAATACGCCCACGTGACGCCGCCCGACGCCGTAAAAAGGCGCAGGCGAGCACAGAATCTGTAGGCCAGGATGTCGGAGCTCAGGAGAGCAGCCCCGCGATTCGTAGAGGCTGACGTGGAGACGCTGCTCGAATCAATCGAGCAGAGGAGGGGCATCATCTGCCCACGTAGAGGGCATCGCCACCCTGCCAGCGCGGTGCGCCAGGCCTGGCGTGAGGTGGCTGCTGCCGTCAGTGCTGTGGGGAAGACCCCTCGCTCTGCAGAGCAATGTCGGAAAAAGATGCACGACATCACCAGGGCTGCCAGGGTAAGTGCCAAGAGGGTGCCCCCGGGTCACAACTATCCCTCCCCCCTTTACTTAATCACCCACCTCCCCCCCACCCCCGGCACGGGGGGTGGAGGGGGATTGGGGCAGAGTGAGTTGAGGGTGGTTCACAAAGTAGTCACAGGCCCAGCGCTCTGGCCCCCGTGGAGAGATGCAATGGTCTTATTACAACTTGACCCACAAACTGTGCCAGTATCTGAACGGACTGCTGATACCTGCCGTATTGTAATGATCTACCTATGCCCCCCTCCCCCAACAGGACAAGACCGCTCACAACACCCGTGAGCGGAACAAGAGTGGAGGGGGTTCGCCCATCCTGCACACCCTCACCACGTTTGAGCAGAGGGCACTGGACCTTGTTGGGGGATCTGCCACCCGGGAGATCGCGCAATGCGAGGTTGGCGGAGCTGCAACAAGTGAGACAACCCTGCATGACAAACACCCCCCCTCCCCCATCCTCTGTCCCTTCACACACCCTGCCCACTTGGACACCTCCCCCATCCTCTGTCCCTTCACACACCCTGCCCACTTGGACACCTCCCCATCCTCTGTCCCTTCATACACCCTGCCCACTGGAACACCTCCCCCATCCTCTGTCCCTTCACACACCCTGCCCACTGGGATACCTCCCCCATCCCCTGTCCCTTCACACACCCTGCCCACTGGAACAGCTCCCCCATCCTCTGTCCCTTCACACACCCTGCCCACTGGAACACCTCCCCCATCCCCTGTCCCTTCACACACCCTGCCCACTGGAACACCTCCCCCATCCTCTGTCCCTTCACACCCTGCCCACTGGGACCGTCCAACGCCCGGCCAAGCGTCTCTAAATAACCCGTTTCATTCTCTTCCCTAGGACGTGATGCCGAACGACCAGGGCCGTCTGCCTCCAGGCGGACACAGGCATCTGCCCCCACCTCACCCAGGGCCGCACGACAGAGGGTGCCCGATCCGCGGGGAGTCCCATCCTCCCCAACCGAATCTGTGGAGCAGGACGCCCAGAGGGCGGCGAGAGAGCAAGAGAGAGAAATGGCCCGCGAACGCCCAGCGGCCTCTCAGCGGGCCGATGACACAGAGGAGGCGTCCACCCAAAGCGACCTCGAGATTGCGGCACAGCTTTCTCCCACACCATCCACCATCCCAGAGACATTCTCCCCGGTTGGGCTATTTAGCGATGAGGCTCCTGGGTCATAGTCTGGGTCGCACATCACAGCTGAGCAGGTACAGCAGGTGGAGGTCGGAGCAGCCGAGGGCCCGGACTGGCGGAGGGCAGGCCAGGCCCAGCATCCAGCTGGCTCCCAGACGTTTTCCGAGTTCCTGGAGTTTCTCAACCCACCCGCACAGCCGATGCATCAAGAAACCCAGGGACACAATGACGGGATGAGGGCTGTCTTCCAGACTTTGCAGACACTGTTAGAGGAGTTGAACCGCGTCCACGAGCAGGGAGTGGTGCAACTCATGGCAGCAACCCAGGCCGACACCGCACGGGTGGCATCCCCGGTGGAGGCAATGGGTCAGGTTATGCAAGGCATTGGGCTTAATGTGAACGCGCCATCCTCGGCCCTGGACAGGGTTGCCCTCTCACAAGCAGCAATGCGCCAGAGCCACCACAACATTGCCGGCGCGCTGCGGGCCTTGGCCGAGTCTCAGCAGGTCATGGCCCAGTCGCAGCACGCCATAGCACAGTCACAGCAGTAGATGGCACAGTCCCAGCAGTCTGTCACGGAGAGCATCAACCACCTGACACATGTGCTGGATGGCGTCGTGCACTCACAGGTTGAGATCGCACAGTCCCTGGCGGGAATGTCTAACTCCCTGGACTCCGTCTCTGCAAGCCTTCGGATCCTGGTGGATACCGTTGCAGGTCTCCAGGACTGGCAGCGCCAGGTGTCGGTGGCACGACGGGGCACCTCCCCGCTCGCACCTCTGTCCCAAAGTGAGGCCCGGGGGCCACCGGGCTTCCCGAGGGAGGAGGAGGTTTTGGGGCCCATCCCATTAACTCCATCACGGGACGTCCCGGAATTCTCGGCCTCCCCCCGTCCCATCCCTGGTACATCGGGTGGGCAGCAGGCAGTGCAGGGTGGCACAACGTCACTCGAGACGCCAGCAGAGCAGCCTGGCCCATCAAGACCGGGTTGCCCCAGGAAACACTTGCCGAAGGAGAAACGAGTCGAAGGGGGCGATTCGCAGCAGTCCTCCTCCACTCCTGCTGTATCATCTGGGGAATCACTTAGACGTAGTGGTAGGGCCCGTAAGGCAACAAAGAGAGACACTGAGTAAGTTGGCACGGGTGAAGGGCACAGTTTAGTTGTAGGGGCTAGGGCACCTGTAAATTATTGTTAACATTAAACGCACTGTTCCACCTTACTTGTAATACCGTGTGATTGTTCCACAGCCACAGGAATTGTGATGGTGACCGAGTGTCGCTGGGGTTGACGAGCGGTGAAACTTCGGTGCCGGATGTGCAGTCCCTGCCCCTCCCCCCACCCCCTCCCACAGCTAGCCCACGCGGCACGTGGTGCAGTGTCCGTGAATATCTCAGCGGCCACCAAGGTGGATGGTTCAGCTATTGCCATGGGTCAGACTCTCTCTAATGATTCTGAGCTCACAGCTCATCGCAGAGCGGGCTGTCATCGTTCCACATGGCACTGATCACACCCGCTGACAGAGCCATCAATGTTGTGCCATACCGTCTGGACCCAGTGATAAGGGTGATGTCGAAGTGGAGCAGTGTACACTGAGGGGGGGGGTTGTGGTGGTGGCAGTTGTGTGTTGACCCTCTGCACGACTAGTGATGCAGGTGGTGGTTTGGTGTTCAGCGGGGACGTCGCATGCGACGCGTGAACCGTGCTGCCACCAAGGCGTCGCATGCCCGCCGTCCTCGCCGGGCCCGTCGTGCCGCCTCCTGGACATCACCAGCACCTGGGTCGTGTCTGTGTGCTGCGCCCGCCACTCCGCCAGCCTCCTCCTCCTCCTCCTTTTCCCTCTCCTCCTCCTCCTCCTCTGTACTGGCACCACTGCCACTGGCTTCTCCCTCCGCCTCCTGCAGCAGGTCATCTCCCCTCTGCATCGCGATGTTGTGCAGCGCACAGCAGACCACAACAATGCTAGCGACCCTGTCGGGTTGGTACTGCAGGGCCCCTCCGGAGCGGTCCAGGCACCTGAATCTCATCTTCAGGAGGCCAAGGCAGCGCTCCACCACACCCCTAGTTGCTGCATGGGCCTCGTTGTATCGTGTTTCCGCATTGGTCATCAGCCAAGACCTCAGCGGATAACCCCTGTCGCCCAGCAACCAGCCCCTCAGCTGGGGGGGACGTCCCTCAAACATTGCAGGAATGTACGACTGCGCCAGTATGTAGGAGTCATGCACACTCCCTGGGAACCTTGCATAGACGTTAATGAACATCATGTGGGGGTCGCATACCACCTGGATATTCATGGAGTATGTCCCCCTCTTGCTTGTGAACACCTCCCTGTCCCCTGCTGGTGGGCGCATGGGGACATGAACACAATCGATTGCCCCCTGCACCATCGGTATCTCGGCCACGCGGGCAAATCCACGAGCTCGTGAGTCTTGAGTTGCTCGGTCCTCGGGAAAGGTGATGTAGCGGTCCGCGATGGCATAGAGGGCGTCGGTCACATCCCGGATGCACCTGTGGACCGATGACTGGGAGATCCCGGAGAGGTCCCCGCTCGGAGACTGGAAGGAGCCGGTCGCATAGAAGTTAAGAGCGACCGTCACCTTGATGGCAACCGGGATCGCGTGTCCTCCCCCCGTTCCACGTGGGGCGAGGTGCGACAGGAGTTCGCAGATATGTATCACCGTCCGCCTACTCAGCCGGAGTCACCTCCTGCAGGTGATGTCCGTCGTTGTTAGGAAAGAGATCAGGACACGGTACACCCTCGGCCTTGGTCGTCGCCTCTGGTGCCGTGGCTGCACCCTCACTCTCTCCTCCTCCCCCTCCTCCTCCTCCCCCCCCCCCCCCCCCCGCCCCATGCTGCTCGACGACTGGCAACTCCTCAGCCCTTCCCTCTGCTGCTGCAGCTGGCCCTGCATCCACTGCGGGTTGTGGGTGTTGATGCTGCTCCATCTCCAAATGCAGTCCAGCGGCGCCAACCACTGCGCAGAACATAGCCGTTCTGTTCGCAGACATTGTGCTAACCTACAGAAGGGTGGTGGGGGGCAGAGAACGGGACATGTTAGATGGAGGTTAGTCGACACCTCGGCAGCCGCCTGCCACGGGATACCTGTGTGTCCCGGTGGCCTGGTCGCGCTGCTGACACGCGGGCAGCCTAACCCCTGGTCACTTTCTGCATCCAACGGGCAGTTAACTACGTCCTCTTCACCGGTGTGTCAGTGGCCTGTGGCCATAAGCCACAGGGCAAACAGCGGCCGTGTCCTCGTGACCGGCGCGCCATGGCATGGTGGCAGACACTTTGTAACCGGGGTTGGACGAGTCACTCGCTCACTCTCTCCCTACCCTCCCCACTCCCACTCCCCCCCTCCGTCTCCCCCACTCCCCCACTCCCCCCTCAGTCTCCCCCACTCCCCCCTCAGTCTCCCCCACTCCCCCCTCCGTCTCCCACACTCCCCCCCCTCAGTCTCCCCCACTCCCCCCTCAGTCTCCCCCACTCCCCCCTCCGTCTCCCCCACTCCCCCCTCAGTCTCCCCCACTCCCCCCTCCGTCTCCCACACTCCCCCCCTCAGTCTCCCCCACTCCCCCCTCAGTCTCCCCCACTCCCCCTCCGTCTCCCCCACTCCCCCCCTCAGTCTCCCCCACTCCCCCCTCCATCTCCCCCACTCCCCCCTCTGTCTCCCACACTCCCCCCTCAGTCTCCCCCACTCCCCCCTCCATCTCCCCCACTCCCCCCTCCGTCTCCCACACTCCCCCCCTCCGTCTCCCACACTCCCCCCCTCCATCTCCCCCACTTCCCCCTCCATCTCCCCCACTCCCCCCTCCGTCTCCCACACTCCCCCCCCCCCGCTCTGGACCCCCTCCCGTTCTCAGGGATTCCTTCCCCGTTGTGGCCAGACTCTGCAGTGCGCCATTCGCTGGTGACGGGATTCTATCTTCCTGCTGCTTGTGAATGGGATTTCCCATTGAAGTCCCACATGCCACCAGGAAACCCATGGGCGGTGGGTGCGCTGCCAGCGGGAAAAGAGAATCCCGATGACCAGATAATTCCAGCCATTACATTGGAGACAATACACTGAAGTCTATGAAAGGCTGAATAAATTGGGCTTATTCTCTTAGAAGGCGAGAAGAATGAGGGGTGATCTCAGTGAAATGTACAAGATTATGATTGGGCTTGTCAGGGTTGTTTCTTCTGGCTGGAGAATCTAGAGCATGGAGGCACAATCTCAGGATAAAGGGTCAATAATTTAGGACCAGGATAAGGGCGGAAAAACTTATTTACGCAGAGAGTGGTTCGGATCTAGAGGACCAGGAAAAGGGCGGAAAAACTTATTTACGCAGAGAGTATCTGAGATGCTGGTGCAGAGAGCTGGATGTCACAAGATGGATATTTTGACCTTCTTTTGTGTTATAACCATTCTATGATTCTATGAAGAAAACTTTCTTTACTCAGAGGGTTGTGAAACTTTGAACTTGTCTGCCAAAGAAGGTAGTGGATGCTCTGTCTTTCAGTATATTTAAGGATAAGATCGGTTGATTTTGGCCCCTCATGGAATCAAAGGATATCGGGAGTGTGCAAGAAAATGGAGTTGACACAGAAGATCAATAAATGTCAGAGCAAGCTTTTGGGGCTGTCTAGTTTACTCCTGCTCCTATTTCCTACGTTCTTATGAATGATATTAATGGTGGTTTTGGTGGTAGATGCTGTTTTGGTTCTCTTTGATGAGTACTTTCATATATCAGAACCCACTCACCCACGCAAGAATCCAACTTTAGCAAAAGAAACTGGAAATAGCATTTCTTCAGGAAACTAACTATATTACAGATTTTGCTGACAGAGTGCAGTTAAGAAACACAAATTCCACATCAGATGCAAAAATTCTTAACGTGTGGCGATAACATTCTTCTGTCCAATAGTTTAAACAGTATTTTTTCCCTTACACTATCAGTACATAAGGGTAACTATGACAATAACAGCATAATTCTGATTCATCTGATGATTTAACTTTCTATTTACACTACAAACTTTCAATTGGATAGGTATATTGTGCAAATATAATTGCACGAGAAATATCAAGTTTTAAAGTTTTTTCAAGAGTTTGAGAAATCGTTTTGCCTGTTCCTACATCTGGTGGAGCACCTGGATCCAGTGCTTTGAGAAACATTGGAAGGAGATGGCTGCAACCTCTTAAAGAAACCTGCCTATTTTTTTTTACCCATTTGAAATTAATGGATGAAAACTGAGGTTGGTTCCCTTGTTGCTTTTTTCCTCTTTCCATGACAAATTACAAGATCACAGCACCCTGCTTGTGGGTGGTTGGGGCACATTTGCTAATCTTGCAATATATATACAGAATTGAACCAAAAGCATGAAATAATTGTACAAACATATGTCTGTGTGATCAGCAGGTTGCTGTCCATACCCATACTGTGCTATGGGGTGGGGTATGCTAGTTTGGGGCATATGTATGAGTACTAAATTTTAGCCTAACAATAGGAATAGGAATTGGGCACTTACCCATGAATAGCTGGAAACAGTTAGAGACTCTGTGATCATAGCCGGCCTTTGCTGCTATTTGGGATATGGTATGGAATCAACAGGAGGACTGGATGGGTGCCAGTGGAAATTAAAAATTCATGGGAAGATACTTATAAGTTTCTTTTAGCATACTAATGCACTTAAAGAGTGGAATAACTTAATTGCATTAACAGTCTTAGTTTTAGGTAAATCTATGTAAAGATCCAAGTGGGAAGCTTGAGGTTCCAGTTATGGAGAACCTTTGAGGGACTGAACTCAGTCATAAACAGTGACACTGTCCCTTTAAGATATAATGGTAATTCAGTAATTATCTTTACACTATTAATACAACACTGTAGGAAGATCATTTTAGTGGCATTTTATACAAGCTTTGTTTAGTAGCCTTAATAGAACTGCCATCTGTAGCAGAAAACTGAAATTTAATTGGAGGTTAGTACAGTTAATGCCTATTAAACAAAGCAGCAGATGCAAGATACCACTAAATTTATCTTCTATCTGTACCTCTAACCCTATCTCCTTCTTTATGAAATATAAGAAATACACATTCCTGATTTTATGAGATTCTATCAGTGACTTGCATTTTACTCAAGAGAGATTATAGGACAAGATTTTGAGTTTTCGATCATGTTGTATATTCATGCTTGTTCCTAGTTGGAACAAGGTCACTTTAAGAGTTCGATCATGTGATATACTGATGACGTCATCGGCAGTTTGGACGGACTATCAGTCAGTCTATAGTAGCAGCCTGTGTGACAACACCTTCCCAATAAAGCTCGTGTTTGTTTTGTACCTTTGTGTTTGCAAGCTTCTCTTTTAAAATAGCACAAAGAAAACTGGCGATGAGATGGCTGCTCCACACTGCAAAGAACTACAAAAAAAACACTGAAATAAGAAACATTGTTGATCCGCGCTGCAGCCATCCAAAAAGTTTTAAGAAAATAAAAATATTGCTACACCAAAGATGGCAACGGAGGGGTGCTGAATAATAGCAGAAAGCTTCGAAGAAACTGAACTTTAAGCAGCATTAAAAAAAAGCTGCCACGTTCTCTGCTCGGAAAATTCTGGAACAGTGCTCAAGCGCTCCCTCTACAGCAAGTAAAGTAACAAATTAATTGAGAGCAGGGGAAAGGAACAAGCTGACCTCAGGGTTACCTTGTTTGAAAAAAACAGTGAGGTTGTGCTAAAACCTTTGTGGCAAATTCGTGCTTATGCGGGCTTTCCCAGAATAAAATGGCAGGAGTTATCTGCACCAAGGGACTGTATGATGAAAGTACCAAACGCTGGAGCTCATACAATGAAAGATTCAAATACTTTGTCCAGGCAAACAAAATTTTGACGGACATAGTGATCCTGACTTTCCTGAGCACGCTGGGGGAGAAAACGTTCAACCTTCTGTGAAGTCTGGTGTAACCAGAAAAACCAGGCTCGAAAATATACAATGTGATTGTGGAGGTATTGCAGGACCACTTATCATCCAAACCTTTGGTCATTGCCGAGAGGTTCAGATTCCATAAATGTAATAAATAAGATGGTGAATTAATCACACAATTCATAGCTACTTTGACGAAATTTGCTGAATACTGTGAATTTGGATTTGTCTTGAATGCAGGTTAAATAGTGAAGGTATCCAGAAAGGGCTGTTAACAGGAAGCAACTTAGACCTAAAGAAGGATTTGAAAGTCATAGAATCAAAGAATTTACAGCGTAGAAGGAGGCCATTTGGCCCATCGTGTCTGCACCGGTCCTTGGAAAGAGCACCCTACATAAGCCCACACATCCACCCTATCCCCTTAACCCAGTAACCCCACCTAACCTGTTTGGCCAATCCACCTAACTTGCGCATCTTTGGACTGTGGGAGGAAACCCACGCAGACACTGGGAGGACGTGCAGACTCCACACAGACAGTGACCTATGCCGGGAATCTAACCTGGGACCCTGGAGCTGAGAAGCAACAGTGTTAACTACTGTGCTACCGTGCCGTCATGGGACTGGATTCTCCATCGGCAGGATCCTCCGTTTCGCTGGCAACGCAATCACGCCCATGGGTTCCCCGAAGGCGTGTGGGTGCCCACAATGGGAAACCTCATTGGCTGGCTGCTGGGATGGAGAATCCCGTTGCAGGTGGGGTCGTGCTGCACCAGAAACCGGCTGCGGCAGGTCGGAGGATCCCGCCAGGGCCTCTATGGAACGAGCAGCTAAGGGGCAATTTAGCGTGGCCACTCCACCTTTGGGTTGTGGGGACGCAACCCATCCAGACACGGGGAGAATGTGCAAAATCCACATGGACAGTGACCCAGAGCCAGGATCGAACCTGGGATCTCGGTGCCATGAGACAGCAGTGCTAACCACTGTGCCACTGTGCACAGACCTGAAATGTTAACTCTATTTCCTGCTTGACCTGCTGAGTATTTTCAGCATTTTCTGTTTTATTAACTTCTCTTGGTTTGCATCCTGTTGCATATGGCCCTTCCATCCCCCCATTCTGCCACCAGCAAAATGGCCAATTGGTGGGATGGTGCGGGCAGTCTTGTCATGCTGACTGGGGATGTAGATGTTCATGCCTACTTGCCTCCATATTGGAGCAACATTTCAGCCCTAGGCTTTGGATGGTGGTGAATATAGATTGAATAATTGCCTTCAAAAGGGAAGTTGATAAATGTTTGAAGCAGAGGAACTTGCTGACATGGAAGAATGGATGGGATTCTCCATAACCCGATGTTGAAAATGGGATCGGTGATTGGGCGGAGAATGGTTTCCGATGCCGGAATAGGGGCAGGCGCCAGTTTGATGCCGGTTGGCGATGCTCCGCCCCTTCCAAATCGGCATCACAGGGCCGTGCACCGCGTGCAGGCGCAACCCCGTTGTCAGGTCATCAGCCGGCCCACCCGCAATACTCTGCCCCCGATGGGCCGAGTTCTAAATGGTGCGGGCCACGTGTGGTCCCGACGTTCGGGAACCTGACATTCTGGCTGCGGACAATGTCCAGCGCAGTCACACTCGGTCGGGATCCGTGCCGCTGGCTGGGGGGATGTCGTCTAGGGCTGGGGGGAGTGGTGGGAGGTGGCCAGGGCTGGGCTGTGGGGTCAGGGTGGGGGGGGGGTACGCCGTCCAGCACGGCTGGCGCCATGTTTCCCAGTGCGACCGGTGAGGCGTATGCGTGCGCGGCTGCATCTTGTCAGCCCTGCGCATGCGCGGCCCAGGACCCGGCCATTCTCTGGCCATTCTCTCCACAATCCGTGGGTGTTCCACATGCCGCCGGTGCTAGCCCCTCACCCATACCAGAATCAGTGAGAGTTTCGCCCCAATTTTCCCCTCGTGGCGCACCACGGATTCTCCGTTGGCGGCGGCTCCTAGCCGCAAAAATCAGAGAATCTAGCCCAGGCTGCCCCAGACCCATTGAGTTCTATGACCTCCTTATGTGCTGTCGTATCCAATGATTATAAGTGAATATTGCCCTTAGCATCCAGATCTTTGCGGATTTTATTTTGTAAGGCCAAATGAAGAGAGACTTCCAGCAAGTGCAAGCCTCATAAAAATTATACAATTATTTAAATAAGGTCCCAAGTTGAATTTTTCAATTTTCAGTGAACCTTTAAGTGTGCAGCACTCCAAAGTAAAATGGGTGGACAGACGTAATCTGACTCCTATACAATCCTTAAAGCAAGTATAATTGTGAACATTTTATGCTTGATAATGAGCATTTATCTTCTGTATTTAGCATTTGCACACTTTTTCTTTCCCTCTGAAAGTCTGCATTTTTGCAAAAATGTTCCATTGTTAGGCAAGACTTCAATGTATGTTTTTCAGTTGCCAATGGATTGCAAATTTTACGCAATCAGAAAATGGGAGGATGGGAATCCCTTTTGACTGTTCCCATTGTACTCGAACTAAATAAGGAGGAAAGGTGGATGCGGGACTACATTTTTATGTTTTGTGGTGCGAATTGCTCTCATCAGTAGACGAGGACCATGTTACTGTACCTCAGTGTATCAGAGTAAACACACCTGCAGGTTACTCGAGGCGCCATCTGCTGTTGGTTACTGTCAACATCAAGGACTATGGTTGTGAAGGTCGCAACAGCTTCAGACATTTACCAGATAAATACAGTTCATACCTGTGGAGGGCAAATGTCAAATGCCCTGTTTGCTTGGAGGAGGCTCACAAATTGGCAGGCCTCCAGAATCCCGAGCGTTGCAAATAAAGCTGAGACAGCCACTGGGGGTTCCACAGGAAAACCCTAATGCCCACAGGGACAGGATGGAATACCACACCTTAAATATTAGGTACTTCCTGACACCAGAAAACTGATCCAGCTCATTAGCAGTAATTATCCATGTAGCAGCGATGATGCTTTCGATTTTCAGTAGCCTACAGTGCTTGCAGTTTTCAACGATTCTAACAGAATGGGCAGTTACTGGTTGGGAGCAACTCTTCGTATTCAGGGCTGATAACACTTTAGAAACTCCTGCAGACCAACAGATTGCAATGACACCAAGGTCAACGCTGTGGATCTGTTGCTTAATCTCCATTCCCATGTTTCCATCTCCTGCGACCGTTGACACCAGATACTTGAAGCTACTTACGTCAACCATATTCTTTGCACCTTCACTCTGATGCCGTTCCCTAGGCACAAACTGACAGCTGTCCATTGGAGCTTTGGTCTACAAATCTTCAAAGCCTATTTTCCAATGCTCTATTCCAGTCATCGTGTACTTATCATCTTCGCCACAGAGCTGAATGTTGGTTGCAAACACCATTGGCCATGGCACTTACTTTCTCACTTTTTCAGAACAATCCGGAAGGGAAAGGAGCTCCGTGCTGATTCTTGGTGCAATCTGCCTTTAAAACTCTCACTCTCCCCCACACTGCTACTTTCTGAACAACTTTGCTATTGTTATGAAAACACGAAGTCCATAACACCTATCGCCGTGCTTTCCTTGATAACCCAGTTGGTTTATTGTGGTGGTTCGAGACATACACTGGAGGCTTCCAGTAGTTAACAAAAGAGTTTATAGGGCAGCACAGTGGCGCAGTGGGTTAGCCCTGCTGCCTCACAGTGCCGACGTCCCAGGTTCGATCCCGGCTCTGGGTCACAGTCTGTGTGGGGTTTGCACATTCTCCCCGTGTTTGTGTGGGTTTCTCCCCCACAACCCAAAGATGTGCAGTGTAGGTGGATTGGTCACGCTAAATTGCCCCTTAATTGGAAAAAATGAATTGGGTACTCTAAATTAATAATAAAAAACAAAGGAGTTTATTGATGAAAGGCAGAAAAATAACAGTCACAGAACTCCAGGTCTAATCACTTTTGGCTCCAGGGTTAACACTGTTTGGGGTCCTGCTCCTAGGGCTCCGCGCAACTCCCTATTGGCTGGAGTTTGTGCACTCCTGCGTGATTGGTCCCAAGCTGGTCAAGTGGCCTGTTGAGCCCACCCCTTAACTGGCGCATTACCACACTTATGAAATCTAAAACTATCTCTAATTGAGTGGATGGTTATCTGAATGGGTGAAGTAATGATGATGATCTGCTGCAGTCAGCTGTAATGCCCCATTGACGATTTGATCATATTGCATCCCTGGGTGTGGAGTAATGAAGCAACAAGGTTATATTCAACAACACAGATGTTAACAACACCTTTTGACTCTCTGCTATTTTACTAAGGGAACGATCTTCCGGTCTTGTTACACTCACGCTCAAGTATAATGAGGCCAGTAAATAGTGGGAGATGCCAAAAATGGAAACCCCACCAGCCATCAAATAGTGTGCAATGCAACCGGCCTGCTCCCGTAGGCAAATTCAGAATTCTCGGCGTAGCGTGGTGAGAAACCAATTATCACCACTTAAGCCCCATTTCCATACAATTAATCATAATCTTTATTAGTGTCACAAGTAGGCTGACATTAACACAGCAATGTCCTTGGCCACACCAGTCAACTCCAGGGCCCACTCCTTGAAGGAGGTGAGGATTCTGATGTCCGCACCACACCGCCAGTCAGGGTCCTGTCCAGCTAATTATGGGAGAGCTTTTCATGAGGGGACAGGGAGGGCATCATTAGCCACGCGCATGGTTCAGTTGTGGGGGCGGCTGTGAAGGGAGGGTTGGGGTGAAGGGAGAGCTGAAGAGGTGGGTGGAGAGAGTGCTTAAAGGGGAGAGGGATGGAGGGATGGTTGGGGGCTGCCTGGGAGGATGCTCCCTTGGGGGTTGGGGGTGGGGTGTCTACTCACTCCTGCTGCCCGGTATAGGTCATTGACCTTCTTCCAACACTGGAGACCAGTCCTCCTGGTCACACTGCCCGAGCTGACTGCTGCCGCCACCTCATCCCAGGCAGCACTGGCTGCCTTGTGGCTCACCCTCCGGGACCCTCGGGGGAACAGGACATCCCTCCCCACCTCCACCGTGTCCAGGAGCCTCCCCAGGTCAGCATCCCCGAATCTTGGGGCTGGTCTCCTCTGCCCCATCGCTGTGAGCTGGATAGAGTTGGCTGAACAAGAGCAGCTTAAATGCTGCTCGACATTATCAGCGGTTCCGGCAAATCAGATGACAAGCCGGCATTCAGGTCGAGAAGCTCGTGAAGCCTGGATAAATGGACTAATTGAAGTTGGATAGTGTTGCCGGCCTCTCTAGGCCAAGCACCGAGAAACACACGGCAATTCCCACTCGCTACAGCACTTGGAATTTTTTCTGGAGAATCGCGCCATAATTCTTTGATGATCTTTTTGTGAATACATCCTCAAAAGAAGCTACTTCATCTATTCTTTCTCTTGGCCTAGGTGTATGAGAGTAGTGCGATGCTATTTCTAATGAGTGCTGCCGTTCATGGGCTTCAATATACAAGCATCAAGTTCTAAAAGGCACATCTAATCGGGCAACAACTCGGTGCTCAAAAAGGAGAAAAATACTGTCATCTCTCTGCCTCTCCTGCATTTTATTGTTCCCCACCTTCTCCCTTCATTTGCTCAGCCCCCCTCTGAATAATTAATCTCCTTCTTAGATCTTTCTATTTTCATTCCTCAGGGATAGGTGCAGTTCCTGATGCAAGCTACTGTAATGTACCACAGTCCACAGTACCACTTGATGCACCCTCGTCATCTTAAAATGAGCCAACACACAGGAAAAAGAATGTAACTGGATCAATATGAGATAAGGGATTCTCTATTTATTTGCTACTGCTGAATAAAGCTTGCCCTGTTGTAATGTTAAGGGATGAAGAGTAAGAATGATAATAAATGGAAAGGATTAGCTGGGTGATGGTACAACACTTCTGAATTTGTTGATGCCCATACCTTCCACAGATGAGTGTCCAGAAAGGGTCAGACCCAGCTTTGCAAATTGCAGTAGCAGAATTAACGTTCTTTCTATGGCCTGTGCTGCCTAGGCTGTGAAATGCAACAGGCGCAATTTTTCCACCGCGTTGCACCAGGCACGTATTTGAATGCGCCGGTTAAATGACGGGAAAGGTGTGAATCAGTTTGCTATTTAACCAGCCAGCTCCCGATGCTGCGTTCCAGATCTCTCCAAATATGGCGAGCATATTATTAATCCTAATTTGCAATAATTTCCCTCACATTCAATTTCAATCTCACTAATGAAATGGCCTCCAGGGAATTAATCGGTTCCCCGGGGGAGAAATCACGGGGGCGTCGTTTAGTACTCCTTTTTTAAAATGTGAAGGTGTATTGGCTGCTGAGGGGAACTGAAAAAGTGAGTAATCATTTCCATTTTTAGGCAAGCAGCTCAAGGCTACTGGAGCTACTACCCCAATGTTCAGGGGTGGGGGGGGGGGGGGGGGGTGGTCAGTGGAAAATCCCTCAGGGGGGTTGGGTTTGGTCGTGAGGTGAAGCGTTCCAGGTTGGGTGTTGCCCCTGGGCGAGGGTTGGAGGGGCGGTGGGAAGGGTTTTCCCCCACCAAGAGGCCTTCAAGCCACCTTCAGATATTGTGGAGACCCATAATAGGGATAACTACAGCTGCTGCATGCCTGTCCTAACAATAACGTCCAGGACAGAGCTCTGTTCTTGGAGCTGCACGATGTGTTTGCTGAGTACTCCTGCTGGTAGCTGCAAATGCCTGAAGGTCATATATTTGTTTGCTGCTGCCTCTACTGCTTCTGTGCCCTGGGGTAAGGAAAAGGGAGGAAGTGGGATGAACTGCTTCCCGTGCTGGAGAGGGGGAAGGGTGCTCTTTCACTCTGGTGGTGTGCTCTGCACCAGTGTGAATTGCCGTTATTGCACTGTTGACTGTTAAGTGCTCAGTGTCTGGAATCCATGTTTGTTTGCTGCCACCTGCTTTGCTTCTGTGACCTGGAGCAAGGAAAGGGCGGAAGTAAGATGACTCACTGCCAGTGCGGGAGAGAGGGTGGGCGTGGCAGACTGATTTGACTGAGCAAATTGATGAAGGTGTTGAAGAGATGCTTTTGCAGATTTCAAAAGGAATTTTGGTGAAGTTTCATTTTTTTCTGCATGAACAACTCACTTGAGATGGGTCACCTGGGTGAAGGGCCAATGAATCCTCATCTCTGGTGCAGGCGAAACTCGCTTTCAGTGACTGCTCTCCCCCTGAGTCAACCTCGCGATCTCCAGGATCTGTTCCTCATGTGGGAGAGGACTCGGATCTCGGGTACCCCGCCCCACCATCTTGGCTCTTTCTCCTGCGGGGATAAAGAGGGTTTTGTCAGCTGTGCGCTTTATGGATCAGGGAGGTCTATAGCAGGGGGCATGTGTAGGCACCGCAACTGGACATGAAGGGGTTGTGCTGGTGGGTGCTAGGGGTTTCTGAGGGAGAAGCACTGAGATCAGATGTGGGGAGGGTGATTTGTGGGATGGGGGGCAGGGGAATTGGGAATTTGAGGGGTGTACTTTGAAATAGCTTCAGCTCATTCACTAAACCTGTCATTTATTGCTTACAGGCACCAGTGAATCGAGGCCATTCATTTAGCCAAGCAGCATTCTGAGACCCCGGAGCACATCTGAAGGCAAGCGGGGTTCATGAAGAACCGTCACAGCACTCACCCGCACCCTCCTCCAGTGCATAGACACACCCCTCGGTGGGGCCTAGCTCTGGATTAGACTCAGATCATTTTCTGGAGAACACCTCGCAGACACATCCCCGCAGCAGTCAGAGGCAGGGACAGCCCAGGTCTCCGGCACTCTCAGGACTGCTGGAGACCAGCCACCTGCTCAGTCCCAGTCAGATGATGCGCATCTGGAAGTGTCTGTCATGCTCAGTGGTGGAGATGGAACTTTGGGCGGCGGAATACCAGGCAGAGGTTCGACAGTCGCTCTGCAGACGAGAGCAAATGATGGAGGAGTCTACCCATATTCTGTCTGATGTAATGGCTCCGACAAACGAGCACCTCAATGTCGTCAAGGGATGATTGGTGATCACCATGAAGACCTTGGTCCTGCAGGTTTTGTCAGAGTGTGACACTCCATGGCTACACACTCTGGTGGGCACAATCATTATGCAGGTTATTAGGGGACCAGGCACCTTGACTTCCCTCCAGGTGCCCCATCTCCAGCAAAGAGTCAGGCTTGGGCCCTCTGGATTTTCAGGGAGGACACCCCACGACCTTCACGATCTTCTTAGTTCAAAAGTGATCTTTAATAATTAGAAGCACTTGGGAATTCAAGCACACCCTTCATTAACTCTGGGGAAAGGAACACTGTGTCAAGGGTAAGGGTGGGGGGGCGTGATAAAGAAATATCAATAATATAAGTAACAAAGTAAACGTGGCACCACGGATAAGCAACAGTGAAGTGGAATTACATTTAAAAGTATATAAGGAAATAAGAAAGCTAGCAACTCACCAACGCTCTGCAACAGCACCTTCCAAACTTGAGCTCTATCACTTAGGAGTAGGCACATGCAGACATTATCCTGCAAGTTCCTCTCGAGGCGACACACCATCCTAACAAACCATTCCTTCACTGTCGCTGAGACAAAATCCTGGAAAGCCTGTCGTCACAGTTGCCATCTACTTGACCACTATTCTTGAATACCTAATTATCGAGATCCAGGTGCTGCTGGGTGGGCAATGTGACCCCGAAACAAAATGACGATCCGCCTCCACCACCTGCAGTTCACCATCAGCAATGATGTGGAACTCAACAGGCTGCCGACATAGTCACCATATCAAAAGGTGGAGTCCTGTCCAACATTCAGGCCATACCTGCTCAAGAACAGGGTAATCCCTGAAGGTGAAGGATCGGAAAAAGGTAAAAGATAATGTTCTAAAGGAAACAAAACATCACCCAATGCATAGCTGAAAACCACAATCTTGCTGTAGAACAAGCCACCATTCCCTCTCCTAAAGCAATTCTTCTTGGAACATGTCAGTCCCTCTCTCCACCTTCCCTCCCCCGCATGTTTGTCCCTCACTCCACCTTCCTCCAGTGTGCCTGTCTCTCTCCATCTTCTTCCCTTCCGAATGCTTGTCCCTCTCTCCATCTTCATCCCGGGTGTCTTTTGTTCTCTCCACCTTCCCCATGCATGTCTGTCTTTCACTCCACCTTCCTCCAGTGCGCCTGTCTCTCTCCATCTTCCTCCTGGGTGTCTCACGCTCTCTCCACCTTCCCTCTCGTGTGTCTTTTCTTCTCTCCACCTTCCCCATGCGGGTCTGTCCCTCTCTCCACCTTCTCCCCGCCTTGTGTCTGTCTGTCTCTAAACTTTCCCCCAATGTCTGTCTTTCTTGCCACTTTCCCTCCTGTGTGTCTGCTCCTCCCTTCACCTTTCTCCCGTGTGTCTGCCCGTCTCTCCATCTCGCTTGTGGGTCTTTCCCTCTTCACCCACAAATCTGTCTCCCTCTCCACCTTCCCCCCATGTATCTGGCCTCACTCTACCTTCCCTCAATGTGTCTGTCCCTCTCTCCATTTTACCTTCCATGTGTCTGTTCTTCTCTCCATCTTTCCCGGCATGTCTGTCCCCCCTCTCCATCTCCCCCCTCTCCATCTCTCCCGCCACCCCTCCCGTGTCTGTCCCTCTTGTAATGTTCTTGTCGGATGGCCTGATTTTTATTACAAGAGCACTTTTAGCTAAAGCTATAAACAATTTATTAACATTAACTTTGGGTCAACTATATGCCGAACAATAGATGGATAACAGTGTAAACATGGACAAACCACTATCTCTCTCCCAGCTCCCTAGTCAGATTGAGGTCACCTGACTCTAACATGCACTTATATACAAATGTGACTCCTATTGGTCAGTCGGTGGATTGCAACGCAACCATGACATCACTACACCTCTCTTCATCTCCCTCCTGTATTCCTGTAGCTCTCTCCACCTTCTCTCCCATGTGTCTTTCACACCCCCAGGCTTCCCATCACACGTCTGTCGCTCCTTTCACCTTCCCATTGCATGTTTGTCCCTCTCTTCATCTTTGTGGAAAAGATTCTCAGAGATAGGGGGCGGGATTCTCTGATCCTGAGGCTAAGTGTTGACACCGTCGTAAACGCCGTTGCGTTGTACGACGGCATCAACAGCCCCCCAGGAGCACCTTTCCTGCGCCCTACAGGGGGCCAGCACGGCACAGCTCCAGCTGCCGATACCAGCGTCAAATGGCTCCTGCGGGTCTGCGCATGCGCGCTGCGGCCAACGCGAATTCGCGCATGCACGCTAGCTTCCTTCTCCGTGCCTGCCCCAACGCAACATGGCGGAGAGCTACAGGAGCTGGCGCGGAGTAAAAGAGGCTCCCACCAGGAGAGGTCCCCCACCGTGGTCGGATCCCCCTACCCCAACTAGGCCCCCCCCCCCCCCGCAGGATGGACGGCGAGGTCCCGCCGGGTAAGACCACATGTGAACGGCGCTGGCGGGACTCGGCCTATCTCGGCAGCCACTCGGCCCTTCCCACGTGGAGAATCGGCGGACCGGAGTTGGGTCATCGTCGTGTGAATCGCGACTAGCCCGGCGATTCTCCAACCCGGCCCCGGGGTCAGAGAATCCCGCCCAGGAGTATGAACAGGAGGAAGTGAATGATCTTCTTAGCGACAGACAGCATGGCTTCGTACGAAGGAGGCCATGCCTCACTTACGTGATTGAATTTTGTGAGGAGGTGACAAAAATGATTGACGAGGAAAGGGCTGTGGATGTTGTCTACATGGACTTTAGTAAAGCATTTGATAAGGTCCCTCATGGCAAGCTGGTGCAAAAGATTAGATCACATGGGGCCAGGGGTGAACTAGCTGGATGGATCCAGAACTGGCTTGGCCATAGAAGACAGAGGGTAGCAGTGGAAGGGTGTTTTTCCGAATGGAGATCTGTAACTAGTGGTGTTCCGCAGGGATCAGTTCTGGGGCCTCTGCTCTTTGTAATGTATATAAATGACTTGGAAGAAAACATTGCGGGTCTGATTAGCAAGTTTGCAGGTGATACTAAGATTGCAGGAGTTGCGGATAGTGATGAAGATTGTCAGAGAATACAGCAGGATATAGATAGGCTGCAAAATTGGGCAGAGAAATGGCAAATGGAATTTAACCCGGACAAATGCGATGTGATGTATTTTGATAGATCCAATTCAGATGGGAGCTGTAAAATTAATGGCAGAATCATCAGGCACCCAGAGACACAGATCAGATCGATCTGGGCGTGCAGGTCCACAGATCCTCAAAAGTGGCAGCAAATGTGGAAATGTTTGTAAAGAAAGTATATTGCATGCTTGCCTTCACAGGACAGGGTATCGAGTATAAAAGCTCGAAAATTATGTTACATATTCCACATTTGGAATACAGTGTCCAATTCTGGTCACCACCATACCAGAAGGACGTGGAGGCTTGGGAGAGAGTACAGAATAGGTTTACCAGGATGTTGCCTGGTATGGAGGGCATTAGCTATGAGGAGAGATTAAATAAATTGGGATTGCTTTTCCTCAAGGGACGGAAGCTGAGTGGCAACCTGATAGAAGTTTATAAAATTATTAGGGGTATAGATAGGGAGAACAGTGGGAGGCTTTTTCCCTGGGCGGAAATGACAATTACAAGGGGCACAAGTTCAAGGTGAGGGGGGAAAGGTTCAGTGGAGATGCGCGGGAGTGGTTTTTACACAGAGGGTGGTGGTGGTGGCCTGGTGGTGGTGGCCTGGAATGCACTGTCAAGTGAGGTGGTTAAGGAAGATACGTTAGTGACCTTCTAGACTAATCTGTAAAGGCACATGAACAGATGGAGCGCAGAAGGATTCAGGCGGTTGGTCTAGATAGGACACATGATCGGCGCAGGCTTGGAGGGCCGAAGGGCCTTTTCCTGTGCTTGTTGTTCTTTGTTTGTTCTTTGTTCCTCCCGTGTGTCTGTCCCTCTCTCCACCTTCCCCCACACAGGTCTGTCCCTCTCGCTCCCTCTTTCCCCCCATGTGTCTGACACTCTCTCTCCCTCTTCCCCCACTGCGTGTCTGTCCCTCTCTCCATGTCTGTCCCTCTCTCCATCTTCCCCTACGTTTCTGCCCTTCATTCCATCACCCCACCTCCCCATGTCTGTCCCTCTCTCCATGTCTGTCCCTCTCTCCATGTTTCCCCTGTGTGTTTGTCCCTCTCTTTCCCTCTTCACTTGCATGTCTGTCTCCCTCTCATCATCCCCCCCATGTCTGTCACTCTCTTCACCTTCCTCCCAGGTGCGCTCTCCCTCTTCCCCCTCATGTGTCTGTCTGTCTGTCTCTCCCTCTTCCCCCCTGTATCTGCCCCTCGCTCCACATTCTCCCCGTGTGTCTGTCCCAGTTCCATCTTCCCCTGATTCTCTGTCCCTTTTTCAATGTCTACCCCTCAGCCCATCATTGCCCCATGTGCCTGTCCCTCTCGCCATCATCTCCCTGTGCGTCTTTCCCCTTCTCCCTCTTCCCATCACATCTGTCCCTTCCTCTCCCCCCCACAAATTTTGATTATTCCATCTCCCCTTCGCCCCTACATCTGTCCCTCTCTTCTTCTTTCCACCTGCATCTGTCATCTCTCCCCCCTCCCCCATATATTTCTGTCTCTCCCTCTTCCCTGCGTCTGTGCTCCCCTTCCTCTCTCCCCTTCCCCATCCCACTCCACTCTCTCCTCTCCTTCCACCTCCCACTCTTACTCCTCTCCCTACCACTCCACACAAACTCCCCTTTCCCTCTCCTTACTCCTCCTTCCCCTCTCCCCTTCCAGCCTCCCTCTTTCCCTCTCCCCTTCTTCTCCTCTCCCTACCTCTCTCCTCTCCCTACACCTTCCCCTCACTACCCAACCCCATCCCAATTCACAAGAAGGGGGGAAGAGAGGAAGGGGGGCAGAGGGAAAGTAAATGGTGGGGATGATGAGACAGGCGGGAGGGGAGAGAGAAAAAGGAGGTAGTGGTGCGAAGTGGAGTGATGTGATAGGGGAGTGAGAGTATGGACGTATGAGAGTGTGGGGGAGTAGGGAGAAAGGAGGGGTGAGTGGAGAGAGGGGCTTAGGGATGGGTGTGTGGGTGGTGAGGGCAGGGGTTCTTTGATGGAAAGGAAGGGAGGGAGGGAGCCTAGGGGAAGAAAGAAGGGGAGTGAATTGGGAATTTTTTCAATTGGGTTGGGAGTTGGGAATTTCTCCTTTCTCCGAGGAGGACGAGTTGGGAATTGCTTCGAAGGTTGGGTTGGTCCAGCGGCAGGCAGAATTCGGAATTCTGTAATGGCTGCGGGGAAGACTTGCGAATAGCGATTTCCTCTGGGAGGAGGTGTGTAATTAGGTCGGCCTGGGGGAAAAAGGCTCTTTAATTTTTTTTAAATTCTGAACACATGGGACGGGATTCTCCGCTGTCGGGATTCTCCGTTGTGCCGGCAACCCGGGGCTTTCCCATTGGCATCGGGCTGCCCACAATGGAAAACTCCATTGGCCGGATGAGGAGACGGAGAATCCCGCACCCAAAATCTAGTGTGGCGGTACAGACAATGCCGCCCTTGTCAACGTCAAACCCGTCGCACGTCTCCTGACTTGCCTTGACAATCGGTCCTGACGAGGTCCCCGCTGGCCCCAATGAGGTTCTCGCCCAGAGCGGGCAAGAGCATGCTAAAAGCCATTTACATTCATCAGAATGTAATTATTGGACAGGCTGCCAAATTCACCAAATACACCAGCCCTCCTCCCAGCAAGGAGTTACAATGGTGTAAGTTGGTCCAAGTCCTGACAAGCATGGAACTGACAAGTCTTGCACTCTGAGGGGAAGCAAGAGTATGCATACCCTCCATTCCCCTTGTCTCCAGGATGCCAAAAGTATCCTTCAGGGGAGGTGGGGGTTGGGTGACTTGGACTGGGCTTTAGGGGTTCAGGTTGGGGGCCTTTTCTGGGATGGGGGTCATTTGGTTGATCTTCCCATCTGTAGCCTTGAAAATCATTAAACTGTCTTTCAGCTAGTCAGTATCAAAGATCTATAAGAAGAAAGTGAAAATCATCCCTTTAATGTGGTGGAAACTTTTTTAAAAATAAATTTAGTGTATCCAATTCAGTTTTTTTTTCCAATTAAGGGGCAATATAGCATGGCCAATCCACCTACCCTGCACATCTTTGGGTTGTGGGGGTGAAACCCACACAAACATTGGGAGAATGTGCAAACTCCACACGGACAGAGCCGGGATCGAACCTGGGACCTCGGTGCCGTGAGGCAGCAGGGCTAACCCACTGCACCACCGTGCTGCTCCATGTGGTGGACACTTTTGCAGATGTTTATCACAGTCAATTTCATTTCACTTTAACTTTTTCAAGCCTTTGTGCATGTTTAGAAGCCTAAATGCTTTGAACTGCATTTTTTACATTCAATTTCTTGATCCATTTCCTTTTACAAGCCTCTTGATGACAGGTCCTGGCAATTCTCTCTATGCACACAAAAACAACAAACGCATACATACAAACAACACATAGGTGAAAGGGTGGTGGTAAGGGAAAGAACATATTAATAAAAATAAAAGGATGAAGATTTTTGATGCATTGGGATGACTTCCAGTCAATGTCTTTTTGAAGTTCAGGCTTTCATTTTGATACTTCCTTCCTTCTAGGCTCAAGATGATTTTTTTCTGGCAAGTTTTGCTACCTTCAGCGCAGACTCAACATCATTTCAAGTTTACAGCAAAGGATGTGGCAGGCACACACTGCTTTCAGAACAAAATAGCAGTTCTTTCACTTCAGCAAGCAAGAGCAAAAGAGAAAAGATTATTTTCACTTCCAAGGTCTAAAACTTTCTGCCCAGTTCGCTAACAAAGCATCATGCAGGAGCCAATCATTGACTATTGTCAGACAGAACACTGTCTCTGACCAGTCCACTGGTTACCAGTTAACCAATCGAACCAATTCCCTCTACAACTGGTTCCCAAGATCCACCTGGCATTGCGCAGTCTGGCTTCTTCTCTGCCAAACAAAAAACTTGGGAACACAGTGTCCTGACAGGCAGAGTGTTTCAACCTTGAGTCTTCTGCTTAAAGGCACATCCTGATTATGGGTCCACATCCCAAAATAATAAAATGACATAAAAGAATCGGGAACAAAGGAAACAAACAGGAAGGACTCTTACAAAGTGTTGGTGTGTTATTATATTTTTAATTACCTTTATGTTAATTCTCCAGATCATTTCTCTGCCAAGTTACCCTCCATTGGTGGCTGGCAACCGTAGCAGTTTGATCACATATTGCTACTGAGTCTGTTAAATCCATTCATAATTTGTTTTCAATTGATTCCTCCCAGAACTTTGTTTCCATTTCTCTCTTCTTGTGTGGGGAACAGTATGGGTTAATCAATAAGAGAAAATAATGTAACATGTCTTGTAAATCAGTGTTAACGTGGCACTTTGTTGCCCTGTAACAAGATGCTAATCATCTAAGACAGTAATGATGTGGCTGATTGACAATTCCCCAGCTGAATAATGAAATCAAAGATGAAACTGTTATAGCTGAATAAGCTGTTAACCAGATAGAAATTAAGATGATCATCGTTGCTTTGGTTCCACATGATATGCTCTGAGATGACAGACCAATAACAAGCCATCTGTTTGCAAACTTATCTGACAGATTCCTTTTTTGATGAGGTTGAAATTTGTGTACGAAGGAAGGCAATTCAGATTTTGAAAGAAATATTTTTATTGATGTTTTTCCATTTTAATTAATAATGCAACAATAACCACAAGAAGAGTACAGAATAGCAAAAATGTCTCAACATACATAGATACAGAGGAGGATGGGAGAATAGCAACACAGTTGGCGCAGTACAATAGCTAGGCTCAACCTGGCGCCTCTAAATGCTTCACCAGAGAATGACAGGAGGATAAGGCCATAAAAACATGGTACAATGGTGCACAGCTTCCCACACGGCGATTGCTCGCAATGATCATGAGAATTCAGGACACGTGACCTCTTCATAAATCAGATTTTGATTTAAGTATTAAATAATGTTCAAACAATAGAATATACATTCATTTAATGAACGCAAACCTTATTTCCTTTGAAGAATTCATACAGGATCATAAACATATGACAGCACTCTCTTCAATCTGTGACGAATACTGGCACTAAACCACTAAAAGATTATCATGGAGCTTCTGTTTGCTGATGGTTATGCTGTCGAGCACGCACACAGGAGGCAATGCTACTCATTGTAAGCTGGTACTATGAGGCAGTAAATGTGTTTGGCATAACTGAAGAAATCACAGCATTGAAGATATAACAATCTACTGCAGTTCAGCATCGAAAGTGGCACTGAAATTCAGCTACGCATCGCAGCAGTATTACCTTAAATCAGGGGTGGGCAAACTACAGCCCGCGGGCCGCATGCGACCCGCCAAAGGTCTTTATGCGGCCCACCAAGATCAAGTCATAAAAACAAAAACAAAAAAAAATTTCTTTTTAATTTTCTTTTTAAAAATTTTTTTTATAAGGTTAATGTGGGGGTTGTTGGGTTACTGGTATAGGTGGATACGTTGACTTGAGTAGGGTGATCATTGCTCGGCACAACATCGAGGGCCGAAGGGCCTGTTCTGTGCTGTACTGTTCTATGTTCTATATCAGGCGCCCAGAATCATAACCGGGTGAAGCGCCATTTTTGAAAAGTAGAGATAAAGAGAGCTAAAGGCAGGATGCCGCCAGGGGAAGTGCTGAGGTATATGCCGCACGCTAATTGGTTACAACCGGGACTATTAATACTATGCGGCCCTTTAAAATTGTGAATTTCTGAATGTGGCCCTTGCACGGAAAAGTTTGCCCACCCCTGCCTTAAATAGTGCAACTGTCAACAAAGATATAGACAATCAACTGTCCGAGGACAATAGCCCCATGGCTGCCTTTTTGCCTTTTGAAGCATGTATGGCAAAACCATTCAATATATGCATTTTCACCAAAACTCAAGCATATGGAGCTGAAATCATAACCGCCCTCTTGTATGGGTCAGAACCATGGGTTCTGTATGGAAAACACATCTGAATGCTGCAGCGTTTCCATCAACAGTGTCTTCAATCCATCATGAACATCAGATGGTAACACTACATCATATGCAACGAAGTCTCCTGCAGGGCCAATCTGCCGAGCATTGAATGTATTCCCTTACAATGCCAATTGTACTGGGCAGGTTGTAAGTCATACATGGAGGATAACAGAGTGCCAAAGGCAGTGCTTTATGGTGAACTATGCTCTGGAAAGCGAGATCGAGGACCACCTTGACCAGCTGAAAAGACAGCTCTCTCTGGCTGGCATCGACCAATGGGTGTGGAACCACAAGGCAGTAAACAGACACAACTGGTTAATAACAACCAGGTAAGCAAACTACAAGTTGGAAAGAAATCCAGGGGGCAGAGAGGCTGGCCCGCCGATCGGTGTGCCACGGCGGGCCAGGTCAAAACGGACCCCCCCCCCCCCCCCCCCCCCACAGGCCGCCACCGGACCCATCAACGTCGAGGTCCCGCCGGCTCAGAGGAAATTAACGGCGCCAGCGGGACTCGGATTTTTGTTGACGGCCACCCGGCCCATTCAGGCCGGAGAATCGGCGCACTGCGGAGAATTGCGTCCTGGCGTTGGGGCGGCATGGCGCAATTCGCGCGGCGCTGATTCTCCAACCCGGTGGAGGGTCGGAGAATTCCGCCCCTGGTTTGCCTCCCACATTCCACCCCCCATAAACTTGAGGTCATCCAGAACTCATTGCTCACTGACCTGGTCAAGCAATGTTTTGATTTTTAAAATCTCATCCTTGTTTTCAAATCCCTCCATGGCCCGGCCCCTCTCTGCTTCTCCTCCAACCATACAGCCCTCTGAATTATCTGTGCTGCTCTAATTCTGGACTCTTGTGCCTTCTCTATTATAAATGCTCTACCATTGGTGACTGTACCGTAAGTTGCCTAGGACTCGAGCCCTGCTATTCCCTCCTTTGCCTCTTTATTCAACTTTCCTCCATTAATACACTTTTTAAAATTTACCTCTTTGACCAAGCTTTTGGTCATCTTACCTAAGATTATGCGGCCCAGTGTCATATTTTGTCTAAAAATGCTCAGATGAAGCATCCTTGGGACGTTTCATTATGTTAAAGGTGCCATATACATAGAAGTTGTTTTTCTTAGGTAAAACAATCTGCTGACCTTACCTGGTCTGGCCTATATGTGGCTTCAGACCCTCAGTAATGAGGTTGATCCTTAACCCCAGTCTGAAATTGCCAAACAAGTCACTGAATTGTATTCAAGAAGGAAGATCTCCACCATTACACGAGGAGCAATTTTGGATAGCAATAAATGTAAGCCTAGCAGCGATGATAGAGAAAAAAATTGTCTCTAAACCTTAAAGGCTGTCAAAATCTTTGGGGCATGGTGTCATTAATACATTTATCTCTTGAAATGGGTTAGTCAGACATCTGTCCAGCCACTGCAGTTAAATCAGACAGAGGGTTGGCTTTGGGGTTCAGATTTTTGTGAATCAACCTCCCCCTAACCCCTCTCACAACCATACTGGCAGTAGTCTTTCAACAGTGCACTAATGTATAAGCCTAGGTTAGGCCATCAAGTCCCTGATATGGATCTTGAACTCACAACAAGTGCATCAAACCTGTGCCATAAAATGAATTATTCTCTGGACAGTCAATGCTACAATATAGTTCTCCTCTTTGGCAACCTCAATCGGTGACTGATATCCTTGTACATTCTCCTTTAATAGAAAAATGTCAAATTCTGTTTTGAAAAAAACAAATTACAGGCCATCCAATTATTGTACTCGCAAGCAGTTTATTCCATGAGGCAACAATCTTCCATTAGAAGTTCATACTTTTCACTTGTCAATTTTTATGAAAGTTATGTAAGGTGGTTAAAGGAACGATTTATGCTTTTGACTTATTAATTGAATACTGTTGGCGTGCTTAGTTATAGAGTGGACTGCAACAAGAATTCACCTTACAGGACATAAAGTCCATGAAGTCTTATTTCTCATCCAAGTTGCTATTATTTGTAGGGTAGATTTTTGTCTTCACCATTAACCTGTTGTATAATCCACCCAGTTTCTACTTTATGAACTTACTCAATTCTATTTCTTGCCTCACCTTCACTGTACTGAAACCGTTAGTCGAACCACTTCAAGATTTACTCAGAATTTTACCTCAGTCACTCCTGCTCTATATATATATATCAGCTATAGAACACGTTAGAAGAAGACTAATAAAACATATGGCCATGGTACAGAGTTTAATGAAATAATATGTTCACAATCTCTGCCTATTCCGAGAAACATTTCGTCATTCCAGTCGAAAATTCTGCCAGCTATGCAATGTTGAATGAACTATTGTACTTTCATACTTTACATCATTTGAAGCCTCACTATATCTATTGTACATTAAGTACCTCTGTATTAAACTTTGAAATTACAATGTATGCCGTTTTCAGGCATTAGGCATAGTTGGGAAGTTGCAATAACTGTAGGGCTCACTAATAAATAAAGATTTCCAATTTTTACTTTGTGGACTCTATTATTCTTTATCCTGCACTTTGTGCTCAATTCATCAATGTTGGCTTCAACATGCTATTGGGGTCAATTGATTTTCAGGAGCAATAGTAAAACTATTTTTAAAATGTTGATTAAATGTATATGATGGGGATGAATTTGAGGAATAAAGTTCCACAGATGCCTGTAAAAATCACAAATGCCTCTTACACAGAATTTTAGGACCACAACTTTTAAAATAATTTTAATAAACTTTATTGTCACAAGTAGGCTTACATTAACACTGCAATGAAGTTACTGTGAAAAGCCCCTAGTCGCCACATTCCGGCGCCTGTTCAGGTACACAGAGGGAGAATTCAGAATGTTCAAATTACCAAACAGCACGGGCGTGATTCTCCGCACCCCACACTGGGTGGGAGAATCGCGGGAGGGCCGGGCGAATCACGACACGCCGCCCTGGCACCCACCCCCCTCAAAATGGTGTGTCGTGTTTTACGACAGGCCACTCAGAGAATCGCTGCTCGCCGTTTCTCATGGCGACCGGCGATTCTCCGGCCTGGATGGGCCGAGCGGCCTGCCGAACCCGACCGGTTCACGCCGGCGCCAACCACACCTGGTCGCTGCCGGCGTGAACAGCGCGCGGCCTTTGTGTTTGGGGCCTGTGGGGGGCGGAGGGAGGATCAAGCACCACGGGCATGCTCAGGCGATGTCTGGCCCGCGATCGGTGCCCACCGATTGTTGGGCCGGCATCTCTAAAAGACGCACTCTTTTCCCTCCGCCGCCCCACAAGATCAAGCCACCATGTCCCACCAGCCACGTCATTCCCGGCGCGCCACTTTGACGCAAGCGTCAAGGCCCGGCGCCCGAGATTCACGCGCCGCCGCTTCTAACACCCCCCCGGAGAGAGTGAGAATAGGGGGCAAGGAGCGGCCTCCGACGCCGGAATGAAACACTCCGGGTTTCACTCCGGCGTCGGCTGTTTGTCTCCCTTTGGGAGAATTCCGCCCCACATCTTTCGGGACTTGTGGGAGGAAACCTGAGCACCGGGAGGAAACCCACACAGATACAGGGAGAACATCCAGATTCGACACAGCTCCAGTGACCCAAGCTGGGAATCGAACCTGGGACCCTGGAGCTGTGAAACACCAGTGCAAACCACTGTGCTACCGTCCCGCTTAATTTTCCAACAACAGCTTGCACTTGTGTAACACCATCATCATACTGAAACGTCTGAAGGCTATTTGCAGGAATATTATCAAATAAAATCAGACACCAAGTCAATTAAGAAGATATTAGTGCTGGTGACCAAAAGCTTTGTCAAAGAGGAAGGTTTTAAACAGTGTTTTGAGGAAGAGAGGCAAAGTGGTTTAGGGAGCGAGTTCCTGAGCTTAACGCCTAGGCAGCTGAAGGCACAGTCACCACAAGTGGAACAATGATTAATGATTGACGTGGAAGAGGTCAGAATTGGAGGGCAGCAGGTACCACAGAGAGTCAGAAGATTGATGGAGGTGACAGAGTATGGTGAAGTCATGGTGACGTCATGGGGGAATTTGAAAACAAAGATGAGAATTTAGAGATCTACAGAGTGCAAGAAGCTAATGTAGGTTAGTGATTGGGGTTGTGAAAACAATAAGATAAGTCATTGCAGATGGCTTTCTGACAAAGACTGGATATGTATGAATGGATACAAGTGAGGGCAGTCCCATCCAACTGGACAACAATGAGAAATGTTGTAAGGTGATGATGTAATCAATGTGGCAAGTTTGCAGATGACACAAAATAGGTGGGAAGGCAAGTGGCGGGAATGACACAAAGATTCTACGGAGGAATGTACAGGTTAAATGAGCGGGCAAAAATTTGTCAGATGGAACATAATGCAGGAAAATAAGATATCATGCACTTTGGTAGGAAGAATAATGGAGCTGAATATTATTTAAATGGAGAAAGACTGCAGAAAGCTGCAGCACAGAGGGATTTATTTGGAGGTCCTCATACATAAATCACAAAAAGCTAGCATGCAGGTTCAGAAGGTAATAGGAAAGGCTAATTGAATGTTGGCCTTTATTTCAAAGGGAATGGAATATAAAAACAAGGAAATCTTCCGAAAACTATACAAAGCACAAGTTAGACCACACTTGGAATATTGTGAACAATTTTGGCCCCCTTATCTAAGGAAAGTTATATTGGCATCGGAGGCAGCCCAGAGAAGGTTCAATAGGTTGATCCAGGGCATAGAGGGATTGTCTTATGAGGAGAGGTTGAGTAGATTGGACCTGTGCTCAATGGGGTTTAGAAGAATGACAGGTGACCTTTTTGAGACATACATGATTCTCAAGGGTCTTGACAGGGTAGATATTGAGAGATTGTTTCCCCTTGTGGGAGAGCCTAGGAGCAGAGGACATAATCTCAGAGTGGGGGGGGGGGGGGGTCCATATAAGACAGAGTTGAGGGGGACATTCTTCTCTCAGAGGGTAAAAAATCCGTGTAATTCTTTAATGCAAAGGTTTATAGAGGCTGGTTTTGGTGGGAAACCTGGTTGGTGGGGTTCAAATCTGAGTTGTGGGAAAGATGGGAAAGGATTTGAAAGATGACATGTTCAAGAATTTTTGAGAGGAAGGTAAATTGGAGATGGGGCATTAGTGTGCAAGAATGGTCAAAAATGTTGAGTTTTTTTAATGTGAGTGGTGATTACAGTACATTTGAAAAGGAGGAAAGCAGTACCTAAGGAGAGGGAACTATTAACGATACCAGTTTATATGGGACCAGGAAAGGAAGCTGAGCAGTTAGATGTTTGGCTGGAATAGGATAGAGAGAGCAGGAGATCAATCTCGTGGGAAAGGTGAAATCTGAGAGGGTAGGGCAAGAGATGTGTGAGAAATTCAAGAAATATATTGTTGCAGTTGTAGAGTTATTTTCCAGGAATGTGGAAAAAATAGCATACATATGTTTTATTCCAAAGATTACGAAATAGATCTCTGGTGCGTTATTTTACTTTTTCCTCATTAACTAAAGAATTAAGTCTGTCAGTGCAACTCAGTTTCTGCACCAGAAATAATTGCTGAAGATTGAATTTCATCTGATTTTTGGCCAAAACAATCTCTGAAATATGTGGCCTGGAATTTAAGGTGATGCTACAGAATTTCAACACTGAACATGAACGGTTGTTCTCTAGAAATGATTCATTATCTGTCATCTGAAAAATGTTATTATTACATATGTATTATTCTTTGACATGATTACTGAGGAAGCACTCCCTTGATTTCAAGCTCCACAGTTTTTTGTAATAAACTCGCACTGAATGGTCTTATGCATACAATAACCTGTTATTCTATTTAGAGAATATCAATAGCCTAGATTTTTCAGCCTTTGGAGAAAGGAGAGTGCTCACTTGGAACTTGGAAGAAAGCTGCCCACAAAGATTAAGCATGTTCTTGAACACATTTTGCCTTCTTCAGCTAGTGTCATCTATCATGGTCTATGGGTCCAGCAAATGTGTCAGCATCAAGCAAGTTGATCAGCCAATCAGTAGGGCAGCACAGTGGTGCAGGGGGTTCGCCCTACAGCCTCACGGCACTGAGGTCCCAGGTTCGATCCCGGCTCTGGGTCATTGTCCGTGTGGAGTTTGCACATTCTCCCTGTGTTTGCGTGGGTTTCCCCCCACAACCCAAAAGATGTGCAGGATAGGTGGATTGGCCACACTAATTTGCCCCTTAATTAGAAAAAATGAATTGGGTACTCTTTTTTTTTCACAAGGTGATCAGCCAATCAGGTTAAAGAATTCTCACAGAAAGCAGATCAGAAAATAAAAGGCTTAGATGATAATAAGTATTAATAATTTACAGAAATTCAAATAAAGATTGGTACATGTACATTGGATCAAGATGGAAGTTCAAATATTATTTAAAAAAATAAAGTAAAAAATTATTTTATTATTTTAATTTCAGCTAATTATTGTGAGGGAATGCTACTCCACATATGCAAAGTTGGTTCACCACGAAAGGAACTTTGGACACAATGGTGTTCCCATGACATTTATGTCCTTGTCCTTCCCAGTGGTGGAGATCAGAGGGAGGGAAGTGCTGTTGAAGTAACTTGTTAAGTTGTTGGTGCATCCTCTAAATCATATACATTGCAACCAAACTATATCAATGGTGGAAAGCTTAAATAGACAATGGAAGGATCATTGATATGGTAAACTGCTCTGTCCTACATGGTGCCAAGTTTCTTAAGTGTTGGTGTGCTAATTCCCATCTTCAAATGGTGAATATTCTATCACATTCCTCACCTGAACCTTTCATTAATAGAGAGATTTTCAGGGGTCTTAAGAGGTGAGTGACTCTTTCAAATTATTCATCTTCTATTCTACACTTGTAACCATGGAGTCATGTGGCTTGTCCAATTCAGCTTTTGGTCAATGGTGACCCTGCAGGTACTGATAGCAGGGTTATTTTGGTAATGTCATTGAAAAACAAGGAGAGGTATCTGGGCTTCCTCCATTATCTAGCGCTGATTCGCCACAAATGCTACCTGCCATTTGTTTTCTATAGACTGGATATTACCCAGGCCCAACTATAGGCTGGATTCACTTATTGCAGGAGTTGTGAATTGATCTGAAAATAAGGAACCACCCATGAGCAGACAACTGCTGACATTATGATGAAGGGAAGATTATTGATAAATCAGCTAAAAATGTTGAGCCAGGGATCCTTCCCTGAAGTCAGCAGTCCTGGCACTGCGATGACAGGCAGTCAGCACTGAGAAACAACTTATTTGACATTAATTATAATTCCAGCCATTTGAAAGTTTCTTTTCACACCCACGGACTTCAGTTTTGCAAAGCGTCTTTGATGCTACACTTGGTCAAATGCTGCCTTGATGATGAGGATAGCTATTCTATCCTCTCCTCTCCACTATTGTTGAGTTCTCCCACCCATGTGAGGATGTAGGTTGTGAAAGCGCCTGGAGCTGAGTGCCTCTGCCAGAACCTAAACTATAGGTGGGATTCTCCAGTCTGCCAGCCAAGTGCTTCTCTGCCATGTGCCATTTGCTGATGGCGGGATTCTATATCCCCGCTGCTTGTCAATGGGATTTCCCATTTAAAGCTCCCCACGCTGCCAGGAAACACACTGGCGGAGGTGCACTGCCAGCGGGAAAAGTGAAACCTGACGACTGGAGAATTCTGGCCACTGTCGGTGAGCAGTTCATTTGTAAATAGGTGCCCTTTGGGGGATACACATTTTTTGCACTTTTAGCTTCAGGCACGCTTTATGCAACTTCAGATTTGTTTTCTCATTCACATGCTGAACCCTACCATACTTAAGAGCCTCTTGTTGTTGTTAGTTGCTTGGTTAATCACAATTATTCGCAACTGGATATGGTAGGGTAAGATGCTAAAAAGAACTTTACCCTGATTAATTGGTTCAGAACTCCACTTCGCTGTCTATAGCTTGCTAGTTTTGGCGTTTAGCGTGAAGTAGCCTCTTTTAGGAATTTGAATGGTTTGTACCATATTCTAAGGTATGTCTGGTGCTGCTCTCAATGCACCCTGCGATAATTCCTTTTTAAATAGGTGTTGGTTTATTGGCTTGATGGTGATCAATGTCTGCTGGGAGCTGACATTATAGATTGTGGTAGGATTCAATTCTGCTGCTGCCCTCAGCAGTTTCTGGGTGCCTTGAGTGGGCTGCTGGATCTGTTCTTATTCTCTCCCATGTGATGCCGTGGAAATAATTTTCAAGAATTATATTGACATAATGTCATATATAAATACCGTTGCCATGGTGAGCAAGAAGCCAATATGTAAATTGCTGTTCTAAAAATAGTAATCATGTGTTCATGATTATGATAGGTATTTATCCAGCAAGTGAGGCCATAATATATGATAAATGAGTAATGAAATAAAGAATGAGTAATAAACCTCTTCTTCAAGATTGAATTAAATATATATCAATTACGTCGTGTTTTATCTCTTCACAGAACTAATTTAATTGATTTTGATGTGGAAAATTTATTTTAAAAAGGCAGTGTAGAATTTTAATAATACTCATTGAAGAGATTTTATTACAGCTCATAGTTAAGAGAGATGTCTGGCTGTCAAAAGTTCCTTAGTGAATGTGTTTGAGTTATAGTTAAGAGATCAGGCTTAAGTTACTGAGTCCTCCAGAATTATTGTGAGTTGATATGTCCTGAATTTAACCCAGGTAAATGGCTATACCTCTACCGATATTTATGAAATGTAATCAAATTCAAATATCACTTTGTCTGAGGTGTAGTGGTGTTAGACTCCTCATTGTTAAAGTATGTCCAAACAGTAAGCAATTTCATCATCGTCTGTGGGTCCACTTTGGACATTGGGCGGACATTGAGGCTGGGAGTGGGGAACAAAGACATCAGGGACAGGCTGGAAGTGGGGGGAGAAGTACAGAGGGCCAAGGCTATCCTGGGAGAGGGCGGGGTGGTGGGGGACAAGTTAGGTACTGTGGGGGAAGGAACCATTGGGGGCAAAGGACTAAGGGAAAAGGGGGTAAGGATGGATGTGGGAATCGTGGATAAAGGGGATCAGTGGGAGAAGAGATTGAGGAGGGGGTGCAGAAGGCCGAGGGTGCTGGGGAGAGGATAGGGTGGTGGTGGAGCGAGATAAGGCCCTGGGGGATGGTGTATTGAAAGAAGCAGAAGGGAAGGAGGGTGTAAGGAATGGCAAATGCATGGAGGAGATGAGGGGGTAAGGGATGTTTGCCAGATTAAAGGATATTGCAGTGAGAGTGGATGAAGGAACGAGAGAATGAATGCAGAGCATTGGAGGAGTAGGGGTTGAGGAAGAGGTGGGGAAGGATTCCGGAATGCTGAAGGTCAAGGGGACAAGGGCAGGGGGAAAGATGGACTGGAGATGGAGATCAAGGTCACAGAGGATGCAGGACGGGAAGGGGAGAATGGAGTGAGGGAAGGCATTGAAGTGGATGTTGAAGGCATGGTGAGGTTGGATGCTTGAGTGGAGGGATAGGAGGATAGTATGGAGGGATGGAGGGTGAGATTTGAGTCAGGGAGCACCTGGAGGGGTGGGGAAAGGATGGACTTCAAAAGGATGCAGGATTCGAAGGTGAAGAGGGAATGAAGCTGGATGCGGGAGATGGTGGAGAGGGGGAATGTTGGGGGCAGTTACCACGGGACCTGTTGCTCTGCATTGTGCCAGAACTGAAAGTAATCTGAGCCCATGTGGCGGATGGACACAATCGCCTTGCGGGAGTGGGTGGGCGGAGAGATTGTTCAACGCAGATGGACAACAGAAAGAGAACCCCAGCAAGCAGCTTTGGAAAAGCTGGGACAATCAGATAAGTATGGTTGGTGGATGATCCATGTGCACAAGGCTGTGAAAGCCTCCCACAGCCATTTCTCCTTCCAGAATCAGACATTGTGCGACTCGAGGTGGCTTTGCAAAGCCTATATAGTGACTCTGAAAAACAACACCAGACATTATTTAGTGCAAGTGTGAATATATTTACATATAATACAGTGACAATGTTCACCCGTGCAACCACTTGTGCTCAAAAGGTATTTATTTTTCTCACCCACTTCGAAGTGCTGCCGAGCGGAGGCAGCCTATTGCCTTTGATGAGTTGGATGGCCAATACCTGGGGCACTGTAGTAATTGTCCCTTTAGGGGCAACAGAGCCGAGTGAGGATCATCTGGCCTGGGTGACCAATTGGGACAGAGTGTGGAAATCGCTCTATGGTGATAAAAGCCCCTGTGCAGAGACATTATTTGAGCTAGTTCCAACCATGTGGCTGCTGTACAATTCTTATTGATAAATACCTTTTGTGTTCACTATTAAAATCTATGAAAGTGCATCATTGCACCTGGCAATGAGGATAAATTACCCTGAGACTGCCTCTGGCCTGACACCTCTTTTAATTGAAGTCTAAAAAATAGTGCTCACCAGAATGCTTCTCTTTGGATGAATAGATCCATTTGACTCCTCCACAGAGGGCTGGATACAATGCGTCAAGCAGCTTGGGTATTATTTCCAAGCAAACAAAATAGGGGAGGGCACAAAGCAATTCGCCGAAGTGTTTGTGGAACTCAGACCTACAACCTTATTTGCAGTCTCAAGTGCGCCCGACTCCAAATCATTTAGTGAGCTCGTGGATTTAGTGAAGGCTCAATTGCATCCTCAACCATCAGTCATACTCCAGAGATTCAAACTTTAATAGAGGGTAAGAGCCCCAGGCAAATCAATCGTGACTTACGTTGCCAAACAAAAGCAATTATCAGAGTACTGTGATTTTGGAGTCACCCGAAGTGACATGTTACTGGAAAGGTTAGTCTGTGGCATGGACAACGATGCAACTTAAGGCAGATTTTTTGCAGAGGTTGATATAAATTTTAAATGAGAAATTGGGGTAGTGCTGGCCATGGAAAGTGCTGAAAAAGGTGCACCAAGAGCTGCAGAGCGCCCAAAGTGACGCTGTTGACCAGTTAGGACAGGAACCTGGAGCCAGCTATGGCACAAAAACTGCCAAAGCAGCTGCGAAGCATGAAACAATTTCAGCCACTAATTAAACAAGATTCAACTAATTGGGAACAAAGTCCCCCAGCGAGCGCATTTCGCCACGTGTTTCCAGCGTTCGCAGCGCCGAGAAACACATGGCTATATAACGCGTCTGAATGTGGGCTACAAAATTCTGTCCAAGGTCAAGAACATAGAACATACAGTGCAGATGGAGGCCATTCGGCCTATCGTGTCTGCACCGACCCACTTAAGCCCTCACTTCCACCCTATCCCCGCAACCCAATAACCCCTCCTAACCTTTTTGGTCACTAAGGGCAATTTATCATGGCCAGTCCACCTAACCTGCATGTCTTTGGACTGTGGGAGGAAACTGGAGCACCCGGAGGGAACACGCAGACACGGGGAGAACATGCAGACTCCACACAGACTGACCCAGTGGGGAATCGAACCGGGACCCTGGCGCTGTGAAGCCACAGTGCTATCCACTTGTGCTACCATGCTGCCCAAGGTCATCTTCAAGTGGGTCAAGTCTGCTCTGGAGTTGGTGGTCCACTCTGACCAGACCTGTGCTGTACCTGACTGGAAGATATCTGAGAGCTGTGCCCTATTCTAGGATATGTTTGCCTATGTATGGGACAGGGATTGTGGACACTTGCCTCATCAGCCTGGAACTTGAGAAGGTGTTTGGCAGGATATCACACACTTACATGACGGATACGCTTACCGAAATAGGGGAGGGAATCCGCAAATGGATTCAACTGCTCCACACAAACATCAGCAGTGTGATCAACTGGTGGAAATTAGAAAGCTTTACAATTAAATCTTGAGTCAGGCAGGGTTGCCTCTTTCACCTGTCCTGTTTGTGTCTTGTATCAAACTTTTTGTTGAGTCCATCAAGAAGGATGTGGGCATAAAATGGGTTACAATTGCCCGTTGCAAATCCCACTATGTCTGTAGAATTGCGGGAGAGCCTCTAAACGGGGTTTGCACTGGATGCCAATCAGTTTTCCATTCTCCAGGTCTGTTCCAGCTGGTATGATCAGGATTTTGTCCAGAAAGGGCGGGAAAGTGAGCACAGCACATTTGCATTTATTTTAATATCATTGCCGAGATTATGGTGAAATGAAGCAGCTTGACAGCTAAAGGCTATCTCAAAGGAGGGATTAACTTTGTTTATTGGCATTGCATTTGACAGTTCTTAACTCTGAAGTGCTCCTTCGAAAGAGCAGGTGCCCTGTATAAGAACAATTTTTAAAATCTGGATCGTTTGCAACCACTGCTGCCTGAACAGGAAGCTTGCAATATAGCACCAGAGAGGCAGCTGGCAACTTTCAGACATTAAAGTGCAGGGATTCCTCACTGAGGCATCAGAGAGTTGTGCACAATCTCCCTGATGTTGCTGTCAATGGCCTGGGGTTTTGGGGCTCCTGAACTGGGAGGCAGTGAGTGTACGGAATGAAGAATGCCAGCAAAAGTGGTTCGCTGGACGTCACTCAGAGAGAGAAGGTAGGATAATCATGTTAAGGGCGAGTGAGGGTTTAATTCTTGAATTCCCCATCAGGCTTCAAGGCATTGGCTGCCCATGTCCATTGAGTGTAATGGAATGACAGCAATAAAATCATGGCTGGCCCAAGCCTGAGACTCCATTGTCTCAAGCCTGAGCATTGATGTATCTCCCTTTGTTGACACTGATAGTACTTGTGCCCTTTTAACATTCCTGCTCTTCCAACCAATTGGCTATCATCATTGTGTTTCACTACTCTCAGCTGCATCACTCTCCAAGTCAGGGGAGGAATCCCTCAATGGCAAGGCCTGAGGGTCATGGGCCAGGCAGCATGCAGGGTGGCCGAGGACCCTCCAGCACCAACCTTACAACTGCACTGGTGGACGCAGGAGTCATCAAGCTTCTCATGGGCCTTCATGTGCCAGGCCACATCAGGGACCCCATTACTGCTATAACGAAGGGAGGGAACTTCTGGACGGGACTATGGGTGGTTATGAGGAGGCATGGGCAGTGCCCTCTCCATTGAGGCAATGATGTGTTATGGACAGCAGATAATAGAGGTGGCTAAAGGTGCTGGCGATGGTGATGTCAGCGTCCAGTATAATGAAGTTTAAAGGGGGGGGGGGGGGGAAATTGGCGGGAGGGAGTGGCTGAGTGTCTGGGATGGAAGACCTTCCTGTCTTTCTCTCTCCTCCACATTTTCCCAGGTTAACTATGAATTTTGGATAAAGCCAATTGAGTTGGCTATCGTCCTAATAGTTGCAGCTGAGGGCAGACATCGGTGACTGCGGCAAGGCCACCGCAGGCTGGAGCCTGTGCCACAGCAACAGCAGCCCACTGCTCACGCCCAAGACCCAGCTGCGCATCAGGCTGAGGAGGGGGTCAGAAGGGTACAATGACGACGTCCGAGGGTGTACAGGACTCAATGGTCCTTCAATGTGCTAATCGACGCTATGCGCCACAGAAGACTGCGTCTCGCCAGGGAGACAGTGTGGCACCTGTGCCACATCCTCGTGGACCTGGCAACCCGAGGACAAGGTGGAGATTCGCTCTCGGTGGCTATGAACACCTCAGCTGCCCTCAATGTCCCTGCCACTGGGTAATTTAGGCCTCAAGTGGAGACCTGTGTGACATTTTGCAATTCCGGGAAGTAACAGATGCTATGTACACCTGGGAATCCACCAACAATCAAACCGCCATTGCTGGGATGCCCCAGGTCCGGGGGGTGGGGGGGGGGCATCGAGGAAATATATGTCACCCTACAAGCACTGTGGCATCAGAAGGTGCCCTTTATCAACACAAAGGGGTTCTATTTCCTGAATGTAAAGACCCCTGTGTGACCATCACCTCAGGATCATACGTGTGTGCGCACACTATCCTGGAAACGTGCATGACAGCTACATCCTGGGGAAATCTAGGACCATCCCAGGCTGTTGGGTTAGCTCGTGGGGACAAGGTATGCGTTCAGGTCGTGGCTGATGATGGCAGTGCAGAGATCCCAGAGCAAGGTAGAGTCCCGTTACAATGAGGGCAATGCTGCCAACCGGACTGTCATTGAATGATGCATCGGGTCGCTAAAAATGCAGTTCCACTCCCTGGACCAGTCAGACAGTACTTTACAGTACAGCAAACAGAGGATCTCCCAATTTGTTGTTGTCTGCTGTGCCCTCAACAAACTGGCACTGCAGCGGGGTAACATGCTGAAGGAGATGGAACATACAGCCTCGTCTGAAGAGGAGAGGAGGAGGATCAGGAGGGAGTGGAGGGTGAGCCTGAGTAGGAGGTGCAGGATGGAGGACGCGTGGTGGCAAGGGCCTGACTGACTAGGAGGACGAGGGAGGCCCTCATAGCCTCAATATTCGCATGATCAGAGGATTTGTGTCTGAGATTGCCACCCCCATCACTCCTCCACCCATCTGTCTCAAACCATTCCTTCCCAAAACAGGTTTCCCCCTTCCCCAAACTCATTTCCCCACTTCCCTGAACCCAGTTCTCCTTTGCCCGGACCCAGCTCCCCCCTTGTTTGAACCCAGCTCTCCCTTTCCGTGTACTCCAAGGGTCTATTTGACATCACACCAGGGGGATGATATTACATCACACCAGGCCTTCTGTGTTGGCAGCATTAGTTGGAGAGTGATGATCACTCACTGTGAGGAAGGCTGCAATGCTCCTCATATTCTGCTTAAGTTCGCCTCCTGTCTTGCTACTGACACTGATTCCCATCTTCATGCCTGAGTGTGTGTCAGGGCCACTTCCGTTTGGCCCACTGTTAATGGGGGTGTGGGGGACACATGGTGAGGGTGCAAGTCTGCCCAGTGAGTGATGTGGATAACATTCCAGGATGTCAGTCACTGTGGGTTTCATGGGCTCTCACTGATCGTGTATCTTGGCGGGGGGGGGGGGGGGGGGGGGGGGGGGGGGCTATAAGAGGATCAGATTCCAGATGGGGAGAAAGACCCACTCTGTTGGAAAGGGGTCCAAGAGAGGGGTGTTGCATGTTTCGTTGAGAAAATTTTTAATGGTGAACAATTTTATGTAACAATCACCCATTCCCTAACTACAATGACTGACCTCACTTGTGCCCACTCTGTGCTCCTACAATTTCTTAATCTTTCATGGCCTTGTGTTATGTTGAGGCATCTCCCCCGACTGTACATCAGAGGTGGAGGTGGCCTGCAGCCTTCCCTGCCCTGTGGCCTGTGATGCTCTTGGCTGGCGTCCTCTGGAAAGCCTGGCATGGGGGCATCTGGTCGACGTACAGGTGCCGTTGGTGTCACTGTGGCACCATGAGATGTGCTGGCGTCAGGAGGCAGGGAATGAGAAGTTGCCGGAGACCCTGAGTCTTCTTGGTGGAAGGCCCCAGTGCTTCTTCGTCCTTCAGGGTGTTCATGGGCCCCTGGGCTACTCTATGGGATGGAGGGGCAGCTGGAGTGAGCTCCAGAAGTCTCTGAGTCATCTGGCATTGCCAGTCTTGGAGGCCCGCCATTGTCTGCACCATGGTGTCAAAGCCCTCAGCGATGGTCGTCTGTGACTGGGCAAAGCTCTGCCATGCCTCAGGAATGTCCACCTGTGCCTGGGACATGCCCCTCAGTGACTGGGACATGCTGTCATGGCTCTCAGCCATGGTTATCAGAGACTGAGCCATGCCTTGGATTCCACCGCTCATGGCTTGGATATTGAGCACCATGGTTTCCACTGAAGTTGCTATGTTGCGGTGTTGGCCTGGGGGCCATACAATTCCCTCACCATCTCCTGCACCTGAAGTCTTTGGGGACTCCTCCAATCGGCCTTGAAGTTAAAATCATAGAATTTACAGTGCAGAAGGAGCCCATACAGCCTTTCGAGTCTGCATATGTCCTTCGAAAGAGCACCCTATCCAACCCCCACCTCCACCCTATCCCCGTAACCACATCCAACCTTTTTGGAATCTTAAGGGCAATTTTGCATGCCAATCCGCCTAACTTGCACATCTTTGGACTGCAGGAGGAAGCCGGAGCACCCGGAGGAAGCCCATGCAGACACGGGGAGAAAACGTGAAGACTCTGCACAGACAATGATCCAAGCCGGGAATCGAATCTGGGACCCTGGATCTGTGAAGCAATTGTGCTAACCACTGTGGTACCGTGCAAGAATGCCACTGAGACCCTCTCCTGAATCTCACTGCTCTGGCTCAGAATTTCTAGCAGCTCATTAGCCAGAGGCCAGGCATCTGGCTGGGTGCCAGCTGTGTCCTGGAATCCAGCAGAACTCCGACTGCCTGCTCCCTTGGAAAGCCTTGCTTCCACCTGATGTGCATTGGTAGCTGTGTGGTGCTCACCGGATGGTGATCAAAAGCCTGTTTGTCAATCTCGAGCACCGAGTGTGTGTCTCTGTCAAGGTGAAGGTGATAGCTGTGATACATTGTTGGTGTTTTCCTCGGAGCTCTCCTCTGACGGGGACTCTTGGGTGGGGGAGGGGCAGCGACCCGGCCTCATCAGGTGGTGATCTTGGAAGTCGAGGGACATGGGTTCAATGAATGAGAAGGACAAGGATCTCACTTGAGGCAGGTCAACTGGAAGAAGGTGCAGTGGCCCCTCACTTCTCTGGTGCAGTCCATCCTCACTGTCAGTCACTGCTCATTCTTCACCAACTCCTGTGATCGCCAGTGCCTTTTGCTCAGGGAGTGATGACTCGCATCTCAGGTTACCCCCCACTCCCCGCCCATTTTCTTCCTCTTCCTCTCATTATGGGCTATCTTCTGTGGGGGCAAAAGAGGACATTGTGAGCTGCATGCTTGGCAGGTCATCGGGTCTATGGCCGGTGACATGTGTGAGCAACGTGCCTTGATAGAAAAGGGCTATGATGATGAGTAGCGGGGGGCCTCTGAGGAACAATCTGGAAGGTCGGTTGTTGGGAGGCTGTGAGGTGGCAGCCAATTGATGAAGGAGAGGGGGGAAAATCTAGGGGTTGGGACTGATGCGAGGAGGAGAGAGGTGGTAATTTACCCTTGTAGCTCATAGGAGGTAATTCATCTTCTTCCTACATTGGATGCCAGGTCTTCTTGTCTTGCTGCTGGCACGAACTGCAGCTGGCATTGCCACCCAGGCAGGATCAGCAACAGTGTTTTGGGCTCTCCTACCCTCTGGGGGGTACAAAGTGCCCGATCTCTCCTCTGCAGAATCCAGAAGGCCGGCCAGGCCTGCATCCAGAAAGCAAGGAGCAGGTCTCCAAGCTTCAAACCTCCTGATTGACTGGGAGTGAGTGCTGAGGGATTGTTTAAATGCTGCTCCCCTTTGTTAGCAATGAACAACTGAGCCCCGCGTCAGGCAAATCTGACTCCTGGGGACCACGGCTCGGCGTGATTCACATAGGGGATCAGCTTTTACACTAAGTGTGGGGGAATTGTGATCTGGATTGTGCCCATACACCCGCTAGGAATCACCCGGTGCTTCCGACCCAAAATAACACCAGTCATTTTTCAGGAGAATCGCGTCCATTGCTTCGGAATGCCCCAAAAAATGAGAAAGAAATTGAAGATAATAAATAGGAAAGTAACATTCTGTATTTCTGACACCTTCTCTTGGCTCTCTCATACTTCTTAAGGTTCAGCATAGGAAATGCATTTTAGAACTTGCCACTGCATAAATCTCTTCAAAACTGTAGCAGTTATCATGTCTTTTTTAGAGACTCCATATAAAAGAGAAAAACAAGGATAATAGATTTGGTGTAATAAGAAGCTTTATTTAGAGGTTGCGTTTCAGGTATTGACAAGAGAAACTTCCAGCGGGATTCTCCGTTCCTGAGACTAAGTGTTGATGCCAGGGCAGGCTTCATGGACACCTCTGACAGCAAAACTGGTGTCGCACCGGGACCAATTCAGGGACCATTGAGAGGCTCACAACACCAGGTTAAAGTCCAACAGTTTTGTTTCAAATCACTAGCTTTCGAGCACTTCTCCTTCCTCAGGTGAATGAAGAGGTATGTTCCAGAAACATATATATAGACCATGGCAAAGGTGCAAGACAATGATTTGAATGCAAGCATTTGCAGGTAATTAAGTCTTTACAGATCCAGAGATAGGGGTGGCCCCAAGTAAAGAGGTGTGAATTGCCTCAAGCCAGGACAGTTGGTAGGATTTCGCAAGCCCAGGCCGGATGGTGGGGCATACACACACTTCATTCCCCATACACATTCATCATAGCCAACATAGCTGGAGCGCTCCTATCCCATTAATGGGTCAGCTGGGCCAGACGGCACCTCAGGGGGTGGCCTGGGGGACCAGTATGATCAGTGGCACTAAGTTCACAATGGGTAGACAGCGACCTGCACAGCTGCATGACTGCATTGCAGGCTGCAGAAATGGTGTTCCATGCCCATCCACCCCAACCCCATAGCCCACCACCTGGTCACGCCCCGCTGCTCCCCCTGGCTCTGGCAAATGCCCCTTGCCGGCATCGCAACAGTCAGCAAACTTTGGCGATGTTGGACACTTTCCATACCACCTCTGTCCCCTCAGCAGCCAAGGCAGCTGTTTCATGATTTTTGAAAACACAAATGAGCCTCGCCATCGGGAACTCCCCTTTCTGGAGGCAGAGAATCGTGGAGGCCCCAGAGAGTACCAGGTCAGGGCGGCTACTGATATGCAAACGCGTTCACTGTACGCGAGGAGTGAAACGCATTGTTGCTGCTGTCGAGGCACCAGAGAATTGCGATTTGGCATGAACCTGGCACCCGCCATGATTTTTGGCGTCAAAACCAATTCTCTGCCCAATCACCTTTCTCGATTTTGGTGTCAGCCGACGGAGAATCCTGCCCAATTTATGTCTTCTGCATGTCATGTTGAACATGGTACAAGATATAGAAAATGTCCCATTTCCATTGGGAGGGTGTTGGTTATATGCATCTTAAAGAGTTTTACGGAGCCTTTTGTAGGTTAACAGTAAGTTTTGTCATAGAACATAGAACAGTACAGCACAGAACAGGCCCTTCGGCCCTCAATGTTGTGCCGAGCCATGATCACCCTACTCAAACCCACGTATCCATCCTATACCCGTAACCCGTAACCCAACAACCCCCCCCTTAACCTTACTTTTTTATTAGGACACTACGGGCAATTTAGCATGGCCAATCCACCTAACCCGCACATCTTTGGACTGTGGGAGGAAACCGGAGCACCCGGAGGAAACCCACGCACACAGGGGGAGGACATGCAGACTCCACACAGACAGTGACCCAGCCGGGAATCGAACCTGGGACCCTGGAGCTGTGAAGCATTTATGCTAACCACTATGCTACCCTGCTGCCCCAAAATTAAAGTCACCCATTACTACTATATTACGTATGTTACATGCAGCTCTACTTTCTGTATTTAACCATGCCATTTACCACTACATGTTGCTGGCCTATAAACAACTCCCACTAATATTTCCTGCCCCTTGCTGTTCTTAGTTGCACCCAAACTGACTCTATGTCTTGATCCTTCAATCTAAGATTCTCATGTACTGGAACTATTTGCACAGGTACTGTAAAGGGCACAGGCTAGGAGCTGTCTTCATGATTAGGTCTATTCATGTCTCCGTTCAACACCCATTGACCCTGGATCTGAATCATGTGCCTTTTACACACTGTGTGGGTGGTACTGCACTCAATCCTGCATTAACCTTATGGGGGCGATTCTCCGATATTGAGTCCAAGTGTTTGCGTCGTCGTGAACGCCGTCGCGTGTCACGACGGCGCGAACAGGCCCTGGGCACGACCTATTCTGACCCCCACATGGGGCCAGCATGGCGCTGGAGCGGTTCACGCATCTCCAGCCACCTTCCACCGCCGCGCCAACCCGCACATACGCAGTTGGGCCAGCTCAATCCTATGCATGCGCAGTTGGGCCGCGCCATCCTGCGCATGCGCAGGGAATTTCTTACACGCGCCGGCCCCGACCCAACTTGGGATCGGTATTCAATGGCCCGCCGTGGCGGAAAGTAGGCCCCTTTCTTCACTGCTCAAATCACACTCCCTCTCCCATGAGGTCAATCAAAACCCATCCACCTGCATTCCCCTTACATTCACCCTTGCACCAAACCCCAACACCTGTATTGCCCTTTCTGGCCAGCTGCCATGCCACCCCGTGTAACCCATCTCACCATGTCCTTTACATATCCCCTCGGAAAAGTCGGCCCACAACTGAAGGGAGCAGGAGAAGAGTAGAGGCGATGTCCCAGACCTCCGGGCTCTCACCCCCGCCATGCAGAGGGCGATGGAACTATCCAGGGAGGTGCAGGAGAGGCCCATCTCTGAGGCGGAGGTCTGCATGGAACAGCCAAGTGAGTTCTCAATGCAAAATAACTTCCCTATTACAGGTGAGTCACCCCTCTCCCCTAGATTACTCCTTCCCAAGATCTCACCATGTGTCTTGACTTTTGTCTTGCAGGATCACCATCAGACCAAGTTGGCCAGTCTGGGGTACCTCGTCCCCAGCCACAACCTCATTGCACTCTGGAGGATCAGTCCGACATCGACTTCCGACATCGAATTCACCTGCACGCTCCACCAATGCGGAATCTTCGACGGGTCATTTTAGTGAAGAGGCTCCTGGGTCACCTTCTGGTGCGCACGTCACACATGCTGCAACACATTAGGTGGAGGTAGGAACTCCCAAGGGAGCGGGCAGTGGGAGGGCTGCCCGATCCCAGGAACCAGCTGTACTCCTGGCAGGTGTTGCACTTCAGGAAAGAATGACCCAATCACTGGTGGAGATGCAGGCGCAGAACCAGAGTCTACAGGAGGGGGTGTCAGCAATCCTCCAGTGCCTGCAAGTGTAGCTGGAGGAATCCAACCACCTTCAGGTGCAGGAGAAGGTGCCAACAATGCTTGGCACACTGGTCAACACTGAAAGGGTGGCATCTGCAGTGGAAGTACAGTCAGGCCAGGTGAGTCCTGCCACAGGCAGACGTGTACCGGGCCCACATGGGCATTATTGCAGTGCTTCAGAACTTGGCCAATTCACAAAGGGTCAGGCTGAGGACGTCGAGAGAAGTTGCCGGGCACTGACTAACCTTGGCCAGGCACAGAGAGGTGTGGTACAGTTCCAGAGGGGCATGATCAAGGCGCAGAGGGACATGACCAAGGCACAGAGGGACATGACTCACTTGTGGAGGATCGTAGCCCAATCTCTGTGCTCCATGGTTGAGGGCATCAAGACCCTGATTGAGAGGAGAGTAGGTCTCCAGGACTAGCCGTGCCAGGTGACTGTGTCGGCACTGTCAGTGGGTGACTGTTAAAGGCAAGGTGCTAATGATAATCCATTGAGAACTGAGTGCTTATGCTCCTCAATCTATGCCATGTTTTGGACCCTTGTCTGTCTGCTGAGTGCTCGCTCCCACCCATCGCCTGGGCGTGAGGGACCACTCGCCAAGCCAGAGGGCGGCATAATGTAAATAGGGGAAATTAAGGGAAGGACTAGACAAACCTTTCTGTATAATACAGCAAATAAATACGGCCAACAATGTATATATATAACTGTTAATAAATTTTGGAAAATGCCAATAAAAGGATTAAAAAAGAAAATACATGTTTGTCCCAACTGCTCCAATCCATCGATGCTGCTGTCCCATCTTCCCACCCTCTCAATGCTTCATACCCCCCCCTCCCATTGTACCCTCCCCCTTTACCTAATCCCCCCACCTCACCCCAGTGCCTGCTTAGTGATCCTTGACTTGCTTCCGTGCTCTCACCTAGGTGTGTCCCCAAGATGCACATCAGAGCTAGAAGCCACCTGCTGCCTACCTCATCCCATAACGCCACGAATATGGTGGTCTCCTCGGAGGGAGTGTTGGCCCTCCTCGAAGGTGTTCTCATGGAAGATGAGGTAGGGCCGACGGACGAGGATCCTGTCTAGTAACCCAGCTATAACCTTCGAACATTTGTTCCGCAACAAATGTCAAGTTAATTAATAATAAAAATAATAGTCTTTATTGTCGCAAGTAGGCTTACATTAACACTGCAATGAAGTTACTGTGAAAAACCCCTAGTCGCCACATTCCAGCGCCTGTTCCGGTACACAGAGGGAGAGTTGAGAATGTCCAATTCACCTTTGGCTTCGAACAACAGACAGTCCATTTTAACAGGGCAGGAGGAATCTGACTTCCAGTCATTGACACAATCCTGGAACCACTGAGGTACCGTGGCATACAGCCTTTCTCTACCTGAGCAGGGATGCCTGAGTCGCCTTCGATCTCCTCCAGATGGCAGATGGCAACTGCACAATCCTGAGTACCCAAACTCTGAAGAGTATATAAACTCGGATTTCAGCTTTGAACTCTCTTCTTTCTTTGTAGAGAATGTTGGTCCATTCCATTTGTAGGCCCGAGGAAAACAGTGGTCAGACCAGTTAATTCTCCATAAGACAAACATGACATCTCCAGTGGTATTGGTAAATGAAGGTGATCAACACTCCAAAAAGGCTCAACCTCCAACTGCAATGATGGTACAGCTGGTCAACACAGCAACCACTGTTCATACACCACAGCTTCCAGCCAACACACCATGATCATGGGAGATGCTGGAAAATGGCTGCAGTCTCCTGTCATAATATCCACTAATGGATATAATGAGATACAAATAGGCAGTGATTGACAGACAGGATAACCAATGAACACACACGACACAGAACAACCAATCACCAGACAGGGCACTACCACTATAAAACACACGGGGCATTAAGACTCTGCCTCTTCTCACTGGATACAGCTACAGAGCTAGTTAGACTGCACAAGGCCATGAGCACCTTCTCCATGTGACAGAGAGCTAGTCTGGTCAAGCCAGTCTGAGGTTATCAGTTTAGATTAATAGAGTGTCAACCCACAGCAGATTATGTACAGCAACAAGCAAGTTCAATAAAACAGTGTTGGACCATCTCCTGTGTCGGAAGCCTGATTCGAGTCTCACTGCATCCAGTTGCAGTCGATGTTAGATCAATTCAGATAACACATCATCTCCCACCATCGACAATAACAACAGAGGTGAATGTATCACTAACCCTCGCCACAGGAACACTTTCTCAGCCACAGAGGGCATCAAGATGGTCCACAGAAAGAAGAAGAGAAGGAAACACCAAGGACATGAATACAATATTTGCCCACCCCACAAGAAATGCTTCACGGTACCAGCAACCATTGAACAATGCAATTGCTGAACCGACAAACTACAGTTCAACATGAAGCAATGGAAGAAAGGAATGAAAGCAAACCTAAATGCCAGTCCAACCTCCGAGCCAACCACAAAACCCAGAACCAACAGCCCTCTGACAGAATGGTTAATGAGATATGACGGGTTTATCAGGCCTCCACACCGCCTGAACCTGTATATTTAAAGACATGAAAGGGGAGGTGGGGTAGTGAAAATATTGCAGTAGTATAATGTAATAACAGCAATAAGATGGTGACAATGTGCAAATGCATGAGGCTGATAACAATATGAGACAAGAAGTAAATTGATGTAATTTCTTATACATTGGATAAAGACTTGGAGGAGTTGTGGTATAACAGGGTTAATGTGGGACAGTATAATACTTTCCACACAGTGGTGTAAGAAGGTAGATGACTCAGACCTAGGGTCAGTCTGGTGTTGAGCTATAGATATGTGAGGATCGAGCCATGGAGATAGCTCCTTGCCGTTGCCCTTTACTGTATCTGTGTATCTTGTTGCAAGTAATTAATAAAGGCTTGCTGTTAATTTATGGGAGTCTACAAAGATTATTTAAGGGAGTACAATTCTGCAGCAAACACCTTCCCAACATTAACACCAGCAGAAACTGAATCATGAGAAACCTGCCTGTAGTTCACAATGTCTTAGCTGACCATCCCTCTTTAGCCTGTTTGGGACAGAACTGGAGGCTTTCAGATCCGCCTCAATAAAATGCAACAAGAATAATGTTGTGTATTGCGCAAAGTACGACGAACGCACGCTCAACTCCAGCTAGCCATTATTGAAACAACTTAATTTACAGCTCCCCCGAGAGGGCAATATAACAGAATGCTCAGCAAATAACAAGGTATAAAATTATTCATAGAATTGTATGAAAAAGCCACTGACACACTAAGAGATTAAGTAAAAGCAGGGACATAAAGTTAAAAAAAAGTACAGCCACTCTGAGCAACTCTGCCTTAATTTCAGAAAGGAAAATATTTTTGGTCCTTATTGGCCGATTATTTCCCTCTCCCTTACAAGCGCTAGAATGAATGCAGACTTCATTTTAAGTTCTTATTAACTTTGTACTTAAAAAGGATTTATTTGGGGCTGGACCTTCTGTCAGTTATTTATTTGTCATTACCTGCCTCCAATCTAAGTACAGTGGATTAGTACTTTATTATATCCATTTAGGATTAAGACTAGCATAACTGCTAACTACTGAGGATTAGTGAAGAGACTGGGATTATTCCACAGTAAACACTTGGCAGTGGACCATCACTAAATTTCCTTCCATATAAAGAAACCTATTAGTTTTTTAAAAGAAAATTAATTTTCTTTCAATCTTATACTTCTTCCCATGTTAATTTAGTAATGTTTATTGTGTTCAGTTTAGACTTCAGTGGGTTTTCATTGCAACTAAATAATAAATCACATCTGTAGGACATGGACTGACAAATGATGGTTGAGTATGGGGATCCAAAATGTTCAACAATTTCTCATTGTTTGGGGTTTGGTATAGGTCTAGAACTAAGACTGTGTATGGATGCACACACTGTGAGTTAGGAACAGGAGTAGCCTATTCAGCCACCTTACATCAGGCTCTTGGAACTAATTGTAAAAAGGACGGATGTCTCATGGATTTGACCTTTGTGGTTGCTGGAGGACATACTCTGAAATTCTATTAGATGCCGGCGCAGGTTCTAAAATTCAATGTAAATAACTGCAAAATTGGGTCAGACTTCCTGAAGTGGACATTGGCTCGGGGATAGTGATATTGGCAGAAGTTGTAGCAGACACATTTCTGCTATTGGTATTTTGTTTGCGATGCAGGATATTAAATAACAAATCTTGTGTTCCTGGCATAAACATACAGCTTAAATCCTAGGATTACCTGTGACATTGCTGTTAGTAATACAGAAAACTGACGGTTCGGCCATATCTCTCTGATGTTCTAGTGAATACATTGTCGCACAGTGGCTACGTATAGTACTTATTTTTATAACCAAATGATTGTTGGTTACCCTTATATGAGAAAACTGAATACTCAATACAATGAGGGGTTTCTTAATTGTCTTCCTTAAATTTGGCACTTTGGTGGGAAATCAGTGAAAACTCCGGAAACATGCTCTGAAATGTAGTGTACAGCAATTCTCTAGGTTTCTGAGGACTATTGCTGAAGTTACAATGGATGATCGAGGGAACTATCCTCGAACAACAAACAAAGAACAAAGAACAATACAGCGCAGGAACCCGCCCGCGGCCCTCCGAGCCTGTACCGGTCATGATACCAACCTTTGCCAAAAACCCTCAGCACTTCATTGTGCCGTATCACTCTATCCCCATCCTATTCATGTGTTTGTCAAGATGCCTTTAGAGTGACATTAATGAATTTGCTTCCACAACCTCCCCTGGCAACACGTTCCTGGCACTCACCACCCTCTGCGTAAAAAACCTGTCTCGTACATCTCCTCTAAGTTTTGTCCCATGGACCTTAAACTTATGCTCCTGGTGACTGACCACTCCACCCTGGGAAAGAGTGCCTGCCCATGAACTCAATCCATGCCCCTCATAATCTTGTGGACCTCTAACAGGTCATCCCTCTACTTCTGTCTTTCTAACGAAAACAGTCCGAGTCTATTCAGCCTCTCCACATAGCTAACACCCTCCAGACCACCCTCCATGCAACATCCTGTTAAACCTCCTCTGCACCCTCTCCAAAGCCTCCACATTTTTCTGGTAGTTTGGCAACCAGAATTGCGCGCAATACCCCAACTGTGGCCTTACCAAGGTTCTATACGACTGTAGTATGTTCAATTCCATTCATTCTGAAATCACAGAGACATAAAAGTTTGCAGCAGATGAGCACAGTAAGAAGTCTTCAAACATCAGGTTAAAGTCCAACATGTTTGTTTCAAGCACTAGCTTTCGGAGCACTGCTCCTTCCTCAGATCACCTGAGGAAGGAGCAGTGCTCTGAAAGCTAGTGTTTGAAACAAACATGTTGGACTTTAACCTGGTGTTGTAAGACTTCTTACTGTGCTCACCCCAGTCCAACGCCGGCATCACCACATCATTGCAGCAGATGAGGCAATTCAGTCCAACCCTTGGCCTTGCATCTTTCTCTGCTTTAATTATCCAGTTTTCCTTGACAGGATGCAATAGCCGAAGCCTCAACTACTCCCTGTGGCAAAATAACTGAAGCTGCAAAAACCCTTTGTGTAAAGGAAATTTCTTGAACTGCTGTTCACAATCTTTCTGATCATTTTCATTTGATAGCTCTCTCTTTTTAAAGGCACATTAAAATTGCTAAGAGGAACAAGTAGTATGAAGTTTTTTTGAAGACACCACTTTTTCACCAGCCATTCTATTATGGTCACTTGTTTATGCTCATTATATCCAAACTAAACAGCTAAATGCTAGTGACTGAAGTGGGCTTAATGATAATTTTGAGGATTCTGTAAGTGCAGTACTCAATGAAACATGCTGGACAGGTAATTGTTTTTCAGACATATTTACAATAGGCATAAACACGGGCTGTAAGCTCTGTGATAAATTGCTGCTCCTTCAGTGAAACAGTTTTGTCGACCAGCTTTAACTGCTTCAGCTTAAGAGTTGGATGACCAGAGAACCACGGTCCATTTTATGCAATGTCTTCTAAACAAAGTAATCCCAGCCCGAAAATATACCAGGAGTTTAGACAGAAAACAAATAATCCGATTATCATAAAAACTTGATGTGGAGATGCCGGCGTTGGACTGGGGTGAGCACAGTAAGAAGTCTTACAACACCAGGTAAAAGGAGCAGTGCTCTGAAAGCTAGTGTTTGAAACAAACATGTTGGACTTTAACTGGTGCTGTAAGACTTATTACCATAAAAACTTGGAAATGGGATTGTCCTGCTAAAGAAAATATGGAAATGCCCATAGGAGGTGGACACTGAGACAAAAATGAAGCCCAGTGACAATTATTGACTCTTATGCCAGGGCCGTAGAGAGCTGAGCTACATGCAAAGTGTCTTCTGATAGCACATGGCTTTGTGCCTACTTTGGTGAAGTTGTTAGCTCATTTATTTCAAGCAACTGCATTAAAATAACACAAACGTTCTCTGCCCAGGATAGTTCAGATGACAGGGTTTCCCTTCCCAGAATCCAAGGAGTTGGTGGGTGTGGTGGTTTGAGGCAATATTAGGTAGACGTCCAGTATAATGGAACAAACGTTTATTGATAACAAGTAATGAGTCACTAAACAAGTTTTCGCTCTCTGGCTCCAGGGTCCACACTGCCTGGGCTCCCAGGGCTCCGTGTTTTTATCCCATTGGTCGTGGTTTGTGTGCTCCTGCATGATTGGCCCCAAGTCAGTCACGTGGACTCTGCCTTTAAAAGGACCATGCTACCACATCACATCCCCCTTAATTCGCTCAATAACGTATCTACAGAACAACTTACTATATACAACAGAAGTTCAGAAACACAAGGGGAGAGAGTCCATAACAGTTCACAAAGTCAGTTTGAGGAGTGAACTTTCTGGGTCTCATAGACTGCCATGATCCCCCAGCCAGCTTCTCCAACTCAGAGGTAGCAATGTTGTCATCTGTGGAAGATCGTCTCTGAGATTCGACCACTACAGCTGGGGCATCACCTTCTCCAGCTCTCTCCTGGGACTATCCTGGGGCCTCCTCAGAACTCCTATACCTCCTCTATTCTGGCCTCACCATGGGAGTGCTGGTGCTGTTGGCTGACTCCAACTGTCCCAAAATTGGGGCTGTGGTCCCTCAGCTTCTTATGTGGCCAACATGCATCTGCATTGTCCTGCCATTCAAATCAACCACATATGAAACTAGGCCTGACTTGCACACAATTCTGCCTTATAGCCAAAGTGGGCCTGAGGCAAAGTTACTGATGAGGACCACGTCACCCATTTGAAATGACATGCCTCATTTTTGTGAAATGTGCTGTTTCCTTTGAGAGGCCTACCCTGCCCCACCCTTCCAGCCAAATTCGGGAAAAATAAGTCCAGTCAGGTCTGGATATGACAGCCCATCAATAATTCCTCCGGTGTGACGCACATGGTGGCTTGGGGGGGGGGGGTTGTGTTATAAGATGGAAGATAGTTGGCCAACCTAAGGCATAATGATCTGCTGGAATGCTTCTTCATGGCTTTTTTGAACATCTGCACAGCTATCCCCGCTAATCCGTTTGAGGTGGGATGATAGGGGGCTGTTCTAGTTTAGTTCAAACAAAATGCTGAAACTTTTGTCCAGTGAACAAAGTGCTGTTGTAAGACACTATTACTTCGGGAGGAACATAGGTAGCAAAAATCAGCTTCAGAACCTTTATTGTAGCTGGCGAGATCTTCAACTCCATCTTTTGGGCATCCAACCACTTTGAATGGGCGTTAACTAAGGTGAGAAACATTCTGCAAGAAAGGGCCTGTGAAGTCCACGAGTACCTTCATCCATGGACAACCATGGACAACTTGCTGGGGATTACACCACCGCTTGGGAACCCCAGAGTATGACTCCACCCTCACAACTGACTTTATCCTTGAGGTAAGATCTCAAATGGTCAGATTTATGATGCTGTCACGCAGTTAAGATCATGTGCTTAATTTTGAACAGGACTGGGTTGCATTATATCCGGTTCTTTATGTGACCTGATACTTGCAAAGTGTCAAGAACGTTTAGTGCCATGACAGTTTCTTGAGGCACCTGCGGTGTTGCCAGGTTCTTTGAAAGTGGGAGCTGACTCAGCACATCAGCGTTTGAGATGGTGCCTGGCTTTTGTTGAAAGATGCAGTTGTAGACCGCCAGCAACAAGGCCAACACTACACCCTGGCAAGATGAATGGAGATATTGGTTTGTCTTCCTGGTGGAGGCCCAACTGAGGCTAGGTTGGGAATAAAACAACCACAGTAGTTGACCATCCCAAGGAAGAACTTTAATTCTGCCATGTTCATAGGTACCGGGACTTCTATTATGGTTCTCACCTTTTCATCAAATAGGTGCAGATCTTTTGAGACCACTATGAACCCTAGGTAAGTGACCTCACTAGCTTGAAAAATGCACTTCTCGCGCTTGAGCTGAATTCCTGAATTTCTAATTCTTTCTCGTACATCTTCTAGGCTTGCTAGGTGTTCTTCATGTGATGTTCCTGCTACTTGGAGATCATCCAGGTAGACCACAACCGTTGGTATGCCCTGGAGCATGGCGTGCTGGAAAATGGCACAGGCTGAGGTGATGCCAAAGGATAATGTAGTGTATTGAAACTGGCCTTTACGTGTTAATTGTCGCAAACTTATGGAAACCTTTGTACAATTCTAACTGCAAATAGGCATGACAGGGGTCGAGTTTGGTGTATGCGAGGCCCCCTGACAACTTTGCATAAAAGACTGCAATTTGTGGAATTGGGTATTTGTCTACTTGGACTGCCTGGTTTATCATAAACTTGTAATCCCCACATATTTTATGCATAACTGAGCAGTCTGGTTTTAACAAAGGGAAGATGGGGCCCGCCCATTCAGAAAACTTCGTTTGATAATGCCCAATTATTCTGGGCGTTTAAATGCAGCTTCCACTTTTTGTTGTTAGGGGTAAGGGGTCAGTCTCATCATGAAAAACTCTGATGTGGAATCAGGGTTCATGTAAATCTTAGCCTTTACTCCCTTTATTCACCCCAACCCAGTCTGGGATACGTCTTTATATTTACATTATACTATAAACACTGTCTGAAATTTTGAAGATCTCCAACCAGTTCAACTTGATTTGGTGCAACCAATCTGAACCCACAAGACTGGCTGATGTCGCACGACAATGATCAGGTAACAGGGCATTTTGTTGCTGATATGACTGGCGTCGTGGTTGGCCCCAAAACTTTCAGCGTTTCCCTATAAATATCACCAACTTGGCCGTTGTGCTTCTTAGGTTCAAGATCTCCAAGATATTTGAATGTTTGTTCACCCACAACAGTGGCCGCTGCCCCAATGTCAACCTCCATATTTAGTAGGCTTGCATTTACTGGGAGAATTATCTCAATTGGGGCTGTATTAGTCACTCACACAATGTTTAATTTGAACGTTTCAGATTCTTCATCGGAATTCTTCTCCTCTTTATTCACTGGGGTCATGACTTGTTGTTTTTTTCTTGATTTGGCACAGTCTTCCTGGAGCAGCAACATGCCTGGATATGGCCCTTTCTATTGCACCAAAAACAGATAAACTCTTTGCAGTGGCACGCTTCCTGGGGGTGAATTTCCACATTGACAGCAATCATCCTGACTTCTGGGCTGACGACTCATTTTCCTTTCTGACCACTGACTACTATCCTGTTCCTGAGATTGTGATTGAAATTCCTCTGTGCCTGTCGACCTGGCTGAGCGCCTTGCAGCCTACCGCCCCACAGCTGGTTCACCTCGGGGTGGGCGGGAACCCAGTAGGATGCCCATTCGTTGCTTCCCCTGCCTGAACGACCGTTGGCAGGGGAGCATGAAATTCAGGCCCATGACCATGTGTGAAGCAAAGTGTTTACCAGCAGAAATTAAATTCCAAATGTGGTAGGAGGACTTCCAAATTGACAAACCACCTCCATCCATTCTGCCTCTTTTCTGAAATCACAATGATAGAATTAGACAGAGGCAGGCAGGGCACTGCAGATTGAATTCATCACCATACGCGAAACAGGGTCAGAATTTGGTGACCTGCCCTTGCCAGTTCAGATTGAAGTGGACAACATGTAAACTTTGTAAAACGGCCTAATTTGAATAATTGTGTGCTGGTCCAAGAGGTGCCTTCGATACACTTTGCTCTTGAATAAAGTCTGTGGCCCCTCCATACATCAAGTGGGTCCTGTCATGTTATTTGTGGATAATGTACTACTACAGGTAGCCTGCTCGTTTTAAAGGCAGACTGCATCTTAAAGGAAAACTGCAGACAACAATATTGCTACAATGTAAATTAATGCAAATTGAACACGGAGGCAGATAGAGGAATCCATTATAAAGCCTGTGGCTCTGAAGGCACCATTGATGCAAGTGAGCAGGAGGAGAAATACCACGGATGCATGGGCGACCAGGAGACTCCCAAGGACCATCCTCAGAAGGCATTGGGAGCAGATGTCCAGGAAAGTCAATATTTTTGGATCCAAAGATCCGTAAGCAGTACCAGAATAGGTCTATTGACTTCACATGGTGGTCAAAGTCAGTGAATGTGTCTTCATACATCTCCCACCCCCTGTTCCATTAGTCTTTAATGCTGCTCAATTTACCATACCCCCATCACTCAACCAGCAGCACTCCCTTGTGCTCAAAACTGATTCAGTACATCCACATACTCTACTTCATACTCACACACATACCAATGCTGGAAACCTCCGGCCCAGCTCTCACAGACTCCACATACCTCCAGCTATTTAGCTTTGGCAGGCACATCACCCAAACACAATGCAACACAACTACTGACAATTTGACGTCTCTGCTCCAATTGGAGGAAGCAGAGCAGAAGTGGAGAGAGAGAGACAAAGCTACCTGCATTCCTTGAGACCTATGGAGGAGATGGTTCTTGGTCTTAGAGGAGTGTCTGTGATAGAGCTCGCAGCTTCCAACACTGTTTAGAATAATTCATGCCTTATGCCTCTCCTTAACTCGCATCACTTCTCATCCTGCTTTCTGTCATGATGAACAAGTTGCTGACTAGATAGTTCTTGCTTTCCACACCACTCTCCTTCCGCTTCGAGTTACTGCTGGAGACACCCAGAAATTGTCACCTGACCACCCACATCAGCCCTAAGAGAAGGAAACAGAACAATACGGAAAAGGCCCTGTCAGATAATTTTTTTAAAAATTTGAATATTTTTATTCTCCTCCTTTTTCACATTTTCTCCCAAATTTACACCCAACAATAAACAATAATCAGTAACAAATGCAATGTCAATCCCCATATCAATAACAATGATCCCATCCTCCCACCAAACCCCCAAACATTAGTCCGCAAGTTAACATAAACAAATGACAAAAAGGAATCAGGAATCACCCATAGACACCATTAACACATACAGTCCCCCTCCCCCCAACCCTCCCTTCACCTTCCCTAATGTTCGATGTGATCCAATTTTCAAAAGTGCATAATGAATAACGCCCATGAATTGTAGAGCCCCTCCGTCCTTCCCCTCAGTTGAAATTTGACCTTCTCAAGAGTCAAGAATTCCAGCAGGTCCCCCCGCCATGCCAGGGCACAGAGTGGAGAGGTTGATCTCCACCCTAACAGGATCCACCTTCGGCCGATCAGTGAGACGAAGGCTACAACATCTGCCTCTCTGTCAGATAATTTTACAGTTAGAGCCACCAGCTCTAATACTGGCACTTCATATATCTTAGAGCCTGGTATAGAGTTGGAAGCAGCCTGTGGCGAATTTTATGGGTATGAATAGGCTGTATGCAGGCCAGAGATAAAGGAGGTTCATTTGCCAGCTCACCAGAGAGCAGAGTTGCAGACAGGTGGTGCCGCAGACAACTCAAATGAGGACCTCAATGGAACAGCATACAGACACTCTGCAGCCACGGTCATGGAGGAGTCAGTCTCCAACTCAGCAGAGAGTATTGTGCAGAGCAGCCTCTCTGCAGCCTCTGCTCCATCTGTCTGCTGTGTTGCGGACACAAGGCAATGCCACTGCTGCCCCCAAAGCTGTTTTGGACAGGTCCTCTGCACCTCTGCCCCAATGCCCTCTGAGGATATGGCAGGACTCTGTGGCGAATCACGGAAATCGGCACAACACTTCAAAACACTCTGGACAATTTCCAGACATTTTGCAATGAAAGAAATTCCAACAAATTACCTTACCTTCAATCAGGTTGTCTGACTCCTTTAATAATGCTACCGTATCGGGTTATTCCTGCAGCTTCCAGCTTGTTTTTCCTGAGTAAACAATGCAGTATGATGCTTATTAACCAAATTAGAGGTCCTGGCAACATATCCAGACCCGAAGTGCCTGGAAACCTTGCAGAAAATTGGATAAAATGATGGGTTTTGATTTGTTCATAGCAATGGGTTCAGCAAATGAGAAAAAAAAAATTAAAACACCAAGGCACCCAATCTTTGATATTGCTGGTGAAGTAGCATTAGATCATTTGGTATTTTATAATGAGGTGGTGGTACTGAATGTTATAAAATCAGTTTGAGGAATGGGACAGCCCTAAATAAAAGGTGATATATGAATATCATAGAATTTTATGATTCCATAAAAATGGAAGAAATCGTTGATCACAAGATAGATTGAGTTGAAGGAGACCATTTAACACAAAAAGCATTTCAAAGAAAATGGAAAATCAAAGGGCAGATGTGGGGAGGGAACTTAAAACAAATCACTATCACCAGGGAAAAAAGTTACTGGGTAAACTAATGGCACTAAAAGTTGGCCATTCCCTTGGACTGATGGCCCATTTCCTTGAGTCTTTGAAGACGTGGCTGCAGACCAAGTGGGATGTATTGGTTGTAATCTTCCAAAATTCCTTAGATTCTGCAAAGGTTTAAGAGATTGGAACAGTGCAAATGTAACCCCACACTATTCAATAAAGAAGGGAAACTGAAGGCAGGAAACTGTGGCCACCAGTCTAAAATACATCATTGGGAAAATACTAGAATCCATTATTAAGGAAGTAGCACCATTTAGAAAATCACAATACAATCAAGAAGGTCAAGATGGTTTGATGAAAGGGAAATTGTGTTTGACAACTTAATTAGTTTTCTTTCAGGATGTGACATGCAGGGTGGATAAAGGGGAACCAGGAAATGTTGGCTGGAATTCTCTGGCTGTTGGGATTCTCTGCTCCCTCCGGCAACACACCCCAGCCTGCAGGTTTCCCAGCAGCGTGGGTTGTCTTCAATCGGAAATCCCATTGAAAGCAGCGGGAGCAGGGAATTCCGCCACCGCAAACAGTGTCCACTGAGAAATAGGCGGCGGGGGGACTGGAGAATCCAGTCCATAGTGTATTTGGATTTTGAAAAGGTAGTTGATAATGTGCCACAGAAAAGGGTACTGCACAAGACAACAATTCATGGTGTGGCGGTGATATATTAGCATGAATAGAGGACGGGTTAACAAAGATGAAACAAAGGCCTGAAGTCTCCGGCTGTTTGTTGGAGGCAGGATTCTCTGGTCTCGCTGGCATCACACCCCCACCATGAGTTTTCCGGTGGAATGGTGGGTTCAATGGGAAATCCCATTGACAAAAGGAGGAAGTACACAATTACACCACCAGCGAACGGTGCACCGCCGAGAAACACACGGATAGGAGGCCGGAGGATCCCACCCAAAGAGTCCAGATAAATGGGTTATCTTTAGGTTGGTTAGTGGAATGCCATAGGGATCGGTGCTCAGACCTCAATATTTACAATCTATTTCAATGACTTTGATGAAGGAACCGAGTGTAATTGTAGCCAAATTCACTGTTGATATAATAGGCAGGAAACCAAGTTGTGAGGGTGATTAAAGTGATTATATTTCCCTGTCTCTATCCATGTCTCCCATTTTACATTGGAGCTGAGGAGGAATTTCTTCTCGCTGTGGGCTGTTAGTCTTTAGAATTCTCTACACCCGGGAGTAATGGAGGCTGAGCCTTTAAATATATTCAATGGTCACTTGGATAGTTTTTTGATGGGTGTGAAGGATTATGGAGGTGGGGAAGAAGGAAAATGGAGCTAAGGCCACGGTCAGGTCAACGCTGACATTATTGAATGGCGGAGAGGCTTGAGGCGCCAAATGACCAATTTCTGCTCATATTTCATATTTCTCCGGCTGTTAGGATTCTCTTTTCCCACTAGGAGCGGCCCGGACCCTCGCCCGTGAGTTTCCCGATGGCGTGGGGTGGTCTGTGTGGGAAACCCCATAGAAAAGCGGTGGGAAAAGAAAATCCTGCTACCGGCAAATGGTGCACCGCCAAGAAACATGCGGCTGGGGACCGGAGAATCCCACCCGTTATTTTCTTATGTTATGATGTAGCAGCGTAAATTTGCAGAACAGCTGAATGCTTAAAAGTACAAACAGAAGGCTGTACAACAATACGAGGACCTATTTCAGGGATTGGAATTGTCAGGAAGCAGCTTAGACTCGATAAAAAAGTGACCTCAGTGGTATGAAAATGCACAGAAGTGTTTAGAGTGTCAGTGGAAAGAGAATGTAATTATAATCTTTATTAGTGTCACAAGTCACAAGCTTATATTCACACTGCAATTAAGTTACTGTGAAAATCCCCTCGTCGCCACACTTTTGGCGCTGATTCGGGTACACAGAGGGAGAATCCAGAATGTCCAATTCACCTAACAGCACGCCTTTCGTGACTTGTGGGAGGAAACCGGAGGACCCGGAGGAATCCTACGCAGACACAGGGTGATCATGCAGACTCCGCACAGATAGTGACCCAAGCTGGGAATCCAACTCGGGACCCTGGCTCTGTGAAACAACAGTGTTAACCACTGTGGAACCTGATAGAACGAAAGAGTTCAAGTCCACAAAGTCCAGTGCAATGGGTGAATTCATTAACATTTACAAATTCTAAGAGAATTCTTTGCTTGAACTCCAGGGTGAAGACTCTCACTCATGAGGATGTTTGTCATGATTTCTAAGTGATGAGCTCAGCCTACTAAAGGACAGGATTTAATCACAAAATTCAGATTCAAATTACTCAGTGTCCAATGTTCTGTTAGGGTTAGATTTTCAACTTGTCACCACAGGTGTAATCATTTCAAGCATGTGAAGGAACATTTGAGCAATTAAGTTTCTTGTGACAGATGTAATGTACATAATACAGTAAAGAACCAAACTAATTACAGAAAATACAGAGCCATCTAAATGAGCGGTAATCGGAGCATATGAGCATTGATTAGAAGCTAACATTAAAGGGAACTTGAAAGTATTTTATAAAGACAATAAAAGCGTAATCAAAGGGAGGATGGAGCTGATTAGAGACTAAAATGTAGATACTTAGGTGGCGGCATGGCTATGGTACTAAATTAATAACGTTGCATCGGGAAGGCAAGAAGTGGTTGATCCAACAGCTAAATGATTTTACGGCAATGCGTGTGGACCATGAGGGTCAGGAGTGTTTCACTTGGCCCAACAAGCCAACCCTTTAAGCAGTCCTCACACCTCCATGCTCACCCCTTCATGGAATATGTTTAAGTGATGTGGCTGTCATGGTTGAACTGTGTGTGAAAGTTGTTGAATGTGAGTGTGAGGCTTGCGATAGTGCAAAGTACATGAGAGTAAGTTAAAGCAGTGATTTGAAGGGTTAATGGCTGACTATTAGAGACTGTTGTTAGGTGGGTAACATGGGTGGAGTGAAATGAGCAGTGGGTGATGCAAGTGGTCTACCTGATAGAATATAGCATTTGAGGATTGAACTCATACACCTTGTCAACTTGTTTCAGATCATTAACCTTCTTCTTACATCCATTCACCTCCTTAAAGTGGCATTCTTGGCACAGTTTTGAAGGCAGAGAGACTTGTAAGATGCAGTCAATTTGTGCCAGCATTGCTCAGTTGGTGGTACGCTTGCTTATCTGTGTCCCAAGATTCCATGTTTAAATCCCACTGCAGAAACATGAGCACAAAAAAAACCTAAGCTCTAGTACATTACGGAGTGGGTGCTCCACTTTCAGAGACTCTGCAAGATCTTCCCCCTCCGGTTGCCCTGATGGTGGGGCGGGTGAGCCATACAAATCGCCATAGTCTTCGGGGGAACGTAGATCATGCCGGTGGCCAATGGCGAGCCACCTCTGCCACCGGAAAACCCGCTGCAATGGGACTGGAAAATCATGGCCTCTGTCTTTTGGATGAGACATGAAACCAAGGCCCTGTCTAGTTAGACAACATGAAAAATCCCATAGCACTATCTTTAAGAAGACCAGGGGAGTTATCCACATGTCCTTGCCAATATATATCCCTCAATCAACATGACTAAAAAAAACTATCATTACATTGTTGCTTATGGGACCTCACTTTTTAAAAATTAATTCATGGGAAGTAGGTATCACTGGCTAGGCCAGCATTTAGTGCCTCTCGCTACTTGCCCTTGAGAAGGTGGTGGTGAGCTGCCTTCTTGAACTGCTGCAGTCCATGTGGGCTGTGCTCAAATTTTCCACCTTACAACAGTGACTACACTTCAGAATTAATGTTGCCCTGAGATTATGAAAGGCAGTTCATAAAATGCATCACAGCACATATTAGCTTCTGAAAAGACTCATACCACTTCTTACAGCCCTTTTAAGCGGTCAATGCAGCTTTGAAGTAGGTTTAGGCACTTGTTATATAAGGCCCGTGTAGATGGCTGCAACCAATGAATTGTTCGCTGACTGCACACAGCACTCATTTAAAAGAGTAGGCAGCACAAAGCTAACATTTGAAAAAAACTTTAGAGTACCCAATTCATTTTTCCCAATTAATGGGCAATTTAGCATGGCCAATTAATCCTAGCCTGCACATCGTTGGGTTGTGGGGACGACTAAAATGCTGGTTTTTAAAAAAGCAGACCAAGGCAGGCCAGCAGCACGGTTCAATTCCTGTACCAGCCTCCCCAAACAGGCGCCGGAATGTGGCGACTAGGGGCTTTTCACAGTAACTTCATTTGAAGCCTACTTGTGACAATAAGCGATTTTCATTTCATTTCATTTCAAACACGGGGAGAATGTGCAAACGCCACACGGATAGTGATCCAGAGCCGTCATCGAACCCGGAACCTTGGGGTCGTGAGACAGCAGTGCTAACCACTGCGCCACAGTGCTGCCCCAAAGTTAACATTTTGAGGATTTTCCAATTTAACCCACATCTGCCTACATTTATTTTGATGCTCAAAGGCAATTTGCACCAATAATTCTGAAACATATTTAAAAATGAGTATTTCTGGAAATTCTGCTGTAAACAATAGAGTCAATTATTACGACAGCTCATGTTAGTTGCGGTTTTAAATACTTCCAGGACAGTCCGGAGACCTATACTGACCATTTTCTTTCCAGATTGTTTTAAGTTTTACTTTTCAGCATTTGTTTCTTCATGGTGAAGAGCACAATAACAAAAATGCATTTTCATGGCAAACAGTGGCATGACATCTGCTGGTGACTGAAGGTAACACATGACCTTCACCAGTTACTTGAGGAATGAGGGCATTGCAGCATCACTAAGCCGATCCTTCTGCCTATGGGAAGTAAACAAGGTATTAGATTTAAGTAGTGTTATACTGTTAATTTCTGCAACTTTATGCTCCAGGTTGAGAAGCATACCCTGTAGAGTCCAAGGTAGAAATTTGGGTATGTGCTGCACACTAATTTCCAACTATTAAAGTTAATTGCTGGAAAATCAAGTGAAGCCCATGACTAAATCTTCAATGTGCACTCTCAGTGGGCATTGGATCACAAAATAAGAACATTAGTAATCTCCTCACTCATCATACAGACAAATTGCTCTGCTACTGACGAAGAATAAAAACTAGATAAATATATGTGGTAGTCGATATTAGGGGTATTATGGTAACCAGGTTGATGCTGTAAGACCACTGGTGTGGGAGGTACCTGAGACAGCAATATCATTGGTGAAGCCTGCCTGCTGGTTCCGCCCAGTAAGGCGGAGTATAAGAGCCTGTGTCTCCCAAGCAGCTGCATTCTGTACCTGCACTGCTGGGGGAAATATCTAGCCCAATAAAGCCTTCAATTGTCATCCAATCTCGCTTCTGATCGAGCATCAATTTATTGGACTAGGTTTTAAAGAATGGAGCTCCGAATCAAGCCGGAGCGTCTGCAACTCAGCCCCCACGGGGCAAATGCAGCGGCGACCTTCAAACACTGGCTGGCGTGCTTCAATGGGTACCTCAGGACGGCCACAACTACACCCATGGAGGACCAGAAGATGCAAGTTTTTTACTCGAGGGTGAACCCAGAGATCTACACCCTCATGGAGGATGCGGACGGTTTCGAGGCGCGATGGCCCTGTTGAAAGGACACTATATGCGCCCAGTAAACCAGGTCTACGCCCGACATCTGCTAGCGACGAGGTGACAAATCCCCGGGGAATCGCTGGAGGAATTCTACCACGTGCTCCTGGTGTTAGGTAGGAACTGTGACTGCCCGCAAGTTTCAGCCAGCGACCACACAGAACTTTTAATCCGGGACGCATTCGTTGCAGGTATGCTGTCTTCCCAAATCCGCCAGCGGCTGCTAGAAGAAGAGACACTAGGCCACAAGGAGGCAAGGGCCCTTGCTAGCTCCCTGGATGTGGCCTCCCGAAACGCCCGCGCGTTATGTCCCTGACTGCGCGGCAGACCCTTGGGCAGCGTGGAACCCACCTGCGGCCGACTCTGATGCATCCCCCATCCCCCCACAACTACGACTACGACTATGCGACTACCAGGCAGCCCTGGGGGGGGGGCCCTGCTGCTATTTTTGTGGGCAAGCCAAGCACCTCCGGCATCGCTGCCCGGCCCGCTCCTCCACCTGCAAAGGGTGCGGCAAAAAGGGCCATTTCGTGGCAGTATGCCAGGCCCGGGCGGTCGCCACAGTGTCCGGGGGCGAACCGGGACCGCCACCCCAACCCTTTCCACGAGCCACGTGCGGCCAGTGGGCGCCGCCATCTTCCTTTTCCCGAACCACGTTCGGGCCCTGGACGCTGCCATCTTGTTCCGCAGGGACCACGTGCGACAGATTGGCGCTGCCATCTTGCACACCCCGGCCATGTGTGACCAGTGGGTGCCGTCATCTTGCCTGGTGTCTCAGGACCCCGATTCGGATGACCATACATCGCCCGAAGTAAACCTCCAGCTTTTGCCACGACTTGCCTTGGTGACCCTGGTCCAGTCTCGACCCCGAACGCTCTCGACCGCGACGATGACGTGCTCATCAATGAGCATAAATCATCCTGCCAAATCTGCGCGGAGTGCAAGCTGCACTTCTACAGGCCAGAGAAAGCGCACCTGATAAAGGCTTCCCGTCCCTTTGAATGCCTCAGTATGGACTTCAAAGGGCCCCTCCCCTCCACCGACCGCACACATACTTCCTTAAAGTGATTGACGAGTACTCCCGGTTCCCATTCGCCACTCCCTGCCCCGACATGACTGCAGCCACCATCATAAAAGCCCTCCACAGTATCTTTATACTGTTCCGTTTTCCCGCCTACATACACAGCGATAGGGGGTCCTCCTTTATGAGCAACGAACTGCGTCAATTCCTGCTCAGCAAGGGCATAGCCTCGAGCAGGACGACCAGTTACAACCCCCGGGGAAACGGACAGGTAGAGTGGGTGAACGGAACGGTCTGGAACACCGTCCTACTGGCCTTACGGTCCAGGAATCTCCCAGTCTCCCGCTGGCAGGAGGTCCTTCCTGATGCTCTCCACTCCATCCGATCACTGCTGTGTACCACGACCAACCAAACACCTCATGAACGTCTCCTTGTCTTCCTTAGGAAGTCCTCCTCCGGGACCTCGCTCCCAACCTGGCTGACAGCTCCTTCACCCATCCTGCTCCGCAAAAACATGCAAGCGCACAAGTCGGACCCATTGGTCGAGAGGGTCCACCTCCTTCACACTAACCCTCAATACGCCTACGTGGCGTACCCCGATGGCCAACAGGATACGGTCTCCCTTCGGGACCAGGCACCTGCTGGATCCCCACCCACACCCCCACCACCACCCTCACCCTCCCTCCCACCGGCGCAACCCCACAGCCGCCCCCTTCCGAAGTGGATCGGTCCTCCCACCAGTCCCATCCAGGGGTGATGAAGCTGCCGAAGAAGCCAAAGCCATGCTCCCGGAGCCATGGATGCCCAAGCGGCGGCTGTACCACCGCCGAAACTGTGACGATCGCAGAAGACGACCAGGGCCCCCAATCGACTATTACTTAACTTTGTAGTGTAAATAAATACTGTAAATAGTTGTGACATGTAACGAGGCAAAACACTGTACTAATGTATACCGGGTACCACCATAACCTCAACATCTACCACTGTATAACGCGAGACCACCACCCCCACCGGACTCTTTTTTTTAAACGGGGGTGAATGTGGTAGTCAGTATTAGGGGTATCTGCATGGACATCTCTGTCTCTGCTGGCAGGATAGGGCAGTACCCTAGTATATGCAAGAGGGAAAGATTGTGAGCCCATACAAGAACAAGGGCAACTGCAGCGACGTTCCTGTTGAACGTCTTGGGAAATGTAATTGACCATTTTGCCCTTGTCAGACTGCAGATCCTGCCAGTGAGGAGGCCACGCATGGCCTAGCAGCAGTAATATCAAGAGCAGCAGCACAGGACAGTTGAAGAAGGCGAGGTAAAAGAAGGGTTTGCACTGTGCAGGTGCTGGATAACACCTTCCCTTCTTTTCTTTCTTCTCCTGAATGAGAAAACCCATGCCTGCAGATCTTGAGCCATCCCTGACATGGTGATATTGAATTAGCTAAATAAAACCTTAATATATATTAATATTGTTCAACTTCAAAAATTAAATAGAAATATAATAAGTTCTGTACAGCAGCATAAAGAATGTAGTCAGAATTCTGTGTAGTCTAATCATCTCCCGCAAATGAACACATTGCACAGAATGTAAACAGTGATAAAGAGAGAAAATAGGGAGATTTGTGATATCAGTTGAGTCATTTTCTTTGGTAGGAAGAATAATGATCCTTATCAGAGATCCACTCTGAGCCCTTCTGATAGATAGCACATTAATATAGAATGATGTGAAACCCCAGGCTTCTTTCCCTCACTGTGCTGTGAAGAATGTTTATCTGCGAGGATACAGTTGGCTCTGTTAGTTTGTCAGTCACAACTTCCATCCAGATCAACCCATGCACATACACATGTCGTACAGGATGATTCTGGGGATGTTTGGAGAACCTATCTTTTAATCTGGGTAAAACCAGACTCCAATACCATATGCCCATGGATGCAGGCAGTGCATATTCTTGCATAAGCAACAGGCAGTTCCTGGGCCCCTGACTAATAACTTTGCCAACTATTCACTTCAATGATACATGGTTCCAGTCTGGGCCACTAAGTGGACTGTGCAATCGCTGCTTATGGGGGTTAGTCTAACCTGGTTTGGAACAGTAGCATTATGGCAATGGGTGGGATTCTCCGCCCTCCCAGCATGTGCAGCGGGATTCTCCGACCCCCCACCGGGTCGGAGAATCCCCCGGGTGGGTGGGGGGCGCAAATCCTGCCCCGAAGCCGGCTGCCGTTTTCTCCGGCGCCGGTTTTCGGGCGGGGACGGGGTTCACGCCACGCCAGTCGGGTGCTGTTAGCAACGCCCCCCCCCCCCCCCGATTGTGCCGATTACAGTGTACATATCAATTTCTTTTGTGATGATACCCCTCCGCTCCCTTGGTTCCCTCCACCGCCTACCCACCCCCCCTTCACTCATTGTTTCTGGGTCCCTTCCAGGGCTCTTCACCGTACAATGGGTGATTATTCATTATTAACAAAAGGACGGTGCCCTCATATTATCCCCCCTTTTGTTGTTGGGGCTTCCACCCTCCCACCCCCACTCCCCCCTCCCCCCCCCCCCCCCCCCACCCTCTCTCCCTGTCCTGCTTGTTCCAGGCTCTCTTGCCCCTGCGTTGTTTGTCTTCTGGCCTCCCCCTCCTTTTCCCCCCTTCATTTCCTGTCTGCTCCCTGTGGCCCCATTGGCTCTCGTGCATCCGCACGCCCATTGTATTGGCTGTTGGCTTTCAACGAGCCCTGGAACGAATTTGTGAATGGACTCCATGGTTTGTAGAAGCCTCTCTGACCCTCGGATGGTGAACTTGGTCTTCTCCAGGTGTAAAAGTTTTGACAGCTGTGAGTGGTGCTGCTGATCGTCAGCCGAGCAGGATTCTCCAGCGGGCGAATAGAGAAGCAAAAGCAAGGGTGGCGGCCCTCTTCCCCATGAATAGTTATGGCTGGTCCGATACCCCGAAGACTGCCACTCTTGGGCATGGCTCCACCCTCGCCACCACACATTTGGGCATTGCCTCGAAGAAGGCTGTCCAGAACCCGACAAGCCTGGGGCAAGACCAGAACATGTGGGCATGGTTGGTTGGGCCTCCCTCACACCGTTCACATTTGACTTTCACCTTTGGGTTCTTGTCAGGTGAGCCCTGTGCACCACTTTCAGCTGCATAAGGAGGTGGGCGTGAGGAGGTGGAGTTGGCCTTGCACAGTGCTTCGCTCCAGAGTCCCCACCCTATTTCTGTTCCCTCGCTCTTCCTCCCATTTTTCCCGAGTTTTGTCCAGTGGGGAGTGTGGCCTTTCTAAACGTCGTCCGTACGGGTCCCCAAAAGTGCTGAGCTGATGAATCTTCTGAATCCCCAGCACACAACTACCAATCGTTGGACAACCCAATTCACTTCATGTGATATCAAGAAACAGCTGGTTACCCGATTCATCCCAGGTGTACTGAAAATGGAGTTCCAGATTCAGTCAGATCCTTCGCCAAGCTGTTCCAGTGCAGCTACAACACTGACATCTACAAAGCAATGTGGAAAATTACCCGGATAGGTCCTGTCCACAAAGCAGGACAAATCCAATCCTGCCGATTACCACCCCATCAGTCTGTTCTCAATCATCAACAAAATGATAGAAGGTATCATTGATAGTGTTATCATGCAACGTTTGCTGAGCAATAATCTCACCGATGCTCAATTTGGTTTCCACCAGGGCCAATCAGCTCAGATCTCATTACAGCCTTGTTCTAAACATGGACAAAAGTGCTGAATTCCAGAGGTAAGGTGAGAGTATCCACCTGATGTCATGACAGCATTTGTGGCATCAAGGCCCCCAACAAAACTGGTCAAAAGGAATTAGTCACACCTAGCACAAAGGAAGATGGTTGTGTTTATTGGAGGTTAATTATCTCAGTCCCAGGACATAATTGCAGGAGTTCCTCACAGTGGTGTCCGACACTCAATCATCTTCAGCTGCTTTATTCCCTACATCATAAGATCAGAAGTCCGGATATTCGGATTGCAAAATGTTCAGTGTCGTTTTCAATTCCTCAGATGCTGAAGCAGTCCATGTTTATGTGCAGCAAAACTTGGACTGGTAAGTGGCAAGTAACATTCGCGCTACACAAATGCCAGGCAATGGCCATCTTAACAAGAGTGAACCTAACCATCTCCACTTGACACTCAACAGTATTACCATTTCTGAATACCTAACCATCAACATCCTGGGAGACAATCGTTGATCGTAAATGTATTTGGACAAGTCATATAAATACTACGTCGACAAGAGCAGGTCAGTAGCTGGGGACTCTGGGGAAAGTAACTCACCCCGTGAATCCTCAAAGCTTGTCCACAATCTACAAGCTACAAGTCATAGAATCATACAGTACAGAAGAGGCCCTTGGGCCTATCAAGCCTGCACCGACAATAAAAATGACTAATCCACACTTATCCCACTTCCCAACACTTGGCCCATAGCTTTGAGTGTTAGTACTTGTTAAAGATTGTAAGGTTTCCTCCTGAACTACCCTCTCAAGTAGTGCATTCTAGATTCCTACAACCTCCTGGTTGAAAATATTTTTCCTCAAATCCTCTCTAAACCTCCTGCCCTTCACCTTAAATTATGCCCCTTGTTATTGATCCTTTAACTAAGGGAAACAGTTGCTTTCTATTCCACCCTGTCCATGCCCCTCATAATCTTATACACCTCAATCAAGTTCCCCCTCAGCTGTCTCTGCTCTGAAGAAAATATTCCGAGTTTATCAAGCCTCTATTCATAGATAAAATTCTCCAACCCAGATAATCCGATGCATCCTCTTTATTGCAATCACATCTTTCCTGTAGTGCTGTGACCAGAATTGAACAGAATACTCCAGCTGTGGCCTAACCAAAGTCATGTACAGCTCCAACACAACCTCCCTGCTCTTATAATCTGTGCCATGACTGATAAACATGATGTGGAGATGCCGGCGTTGGACTGGGGTGAGCACAGTAAGAAGTCTTACAACACCAGGTTAAAGTCCAACAGGTTTGTTTCAAACACGAGCTTTCGGAGCACGGCTCCTTCTTCAGGTGAATGGAAAGGCTTGTTCCAGAAATGTTTATATCTATAGACTGTGCCTATATAAACATTTCTGGAACAAGCCTTTCCATTCACCTGAAGAAGGAGCCGTGCTCCGAAAGCTCGTGTTTGAAACAAACCTGTTGGACTTTAACCTGGTGTTGTAAGACTTCTTACATGACTGATAAAGGCAAGAGTCCCACATGCCTTCTTAACTACCCTATTAACCTGCCCTGCCATTTTCAGGAATCTGTGGAGAAGCACCCCAGATCCCTCTGTTCCTCTGAGCTTCCTTCGTGTTAGCCATTCATTGAGTACTCCCTTGTCATGTTACTTCTTCCAAAGTTCATCACCTCACACTTGTCAGGGTTAAATTCCATCTGCCACTGATTAGTCCATCTGACCAATCTGTCTAAATGCTTCTGTAACCTAAGGCCTTCTTCTTCACTGTCAACCACCTGGTCAATGTTCGTGTCATCTGCAAACTTACTTATCATCCTCCCCGCATTTTCTTCAATATCGTTGATATCACAAACAATAAGGGACTCAGGACTGGTCCCTATGGTATGCCCCCGGTGTCCAGTCACAAACAGCCTTCTAGCACCACCATCTGTCTCCTATCATGAAGCTAATTTTGAATCCAACTTGTCACATGACCCTGGATCCCAATGTGCTTTTCCCTTCTTTATCAGTCTCCCATGTGGGACTTTGTCAAAGACTTTTCTGAAAACCAAATAAACCAAATCAACTGCTCTCATCTACGCACCTGGGGTGGGACTCCACGTTCCCCGATGCCGATTTCGTAATCCGCTCCATCTCCTCCAAAAGGCATCATCGAGGAGCGCGCCACACGCCGTTGGGACGACCTTAGGATGTTACCTGAAGGCCCTCCCCCAATGGTCCAAGTTCCCGACCACGCGATTGACTCATAGTCTCCGCAGTTGGGAACCTGGCGTGACAGCTGCGGACTGTGTCCAGTGCCTCCAACAGTCAGGTGGGAGTCATGGTGCTGGCCGGAGGGGTTTCGGCGAGGGCTGGGGGGCTGGTGAGGGGTGGCCAGGGGTGGCGAGGGTGTGTAGAGTGGGGCACTACCTGGCAGGTCGGGTCCGCGCAAGGCCGACGCCATGTTGTGACCACTGCAGGTCATTGCTGTGCGCATGTGCGGCCACGGACCTGGCAATTCTTCAGGCATTTATATCGGGAAGGCTGTGTATTGTACACAGCTGCTAGCCCCTCACTGGTTGGAGGATTGGTCCTGGGGCTCCGCTGATTTTTCCCACATAAAACGCTACAGATCCTCCAGACACAGCCCCAAGATCGGCGAATCCAGCCCCAGCTGGTCTCCTCCTCAAAAAAGTAATTCAAATTTGTTCGGCATAATTTGTCGCTGATCAAACCTTGTCTCTCCAAGAGGAGATTGATTCTGTCCTCCAGAATTTTCACCAAGTTTCCCTACCACTGATATGACACTCACTAGTCTGTAATCCCCTGGCTTATCACCACCACCCTTCTTGAAAAATGGAACCACACTAGCTGCACTCCAGGCCTTTGGTCCATTCCCTGTGGCCAGAGAGGAATTAGAAATTTGAGTTGGAACCCCCGTTATTTCCTCCCTTGCCTCCCACAGCAGCCTGGGATAAACTGAGATTTGTCCACTTTTAAGCCTGCCAAAACTTCCAGTACCTCCTCACTCACTGCATCAACCTGCTCAAGAACCTCACAGTCTCTGTCTGAACTCTGAACCCACATCCTCCTTCTCCAAAGTGAAGACAGATATGAAGTACTCGTTTAATACTCTACCAATGTCATCTGACTCGACACACAGATGAACTCCTTGGTTCCGAATGGGTCCTCCTGTTTACTTGGTTATCATCTTCCCTTTGATATACTTATGGAATATTTTAGGATTTTCCCTAATCTTACCTACCAGTGTTTTTTCAAGTCCTCTCTTTGCTCCCCTACTTGCTTTTTTGCATTTCCCCTGCAGTTTCTATATTCCATGAGGGCCTCTGAAGATTTGCTCCCTTTGTACCTGTTAAAGTCCTTATTTTCCTTCCAATCCACTACAGAATATTCCTAGTCTTCCAGAGTTCTCTAGACTTGTTGCTCCTACATTTCATCCTAAAAGGAACATGTTGGACCTGTACTCTTGCCAATTCCATTTTGAATGCCCCCACCCACCCACTGTTCTGCTCTAGATATACTCAGAAGTAGCTGTTCCCAGTCTCCTGCTTTATTTTAATAAAATCAGCCTTTCCCCAATCCAAAGCCCGTTTTGCAGGCCCTCTTTTTACCTTTCCATGACAAATTTAAAACATTCAGTATTGTGGTCACTATCACTAAAATGCTCCCTCACTGCTACCTCCAACACTTATCTGACTTCATTCCCCAGAACTAGGTCCCCTGTTGGACCTTCGACATGTTGATATAAAGAGGTCTCTTGAATACATTTCAAGAAATCTGCTCCCTCTAAACCCTTTACAATGTGACTATCCCAATTAATGTTGGGGAAGAAAGGGCGGCATGGTGCACAGTGGTTAGCACTGCTGCCTTATAGTGGCAGGGACCTGGGTTCAATTCTGGCCTCAGGTCACTGTCTGTGTGGAGTTTGCACTTTCTCACCGTGCATTTCCTCTGGGTGCTCTGGTTTCCTCCTACAGTCCAAAGGTGTGCAGGTTAGGTGGATTGGCCATGCTAAATTGCCCCTTAGAGACCAAAAGGATAGGTGGGGTTATAGGGATCGGGTTGGAGCATGGGTCTAGACTGGGTGCTCTTTCCAAGGATTGGTGCAGACTCGATAGGCCAAGTGGTCTCCTTCTGCACTGTGGAGATTCTAGGAATCAAAGTTGAAATCCCAAATATAATTAGTCAACAGTATGATGAAATACTCTACACCTGTCAATGAGTGCAGCTCCAAAATCACTCCAGACTCTGCATCATCCAGCTCAAAGTAACATGCCTTACTGGAATCTCATCCATTCCCTCCACCACTGGTGCATAGTGCCAACAGTGTTTACCATCTACAATAGGCACTGAAGCAACTCACCAATGTTCCTTCAACAGCACCTTCCAAGCTGAAAACCTGTGCTTCCCAGGAGGACAAGAACAGTAGACACACAGGAACACCACAACCTATAAATTCCTCCGCAAGTCACACATTATCCTAACTTGGAATTATATTTCTCCTGGACTTTTCCTGAATGGCTGCTGCAATGTCAGTGGAAGGTTGATGGAAAGATGGGTTGGGGCTAGCTTTTCTGCTTCGATTTTGGGGGAGGGTGGGATTGGCAACGGGAGCAGGAAATCCCCCAGAAGTCCTAAAACGTGGTTGACGCATGTGGGATTTCCCCTTCCAATTGTCCCCCGCCCTCGCCAATAACGTAATGAGAATCCCAAAGTTCAATGTCGGGATTCCTGTTTGAACGTATTTAATTAGAATTATCAGGCCTATACGCCTTATAGATTTCCCTCCCCATTAGAATCTCCATTCATTGCTGATGTGAATCACAACAAGTTTCGCCATGACGTACCCTGGCAAGCAGAAGCTGCCAGAGGCGTGCAGGTGAGCACATCCCTCAGGGGTAGAGGGTCATGCCCAGAAAGTACCGTGACACTGTCTCTGTGTGTTGTGGGGGAGGCGTGTTCTGTGGGGGATATTCTGTGGAGGTCACTGTGGGAGGAGTTTCACGGAGTGATTCTATTTTTATTTTTTAAAATTGTGTATCCTTTAAAAATGGCACCCCAATCTTTTACAAATGAAGTGTGATGCTGGGGGACCCGCCCCTTAACATGTTTTCTTCTTAGACCCTAAGAATACAGTGGAGGAAGCTGCCCTTGGGGCCGGCACTTTCCATGCGAATTTTCCCACTCGCTGCACCATTATGCCTTAAAATGAGAAAATTCCACCATGGTGTTTCCAAGGTTTCTGCCTGTCGTCTTCAAAGGCCCAGTGTCAGGTTTCCTTCACTCTCTGTGGAAGAGTCCACAACTGAAATCAATGTAACGTTGCACACCTGCATTACCCATTTGCAGTGGACTCTGGAGAATGAGGTCACACGCATCTCTGCTGCGATACAATTGCCTGCCAGAAGGAATTCGAGCTTCAATTCTCTCATGAATGTCACAGAGATTTTAGAGTTAGAGTTAGGGTTATTTGCCTTTGGCATCAGAGGGTCGGTTTATCTACTTCTACTTCTTTGGGGAGCACGGTAGCATGGTGGTTAGCATAAATGCTTCACAGCTCCAGGGTCCCAGGTTCGATTCCCGGCTGGGTCACTGTCTGTGTGGACATCCTCCCCGTGTGTGCGTGGGTTTCCTCCGGGTGCTCCGGTTTCCTCCCACAGTCCAAAGATGTGCGGGTTAGGTGGATTGGCCATGCTAAATTGCCCGTAGTGTCCTAAAAAGTAAGGTTAAGGGGGGGTTGTTGGGTATAGAGTGGATACGTGGGTTTGAGTAGGGTGATCATGGCTCAGCACAACATCAAGGGCCTGTTCTGTGCTGTACTGTTCTATGTTCTATAACTCGTAGATCTTTGACTAGGGGAGGGATGTGGTCCAGTATTTTCATCGACACAGTTGTTACTTCATTTCCACTCTTTGAGGCATCAATTTGTTGTCCTCTTCCTTGCCCCTCTCGTATGGGTAACTCATCGAGGAAATACAAGTTTAGGATGTGGAAACCACTCTTTGATTAAGGGAAAGTTGAAGTAAAAGCTATTTTTAGGATAGAAATCAAACACAATTGGGGAAACCTGGGGTGGGATTCTCTCAGCCCGAGGCCGGGCCAGTGAATCGCCGTGACCGGCGCTGGGAAATGATTCACTGCAGAGCGGAGAATCAGCACCATTGCCGCCAGCGCAGTTGGCACGGTGCGGCCGGGAGCTGCTCTACGAGGCCCCCCCCCCGGCGATTCTCCGCTCGGGATGGGCCGTGCGGCCGTAATGAAAAGCCCGAGTCCCGACGGCATTCTAACCTGGTCTTACCCAGTGGGATCTCGGCGTAGAAGGGTCCGAGGGCAGCCTGTGAGGGGGAGGGTGGGTCCGACCCTGTGGGGGGCCTCCGCTGTGGCCTGGCGCGCAATCGGAGCCCACTGATTAGTGGGTCGGTCTCTCGGGCTGGGGGCGTCCTTTGATCCGCGTTGGCCCCTGTAGCCCTACGCCATTTTGCGTCGGGGCTGGCGCAGAGAAGGAAGACACAGCGCATGCGCGGAAATCGCACTGGTCCCCCCACGCGTGCGCAGACCGGCGGCACCCATCTGACGCCGGAATCGGCAGCTGGAGTGGCGTGGGTCGCTCCAGTGCCATGCGGGCCCCCTGTAGGCGCCAGAATTGCTGATCCTGAGACCATGTTGATGCCGTCGAGAAAAGCAACGGCGTTTACGACGGTGTCAACACTTAGCCTCAGGATCAGAGAATCCCGCCCCTGTTTTGCATTTTTAAGAAAAGATCATTAATAAGGGTTTGGGCTCATAGAAACTGCCTGACAATGTCCATCTGCAAAGGTTTGAGCAGCTCATTCACTTGCCTACTAAATGCAACTGTGAGCTGCAAATGGGGAGATCTGCCTTGTGTTTTCATCTTTCCTTTTTACCTAGAAATATGGTCAAAATGTAAATGAAATGGACTAAATAAAACATTAAATACCATTTGATTGAACTTATTAATTGATACAAATCATATGATGCAAATGCCCACAAAGATACTAAAACCAATATAGTTTAGTTCATTAGGTACCGAAGAGCTGTTGTAAAAGTGAATGGATGGGGGCAATTCAATGATATAAATATGATTTTAAAAACAGTGTTCAGTAATATTTCTCAAAAGAGGTTGCAGCAAAGATAATGGTGCGTGGAATCAAGGAAGCACGTGGAACTGAAAGAAAGATAGGATAGACCAAAGAAAAATATATTTTCACATTGAAGAGCAATAACCAGCAGAATAGCACAAACCTTGATCCCCAAATATGCTCTATTCATCATTGTAGTAAATGTCCTTGAAAATAAAAAAGAAAACATTTCTAAACTTTCTTATTTTTTCCAACAATTGTATCAGGAGAGAAAAGATATAGTGGAGGCCAACAGTATTCATCGAAATTTAGAAAGGCGCAAACCTGCGAGGGGAAAGAAAATAGGATTTAGACTGCGCAAATGTTGTGAGTTCCTCAATCACTGCCAGCAAGGATTTTCAACAAAGAATAGTTTATCCATTAACTCAGCAGCTACTTCAACACTTGTGCTGTGCCCCCGCTTCCGCCACCTGACCTAATTTGCAGCCACGTCATCACATTCTCACATGACCACTCGGTCGACATCTTCCCTGTTTAGCTGGAACACCCGATGGCATGAGATGTAACAGTGTGAGCAATAGGAAACTGCGTAAAGACCATTGCATAACATACAAGTTAAACAAGCTATCGATGCACATCTATTAACACATAGAGTGAGGCACGAATTGAGCTGTTGCAGCTGATGCATAGTCCATCACGACTCCTTTTCCTCCTACCCCCTTATGTTGTTACAAAGCTGAAATTCAAAAGCCAGTTCTAGGGAAAGTGGTAATAAAGGTTTGGAACCTTGTGTTCAGTTTGCTCAGGTGTCCTGAACGTGAGTTCATGCTGTTTGGTGGTGTTGTAGTCTTATGGCCACTGTCCTTAGTGAGGGTGACCCAGACCATTCTGTCTGTGTGTTCTCTGGGTGCAGGGCTCACTGGCCTCTGGAATAGGTTGTATGTCCATTGGTGCCAAAGGTCCAATGACTGAGTACAGTGTCATTTGTTTGTGCTGGTTCTGATACCTGTAGAAGGTGCCGACTCTGCATACATAGTGGGCACCATTTGAGGCTGCCACTTAACTGTTTGGTTGTGAGGCATGACTGTGTATCAGAACCAACTGGTCATGGACACATGGGGCGCGATTCTCCAACCCCTACGCCGGATGGGAGAATCGCTGGAGTGCCGGGCGATTCCCGGCACGCCGCCCTGGCACTCGCACGCGATTCTACCACCCCCCCCCAAAACGGCAGGCTGCTTGGGGAATCGCCGCTCGCTGTTTCTAACAGGCGAGCGGTGATTCTCCGGCCCGAATGGGCCAAGCGGCCTGCCCAATACGACCGGTTCACGCCGGCGCCTACCACACCTGGTCGCTGCCGGCGTGAACGGCGCGCAAACACTGTGTGTGGGGTCACCAGGTGGGTGCTCAGTGGGGGTCTGGCCCGCAATCGGTGCCCACCGATCGGCGGGCTGGCGTCTCTAAAGGACGCACTCTTTTCCCTCCGCCGCCCCACAAGATCAAACCTCCATGTCTTGCGGGGCGCACGCGGGGAGGACAGCAACCGCGCATGCGCAGGTGACGTCATTTAAGCGCCGCCAGCCGCGTCATTTATGCGGCGCCGCTTTGACGCGGGCGCCAAGGCCTGGCGCGCGTAATTGACACGGCGCCGCTCCTAGCCCCCTAGGGGTGGGAGAATAGAGGGCGAGGAGCGGCCTCCGATGCCGGAGTGAAACACTCCGGTTTTCACTCCGGCGTCGGTACTTTGCCTCCAGATGGGAGAATTGCGCCCAAGCAGTCTGAATCCTGACCGTTTGACCAGGTGTTAGAGGGATGAGTGTGATGAATGTAAGAAATTGGTATGTATATTGTATCGTATTTATTTGTTGCAGTAATGTTTTAAAGGCTGTGGCGCTAATAATTGCACACAAAAGACTCGATACAGTACAAGAGAGGCTTTATTACAGTGAGAAGCTATTCCTTCGGCTGCAGCTGTAGAATGGCTTCTCAGGGAAACTTATGAATATTTATACTGTTCCCTGTGGGTGGAGCTAGCCGGCAGGGGTTACCGGAAAACCTGTAATACAGGTATTGTCATACATCCCCTAATGCAAGCACACAGATATATACAGTGGTAGAGATCACCACATTCACCCTCTGTAAAAAATGAGTCCGGCGGGCATGACGTGAAACTATAATACATATAAGTGATCTATTTACAGAGAAAAAGGAACCAAGTGTCCATCGGGCAGCCCTGTGCCCATCACAGGTTGAGTCGGACCCGCGGTCGGACGTTCCGTTGCGAGTAACGCAGAAGTGGTGGCGCGTCTGCACAGGCGGCATCGGCGACGGCGGCGTAGGTGCTGGTGGTGTTGCTGCTGGCCAGTGGCGGGATGACTCCGGGAGCGAGACAAAATCTTCCATGTCCTCTAGTGTGGGCAGGGGAACGAGGAATGGACCTGGTGGGGCTGAATTCGGGGACGCCGGGGAAAAGGAGGGTAGGGAGGAGTGTGGGCATGGGATCGGCACCCGCGGTAGCCAGGTCCCTGAGCGAGACTGTATCCTGATGGCCGTCGGGGAACTCCACGTAGGCATACTGGGGGTTCGTGTGGAGCAGGCGTACCTTGTTCACCAGAGGGTCTGCCTTGTGGTGCCTGACATGCCTATGAAGAAGGACTGGCCCTGGAGCTGCGAGCCAAGTCGGGAGCGACACCCCGGATGTAGACTTCCTGGGGAAGGTAAAAACAGGTTCATGGGGTGTGTTGTTAGTTGCAGTGCACAGCAGTGACCGAATGGAATGGAGCGCGTCAGGGAGGACCTGCTGCCAGCGAGCGGCTGGGAGGTTCCTGGACCGTAGGGCCAGCTGGACGGCCCTCCATACCGTCCCGTTCTCCCTATCTACCTGCCCGTTTCCTCGGGGGTTGTAGCTGGTCGACCTGCTGGAGGTGATACCCCTGCTGAGCAGGAACTGACGCAGCTCATCGCTCATGAAAGAGGATCCCCTGTCACTGTGGATATAGTCGGGAAACCGAACAGAGCGAATATGGAATCGAGCGCCTTGATGATGGTGGCAAATGTCATATCCGGGCATGGGATGGTGAATGGGAACCGAGAGAATTCATCGACCACACTAAGGATGGAGGTGTTGCGGTCGGTGGAGGGGAGGGGCCCTTTGAAATCCACACTGAGGTGTTCAAAGGGGCGGGATGCTTTCACCAGGCGCGCGCGGTCTGGCCGGTAGAAGTGCGGCTTGCACTCCGCACAGACCTGGCAGTCTCTGGTGACTGTCCGTACTTCCTCGACGGAGTACGGCAGATTGCGGGCTTTAACCAAATGGTACAACCGAGTGACCCCCGGTTGGCAGAGGCTCTGGTGCAAGGCACGGAGCTGGTTCACTTGTGCGCTGGCACATGCACCTCGGGAGAGGGCGTCTGGGGGTTCGCCGAGCTTGTCGGGGCGATACAAGATCTCGTAATTATAGGTGGAGAGCTCAATTCTCCACCGCAAGATTTTGTCATTTTTGATCTTACCCCACTGCGTGTTGTTAAACATGAAGCTACCGACCGCTGGTCAGTGAGGAGAGTGAATCTCCTGCCGGCCAGGTAATGCCTCCAGTGCCGCGCCGCTCCAACGATTGCCTGGGCCTCCTTCTCAACAGAGGAGTGTCGGATTTCGGAGGCATCGTGGGTGCGGGAAAAGAATGCCACAGGTCTGCCTGCCTGGTTTAGAGTGGCGGCAAGGGCGACATCTGAAGCGTTGCTCTCTCCTTGGAAGGGCAGAGTCTCGTCTACTGCGTGCATCCCGGCCTTGGCTATGTCTGAGCGAATATGACTGAAGGCCTGTTGTGCCTCGGCCGTGAGGGGAAATTGTGTGGATTGGATCAGTGGGCGGGCCTTGTCCGCGTATTGTGGGGGAAGGGAAGCTCCATGAGGGGGCGCATGCGGTCGGCATCGGGCCCAAGTAGTCCGTTTTGGACTACGTAGCCGAGGATGGCTAAGCGGTCTGTGTGGAACACCCACTTCTCCTTGTTGTAAGTGAGGTTGAGGAGAGATGCGGTGTGGAGAAATTTAGCAAGGTTGGCGTCGTGGTCCTGCTGGTCGTGGCCGCAGATGGTGACATTGTCTAAGTACGGAAACGTTGCCCGCAGTCCATACCGGTCAACCATTCGGTCCATTTCTCGCTGAAATACCGAGACCCCGTTAGTGACGCCGAAGGGAACCCTAAAAAATTGATACAGTTGACCGTCCGCCTCAAAGGCAGTGTAGGGACGGTCCGATTTATGGATGGGGAGCTGGTGGTTGGCGGATTTCAGGTCAATTGTCGAGAAGACCCGGTACTGTGCAATATGATTGACCATATCAGATATGCGAGGGAGGGGGTACGCGTCGAGCTGCGTGTACCGATTGATGGTCTGGCTGTAGTCTACGACCATCCTGTGCTTCTCCCCAGTTTTAACCACCACCACTTGGGCTCTCCAGGGACTGATGCTGGCCTCGATGATACCCTCCCGAAGCAGCCGCTGGACCTCGGACCTGATGAAGGTCCTGTCCTGGGTGCTGTACCGTCTGCTCCTGGTGGCGACGGGCTTGCAATCTGCAGTCAGATTGGCAAAGAGGGAGGGAGGGTGAACCTTGAGGGTCGTGAGGCCGCAAACGGTGAGGGGAGGTAGGGGTCTGCCGAATTTGAGGGTGAGGCTCTAGAGGTTACATTGGAAGTCCAGGCCCAGTAAAAGTGTCGCACAGAGGTTGGGGAGAACATACAGACGGAAACGGTTGAATTCAATGCCCTGTACGGTGAGTTTAATCAGACAGAAACCCCGGATCAGGACAGAGTGGGATCCGGAGGCCATGGAGATCCGCTGGTTGGCGGGATGGACCGCGAGGGAGCAGCGCCTTATCGTGTCCGGATGGATGAAACTGTCCGTGCTCCCGGAGTCGATGAGGCAGGAGGTCGCGTGGCCGTTGACAAGCACCATCGTAGAAGCGGTGGCCAGGTTGCACGGACGGGATTGGTCGAGCGTCATGGAGGCAAGTAGCAGGCGATCGACCGAAGAGTCCAACGAGTCCGATGGGTAGCGGCTGCGACCCGGGTCCCGTGGTCCCGTGGTCCCGTTCCGAGGGGAGGACAAAATGACGGCGTCTGGAGTACCTGCGGGGAAGAAGATGGCAGCGCCCATGCAGCGCACGTTGCGGGGGCGGGGCAAGATGGCGGCGACCATGGAACACACATGGAGTCGGAGGATGAAGATAGCGGCGACCATGGTGCGCACATGGCGGGGGCGGCAAAAGATGCCGGCGGCCACTGATCGCACGTGGCCCCGGGGGCAGCGGACGGCAGGGCACATTGCGCGATCGGCTGCGGCTAGGGGGGGAGTTCGGGCGCGATAGCGGCAACTGCGCGGGACTGACACCCCACTGCAAAGTGGCCTTTCTTGCCACAAGATTCGCAGGTTGCGGTGCGGGCCTGACAGCGCTGGCGGGGCTGCTTCTGCTGACCGCAGAAGTAGCAGCGGGGCACCCAGGGTGCTTGGTGCGACGAGCAGCGCAGGCATAATGCGCAGGTGCGGCCCCAGTCGGGTGGGTCGGTTGCGGGGACCACGAGGGGTAGGATGGGCGGGCAACGCGGCTGGTGGGGTAGGATTGCACATTACGGGAAGCGGCCGTCATTGAGAGCGTTAAGGTCTTTGTTGCCGCAAGATCGAGAGCGGCCCCTTCCAGCAGTCGTTGCCGGATGGGGTCCGATGCAATACCCGTTACAAATGCATCCCGCATGAGTAGATTTGAATGTTCCATGGCCGAGACGGCCTGGCAGTCGCAGTCCCGTACTAGAGGGATAAGGGCCCGCCAGAAGTCCTCAATCGACTCACCCAGTTGTTGAACGCGAGTGGAGAGTACATGTCTCGCAAACAGAGTGTTCGTCGATTGAGCGTAATTCTCTTTGAGCAGTTCCATGGCCCGGGCATAGGTAGGCGCGTCCTGAATCAGCGGGAACACGCCGGAGCTCAGCCTTGAGTATAGGAGTTGTATCTTCTGAGCCTCCGATGGTGCAGGGTCTGCTGAGGAGATGTAGGACTCGCAAACAGCCAGCCAGTGGTTAAAGTCTTTCCTGGCCTGTGGCGACTGCGGATCCAGCTGCAGGTGATCAGGCTTGATTCTGATGTCCATGATGTTGGAAAATCTCACTGTAATAAATTGTGGCGCTAACAATTGCACACAAAAGAGTCAATAGGGTACAAGAGAGGCTTTATTACAGCGAGAAGCTATTCCTACGGCTGCAGCTGTAGAATGGCTTCTCAGGGAAACTTATGAATATTTATACTGCTCCCTGTGGGTGGAGCTAGCCGGCAGGGGCTTACCGGAAAACCTGTAATACAGGTCCTGTCATACATCCCCTAATGCAAGCACACACATATATAAGTGGTAGAGATCACCACAAAGGCCTGATTAGGGTGTGTAAGTATCTACTGCAGTAACATTTAAAAATAAACCCTGGTTTTAAAGATAGCCGGACTTTGTGGCTGTAGAAGGTGCATTAAGATGTCGTAGAAGTAAGATCATTACTCATTCCAACCATATATATTGTTTACCTATATGCGGTTTATAGAATTTTGTGTACAGAAAGAAGGTTCCCTGTGGTTTCGATGATTATGGGGCTGTGGTTAGTAAGATGGTCGAAACCCAGTTAGTCAGATAGAGATGATGTATTTAATGGCAGGAGCCATGTCTGAGGCAGTCAGTTTATTTTGGCTGTGAGCTGGACAGCAGCTTCTGCAGAGGGTTGTCAGAGATTCAGCATTAACCTGGCTGGATCTCTCTCTCTGGTGAAGCAGTCTTTTAAAAGATCTCTTTATCCAAAGGTTGGCAAGTAACCCTGTGTTTGCTATCTCTTTTGAAAAGTGGGTTTTAACCTCATGATGGGTTTTGCTTAATTGGAGATAATGTAGGTATCAGTGTGGAGTGTTTCATTTTATTGATAAGCATTGTTTAATTGGTAATTATCATAGAACCATGGAATCCTTACAATGCAGAAGGAGGCCATTTGGCCCATCGAGTCTGCATTGACATTCTGAATGAGCACCCTACCTAGGCTTTATCCCCCTAACCCCATAACCCTGGACACTAAAGGGTAATTTTAGCAGGGCCAATCCACCTAAACCTGCATATCTTTGGATTGTGGGGAGAAACCGGCGCACCCAGAGGAATCCCAAACAGACAAGGAGAACATGCAAACCCCACACAGACAGTCACATAAAGGTGTAATGGAACCCGGGGCCTGGCACTGTGAGGTAGCAGAGCTAACCACTGTGTCATCGTGCCTCCCCAGCTATATTTCTTTGATGCTATGGTAGTTTTATGCTGTTTTTAAAATTTATTTATGGGATGGTGCCTTCGCTAGTTAGGCTAGCATTTATTGCCCATCCCTAGTTGCCCTTCAGAAGGTGGTAGTTGGTTGCCTTCTTGAACTATTGCAGTTCTTGAAGTGTAGTATACCCACTGTGCTGTTAGGGAGGGAGTTCCATGATGTTGCCCAGTGACACTGAGGAAATGGTGATATATTTCCAAGTCAGGGTGGTGAGTGACTTGGAGGGGAACCTCCAGGTGGTGGGGTTCCCAGGTATCTGCTGCTGTTGTCCTTCTAGATAGTCCTGGTCGTGGGTTTGGAAAGTGTTGTCTAAGGAACCTTGGTGAGATACTGCAGTGAATCTTGTAGATGGTATCCACGGCTGCCACTGTCCGTCGGTGGTCTTCCATTGAACTTTGGCCAGAAGCCATACTGGCATTCCAGAAGTATTTCTTCAGAGACTGGGAGAAGGTGGCTATCGAGGAGTCGGGTGATTTTTTGGTAGTTCCCAAAGTGCACTTTGTCTCCTTTCTTGAACGTTCCATTGATCCCGAGGGCAATGCCGTCGGGAGTCTTAAACCCCTGTCAGGGTGACCCATGGTGGTAAGGTCGGAGGGGAGGAACCAGACAAAGCACAATCCAAAACAAGTCCTCATCGCCAGATCAGGCGGAAGATACTTTTATGGTATGAACAACTCTGATGGTGGATGAAGTCTGCAGCAGGAGGGAGATCCCCAGACATCAAAGTTACCTTGCCACTGGAACAGGAACTGGACTTATCCTTTTTCAAGGACCATGTGACTGGTTAAGTGCAATGGCATATCCACGTTAAAAGATGTCCCGCATCAGTCGTCCACCTAGAGGAAGCCAGCACACCCCCACACAGACAAGCCCTGTGGCAATCGGCAAGAGGTGACATGGACAGGACCATGAAATCTGGAAATCCCTAACTTTGGACCAGCACGCAGGCGGTGGGGTTTGATTCAGTCATCTTGTTCTTGGAATAGAAACGGAAAGCATTTGGCAGCTTTCTTCATGAGTAAACAGCCCACTTCAGGATCTGCTCTACTCACCCTGCATAGGGAAAGGGCTAGAAAAGGTGCCCTAAAAATAGTCTGTTCCGTCCCCAGCCTGGCTGGAAAATCGTAGCTGGCAGGTTCATCTACCTGTGGTCATGGACAATGAGTAAAACAAATGACCGAGAACTGCCCCTGCTGTGCATGAACTCAGGCACTTCAATATTGATGTCACTGTCGTTCAATGATCTGAAGAGCAGGTGAAGGGCAGCTGAGGAAAGATGGCAGCGGTTGAACCTACTTCTGGAGATGAAAACCCGTGGATCAAACCAGGGACCATGGAATTGGATTCGCTATCAAGAAGAAACTCATCAACCAACTCTCAGAGCTCCCTCTCAGCATCCACGAGTGCCTCATGATCCTCTGTCTACAACTTGCCTGCACCCTAGCCATTGATGCCAATGATGAGTCCAAAGTGGAATTCCTTTCCACCCTGGACACGATACTCTCCAATGTTCCTACGGAAGATAAAGACCATCTGGGGAATTCAACGCCAGGGTTGCAAAGGACCCTCAACTGTCGAAAGGAACCATTGGAATGGAATAAGTTGGGAACTGCAATTACAAGGGGGTTCTTCTGCTCACCAAATGCATGGACCACCAGCTTGTCATCTCCGAACGCACCAAAAATACAAGTTCCAGACTTCCTGGAGACATCCATGATCAAAGCACTGGCACATGATCGATACTGACATTGTCTGATTCCGAGACCAAAATGATGACCTCATCACCATCGCGATGGCCAGTGCAGTGACTGCTGAACAGACCACCGGATCACCCGCCCCTCAATGTTCATCAAACCACACCTGAAGCAGCAAAAGATGAATAAACAGCTCAGAAAAAAGATCAAAGTTGAGCGGCTTCAAGAGCCAAGCATGCTAGTGAACGTCCAGCAATGTCTTCTCCAAAATCTCCAAACTGTCCATTCTAATGGAGTGGAGGAAATCTGGAAAGAACTGAGGGCAGCCATCACCTCAAGCTGGGAAGAAACAATTGGCTACAAGAACCAAGGCTGGTTCACTGAGAATGATCACACCATCCACGATCTCATTGACAAGAAGGGAAAAGCTCTCCACACAAGGCAAAACGACATTAGTACCAAAGTAAAGAGGAGAGCTCATCAATTAGCCAAGGTGGAGGTACAAAGAAAAACTAGGGAAATCAAGAACCAATAGTGGAATGAGAAAGATAAGGAGCCGCAACTCCTTTCTGACAAGCATGACACCCGGGGCTTTGTCAATATATGGACCCAACACCCTAGGCCTCAAACCGTGCAGAGTAAGGGTGGAACTGTCATAAGAGACAGAAAAAAGATGAAATGAAAATGAAAATGATCAGCCTTCAATGGAGAGAACACTGCAAAGAACTCCTAAATCATGATACGAGCATAGATGACAACATATTTGAGGATATCTCCCAACTTCCCATCAAAGCTGATCTTGGACTTCCACCAAGCATGGACGAAGTTGAAGCCGCCATTACCCATGTGAAGAATTGCCGCAGGAATGGATGGGATTCCAGCGGAGATTCTCAAACTTGGAGGACAAGAGATCACCTGTTATCTCCATCAGCTGTTCCTGAAAATCAAAATAATTACGTTAAATTTGTCTCAAATTAGGCAATGTGATTGAATTATGTACCAAACAGGTAAGGGACTAATCTGAAGAATTTGAAAGGGCATATAATAAGGTGGTAAAAGGAGCCATAACGAAGTCAGAGATATTGGTTCACTAAAATCCCAAGCCGAGATCACAGTTGCATGCGACGCATAATGTTATGGAGTTGGTGCAGTTTTCTTGCATATAATTCCCTCAGCTGAGGAATGACCGATAGCATGCACTCCAAGAACACCTGCTAGTGCAGAAACAAATTGCACTCATGTGAAAAAGAAGCTTTGCGCATCATATTCAGTGTAAGAAAGTTTCATAATATTTTTTATGGACGTACAGCATCGAAAATCAGAGCAAGACACATTTGCGGATGCTTTATAGAGATTGTCATCACAAATCAAGCAAGAAGGATTTGTCAATATCCGGGGCGGGATTCTTACTTCTGATGGCAGAGTGTTGACGCCGTCATAAAAACCGGAGAGTTTAACGACGGCGTCATCGGACCGCTATGTGCAGTGATCCACTGCCCTATAGGGTGCCAGCGCGGCACTGGAGCGACTCACGCTGCTCCAGCTGCTGATACAGGCATCAAACGTGCGCTGCGGGTCTGCGCATGCGCGCTGCAACCGGCGCAAACTCGCACCGGCTCAACGCAACATGGCGTAGGACTACAGGGGCTGGCGCGGAGTAAAAGAGGCCCCCACCAGGAGATACCGGCCCACCGATCTGTAGGCCCCGATCGCAGGCCAGGCCATGGTGGAGCCTCCCCTTCCCCTCCGACAGGCCACCCCCGACAGGATGGACGTCGAGATCCCACCAGGTAAGAACATATGTGAATGCCGCTGGTGGGACTCGGGCTTTCTTGGTGGCCACTCGGCCAATCCCAGGCGGAGAATCGGCGGGCGCTGCCCCGCCGACCACGGCAATTGGCGACGATTCTCTGGTCACCGGAGAATCCGCGGACCGGCGTTGGGGCGGCGTTGTGTGAATCGCACCCAGCCCGGCGATTCTTCGAACCGGCATGGGCTGAGAGAATCCCGCCCCCTCTATTCTGCGCATGTGGATGATGCACCTGTGATGTCACCACAAGTACAGAGCTATACAAGAAAAGTTCCAGTGATTGGGAATGTTATGGGCATGATCCTAAAAGGTACAATGACAAACATACATCGGAAAAATCTAGACATTAAATCCTACATCACGAGGAAACTTGAGTTCACAGCCCAGAGTAGAGTTTTATTATTGGGCATCCCAGAGATTATTCCTCCGTGCATGAATAACAAAGTCCTTGATCAACTATATGGGGGATGTCCTGGCCTGGTGAGGATAAAATAATTGGCATGCAGTTATTTTTGGTGGCCGGGACTAGATGCTCACATGGAAGAGAAAATGGGGCAATGTCAGCCCTGTGCAAAACTAAGAAACACTCCACCACTGCAACGCTTACATCCAGGGAATGGCCGACACAGCCAGAGAGTACACATAGACAGGCTGGTCCAGTTGAGGGACACATGTTTCTGGTAATTACTGATTAACATTTGAAATGGGCGAATGTAGTGATAATGAAATCCACAACGATTGGATAAATGTTTGAAAAGTCACAAGGTTTGGTAGACTGGAGCAGTTTATTTCCAAGGGGTTTGAAGACTACTTGAAAGAGAGTAGTATATAACTAAGTTGGCTCCATAACACTGTGCAACAAATGGATTGGCTGTATGATTCATTCAGTCACTCAAACATGCGATCAAGGCATTAAAGGATCAAAGTACATTGTCAAGGTGAGTTAACAACTTCTTAATGTTGTACAGAAACACAACAGAGTTCACCAGCAATGGTACTGTTCAAGAAGAAACTAAGGGCAAAGTTTGACCAATATATACCATCTGATAATTCAGAGATTGTCAAATGACAACAACCACAGATTGTGAGGAGGGAGCAAAATTCAAAACAGTGAGTATTCATCCAAGAAGAGCAGGAACCAGCAAGAAGCTCTGCTACAAGTGCGAAATGGGTACCTGCAGTTATCCTAGCTAAAGCAGGTCCAATGTCATACACCATACATATGGATGCAGAGATTTTGATGAGGTAATATTTACCACTACTACTTTCACAATGTGAAATCGCTGAAACTTTTCAATCAGAATATCTAAGCCGTGATACTTCAGAACAGATACCAGGCCCAGAGACTATTCCAGATTCTGTTCCAATTTCGTAGAATCCTTCCAGTGAAGAAGGAGGCCATTCAACCCATCGAGTCTGTGCCGACCACCTAAAAGAGCACCTAGGTCCACTCTCCCACCGTATCCCTGTAACCCCGCCTAACTTGTACATGTTTGGACACTAAGGGACAACCTAGCAGGCAATGCAACTAACCTGCACATCTTTGGACTGTGGGAGGAAACCAGAGCAACTGGAGGAAACCCATAAAGACAAGGGGAGAACATTTAAACCCCATACAGATAGCCACCCAAAAAGAATCTTGAACACTAATGGAGATGGACAGGGAGGAAGTACCCCCGAAGTAAAGAAAAACAATTCAAAGACCTTGAGTGGCCAGACTCCAGAAAGTCACGTACAACCCAAAAGAAAGACGTCCATCTAAGAGACTGTCTTATTAAGTGTATATATGTACAAAACAACCTAAAGATGGAAAGCAATTGATATTTAATTGGGTTCGTTGTTGGAGTATTAAGAAAAACATTGTTGTTTGCACTAAAGGAGTAAAGGGGGAGTGGTTTTATGTATTCAAGTAATACAGCCTGTTGGTGGAAAATCATGTTTTGTAGTGATGTGAGCAGAGTGTTTGCGTTGCCTTTCAGTTCTCTACTTGTACTCACAGAATCACAGAATCAGAGAATAATGCAGTGTATAAGAGGCCCTTCGGCCCATCATGTGTGAACCGACCCATGAAAAACAGCTGACCTGCCTATCTAATCCCATTTGCCAGCACTTGACCCATAGCCATGAATGTTATGATGCCAAGTACTCATCCAGATACTTTATAAAGGATGTGAGGCAATCCACCTCTACCACCCTCCAAGGCAGTGCATTCCACACCATCACCACACTCTGGGTAAAAAAGCTTTTCCTCAAACCCTAAACCTCCTGCCCCTCACCTTGAACCTGTGTCCCATCGTGATTGACCCTTCAACTAAGGGGAAGAGCCGCTCCCTATCCACCCTGTCCATGCCCTTCATAATCTTGAGGTCGGCCCTCAGTCTTCTCTGCTCCAGCAAAGACAACCCAAGCATATCCAACCTTTCTTCATAACTTAAATGTTCCACCCCTGGCAACATCCTGGTGATTCGCTTCTGGACCCCCTCCAGTGCAATCACATCCTTCCTATAATGTGGCAACCAGAGCTGTGGCCTCACCAAAGTTTACCTCAAAATAACTTCAACATGACCTTCCTGCTTTTGTAATCAATGCCCCAATTGAAAAAGGCAAGTATCCCATATGCCTTTTTCAAAACCCTATCAACCTGCCCTTCCACCTTGTAAGAGCAACTGTAAGAGCTACATCTCCGAATAAACCCTGCACTGTGTTTTCAAAGAACCCAGAGTGTGGCACCTCTATTCTTTTCTCTTTGCGACAGCTAGAGAAATATAACAATTATACTCATGTGATTAACCTAAAAAAACTCAGTGATGTTTGCACCTGGCTCTCCTCAGCATTGATATGAATGAATCGTTCACATCTGAAAATGAAAATTGAACAATAAAAAAATGGTTTCTTGCTCATTCCTTGTTATCTGCTTTTTGTGAAACCAAATTCCTTTAAATAGCACTAATTATTGAAACTATTTTTGTGACAAGCTTCGGAAAAGTAACAATTATTCATAGTTACATCATTCTATTTGAGGAACCCAGCCTTTAAATGAACGTTTCATAGCATGTGACGCGAGCACAATTGTGCACTCAGGCATGATTATAAATTGAACATAGTTCGTGATTAGAACTGATATTGAATTCTTTACATTGTCTGTTTAACAGCAGTTACATTTATAATTGGGAACATATTTTCATACAACATCAATAAAGCAATTTATTTCTGATTTTGGACAATGGTGAACACCGGTATGACTCAAATGTTTCTTTCCATTGCAATATGGCAATGAAATGTGACTTGGATAATTGGAAGCGACTGATTTCTCAGAATAGGCAAAGAAGTGATAGATGTAAAATAGAAGATTATTTTCTAGTAAAAAAGACATCATTAGGTACCAGCTGTACTGTCCAGATTTCACACATCACCACGAAGCATAAAGTAATTGAATTCAAAAGCACATTGATTGGTTTGCAGTCTATTTTGTCAGGAACATGAATCACTCTTTTAATGATCTGTGCCCTTCTTTATGTATGTGTTAAGTTGTGTATATCCGCTCTAGGATTTCAATCCCCCGTACCTTATTCATTGAATGGAGAACTTGAAGATCACAACAACAAATTCATGAATTTAGGAAGGACATTATGTTACTTAATCCTTATTTTGCCACCTCTAATCCAAAGAAAAGCTCAGCTGTCTCCTGTTGAAAAGGAAATTTAATTAAGGTGTTCCTTTTCAGAACACTCTTCCTGACACAGGGTTAAAGTGTTGCTAGACTTCAGGAGCGGTTTTATCCCACATTGTTGCACAATTAATCATTTCCAATGGAGAAGATGGCTGGTGCCAGAAATGGGGTGGGAATTCTGGGTCCAGGTCCTGCCATCTTTGTTTTCCCCCCCATCTAATGTGATTCGGCCCCACATTCGGACTACACAATCAAACCCCTAATAACCAGCACCCACTCAGGAAAGAAACATGATAACCTTTTAAAGGTGGGCCACTCATTTCTGCTGGACAAAGTTAAATTCATTAACATGACTTTCCATTGGCCACCTCTCAAATTTCCAACCCATTCACCCCCCCCCCCCCCCCTCCGCCCCACAAATCACTGGCTGACACCTCACACTCATCCAAGGCCAACCCAGGGCCTGTCACCAAGGAAACAATGGCAGTCTCCAGTTCTTCGTAATCCCTCCCTCCTGACACCGGTGCATCTCTGGGGCAGTGGGCAGAAAGGCGACGCCTGCAATACCGGGGCCCTTCAACTCCAGGCCCTTCAGAGGACTTCCGCTAGTGATTCAGTGATGGAAATGCCATTGAATGTCATGGGGTGATGGTCTGAATCTCTCTTATTGGAGATGGTTATTGCCTGCTACTTGTGTGACATGAATGCTACTTGCCACATGTCAGTCCAAGCCTGGATATTGTCCAGGTCCTCCTGCATTTCAACATGGACTGCTTCAGTATCTGAGAAGTAACGAAAGGTGCTGACATTTTGCAGTCATCAGTAAACATCCTCACATCTGAATTTATGATGGAGAGATGATCATTAATGAAGCAATGGTTTCCTGGAGTTGCGATGACACAGCTTTTTAGGAAAACAAAGGTAGTTTTAATTTATTTTGTAATGCTAAATATTAGAAATAGGGTATAGTTTTAAGTGGGTTTAATTTAATGCTACTGTGTCTGGAAGGACAAAACCTATAATCAGATTCATGTTGAACAAAAGTGTTTGTATGTGTGGAGGTTGGTTAGTGCCCAGCTGTCTCTCCATTGTGCTAAGAGAGGGCTACGGTGTGAGGAACAAATAAAAGATTCAAGCATATGAACGTTGCTTAGCAACTGGGGCCTTGTAACGTAGAGCAGCTTTTAAGTTTTAGCTGATTTTGTGGGCAGTTGGAGAAAGGACACTGGGGAGTGAACATCTCTCAATTCTACCAGGAGAAGCTGGACAGGCCAGAGGAGATGCAAGCTTCCTCAGGAGCAAGATACAATCTAGATAACCAGGGAATTGGGACAGAAAGAATACATTCCATGAGCATAGTAATCAAGCAACAACTGTCAGTACCTGCACAGGCAAGTAAGTATTGAAGTGCAACCTAAGAAGGCTAGATATTCAACTATGACCAGGCATGCACCAGTACTATTTCTGTCTACTCCAAAAATACCAGAGGTACAAATGACAGAACCACCCCCCCTCCCAATCTTTTCCAGGATGCATGATCTGTCTGTACCTTCATAGGTGACAAGTAAGGATTCCTTAATCCCAAAATAACCAAAGTAAAAAGAAAAGCACAACACCAATAATTATAATAGGGGTTTTCCTCACCCAAAATGAGGAACTGATAAAGCCATACCAACCACTACTATACTGAACACCTCTGTAACAAACCACCTACCCGCTCCCCTGCCATGGTGTTACTCATCTTGGCCAGGATTCTCCCCTACCTGGTGGGGTGGAGGGCCCTGGCGTGATGGAGTGCCGTTAACCAATCCGGCATCGGGCCGCCCCAAAGGGGCGGAAGACTCCGCAACTTTATGTGCCAAGCCCTAACATTGAGGGGCTAGGCCCACGCCAGAGTGGTTGGTGCCCCGCCGGCCGGCGGAAACAGCCTTTGGCGCCACGCCAGCCGGGGCCGAAGGGACTTCGCCGGCCGGCGGAAGTCCGCACATGCGCCGGATCATCAGTGGCTGCTGACGTCATCCCCACTCATGCGCAGGGGAGGGGGTCACTTCCGCCTCCGCCATCGTGAAGACCATGGCGAAGGCGGAAGGAAAAGAGTGCCCCCACGGCACAGGCCTGCCCACCAACCGGTGGGCCCCGATCGCAGGCCAGGCCACTGTGGGGTCACCCCCCGGGGCCAGATCACCCCGCGCCACCCCTAGGACCCCAGAGCCCGCTCGTGCCGCCTGGTCCCACCGGTAAGGTAGGTGGTTTGATTCATGCCGGCGGGACCAGCATGACAGCGGCGGGACTTTGGCCCATCGCGGGCCGGAGATTCGCCGGGGGGCCCGCCGACCAGCGTGGCGCAATTCCCGCCCCTGCCAAATCTCTGGTGCCGGAGACTTCAGGACACGGCGGGGGCGGAATTGACGCCGGCCCCGGGCGATTCTCCGACCCGGCGGGAGGTTCGAGAATCCCGCCCCTTATCTATAAAGTGAAAGGTATCAAAAAATGTACTCCCACGGTGTAAAAACAAGGATTACAACACATAAAAAACACCAGGCAAATACCGTAAAACCCTCATGTTTAACAACCAACTCAGGATGATGCCCAATAGAAAGAATCCCTGAACAAGGAAATTTCGCCGTATTGCAAACACAGAAACTGACAAATTAGAATTTGACCCAGGGTCAGAAGTATGATGGGCAGACCCCTTTACTCACCCCTCTGCCCTGGTACCACACAGCAAAATCAAGATTGAATGCAAACGGCAAAGCACAATACAGTAAGACCTCCCTCATTCCACCATCATAGCTCGTCGATGGATGAAAACCATCAAAGAAACAAAATTGGACAATCCTGATTTTCCCAGTATAATAGGATAACAAGCAACAAACGCTTCTGTGCTCATATATCATACACTCCTGTCAGGATAAAAAGCAGTAATACAAAATCAGAAGTATAATCATATGGAAACAAAGTTCAGGATTAATGATGAACTGTAGGATAATATAACCATCCACGGAGTTTGGAAAGGCCAAAGCCATAATAAGATTGGTAAGCAACATCCAGGAATCACCCAGAGATTCACCAATGCAGTTTCACCTCTGCTATGCTGTCGTCCCAAAGCCCCGATAAAGAGAAAGCTACGCTCTGACGGGTGGTGAAGACCCGTCGCATCCAGCCGCCTCCAGCTCTTCCCAATGAACAGCGAGGACAAGACAAGGTAAGGCCAGTGGTCTGAGTATTGACCGAACTCAAGCCTCGAAGACACATTACAATGTGCTCCATCAAACTCAAAACGTCAAACCTGCAAATTGAGATTGTGAAAGCATGACAGCCAGTTCTCAAATTTGGTCGGAAATTCATCCCTAGTTCCCCTTGGGACACTGGGCACACGGATACTACTTCTCCGGCCCCATCTCCTTGAATCAATCAGGATGCAGCAAGAATTCCAAGGACTGAAAGTGAGCCCCCACCGAGGAAACTGTCCGATTGACTGACACGATTCTCTTCTCTGTTTATATAGATGCATAGATACACAGAAGATAGGATCAGGAGGAGGCCTTTTGGCCCTACGAGCCTGCTCCGCCATTCATCACGATCATGGCTGATCATCCAACTCAATAGCCTAATCCTGCTTTCTCCCCATAGCCTTTGATCTCATTCTCCCCAAGTGCTATATCCAGCCGCCTCTTGAATATATTCAAAGTTTTAGCATCAACTACTTCCTGTGGTAATGAATTCCATGGCTCCACTCTTTGAGTGAAGAAGTGTCTCCTTATCTCTGTCCGAAATGGTTTACCCTGAATCCTCAGGCTGTGACCCCTGGTTCTGGACACACCTGCCATTGGTAACATCTTCCCTACCCTGTCTAGTCCTGTTAGAATTTTATAAGTCTCTATGAGATCCCCCCTCATTCTTCTGAACTCCAGCGAGAACAATCCCAACCTAGTCAATCTCTACTCATATGACAGACCTGGCCTCCCTGGAATCAGTTTGGTAAGCCTTTGCTGCACTCCCTCGAGAGCAAGAGCATCCTTCCTCAGAGAAGGAGACCAAAACTGCACATAATACTCCAGGTGTGGCCTCACCAAGGCACTGTACAATTGCAGCAACACATCCCTGCTTCTATACTCGAAACCTCTTGCAATGAAGGCCAACATACCATTAGCCTTCTTTACCGCCTGCTGCACCTGCATGCTTACCTTCAGCGAATGGTGCACAAGGACACCCAGGTCCCGCTGCACACTCCCCTCTCCCAATTTACAACCATTCAGGTAGTAATCTGAACTTCCTAATTTTGCTTCCAAAATGAATAACCTCACACTTATCCAAATTATACTGCATCTGCTATTGGTTTGCCCACTCGCCCAACCTGTCCAGATATTGCTGTAGGATCCCTGCATCCTTTTCACAATTCACCCTCCCACCTAATTTGGTATCATCTGCAAACTTTGAGATGTTACATTTTGTAACATCCATTCTCTTTTGGATGTCTCACAGTTCATAAGGCGAGCACCAATAATCTGTGTCAGGGAGCCGAGACTGTCATCCACAATTTCACTAACAAACATAGCCATCACCTTGATGCCAACAGCATTGCTGAAGCGTAGGTCCGCTCACCAGTGAAACCGCCACTGCGAAATGGGGGCTGGATTCTCTGCTGGCGGGAGTTTCCGTTCGCCGGCAGCACACCCGGGGAGTTCCCAATGGTGCGGGGCTGTCCACAATGAAAAACCCCATTGGCCAGCTGGTGAGATGGAGAATCCTGCTGCCGGCAGGACCGTGTCACACCAGAAAACTGGTGCTGCGGGACGGAGAATTCTGCCCTGGGTCTCACCCCAGCCATCTCCGACCGCCTTGTGGTGTTTTCTACTTTGCTTTACCCGGATGGCTTGGGTGTGTAGTGTTGAACAAAGAACACCAAGCTTTATTAACAAACAAAAAAAATTTATTAACACGACTAAATAAGATTTGTATGTATGCCAAAAGTACAAGGTTACTATATTAAACTATGCTATCTCTGATCACAGAACTCTCAAATACACAACTGATGTCTCGAAAACTGAACCATCTACTCCCAGAATCTCAGAAGTCCCATGATGTATATATGACTGTCCTGTGGTTCCCTCTGGTGGTAAGAAGCATTATCATTGTTAACTCTTTACATCCCGGTCAATATACATATCATGACATGCCTTAATCAAACAAGAATTCTGTTGAAAAGACACATCTCCCTTTTGCCAAAATTTAGCCAGGATCTTGCAGAAATGTAGCACAGATTATACACATTTGGATAAAATGTTTGTATTGCGCATTAGGATAAAAAAGGGTTTAAAATATTAAAAGCCAGAGCTTGCGAAAATGTTGCCGCTCCCGCATTGACATCATGTGACCCCCCTTCAGCCATTTCTTAATAACATGTGGAGTGAATCCAATTCGTTGAAGACTGGTTTTACTGTTGCTGGGGACCTCCAAAGGTGGCTGAGGTGCATCATTCACTCAGTACTTGTGGCTGAAGACTTGCAAATGCCTCAGCCTTATTTTTGTACAGATGTTCTGAATTCCCCCATCACTGAGAATGGGGATATTTGTGGAGCCTCCTCTTCAGTGAGTTGTTTAATTGCCCAATACCATTCATGGCTGGAGTGGCAGGACTGCAGAGGTTAGATCTGATTCATGGGTTGTGGGATTGCTTATCTTTGTTGTAGCTCCACCTGCCTTGCAAACTGTTTGGCTTTCTCCAACATTAAATCAGCCTTGGGCAGCAGAGTGTCATCAAGCATGGTGATTACAAAGCGGCTGCGAATTAACTTATGTTTTTAAACTTCCTAGCCACAAATATTGGCCAGCTGATACAAGTTCTTGATAAATAAATCAATGGATACTTGCTTTTGTGCTTTTTCTTGTAATCTCAAAGCTGTTTGGTACCTTTCAAACTGTCCGCTCCAGTGCTCCCATTACAGTCCTTGCTGCAGACCCTCGATATGTTGGAAGGGCTGTGGAAATGGAAGTGGTTGTTCAATGACTGCTGACTTTGTGGGTAGTTCACTCTCCACTACCAAAGTACATTTTATTTCTGTTCTTCTTCACTGCAAAGGATTTCGGTGGGATTCCCCATTTCTGAGACAGGGCCAAATTCTCCTATTCTGAGGCTAAGTGCGAAAGGTCTGCAGCATTTCAAATGGAACAAAATCGGCGGTGCCCCCTCACCGCTGCTGCAACCGGTGAGGGGCTAAGCAGCTGGCCTCCACAAAATAAATGGCCGGAGAATGGTGGGTCCATGGCCGCGCATGGGCACGACGATGACCTGCAGTGGTTGTGTCGTAAAACATGGCGCCGGCCGTGTGCAGACCCGACCTGCTGGATAGTGCACCCCTGGTCAACTCCATGCCACCCTCTGTCCACCCCCCACCAGTCCCCCCCAGCCCTCGCGGAACTTCCCCCGGCCATCAGCACAGCTCCTGCCCGACTGTGGCGGTGCTGGACACAGTCTGCAGCTGCCGTGCCGGGCCTCTGAGCCCACAAGTGAACCGCACAATCGGGAACTCGGCCCAATGGGGGCAGAGCGTCGGGGGAGAGCCTTTAGGTCACTCGCACAGACAGTCCCAACGCCGCCGTGTGGTGCGCGCCACGATGACATTGTCTCGGGGGGGGGAGGGGGGGTGCGGATCATACAAAACCTGCGTCAAACAGGCGGCACCCCCAATTCCAGTGTCAAACGGGATTCTTTGCCCTATCGCCAATTGCGAAATTGGCGTCAGGGGAACAGAAAATGCCGCCCTAAGTATTGATGCCAATGCAGAATCTTTTAACTTTCACGACAGAAAAACAGGTGCTGCACCTGGACTGATTCTCCTCTTTAACTCAAGAAAGCTTGCTTAAATTGGCTTCTTTAAAACATTAAAAAAAAATTCATTTATGGGATCTGGGCGTCGTTGGTTCGGCCAGTATTTATTGCCCATCCCTACTTGCCCTTCAGAAGGTAGTTGTGAGTTGCCTTCTTGAACCGATGTAGTCCATGAGGTGCTGTTAGGAGTTCCAGGATCCAGCGGCAGTGAAGGAACGGCGATATATTTTCAAGTCAAGGGATGAGTGACTTGGAGGGGAACCTCCAAGGTGGGATTCCCAGGTATCTGCTGCTTTTAAACTTCTAGATGGTAGAGGTCATGGGTTTGAAAGGTGCTGCCTAAGGAGCCTTGGTGAGTTACTGCAGTCAATCTTGTAGATGATACACACAGCTGCCACTGTTCGTCAGAGTTGGAGGGATGGAATGTTTGTGGAAGGGGGAGCAACCAAGCGGGCTGCTTTTTCCTGGATAGTGTTGAGCATCTTGAGTGTTGTTGGAGCTGCACTCATTCAGGCAAGTGGAGTGCATTCCATTACACTCCTGACTTGTGCCTTATAGATGGTGGACAGGCTTTGGGGGGGGGGGGGGGGGGGGGGGGTCAGGAGGTGAGTTACTTGCTGTAGACACTGGGGAAAGGTAGCGACGAGGGAGGTAACCCTTATGAAGCAAACGTGCTGCGACCAACTGAGGGTGTTAAATAAAGAAAGGGAGACAGTTCAGCCAATCTCACCTGGTGCATAACAATTTTGGGCTATCCCATCCAGAATCCAACAAATTGGGGCACATGCTGAGACAGTTCCCACAGAGCGTAACAAATATGCCCAGGGACTGGTTGTAACAACAAACATTGGTTGCATGCTGCAAAACTGAGGTGGCAGTGATTGAAAGTGGGACTACTGTAATCACCACTTCATTACTACCCAGTCAAATATGCCAACCCCTATTGGATGAGTGCTTCTATTATCCATCAGATGAAGTCATCCTGGAAAAATCCAATTTTTAAGCCCAAAACCATTCTTTAACTCCATCCAAATTGGGCTACACGAAAAGGAAAATCTCGCCTCACATATCAAGCTCCAGTGTGCCAGATACATTATAAGTATATCTTCGAGTCTCAATAACTCCACCACATCTGGAGGATCAGCTTAAAGAAACTTCCTCTTGAACACTGATTGTTGCATTTATAAGCTTACTCGTCTTTTATGTTTCTACATTAGTCAATTGAAAATTAATTTGTTACAGAAGACAAAGAATAATAGCAGCAAATATTTCTAACCAAATAACAATAACCGTGCAATCTTGACAACATTTCCTTTGTGTTATCTTCAAAAAAGGAAAGCTGGAGAATAAATCTTAAAATGTCAATGGCTTTGTTCAGAATGTTCTCATTTGACGATGCTTGTGAACGCATAGCACCACAAATAATCGGCCATTCAGCAATGATTTTTTATCTTATCAAAAGTACAGCTGTGTGCTGTGATAATAGACAGTTTCATTACTCTCATACTTACTGGATTGATCATTCCTGTTCAGTGAAACACTGCACGGCAATAATTGCAGCACTGTGCGACATTAAAGCTCTCAAGGTTCCCCGCGGCTTTCTTAACTTCAGGACACACAACAACATCTTCAGAGCTGTTCTGGTCAATCCCAGGTGTGCAACTGTTCTTCCTACTGACTTCCCACGTGTATAAAGAACTACATGATGATTTCTATGGTGTACTTTGTGCCTTTCTTTCTAGATTTTTTCTTTTATGTTTCCCCTCACTTGAAAGCAATGACTCATGTGGAGTAAGGTTCCATGGACACCTCAATTAAGAGCAGTGCCTAAATGCTGAAAGTGTGATTTTGCTTTACCTCAGGGGTGGGCAAACTTTTCCGTGCAAGGGCCACATTCAGAAATTCACAATTTTAAAGGGCCGCATAGTATATTAAGTAAAATAATTAATATTTTAAATAGCCAAAATAAAAAGTCTTTAAAGAAAAAAAAGCACATTTTTTTGAAAAACAAAGTAACTCAGTAAGTAACAGAACAATGTCAATGAGAATGATGCATCTGACTGCAGTCATTTACCAGTTTGGTGAAATCAGGTGTCAAGTTGCTTGTGCTGATCCTTAACACTGACAGAAGCACAGCCTAGCCGAGGCAACGATAAAAACGCGCGTAGTGGGGTGGATGAGTGGGGCTGCCTTATTGGTCGGTTTAGTTGGGTGTGCGACAAATAGGAGTCCAGGTTACAAACAATAATAAGGCTTATTGTTTGTAACCTGGACTCCTATTGGTCGCACACCCAACTAAACCGACCAATGAGACAGCCTCACTCATCCACCCCACTACGCGCGTTTTTATGCGGCCCCCCCTTCAATGAGGTGCCCGGATCATAACCGGCATTTTTGAAAAGCCGCTGGGGAAAAGCCGCTGAAGTAAATGCGCTTATTGAATAAGCGCATTTACTTCAGCGGCTTTTCCCCGGCGGCTTTTCAAAAATGCCGGTTATGATTCCGGGCACCTCATTGGCGGGCCGCATAAAAACCTTTGTCGGGCCGCATGCGGCCCGCGGGCCGTAGTTTGCCCACCCCTGCTCTACCTCTTTGCCCACTCTTAACTGGTACGGAGGTGACTGGAGTGGAAAACAGGGTTTGGAACCTATGGGCCTTATTTATTTTTTGACAGATTTCCTGACACACTGCAAGTATTTTGTCGAGATAGGGGTGGCTATATTCAAATTAGGCAGTCACGGTAAGTTGGCATCAAATGTTGTATTTCTCATCAGCCAAGCAGAACTTAAATTATGCTTATTAGTGTTATTAGTAATGGGAAATACAAAATAAAATTTTAATGACCACAATCAATACTATAATGAAGAAAGGTACGAATTATGTGAAACCTCCTCATGTTTAGATTAGGAAATGCTAATATATCGAATCATAGAAATCTAAGACATCGAAGCCCACTTAGTCCAAAACATGTGTCAAGCAAAAATTTTTTTATCCAGCCTAATCCCACTTTCCGCTTCTTGGTCCTTGTCATAATATCCACTCATGTATATAATGAGATGCAGGCGGCAGTGATTGACGCATAGGATGACCAATGAACACACAACACAGAACAACCAATCACCAGACAAGCCACCACCACTAAAATCTCACAGGGCATTAAGACTCCTGCTCTTTTCGGGACCCAGACACTGAGACAGTCAGAGTGCGTAAGTCAGTGTACATTATTGCCATGTGGTAGCTAGTAAGTCTGGTCGAGCCAGTAAAAGGTCGTCAGTAGGATTAGTAGAGTGTCAATCCACAGCTGAACATGTACAGCCGTTCATAGTTTAAATAAAACCGTGTTGGATCATCTCCGGTGTTAGACGTTTGTTTCTAGCTTCCCTGTATCCAGTTGCAGTCAGCGTCAAACCAACCCGCCTAAAACACATCAGTCCTTAGCCCTGCAGGTCACATTACTCAATGTGCAAATCCAAGTACTTTTTAAATGTTTTGAAGGTTTCTGTCTCTGTTGCCCTTTCAGGCAGTAAGTTCCAGATCCCCACCCTCTGGGTTGAAATAATTTCTCCTCAACTGCCCTCTAATCCTTCTTCCAATTCCTTTATAACTGTGCCTCCTGGTAATTGACCTTTGTATGAGTGGAAGTACACGTTTCCTAGCCACTTTATTTCGGTCCTCATAATTTTATCCATCTCTGTTAAACCTCCCCTTGGCCTCTACTGTTTCTAGAAAGGAACCCCAGCCTATCCAATCTTTCCTTGCAGTTAAGATTTTCCAAACCAGGTAATGTCCTCTTTGATCTCTGCTCTTCCTCTTACACAATTTTATCTCTTTACCTTTCCCTTTAAATATTCTAACTCCGGCAAGGATCAAACGTTATTTTCTGAAAGCCTCTCAAGCCATCAGTCTCTCCAACAACGAGCCCTTGGTGACTGAGGTGAGCTTCGGATCAACTGGGCAAAGGAAAAGGACTGGAGAACCAATTACATGGGAGAGTCTGCACCTGAATGTCAACATTTTTTAGTGAAATGGGTTAATTTAGGACAGACAGCAAGGATTATTTGAGGAAATATTACTGTGTGGTGAGAAAGAAAATGCAGTAGGTATTGTGTTGATTGATTTTCAAAAGGTACTTCATAGGTACTCCAGGACTGGAGGCTTATTGATAAAATTAATCATCATAATACTTAAGTGAGTGGGACAATGTGGATAGAAAGTTGGGTAAAGGGCAGAAAACAGAGCATGGTTAATAACTGATCTTCTGACTGGAGGGATTTGACCAGTGGTTATACCCCAGGGTTGGTCCTGGGGCCATAGTTGTTCTTAATATAAACAAATGATCTGGGCTTGGGTGCATGGAGTACAATCTACAAAAACACAAAAAGTTGGGAAGGTAAGTGTTGCAGCCCCTTCAAAAAATAGGGAGGATGTTGAGTTGGTACGGCACCTTTCAGAACATCAGGGTATCGCAGAGCACTTTACAACCATAGTGGCACTTCTGGGGCGAAATTCACCAAAGACTTACGTGACGCCCATTACCGGCGGGCAAAAGCGGCGCTGGTGACTCCGGCGTCGGGGCCTGCTTTTAAGCCCTAAATCTGCCGTCCAGAAAGGGCCAGCAGCGGAGTGACGCTGTACGCGTCAGTTTCAGCCGCTGCGGAAGTGGCGTGTTGGAGGGGGGAAGGGAAGGGAAGGGGGGGGGTAGCGGCGCTGGAGGGGGGGTAGCGGCACTGGAGGGGGGGTAGCGGCGCTGGAGGTGGGGAAGGGGGGGTAACGGCGCTGGAGGGGGGAAGGGGGGGTAGCGGCATTGGAGGGGGGAAGGAGCGGTAGCGGTGTTGGAGGGGGAAGGGGGGTAGCGGCGTTGGAGGGGATAAGGGGGGTAGCGGCATTGGAGGGGGGGGGGGGGTAGCGGCGTTGGGGGGGAAGGGGGGAGGGGGGTAGGGGTGGGGGAGGGGGGTAGGGGTGGGGGTGGTGGGGGGGTAGCGGCGTTGGAGGGGGTAGGGGTGGGGGAGGGGTGGAGGGGTGGGGGGAGAAGGGGTGGGGGGTGGGGGTAGGGGTGGGGGAGGGGTGGAGGGGTGGGGGAGAGGGTGTGCGGGGGGTAGGGGTGGGGGGGAGGGGGTGGGGGGTAGGGGTAGGGGTAGAGGTAGGGGGGTAGGGGTAGGGGTTGGGGTAGGGGGCAGCGGTGTGCAGAGGGGGGGGCGACAGTGCGTTGGCCCCGGGCATCCATTGGATGGGGGCATAGAACATAGAACATAGAACATAGAACAGTACAGCACAGAACAGGCCCTTCGGCCCTCGATGTTGTGCCGAGCAAATGATCACCCTACTCAAACCCACGTATCCACCCTATACCCCTAACCCAACAACCCCCCCCCTTAACCTTACTTTTTAGGACACTACGGGCAATTTAGCATGGCCAATCCACCCAACCCGCACATCTTTGGACTGTGGGAGGAAACTGGAGCACCCGGAGGAAACCCACGCACACACGGGGAGGACGTGCAGACTCCGCACAGACAGTGACCCAGCCGGGAACTGAACCTGGGACCCTGGAGCTGTGAAGCATTTATGCTAACCACCATGCTACCATGCTGCCCCCCAGCAGATCTTCCTCAAGGCTCCCCTTCCTCCCAGCTGCCTTGTCTTTGTTTGAGAAAGAGAGAGAGGGAGATTATGGGGACAGACAGAGAGAGAGAGAGACAGAGAGAGGGAGTCCCGTCCGTCCTCTGGCTGAGAGCAGGACTTTGGTGAGTATATTGCAATCTGCCTAAACCCAGGAATATTGCCTGGTTAGAATGCAGAGGGAAATGCTGGGATCCCGGGGTGGGAGATGTGTCTGGATTTGTCTATTTCAGCTTCAGCCTCTGCGATTTCAGGTCAGTTTCACAACAACAGGAAAAACGCGCGGAGAGAGAGGGAAAAACTTTTGGCAAAGTTTCTGGATTCTGCCTTTATAATTCACAGCGCAGAAAGGGTTCTGCACTGTGAATTATCAAGACACCTTTTCTAATCCTGGGGAGAAACAACCTTTTGAAGAGTCTGAGGAAATAAGCAGGAATTTGGATTAATTCTGCCTCCCCACCCCCTGGGCCTCTTTCTCCTCCCTCCCCCCTTTCTCCTCCCTCCCTCTTTCTCCTCCCTCCCCCTTTCTCCTCCCTCCCCCTTTCTCCTCCCTCCCCCTTTCTCCTCTCTCCCCCTTTCTCCTCCCTCCCCCTTTCTCCTCTCTCTCTCTCACATTCTCTTCATCCTGCCCTTTGTTCCAGAGCTATTTGATCCCCCTGTGCACTGGCACAGATTTACAGTGCGGTTTAGGTTCTGTGTTTACCCCAGGTGTGGGGGCGGGGAAAAGAGGGATAGATGAGGTTAGATGGAGGATGATTTGGGAGGGGGGTGGGGGTGGTTCAATAAAGTGCCCCTGAGGAATGCCGAACCCTCCCTCTTTTCCCCGCCCCCACACCTGGGATAAACACAGAACCTAAACCGCACTGTAAATCTGTGCCAGTGCAAAGGGGATCAAATAGTTCTGGAACAAAGGGCAGGATGAAGAGAATATGAGAGGGAGAAAGTTTAAGGGAGATGTGCATGGAAAGTTTTTTATGCAGAGGGTGGTGGGTGCCTGGAACGCTTTGCCAGCGGAGGTGGCAGAGGCAGGCACGATAGCATCATTTAAGATGCATCTCGACAGATATATGAATGGCCGGGGAACAGAGGGAAGTAGATCCTTGGAAAATAGGCGACAGGTTTAGATAAAGGATCTGGATCGACGCAGGCTGGGAGGGCCGAAGGGCCTGTTCCTGTGCTGTAATTTTCTTTGTTCTTTGTTTAGTACTCCAGTGGAGTATCATGGGAGTACTGCATTATTTGATACAATGTCTTTCAGATGACACATTAAGCCGAGCCTGTGTCTGCCTTCTTAAGTGGATGTAAAAATCCCATGCCACTATTCTAAAGAAGAATTGGGGAGTCATGCCTGGTGTCCTGGCAATATTTACTCTCAATCAACACCATTAAAAGTAGATTATCTGACCATTATCACATTGCTATTTGTGGGAACTTGCTGCACACAATTTAGTGGCTGTCTTTCCTAGGTTACAATGGTGACTACTCTGCAAAAGTACTTCATTGGCTGTGCAGCACTTTGGGGCACCTGGCAGCCATAAAGGTGCGATATATAAATACAGGTCCTCAATTTATTTTCCCCAAGGGAGGGGATTTTAAAGAAAACTCTCAACTTGATTTGTTTTTACATTATAAAATAATGACTACCCTGCTGAATAGTGTAACTCGTACTCTCAAGATTTTGATATACTATCAACATTAAAGTGCAGAGATGAGAACCCCAAGCAACCTGGCAGTTGAAATCGAGGAGAAGTCTGATAATCGTTTCAGATAAAATATATGATTGTGCAAGCAACGGAACAATAAGAGCTGAGGGGAAAGGTTGACCAGTGTGCTGATGATTCATCCTGTTTTGCACAAAATTCATTCAGTCCCTATCTTTGTTGCATGTCAGGAATTTATATTCGCTATATAAATTATGTGGAAGCCTGCAGAGTTTAGAAAGGAAGGGGAGATGAACTCAATATTCAATCAAAAGCAATACCACAATGGGAAAATAATCACTGTGCATTGGTATAGAATCATCTGTCACACGGAGGAGAAATAGGCCCATTCCTAAAATCCCAGACTAATACATTTGACATTTAGTTGTTTGGAATAACCAGCTCCAGTTCAATATTAACTTGAAATAACATGTTGTCTTTTCAGTCCTTGGTCACGGTCTTTCAAAGTTCATCAAAAATAGTAGTCACTGTGAATCAATAATTTAACATAGAATCCTTACAATGCAAAAGGAGTCTATTCGGCCCTTTGAACCTGCGCCGGCCTTTGGAAAGAGCACCCTACTTAAGCCCACGCCTTCACCCTAATCCGGTAACCCAATAACCCCACCTAACCTTTTTTGTGGACACTAAGGAGGAAATTTAGCATAGCCAATCCACCTAATATGAACATCTTTTGACTGTGGGAGGAAACCCAGGCAGACATGGGGAGAAAGTGCAAACGCCACACAGACAGCCGAGGCTGGAATTGAACCAGGGTCCCATATTGATTTATTCATTGTGGCAAGTTGAATTTGATTAATGATGACATATGTATTTGATTCTACTGAATACTTTAGTCTGAAAACATGAGACATCCTGCTTGGGGTAATTCCCATCTCTGCCTAAAGGAGTGTGTGGAGTTGAAAGCATAATAGTAAAACATTCTACCATTAGCAAAAGTGTAGTCAAAGAGGTTAAAATTCTGAAATCTTGCAGACAGTGAGATTTAAAAGATAAATCGTCAAATTAATTAATGTGACCTAGATGATTATTTGATCCTATTTTTAATGTAGTGCATCTACTTTTTAAAAGTATGTTTAAGCCAGTTTAGCAGAGGAAGTTGTCAAGTGAAAAGGCCAAATAGCAATTATTGCATGATTCTTCAATGAGCAAAGACCATTTTTAGGCATCGATTCCAGTTATGTAGAATTATTGGACACTGATGAAGTTCTACAGGACTGGAAACAAACATTTGTATAATTATATTTCAAACAGATAACACATCTGGCTAAGAATATTATGGATCCATCTGTTTTGATCAATGGCAGGTTAGGTAATATAGAGCAAGAACATAGAACAAACAGTGCAGAAGGAGGCCATTTGGACCATCGATTCTGCACTGACCCACTTAAGCCCTCACTTCCACCCTATCCCTGTAACCCAATAACCCTTCCAGACCTTTTTCGACGCTAAGGGAAATTTAGCATGACCAATCCACCTAACCTGCACGTCTTTGGACTGTGGGAGGAAACCGGAGCACCCGGAGGAAAAACACGCAGACACGGGGAGAATGTGCAGACTCCGCACAGACAGTGACCCAGCAGGGAATCGAACCTGGGATCCTTTTCAAGACAATCCCTTCACAAACCATCTTTGTTGATTTGACAGTGTTTTAAATAAAATTCACTGGGGGACTCCTTATAAGACTTTATATAGTCTAATCTCTGGAACTTTTGAGATTGATTTAGGATTTCTGACCCAGATGATTAATCTTAATACTCTGCTTCTGACTGAGCCATCGAAAGAGGGAAAGTTATCTTCCTATACAGAACAGGAACAGCTCTCACTAGAGCGGGATTACTCTTCCAGCTCTTAAACAGTGAAACAGCTTTCAAATACATTCTGGCAGGGGATTCTCTAAGTAAGTTGCTCAAACTAAATGGTTACTTTTTCAGCATGGGTTCATGTCTCTGAGGACATCCTACTGAGCTTCTAGGAACATAAACTTACTCAAGGTAATACTTACGCAGCTATATTTCTTTAGTGGGGTTTTATTACAAACATTTTAAAATATAAGACAAATTTGCAGAATCTACAAAATGTAAGTCATTTTGTATGTCATTACTAAGAGAAACATATACTTAAACATGGATATCCAAAAGTATTCCTAACTACAAAACCTTTAAAGTAATAAAGTCATACTCACAAAATTGAGAATGACCTGTTTGATGAAACAGGCAGGGACAGAATAGATTGACTGCACTTTCTTTGCAGGACTGAAGAGTGAGTGCTGGTTCTGTCGAATCTGTCTCTTTTTATACATTTTTCATAAGCAGCCTGTCTTAGAGATGGCTCTCCATATCTGTAGATTTATATATTTTTTCTCTTAAGGATGGTGGCAGCCTGGTACCTTTATAACCTTAAAGGAACTAGTCTTTAGTAACCATTTTAAAAGACGGCTATTCATAGATATAGGATCCCCACCATTGTTTTAAGGAGGTCATTTATAGGACATGTTATCTCTGTGTTTAATTGCAGTGTTTGTATTCAATACATCTTGCCATGATATGCAGACATGCAGATAATGATATACAGACAGGCACTGATAGGCAGCTAATGAACACAGAGAACAGGGCATGACCAATGAGCAGGCAGGACACTCAGGGGTGGTATCTCATTATAAAAGGCATGAGGCACTCACACTCTGCCTCTTTCCACTGATGAACATCTACAGAGTGAGTCAGGGTGTATGTACAGTATCACATCTCCAGCACGTGGCTAAGAGCTAGTCTGGTTCAGTCAGAGTAACCACACTTAGGTTAGCAGAGAGTCAAACTCAGAGAGAACTGTGCTAACTGTGTTACTGGTTCAATAAATCAGATTGAACTAACTTCAAGGTCTGGAGTATCTTTTGGTTAAAACTGCATCCAGTTGCAGCCTGTGTTTTCCCAGAGTACATAACACAACACATCTTAAAATATGGCCAGACTAATAGGTTCGAGTAACATGTTATCTCTTTGGGCCTCTCGCTTAATCTTTTACTAATGATGTCAGGAAGAATTTCATGCTTATCAACTCAAGATCCTGGAGAACAACTTATTCTCTTTGTTACATTTGTTGTTTAGGGTAGTTTGAACTATTTAAGTCTCATTCATAATTCTATTTGTTATGTTTCTATCCCAATGGGTATTAGGGATTCTGAAAGACACTTGCATTATACTGATTTTTCTTTACTTGTGTTACACACGCTGCATGCCAGTTTCAACTCCTGACCATGAGTTTGATTCCTACAAAAGCTTTTTATTTTTATCAGTCTCTGTGGTCAGTGTGACATTCATCACACTTTCAGAAAGCTTTTAATAAGGTTGCAATATCAAATGAAAGGTTTGATTAAAAAAAGTAGAAGGCACTCCTGAAAGTTATATTGTCAAATTGATGTTTGAGTGAAGAAATGACTGGAATCCAAAGGGGTCACAATTAGGCTTACCTTGCCAATACTAAATGACTGAAGCTAAAAACAAACATATCAAATATGGCGATAGAGTAGAGAAAAATGATACACAGCTGAGGATTTGTGAAGAACATGCAATTTAGAAGACAATTGGCAAATTCAATTTGACACTGGAAAATGGAAATCCCGAGTTATGATGGTAAAAATAATGGAATTAATTTAGCATAATGGAACTTGGAACGGGACTTGGGAATGATAGAAGACTTGTCACTTTTTTAATAATCTTTATTGTCACAAGTAGACTTACATTATCATTGCAATTAAGTTACTGTGAAAAACCCCTAGTCGCCATATTCTGGTGCCTGTTCAGGTACACAGAGGGAGAATTCAGAAAACCCAAATTACCTGACAGCGTGGGCGCGATTCTCCCGAGTTACGCAAAATCGGGAAGCTGGCGTCAAAAACGGGCGCGTTTGACGCCAGCCTCCGCCCCCCCCGACCGGGAACCGATTCTGCTCCCCGGTCGGGGCTAGCATCGTTAAGCCCGCTAGCCAAAGTTAGCGACGGCTGACGCGTCAGACGACGTCAGCCGCGCATGCGCAGATTAGACTACTCCAACGCGCATGCGCGGATGACGTCATCGCGCTTGTGCGTGAAACCCGCGCATGCGCAGGCCGTTATGCCCCGCAGAAGCCCCGCGGATGGATCCATCGGGGCGGCGGAGGGAGAAAGAGTGCGGCTGGGTAAGCACCCGCTGCCCGCGATCGGTGCCCACAAGTCTTTCAGGACTTGTGGGGGGGAATCCGGAGCACCCGGCGGAAACCCATGCAGACTCTGCACAGACAATGACTCAAGACGGGAATCAAACCTGGGACCCTGGCCCTGTGAAGCAACAGTGCTAACCAACATTGCTAAACACCATGCTGCTGCAGTGTTTTAAGGCAATTAAAACAGCTAATAAAGAGCCACTATATATACCCAGAAATGAAGAATAGATGGCATTACTGTCTATTGTAATTGTTTGTGCTGAAGATGATTAGACTGAGGAAAAGGAAGACGTCAGGTGGATACTCAATGGATCTCTTCTCGTTCTATTCATGTGAACGTCTTGTGGACAATAAAGGGGCTCTCACTGTAAATACTGTATGTTAGTGCATGCGCATTTCCTGTGACTCAGGTAAAGCAGATGCGAAGACGCTGAGTGCGCCAGCAGAAAACAGGCGCTGGTAGCTGTTCTGCCTGACAGAAAGGCCAGCATCTAAAGGATAACCTCCTATGTTTTGAAAACCATTTGAAAAGTGCTATAATGTAACCTTAGCTTGATGCTATTTTCAATAGCAATACTTACTTGATTACATTTCTGAGTTTTCCCTACAAGATGTATCACAACCAGGGGCGGGATTCTTCCCTACCCGGGGTGAAGGGGGGTCCCGGCGGAGGGGAGTGGCGCCAACCACACCTGGGGCGAAATTCTCCGACCCCCAGCAGGGTCGGAGAAACGCCTGGGGCCGCCGAAAATCCGGCCCCTGTCGTGGCAGGGATTCTCCGCCACCCGGGAGGTGGCGGCGGTGGGAATCACGCCACTCTGATCGGCGAGACCCCTGCGGCGATTCTCCGGCCCGCGATGGGCCGAAGTCCCGCCGCTGGGAGGCCTCTCCCGCCGCCGAGGTTTGAACCACCGCTGGTGGCGGCGGGATTGGTGGCACGCGCAGGCCCCCGGGGTCCTGGGGGGGGCGGGGGGCGATCGGACCCCGGGGGGTGCACCCACGGTGGCCAGGCCCGCGATCGGGGTGCCCCGCTCAGACTCCAGGCCAGTGCCCTGGGTGCACTCTTTCTCTTCCACGGCCGCCACGGCCTCCGCCATGGCGGAAGCGGAAGAGAAACCCACATCGCGCATGCGCCGGTGGTGACGTCAGTGGCAGCTGGCCGCTGACGTCACCGCCGGCAAAAGCCTTTCGGCCAGCCCCTCTGCCGGGACCGCCAGGTTTTTCCGCCAGTCTTCTGGTGCCAACCGCTCCGGCGCGGGGCTGGCCCCCAAAGGTGCAGAGAATTCCCCACCTTTGGGGAGGCCCAACCCCGGAGTGGTTGGCGCCACTCCCCAATGCCTGGACCCCCCCGTCACGCCGGGTAGGGTAGAATCCGCCTCCCCAAAGGTGGGGAATTCTCCGCACCTCTGGGGGCTAGCCCCGTGCCGGATAGGTTGGCACCAGAAGACTGGCGCAAAAAACCGGCAGTCCCGGCAGCGGGGCTGGCCGAAAGGCTTTCGCCGGTTGGCGCATGCGCCGTCGGTGACGTCAGCAGCCAGCTGCCGGCGCATCTGGGGCGCATGCGCGATGTGGGTTTCTCTTCCGCTTCCGCCATGGCGGAGGCCGTGGCGGCTGCGGAAGAGAAAGAGAGCACCCAGGGCACTGGCCCGGAGTCTGAACGGGGCGCCCCGATAGCAGGCCTGGCCACCGTGGGGGCATCCCCTGGGGTCCGATCGTCCCCCCCAGGACCCCGGGGACCCGCTTGCGCCGCCGATCCCGCCGCCACCAGAGGTGGTTCAAACCTCGGCGGCGGGAGCGGCCTCCGAGCGGCGGGACTTCGGCCCTTCGCGGTGTAGCCATGCTGGCCACGCAAAATGGACACTGAGCCAAACTAAAATGGAAGGCTGCTGGGAAACAGACAGTTCAGCCAGAACAGCAGTCTGCAAAGAGCAGTTTGCATTCTGCAGCAGCAGAAACCAGTTTGGGCTCAGGTGGAGAGACCTTAGCTAGGTGCAAATGGCAAAACGCTTTGCATGCTAATGAGGCCATCAGACTTGAACACCCACACAATAGATACATTTGGTTCTGAATGGACACATTCCAATCAAGACCCAGACATCGAGGCACCAGAAACCTCCAAACAAAAGGACATAAGAAACGCCCCCTCCATCACGGAGACCCCCTCGCATTGGGGAATTAATCCAGTATCGATAAGAAATTGATCCAATAGGTAGAGCCCGCCCGAGAAGAGGGAAGGACAACGGAACCCCTATAAAAGATAGGGACCTCGTGTTGTCCGGTCTGTTAAACCTGTGCTCCGGCCCCGACTGACACCTGGTATCCTGACTCCAGCCGTTGAGCACCAGCCGCCGAAACCGTAAGTTCAACGCTCGCTACGCGATCCAAGCCCACTAGACTCCCAAGTACCAGAACGCTTGCTGAAGGCTGCAGACAAAACCAGGACGAAGGCCTCGTTCTCTGACCTTGCCTGTTCCTGTTAGATAAGTATTCTGTTTGCTTATGTTTAGTTGTAGCTTAGTCTCTTAGTGTGTGTGCATGAGTATTTATTATTAACTGTATAATAAATATTGATCGTTTGAACTTGACTAATCGGTGTATCGTCTTTATTACTTTGAATTTGACCTTGGAATACTTGTGACGTTGCCTATACGGCAGCTGGCGACTCCAGAGCTTAAATAATTACATAGAACAGAGCCTAGCAGTGTTAAGCACACGTCGAACTCGGAGGCGTGTTAATACACTCCAATAAACGCGTTTTACGCCCATAGTAAAACGTGCAACATTTAGTGGCGACTCTGGTGGGATCCTGTTGTAAGTGGAAACACCACAGTGTCCAGGACCCTGAAATTTGAATTAGAACTCCAAATTGCAGAGAAAGAAAGAGATCACAAGTATTCAAGGTGTTCAAAATAATAAGCGAAATTCGGAAGTGTGTTTAGTGCATGCGTACTAACAGGGCTGTAAGGTAAAACTGAAAGCTTTTTGTTGCGACAAACTTTCGGTAGTTTTGTTAACGGAACATAGCGTAAGCCGTACCCGTTTTCACGAAACACCACCCCAGCAACCCCCTGTTCCAAATTATAAAAAGAGAGTCAGAGGAAATGGCCATGCAGGCAATGGAACGTCTGATGGATCCAGCAAAGTTTGTGGTCGCAGCGACCAGCAGCAGTAGCAGGGTAGGCCAGTGTCCCACGTGGGAGCTGGAACTCCGCAAATATTTACAAGGAAAGGGATGGCCCCTTTGGAAAGAGTTTTGTGCAAATGAGGAGACAGGTCCCGGAAGTATAGGTCATACTTGGTGGGAGAACCTCTCTCAGATACACAAAAAGAGTTTAAGTAAAGCACGCAAGCCGATGGCGATTGTGTCCTGCTTGGCACAGTTGCGAGGCGCAGAGGAGGTTATCAGGACGCTCCGGGCAGATTTAGAGGAAAGGAACCGAATGAGTAAGGTCGATGTCAGGGACATCGAGAAAGAAAACCTGGATCTTAAAGGGAAGTTGGCAGAGAAGGGTAGAGAGGTGGATGATGCCAAGAGGGCTCACCAGTCTTGTCTAGCTCATCTGAACAGTTCCCAGACCCAGTATGAGAAAGCCTATCAGGACGTGCAACGTGCCGTTCTGATAAGACAGGAATCGGAGAAGCAGGTGGAGGCATTGCAGAGGCAATGCTCCGATCTCAAAGCAGCTTTGAGAGCACTCCACGCTGCAACGACCGAACAAAGACAAAGCACAGTTGACCACGCGAAATGCAGAAAACAGATTGCGGAACTGCAATCTCTGCTTTCGGTGCAGAATGGCTTCCAAAGCACCTTTGGAGCTCAGTTAGATGGGGAAAACGCCCCAGATTGGCAGGAATTAAGCGAGACAGCGCAGCGTTATGTTCAGGGAACATGTGCGCCCGCAGCTCAGCAGAAACGACAGGCACCCCAACCCCCCACAGCTCAGATCATAACCGCACCCATGAATCCCGTAACCACACAGAGGAAAGCCGAATCAGAAGGCGCCCCAGACATAACTTACACCACCCCTTTAACAGTAACCCAGCTAAGGGACGCTTGTGAAAAGATCACTCCGTTCCTCCCCACCGCAGACCCCCACCAGTTCTTTGCGAAAGTAAAACAGCAGGCTACCATGTACGGCCTGGATGAGAGAGAGCAGGTTAAGCTCACCGTGTTGAGCTTAGACCAGAGTGTAGTGGCAGCCCTCCCCGACCCACAGAACGTGGCAGGAGGCAGCCTAGAGGAGATGCACACTGCCATTTTAGATGCCATCGGGTACAATAGAGGTGACCCCGTAGAAGGCTTGAATAAGTGCAGGCAGAAGAGATCCGAACACCCCACAGCATTCGCAGGAAGGCTGTGGATTCACTTCAGCGCAGTTTTCGGACAGCTAGATAGAGCGCATTTAACCCGCGAAAACATGGTTAAGTGGACGCGCACAATTATCTCACACGCAACAGAGGCAGGACAGAGCGCTTGCAATAATTACGACCCCTCAGAAGAGGCCCATAACGAGAAATGGGTCCTCAAAAGATTGTCCCGCGCTTGGGAGCAATCGCTTCAGGCAAAAGCAAAGGTTAGATCCCCAGAAGAGGCTCAGGCTGCTGCAGATATCCAAGCAGTCAGAGAGCACCAGAAGCCCGCATGGGTAAATGAAGGCAAGAGCAGCCCTCAACAGAAAGGACAGGAATGCTATAACTGTGGACAGTTAGGGCATTGGGCAAAAGAGTGCCAAGCACCCCAGCGATCTCAGAGAGGCCAGCAGACAGGCACTCTGAACCGCAACAAAGCAAAACCCATCCACAATGTAGCAGTACAGTCAGGACCCACCAATGTGGACGAGACGAACTGACGGTGTTCGGGCTCCCCCACTTGGGTCTGTGACACACTATGGGACTCATCAGGGAGGCCCGTGGTCACGGCAAAAGTCAAAGGGAAGCCCATAGAGTTATTGTGGGACACAGGAGGATCCCGCACCACCATTAACTCCACAACCACGGCACACGCAGACACGTGGCCGACCACCTCCACCATCACACTTAGCGGGTTCACCGGACACTCGCAGCAGGGACATATCACAGCACCCGTAGCGATTCAGCTAGGGAACATTAGCACAAGGCACCCCGTAGTTTTAGTAAATCTTCCCCGGACAGCAGAACACATCCTGGGGATAGATTTTATGAACGCTCATAGCTTGTCGTTCGACCCAGTGAACCAGTGTGTCTGGCGAATGGCGAGATCAGACAGAGCCCCAGCCACCCTCACAGTAGGAGACTACGCTAATCGGATTAGCGCAGTGGGAGAGTACACATTCGACCTGACTACACTCCACACCGACCGACAAATTAAGGCCCTACTAAACAAACACAGGACAGCATTTGCAAGTCACCGTCATGACTGTGGTAGAATGACTGGACAAGTTCATGTTACCGGACAGGACCCCCGACCGCAAAAGCAGTATAGATTTCCCCTCGAGGCAGAGGTGGAAATAGAAAAGGTTATAGGCAGCTTGTTGGACCAAGGTGTACTGAGAACGGTAGCCTCCACCAACAATGCCCCTATTTGGCCAGTGAGGAAGCCCGATGGATCATGGCGTCTGACCATCGATTATCGGGAACTCAACAAAGTAACCCCCGCAGTAGCCCCAACGGTAGCTACTAGTCCCGAGACCATGCTCAAGCAGGGTCTCAACGCCAAGTACTTCACGGTATTGGACATCAGTAATGGATTCTGGTCAATACCATTGGCAAAAGCGTGCCAATACAAATTCGCATTCACTTTCAAAACTCAGCAGTACACGTGGACATGCCTCCCACAAGGATTCCACAATTCACCCTCCATTTTCCACCGACAGCTGGCAAGTGGATTAGAGAAATTTTCCCGACCCGATTGTCTGGTCCAGTATGTAGACGACCTACTACTGCAGACAGACACAAAGGCAGAGCACATTTCGCTTCTGGCCGAGCTCCTAGAACTCTTAACTGAAATTGGCTGTAAAGTTAACCCGAAAAAGGCCCAAATATTGGAAAGTAAAGTGATGTATTTGGGATCAGTCATCACGCACGGCAAACGCGAGATCGAATTCAAAAGAATTGATTCGATTGTCAAATTGCCCCTTCCCCAGAATGTTTCAGCCCTCCGGTCGTTTTTAGGACTGGTTGGCTATTGTCGGAACCACATCGACGGATTCGCGACAAAAGCCGCCCCACTTTCAGACCTCCTTAAGAAAGGAGCCCCCTGGGAATGGCTTCCGCAGCATACAGGCGCTGTGGAAGAGTTGAAACGAGCCCTTAGTGCAGCACCCGCGCTGCTAGTCCCCGACCAACTTTCACCGTACGCAATAGAGGTAGCGAGCACCGATCTGACCCTCTCGGCCGTGTTGCTTCAAGAACGGCACGAGCAGCTAAGACCAGTGGCTTATGCCTCCCGACTGTTAGACCCAGTAGAACAAGGATTTTCAGCCTGTGAGAGGCACCTCCTTGCTGTCTTCTGGGCAGTGCAGTATTTCTCATACATCACCGGACTCAACCCCATCACCATTCTAACCGAACACACACCCACACAGCTACTACTAGACGGTCGACTGAAGGACGGTTCAGTTAGCCAGATTAGGGCAGCTAGGTGGACCCTACTTTTACAAGGACGGGACATTACAGTGAAACGGACACGCACACACACATACTTAGCAGACAACCTCCAATACCCCGGACAGCCCCATGACTGTGAAATTGTAGCTCCCCTGCACAACACAGGACCCTTTTTAGCGAAAACACCCCCCAGGAAGATAGGGAACCCGAAACAAAGCCCCCAGCCCACAGACACGTGTGGACCCTTGAGGATTTATGTAGACGGTTCCTCCACAGTTTTAAATGGTGAGCGTATCACAGGATGCGGCATCTATGTAGAGGACGCGCAGGGGCGCGCTCTCGAAGAAATCGCTCTTAAGTTACCAGGTCACTTAGGCGCGCAGGCAGCAGAGCTAGCAGCCATAGCGTACATAGTGGACCACCCCGATTCTTTCCCCAGCCCAGCAGACATATATTCAGACAGCTTATATGTCTGTAACAGTTTAACCGATTTTCTGCCCCTGTGGAGGACACGAGGTTTTGTCTCCGCAGACGGAAAACCCCTTCCATCAGCCCCCTTACTCCAGCATATTTTAGCGAAAGCGAAGGACAGGACCTTCGGCATTATAAAAGTTCGCAGCCACCATAGGTCATCACCACCTGGGAATGTAAAAGCCGACGCGTTGGCTAAGGCAGGTTCCAGGAGAGGACACTTATGGACCCCCCCAGCTAGCGCACCAGCTAGCGCCCCTGTGAGCGCAGTCCAAGTCTCACAGACTGATATTAAAGATCTCGTGGCAGCACAAAAACAGGACGGAGACCTCAGGGAGGTTTTCAAGGGAAACTTTGTGCCTGCTTACGAGCACTTTAAACACGCACTGACCACACATGAGGGTGTGATCGTTAAGGACCGACTTTATGTGGTCCCACAGCAGGACAGGAATCAGATGATTGCCTTGTTCCATGACGGACACGGGCATCAGGGAATTGATGCAACAACGAGGCACCTCAGGCAACTCTGTTGGTGGCCTGATCTCAGGAATGATGTAACGCACTACATAGAGAATTGCCTGATTTGTGCTCAGAATAACCCGGAGCGGTATTCTAAGAAGGCACAACTTCGGCATACTCGCCCAGTTAACGGCCCTTGGACAAACCTCCAGATCGATTTTATAGGTCCATTGCCCCCTTGTCGGAATGGCTATAAATACGTTCTGGTGGTGATAGATACCTTTACCAAGTGGGTAGAGGCATTTCCCTCACGAACAAATACAGCAAAGACAGCTGCAAAGATCCTGACCCACCACATCTTCACGAGATGGGGTTTACCCCGAAGTATCGATTCGGACCAGGGATCTCACTTTACAGGACGGGTCATGAGGAACGTCCTGACAATATTCGGAATCAAACAGAACTTCCACATTGCGTATCATCCACAGTCCAGCGGGATTGTGGAGCGCATGAATCGGACCCTAAAAACTACCCTTAGGAAAATGGTTCAAGAGAACAATTCCACATGGGATTCAGTGCTCCCCTTTGCACTTATGTTCATAAGGAACACTGTCTCCACATCGACAGGATACACACCACACACACTCATGACCGGACGCCCTATGAAAGGTACAGAATTCCTTTTAGGACTGGACATGACAAGCCCCGAAGTGACGGCCCTCACACATGAAAAGGCAGTTAAAGATCTAGTTGAGACTGTGAGGTCTGCACAGCTCGCAGCCGCAGTCCAGCTAGGGAAACGCCGACAGCAACGGACTGCCTGTTTCAATAAGACCGTCCACACCACAGAATTCCAGGTTGGGCAACAGGTAATGTTATCTGTTTATAACCCCAGCAGTTTTTTGGCTCCAAAATATTCCGGTCCCTACTCAATTTCGGATAAAATTAGCCCCTCCGTTTACAGGATAAAGTATCCTAATGGGAAGACCGCGTGGTTCCATATAAACCAGTTAAAGGCATATGGAACACAGGCCAACCATGCTCACCATGTCCTGCTGGATGCAGCAGAACACTTCACCCCGCCCACCAGAGACACTTTTCCACCATCCCCCTCACAGACCAGTTCATCCACGGACTCGCCCACGACTCCGCCCACAGACCACTACAGACCACGCCCCGACACGCCCACAAGCTGCCACAGCAGAGACAGTAGGACTGACACTGACTCTGAAGACAGCGACACCACACAGCCATACAGCCCACACTGCACCAACTACGACCCCGACTCCAGTGACCCCATGGAAGTCACTTACCTCAAAAACCCCGAACCACCACCCGACCCCGACTACCCCGACAACACACTTGACGCCACACAATGGCACAGGGACAATTCCTACAGACTTGTCCGCAATGATGAGAGTGACCCCCGGTCACACAACTCCAAAATAGCATGCCTGATCCACACAAGGGTGTGGGATCCGGGAGAGCAGGACGACACGGTGTCTGACTCCCGACACGGCAACCCCTTTGTGACCCTGTTCACAGAGGCAGAATCAAAGTGAGGTGTCCAGATGATGTAAGATAGGAATCGTTTGAGGGAAACGATGTCCTTTCTGATGGAACCTGCAGGTATGTTTGTCTTCGTTTTATGTTTGTTTGTCTCCGGATTGTACAATGTTTCAGTTGGAGGATGGACATCTTCTTTTCAGCTGAAAAGATTGTGACCACCTCACATACACGTTAGCTTGTCTGCCGAAACTTTTGAGAACTTCGGTTTGATTGGAGATCCTTTCCAAAGTTGTAAGGCCACACGCCAAATAGCTTGTCCGCAGATATCTCTGAGAACTTCAGGGATGTCCTCAGTTGGAGCATCTTGGCTCCCTTGGTTTTTTAGGTGCCCCTCTATTCGGCGAAATAGAGGCTGCAAGTCATGGTAAACACATTCGTACCCGTTTTCTCCAGGTTACTCAGGCAGTGGACAAACGGCACTGAGGACCCGCCCTGTCTGAGAACCAACCCTTGGTCAGCCAAGCTCGGGTATGGCACAGCACGCCCTACCCGGGGATCCCATCCAACTCGTACCCGTAGCGGCCCATACGCAACTCATTCGGATGTTTCTTTCCAAATTTGTTTTCATTTTAGGTTAGGTAGCCCTTCGGCCGCCATCCCACATGCTATTTACATCCGGAAACATTCGGATGGTAAATCAGCAAAGCCTGCGAGACGGCTCGCAGAAGGAAGGATTGTTAGGTGTATGCTGGTCTTTAAATTCGCTTTTTGAAAAAAAAAATGAGGGGAGTCACAGGGTGTGACTTAGCCAGTCATTTTAAAGGGTCAATTGGGTTTTGAAAGACAGATGCACTAACAAGTAAAGGTCTTAAACTGTGTATTGACAGATACTGTGCTTGATCCCAAAGGTTTCAAAGGACGAGACAGAGGTCGAAGCCAGGATTGTCAATACCGGAGGAAGAAGGAAGAGAAAGAAGAAGAACAGCAAAATGATGGAAGCCCACTTATTACTATTTAATGTCATATGTATATGTGTGGAAACAAGACACGTTTCCCCCACAACCCCCACCGTAAATGTTTCTAGTACAGCAAACCCCCAGTGCTCAGCTCTGATCAGCGAGGTTCAGACCTGGTGTACTAAATTCATGACGTGGTACTCCATGTCCTACATAATCGAATCACTGTTGGTGATCGCGATCCTCACCATCCTAGTGCAGACCCTCAGGTTGAGGAAATGGAAGAGGAGAGCCTCTCGTTCCAGCACCTCACCCATCTATAGAGTGCAATCCCCCATCTTCGGATTCCACCAAACCCCTCAACCCCTCACTGATTACAACACTCTGTAAATAAAATTCAGCCATGTATTATATTGTTCCATACTCGACTGCCGAGTTGGGAAGTGTGATGTTGTGGTGTGAATGGTTAAGGTTTAGAGTGATTAAATGTTTAAGTTAAGTTAAGGTTAATAGTGATAGGTAGAGGTTCCCAATTGTAGTAATGCATGTCCCTTTGACATAGGGCCAAGTAGAAATGTTAGTTAAATTTTTTTTCTCTTCTTCCCATAGTTTAGAACAGAGTAGAACAGGAACTGGCAAGAGGTCAGAACACAAGGAGGCAAAGTACATAGGTGATCCTTCACAATAGTATGATTGTGAGGATCACAAGGAGGGAATGTAGCCATGCTGGCCACGCAAAATGGACACTGAGCCAAACTAAAATGGAAGGCTGCTGGGAAACAGACAGTTCAGCCAGAACAGCAGTCTGCAAAGAGCAGTTTGCATTCTGCAGCAGCAGAAACCAGTTTGGGCTCAGGTGGAGAGACCTTAGCTAGGTGCAAATGGCAAAACGCTTTGCATGCTAATGAGGCCATCAGACTTGAACACCCACACAATAGATACATTTGGTTCTGAATGGACACATTCCAATCAAGACCCAGACATCGAGGCACCAGAAACCTCCAAACAAAAGGACATAAGAAACGCCCCCTCCATCACGGAGACCCCCTCGCATTGGGGAATTAATCCAGTATCGATAAGAAATTGATCCAATAGGTAGAGCCCGCCCGAGAAGAGGGAAGGACAACGGAACCCCTATAAAAGATAGGGACCTCGTGTTGTCCGGTCTGTTAAACCTGTGCTCCGGCCCCGACTGACACCTGGTATCCTGACTCCAGCCGTTGAGCACCAGCCGCCGAAACCGTAAGTTCAACGCTCGCTACGCGATCCAAGCCCACTAGACTCCCAAGTACCAGAACGCTTGCTGAAGGCTGCAGACAAAACCAGGACGAAGGCCTCGTTCTCTGACCTTGCCTGTTCCTGTTAGATAAGTATTCTGTTTGCTTATGTTTAGTTGTAGCTTAGTCTCTTAGTGTGTGTGCATGAGTATTTATTATTAACTGTATAATAAATATTGATCGTTTGAACTTGACTAATCGGTGTATCGTCTTTATTACTTTGAATTTGACCTTGGAATACTTGTGACGTTGCCTATACGGCAGCTGGCGACTCCAGAGCTTAAATAATTACATAGAACAGAGCCTAGCAGTGTTAAGCACACGTCGAACTCGGAGGCGTGTTAATACACTCCAATAAACGCGTTTTACGCCCATAGTAAAACGTGCAACAGCGGGCCGGAGAATCGCCGCAGGGGTCTCGCCGATCGGAGTGGCGTGATTCCCGCCGCCGCCACCTCCCGGGTGGCGGAGAATCTCTGCCACGGCGGGGGCCGGATTTTCGGCGGCCCCAGGCGATTCACCGACCCTACTGGGGGTCGGAGAATTTCGCCCCAGATTTGTACTGGTTGCACTTATTATTTTGAAAATGACAGAGTTACACTCTGTCGTTGAATCTGACTTTCTTTCAGCCAACCTTCCATCACGGGAATGTCAGTCAATGGCTATCAAGGTCACCGCAGCGCTAAACATTTAAGCATCTGGATAATTTTAAGGGACCACAAGCGATTTTGATAACATCACTTAGCATGCAGTTCACAGATGTAGCAAGAAAGTGTCTGATGCATTGTTTACAAAATAGAGACCATCTCAGATGGTAAAATAATTTAGTGTTACAAATTAGATTGCATTTAATATGAGTGAGAGAATGATGCTTCTGAAGGCATATTGAATTATGTCAGTGACATTCTCCTCGTCTTGTATTTCTTACTTCAAGCAATATGCAGAAGATAAATAACATTATTGTTAGATCAGTTTTAATTATATTAACAGCCACTTCTGAACTCTAATTATGCGATCCTTAGAAATCTGTTTGCTTGTATTGTTGTTTATGTTAAATAGTTCAGATTAAAGTAAAATAAAGACATTGATCAGGAACAATAGAAATGCTTATTAACAATGCAATTGCTAATGTATAAATTAGTGTATTGAATAAGCCTACCTATAATTAACTCATAATATAAATAATAGCATCATTTAAGAATGATATAGTATAATCTTTGTCATTAACCTGCACAGAATGATTAGTGTTCCATCTGATCTCTGTGTTTTTTTCTATTGGGGTAATTGTTTCCATAGTGATAGTTGCAAAGATTTCAGCTATGTACGCAGTAATAGAACATAGAACATAACATAGATGGACTCTCTTTCACAGTCTAATAAGCAACACACATTAAACTGTAGCATCGCGTTTCCATTGGTATACATAAAATATAGGGATAGATTTTAACATTGTACACTGAATCAGCACTCAATGAGAGTTACCCTGAACCATTTTGATGTTTCCATTGGCTTTCACAATACAAATGGATATTTCAGGTGGATCCAGAATCAATGTGACAAGAGGCTGAATATTTAGAAGCAACTTGCAGCCTTTTAAAGCGAGAGCACCACTTTATTCACATTTTCTTTTTAACAAGTTAAGCTGAAGGTTTGCGATGACACAGACAAATGCACCAAGGATTTTGGATGTTGCCATGGAGAGCTTGTGGAGCAAATGAGGGTGTGCATGTAGCAAGTGATGCACGAGGGATTATGAAACCACACCATGAATGACACTCAATGCATTAATGTGAATTAATCATTAAGCTAATTTCACTGTGCCCGCAATCATTCCTCCCAACGTTGAAGCCTTCTTGTTAACTAATGGTCGCGCGTCTGTGCGATGAAGTGCAGACACGTTTTCAACATAGCATCTCTGGCTCCTAATAGTTCCAGCAAAGCCTGAAAAACGTGTGCTGGACAAACTAATTTCTAGGTCCGGAAGTCTCCGGTGGCATCTCTGAAAATTTCAATTTGAGTTCATTAGTATGCTGCTGTTTCCTCTGGATTTCAAACCATGAGGGACCCAATAGAAAGAAGCTTTAAGAAACTCAGCATTCCGGCACTTTATTTTCAAGCAGCGCTCAGGCTCAGCCTCCTGAGCATTCCAGTGCAGCTCCCTCAATCGGTAGCCTTGTTGGAGTCAAGCAACCAACTGGGTTAGATTATATTGGCTGCCACTGAGGAACAACAGTTGACAGCCAAGCTTTCTGATATCCAGAACTTTTAGAGGACACTCAGCATGGCCATGTGAAGTATCATCAGTGGAACAGTTCACCGCAACTATCCATCTTCTAAGCTCCAGTCAGAGGAATATCATTGTCAAAGCAATACTATAGGGAAAAGAGAATGGGCATTGTAGTGATACCATGGTTGTGATGTAATCCACCTATTGACCACGAGGAGTCGCACTAGTATACAAGTGAATGAATTTGACAGCTGCAGAGACTGGAGAGCAGAAGAGAGATGTTGCTTGTACATGATTATTCTGTTATTCATCTGTTGTTTTGTAAATAGTTCACCCACAGTTAATGTTAATAAATTGATTATAGCTTTAGGTACAAGTGTTCTTATAATAAATCAGGCCATCTGACAAGAACATCGCATGGTACCAGGTTTGAATGGTATTAAACATTGAGAAAAAAATAACAAGCCCGCCACAGAGATTTGAAGATTTTCAGACTGCAAAATTAATAGCATGGAGTTGTTGAAGCCATTAAAGAGTCTCAGCATTTATGGCAATGTGGACAGCAACTGGCAAGTGTTTAAACAACAATTTAATCTGTTTTTTACTGCAGTAAATTTAGAAGATCAATCCGATTCATGTAAGGTAGCGATGCTCCTCACAGCGGCAGGGCCCAAAACAATTGGGTTTAATACGTTTAAATTTATAAACAATGAAGATAGTAAAAAACGTAATGAAGTAACTTGAAGATTTAATGCCCATTGCAGCCCCAAAAAGAATTATATTTGTGAACGCTATGTGTTCAGATCACCTTTACAGAAGACAGGAGAGTCCATGGATCATTTCATCACTGATTTAAAGTTAAAAGCTAAAACCTGTACATTTTCTACAGTGGAACCTGCCATGATTTGGGACCAAATTGTACTTGGTGTGAATGAATATAAGGTGAGGGAATGGTTGCTGAGGGAATCAGAGCTGTCTTTGGAACAAACAGTTAAGATTTGTCAGGATCATGAGCTAGCAGCACAACATCCTGAAAAGCTTCTCAGTGATGACGACGTCTTCTTGGGTTGCCGCTGTTTCCAAAATAAACTTCTGGAAAAAAAAGATTTTTTTCATCAACGAGTAGATTAAAGATCAGGACAAAATATTTCTGTGTGAAAGATGTGGTCAAAAGCACGAATTAAGGCAGTGTCCAGCATTTTAAATGTTTTGTTCCAAATGTAAAGGGAAAAAAAATCACTTTGCTCAGAATTGTTACACCAAGCTCAACCCCAGACCAGTCAGCACGGTGGAAGATACAGTCTCCAGTGATGAAGCATCATTGTTTGTTGGAGTAGTGACACAGAAGAATAATTTTTTGAAAACTTCAAAAAATTCTCCAGCACTGTAGAAGCCAGGTATTTCTAATACACCTAATATAGGTAGAAGATAGCTGTTTAAGCGTAAATATTAAGCCCCAGTTTTAAAATTAAAGAAAACACATATTTTGCAGTCGAGTATCCCGCATTTGGGGACATCGCAGGCGTCAGCACACCCGAAGTGCAATGGGCTAGCTTCGTTCTGGGCGAACCACCTTCTTGATCATGGATTCAGCCCTTGTCCTTGGAGAAATGTAATGAAAAGTGTTTGTCTTATCAGACTTCTGTGTTACTTTAAAACTATGACTATGAGTTTGCAAAATATGTGTTTTCTTTCATTTTAAAACTGGGGCTTAATATTTACGCTTAAACAGCTATCTTTTACCTATATTAGGTGTATTGGAAATACCTGGCTTCTACAAGCACTTAAGAAAATGCAAACTGATGCTCCATTTAAAATAAATGCAGTTGATGAGGGAAAATGGCTGCTACCGCGTGAGGTGAACGGTACTGAAATGAAAATCGCTTATTGTCACAAGTAAGCTTCAAATGAAGTTACTGAGAAAAGCCCTTGTGGTCCAATCGAAGTTAGACACTGGTGTCAAAGCCAATTTAATCAGCATGACTGATTTTAAAAATGTAAAATTTCAGCTGATTAGAAGAAATCACAAAATATCTCTGAGGGATTATAATGGTTCAAGCATTAAATGCTTTGGTGCTTGTGACCTGAGTGTGGTAGTGAAGAAGTTTATTCCATCCCATATTGTATCTGAGGGCTCGGATTCATTATTAGATGATCAGTCCTGTGAAGAATTAGGTCTAGTGCAGTTGGTATATAACACCCACAACGGATTGGATCAACACTCCGATGGCACTGAGAACATTATCAGCAAATGCAGCGATGTGTTCACAGGTTTTGGTACACTACCATTCACCTACAAGATACAACTCAAAGAGGATGCAAAACCTGTGATACAGACACCAAGAAGAGTACCTGCACCTCTTCAGGATCACCTCAAAAAGGAGCTAGACAGAATGACAAAATCAAAAATAATCAGCAAAATAGAAGAACGTACCAACTGGGTAAACTCCATGGTTTGTGTAAAGAAAAAGAACGGCGATATTCGCATATACATGGATCCTAACGATTTTAACAAGAATATCAAAAGAGTACATCATCAAATACCAAAGCGTGAGGAAATCACATCTGAGATGGCTGGTGCACAATTCTTTACTAAACTTCACACATCTCAGGGTTTCTGGCATCTAAAGCTAGAGGAACAAAGTACAAAATACTGCACTTTCAATACACCATTTGGATAGTACTGCTTACTGAGAAAGCCGTTTGGCATAATTTCGACATCAGAAATTTTTCACCATGCCATGGAGCACATAGGCATCGAAGGCATCGAAGGTGTACACATGTCCCGGTGGAGGGGATGGGGGAGGTTATGCAGATTCTCGGCAGGTACAAATGTGGCAGGTTTTCGGGATACAAATTGAACATGGGAAAAAGTGAATTGTTCGTGATCCAAGCAAGGGGGCAGGAGAGGAGACTGAAGGAGCTGCCACTCAGGGTGGTAGAGAGGAGCTTTCGCTACCTGGGAATACATGTGGCTCAGAAATGGGAGGCTTTACACAGACTCAGCCTAACCCAGCTGGTGGAGGAGATGGAGGGGGACTTTAAAAGATGGGATATGCTCCCGTTTTCGTTGGCGGGGAGGGTACAGATTGTGAAAATGACGGTCCTCCCCAGAATTTTGCTTGTCTTCCAGTGCATCCCCATCTTCATCCCTAAGGCCTTTTTCAAGTGGGTAAACAAGATTATTTTGGGCTTTGTATGGGCGAATAAAACCCTGCGGGTGAAGAAATGTTGTTGGAGCGTAGTCGGGAGGAAGGTGGGTTGGCGCTGTCGAACTTCTGCAACTACCACTGGGCGGCGAATATAGCGATGATTAGGAAGTGGGTAATGGGGGAGGGGTCGGCATGGGAGTGGATGGAGGTGGCGTCATGCAAAGGCACCAGTTTGGGAGCACTGGTAACGACACCTCTGCCGTTCTTGCTGGCCCGGTACTCCACTAGCCTGGTGGTGGTGGCGGCATTGAGGATCTGGGGGAAATTGAGGAGGTTTAGGAAGGTGAAGGGTGCGTCAGTCTGAACCCCGATTTGCAATAACCACAGGTTCGTGCTGGACAGGATAGATGGCGGGTTCCGAAGCTGGCAGAGAGCAGGAATTAGACGGATGGGAGATCTATTCATAGACGGCAATTTTCCAAGTCTAGAGGACAAGTTCAAGCTGCCGCCGGGGAATGGTTTCAGATATTTACAAATCCGGGATTTTCTGAGAAAACAGGTGTTGGCTTTCCCGCTGATCTCGCCATGGGGGATACAGGACAGAGTAGTGTCCGGTACCTGGGTGGGGGAGGGGAAAGTGTCGGATATCTATCAGGAGTTGTTGGAGGCGGAGGAGACCCCGGTGGAGGAACAGAAGGGCAAGTGTGAGGAGGAGCTAGGTGGGGAGTTAGAGGCGGGTCTGTGGGCGGACGCCCTAAGCAGAGTTAATTCCTCCTCATCATGTGCCAGGCTCAGTCTAATACAGTTTAAAGTGGTACACCGGGCACACATGACGGCGGCGAGGATGAGCAAGTTTTTCGGGGTAGAAGATAGATGTGCAAAGTGTGCGGGAAGCCCAGCAAACCATGTCCGCATGTTCTGGGTATGCCCGAAGCTTGGAGGATTCTGGCAGGGGTTTGCCAAGGCAATGTCCAAGGTGCTTGGTACGCGGGTGGTGCCGCGTCCAAAGATGGCAATCTTTGGTGTGTCAGAAGACCTGGGGTTCAGGGAGTGAAAGAGGCCGACGTTTTGGCCTTTGCCTCCCTGGTAGCCCGGTGATGGATCCTTTTAATGTGGAGGGACTCGTTGGCTCTGAGTGTGGAGACTTGGGTCAGTGACATGGCTGGGTTTCTCAAGCTAGAAAAAATAAAGTTTGCCTTGAGGGGTCAATGCTGGGGCTCTCTCGGAGGTGGCAGCTGTTCGTTGACTTTCTCGGGGAAAATTAAATGTCAGCAGAAGCAGCATTCTGAAGGGGGGATTGGGGGGTCGGGTAGGTGCAATATGGTTAAGGGGTGTACAGAAGGGGTTGGGTGGGAAATGTCTAGTTTACCATGTTGATGTTTATGATATTATTGCTTTGTTTGTTATTGTTATAAAAATTTTGCAAATGCTTCAATAAAAATATTTTTTAAAAAAGGTGTACATGTGTACGTGGATGATACCCGAATGAGCAGGTTCTTCCCGGAGGTGGAAGATAGATGTGAACGGTGCCAAGCAGGTCCTGCCAACCACGCCAGCATGTTCTGATCTTGCCTCAGACTTGCTGGGTACTGGACAGCCTTCTTCGAGGCAATGTCCAAGTTGGTGGGGATGAGGGTGGAGCCATGCCCAAAAGATATGGTTTTTGGGGAATCAGACCAGCCAGATCTCTTCATGGGGACTAGGGTGGACACCCTTGTCTTTGCCTCCCTGATCGCCCTCTGTAGAATCCTGCTCAGCTGGTGGTCAGCAACACCGCCTAAAGCTGCAGACTGGCTGTCCGACCTATCAGAATTTCTCCAAATGGAGAAAATCAAATTTGCCATCTGTAGGTCAGAAGAGGGCTTCCACAAAACATGGGAGCCATTCACCCGACTGTTCCAGGACCTGTTTGTGGCCAACACATAAATAAATAAGTAGCCAGGAGCTGGGGATAAATAGCCAGGACAAGATAGAAAGAGGAAAGCGAGGGTGGACCCGGTGGGGGGAAGCAAGGTGAGGTAGCAAAACCCAGCAAGAAAGAATGGGGGGGCAGCAGTGAAGTAGGGGGGAACAGGGGGAAGGGAGGGAGGGGGGAGGAAGGGGGAAGAACAAAAATGGGGAGCCAGAAGGGGAAGAGATAAGATAACAAAAACGGGAGGGGGGAAAGCACAGAGGAAGACAACAGTGACAGTAACCACAGCATGGTGAGAGAATGCAAAGAAAAACGGGAAGGAAAAACAAGCAACGGGGTATGTCGAGGCAACTGCACAAAAGAATGTAAAAAGCATTAGAGGACACCACCCAGGTGCACCCTCCAACCTAGTTAGATGATCTGTAAAAAGGAAAGAATAAAAGAGAAGGAAGGAAAGACCTCCCCGTCCGGTTATATTTCCGAGACCCTATGTGTTTTGCTTTGCATGGTATATACCTGTATTTATAACTTGTACAAAACCCAATAAAAAACATTTTTAAAAAAATGTGCACGTGGATGATATCATTGTTTGGGGTTCAACCATAGAAGAGCACAATACGAGGTTGCTTAAAGTTCTAATGAGCATCAGGTGAAATGGGCTGTAGTTCAACAGCAAAAGTGCCAACTTGGAGTAACTGAAGTCACATTCCTAGGTGATGAGCTCTCATCATCACACGGCATTGAACCTGACAAGGACAAAATCCAATCAATTCTCAACATGCCAAAACTACACGACAAGAAAGCCATCTTATGAGTGATTGGTATGATCAATTTCTGAGGGAAATTCATTCCAAACCTGTCAGGAAAAACAACACATCTGCATGACCTCCAGCACAATACCACGGATTTCACTTGGACTGATCAACATGAGCAAGAGTGGAAGAATCTCAAGACTTCACGAACCGCCACGCCAGTTCTCACATTGTTTTGACCTATCCAAGCAGACTAAAGTGTCAACAGGCGCGTCCAAAGATGGTCTGTGAGCAGTTCTTCTGCAACTCGAGCATGACGATTGGAAATCAGTCACATATGCATCACAATCCATGACGTCAACAGAGCAGAGGTATGCTCAAATCGAAAAAGAATGCCTGGGTCAGTTATAGGCTTGGAGAAATTCCATGACTATGTCTATGGGCTTCCAACTTTTATAGTTGAGATAGATCATCGTTCTTTGGTGAACATCATCGAAAAAAAATCTCAACCAGATGTCTCTGCACATTCAGAGGTTGATGATGAAGTAACAATGTTATGACTTCAATTTCATCTACACGCCAGGCATATATTTGTTCTTATCAGATCCATTATCGAGAGCGCGGATGCAAAGTATTTGTGGTGAGATTGCTGGGGATATAGATCTGCATGTCAATCTTATTTCAACACTACTACCCAGTATCAGGTTCAAAACTACATGGGATCCAAGAAGAAACCAGGAAGGATCAAACTCTTCAAGAGGTGATGAGGAATATCAAATTACAGTGGCCCAAGGGTCAATGAATGGAGAATTACGATGTAAGATCTGATTTCAGTATCATTAATGGAGTGGTACTTCACTTGAACACTATAGTCATACCTCAATCTCTTCGCAAGGATGTACTTAAGAGGATACTTGAAGGATATTTTCAGATTGAAAAATTTAAAGGGAGAGCCCATGATTCTGTTTACTGGCCAGGTATAAACCTAGAGATTGACAGGATGGTCAGTTGTTGTAACACATCCCAGACGCATCGTTGCAAGCAAACTAGAGAACCCAAGCAAATATCTGATTTACCTACGGCACCATGGCAGAAAGTAGCTACTGATCTCTTTCATCTACGAGGAAAAGATTATTTAATGATCATAGACTATTTTTCAAACTATCCTGAAATGGCTCGACTATCAAACATAACGGCAAGCAGTGTACAACTGCATACCAAGTCAATTTTTGCTCAACACGGAATTCCACAAGTCACCGTGAGTGACAACGGTCCTTGTTTTAGCTGTAAAGAATGGCAACACTTCACAGTAACATTTGATTTCAATCACGTCATCTTGAGTCCATTGTACCCTTAAGCCAATGGAAAAGCTGAAGAAGGTGTACATATTATAAAGCAATTGCTGAATAAAGCCAATCTGATCCATATCTCGCACTATTGAGTTACAGCGTATCACCATTATCACATGGTAGATCACCAGCAGAGTTACTCATGAATAGAAGGTTCCGTACCACACTTCCATATTTGGCAAAGAAGGAGGAGAATGCAGTGGTACTTCAGGAAATGCAAAACATTAAATAGAAAGAAAAGCAGTTATATGATAGAGAATTTAGACCTTTACCACTCTGAGTAGTGATGACATTGTGAGAGTTGAAGATTCAGGAAATTGGTCAAAAAAAAGCACCTCATTCCTACCAGGTACAGACAGACGGTGGGTTGGTTTTGAGAAGAAATCGTTGCACACTCTTGAAAATCAGAGAAGACTTTCACAACAACGTGATGGATGACGAATCTACATCAGAAGCAACGCAAACTGCACTGTCAGATAGTTTGGCAGTTCCCATTGTGTTCGTAAGCCCACACCGGTCCACCTACCCTGGCCTCACCTGGCACCCCAACCCCAGTCGAACTTCAGACCTATGTCATTGTAGCTGCGTGAGTCCTGCAGCACTGTGCTGTCCAGATGGACACTGGTGTGTGGCACCAGGGGAATAGAGACCCCTGCAATCTCCAACCCCAGACGCAGTACTGATCTGAGTTAGTGACACAGGAGGTTCCATGGGCGCGATTCTCCGGACTCACGATAAATCGGAGAATAGCGGGCGTCGCAAATTTTTACGGCGACGCTGGTCCAACGCCCTCCCGCTATTCTCCGAACCCCGCACAGACTCCAAGTCGCTATTCCCGCCAAACGCCTCTAACGCGCCCCCGACACGACCACAATCTCTAGTTTTTGGCCCCCCCGCTATTCTCCGGCCCGGATGGGCTGAAGTCCCGACTTAATCGCGCACTCTTTACACGGCGTGAAACACACCTGCTTTTTAAGTTCGTCAACCAGTCGTGCTGGCTGACGACTGCTTCCAGGAGGTGACCGTACCGCTCAGTGCACCGCTCGGCGCACCGCTTGAGTCTGGCCACAACGGGGAAGGCATCCCTGAGAACGGGAGGGGGGACCAGAGCGGGGGGGGGGGGAGTGGGGGAGACGGAGGGGGGAGTGGGGGAGATGGAGGGGGGCAGTGGGGTAGAATGAGGGGGGGAGTGGGGGAGACGGAGAGGGGAGTGGGGGAGACGGAGGGGGGGAGTGGGGGAGATGGAGGGGGGCAGTGGGGGAGACGGAGGGGGGGGAGTGGGAGTGGGGGGGTATTAGGGAGAGAGTGAGCGAGTGAGCCGTCCAACCCCGTAACAAAATGTCTGCCACCATGCCATGGCGTGCCGGTCACAAGGGCAAGGCCGCTGTTTGCCCTGTGGCTTATGGCCACAGGCCACTGACGCACCCATGAGGAGGACATAGTTTACTGCCCGTTGGATGCAGAAAGTGACCAGGGGTTAGGCTGCCCGCGTGTCAGCAGCGCGTCCAGGCCATCGGGACACACAGGTATCCCGTGGCTGGCGGCTGCCGAGGTGTCGACTTACCTCCGTCTAACATGTCCCATTTCTCTGCCCCCCACCACCCTTCTGTAGGTTAGCACAATGTCTGCGAACAGAACGGCTATGTTCTGCGCAGTGGTTGGGGCCGCTGCACTGCATTTGGAGATGCAGCAGCATCCACAGCCACAACCCGCAGTGGATGCAAGTCCAGATGCAGCAGCAGAGGGAAGGGCCGAGGAGTTGCCAGTCGTCGAGCAGCATGGGGGGGGGGGGGGGGGGGGGGGGGAGGAGGAGGAGGAGGAGAGAGTGAGGGTGCAGCCATGGCTCCAGAGGAGACGACCAAGGCCGAGGGTGTACCGTGTCCGGGTCTCTTTCCTAACAATGACGGACATCACCTGCAGGAGGAGACTCCGGCTGAGTAGGCAGACGGTGATACATATCTGTCACCTCGTGGCGCACCTCGCCCCACGTGGAACGGGGGGAGGACACGCGATCCCGGTTGCCATCAAGGTGACAGTCGCTCTTAACTTCTATGCTACCGGCTCCTTCCAGTCTCCGAGCGGGGACGTCTCTGGGATCTCCCAGTTATCGGTGCACAGTTGCATCCGGGATGTGACCGACGCCCTCTATGCCATCGCTAACATCTACATCACCTTTCCCGAGGACCAAGCAAGTCAAGACTCACGAGCTCGTGGATTTGCCAGAGTGGCCGGGATACCGAGGGTGAAGGGGGCAATCGATTGTGTTCACGTCCCCATGCGCCCGCCTGCAGGGGACAGGGACGTGTTCACAAACAGAAGGGGGACATACTCCATGAATATCCAGGTGGTATGCAACCCCCACATGAGGATCATGAATGTCTGTGCAAGGTTCCCAGGGAGTGTGCATGACTCCTACATACTGGCGCAGTAGTTCATCCCTGCGATGTTTGAGGGACGTCCCCCCCCGGCTGAGGGGCTGGTTGCTAGGCGACAGGGGTTATCCGCTGAGGTCTTGGCTGATGACGCCTATACGGAGGCCTCAGACCAAAGCGGAAACACGATACAACGATGCCCATGCAGCAACCAGGGGTGTGGTGGAGCGCTGCCTTGGCCTCCTGAAGATGAGATTCAGGTGCCTGGACCGCTCCGGAGGGGCCCTGCAGTACCAGGCCGACAGGGTCGCTCGCATTGTTGTGGTCTGCTGTGCGCTGCACAACATCGCGATGCAGAGGGGAGATGACCTGCTGCAGGAGGCGGAGGGAGAAGCCAGTGGCAGTGGTGCCAGCACAGAGGAGGAGGAGGAGGAGGCTGGCGGAGTGGCGGGCGCAGCACGCGGACACGACCCAGGTGCTGGTGATGCCCAGGAGGCGGCACAACAGACCCGGCAAGGACGGCGGGCACGCGACGCCTTGGTGGCAGCACGGTTCACATGTCGCATGTGACATCCCCGCTGAACACCAAACCACCACCTGCATCGCTAGTCGTGCAGAGGGTCAACACATAACTGCCACCACCACAGCACCCCCCCCCCCCCCCCCCCCCCACTCCCTCTCAGTGTACAGTGCTCCACTTCGACATCACCCTTACCACTGGGTCCAGACGGTATGGCACAACATTGATGGCTGTGTCAGCGGGTGTGATCAGTGCCATGTGGAATGATGACAGCCCGCTCTGCGAAGAGCTGTGAGCTCAGAATCGTTAGAGAGAGTCTGACCCACGGCAATAGCTGAACCATCCACCTTGGTGGCCGCTGAGTTCGTCACTGACACTCCATTACGTGCCCGCGTGGGCTAGCTGTGGGAGGGGGTGGGGGGAGGGGCAGGGACTGCACACCCGGCACCGAAGTTTCACCACTCGTCAACCCCAGCGACACTCGGTCACCATCACGATTCCTGTGGCTGTGGAACAATCACACGGTATTACAAGTAAGGTGGAACAGTGCGTTTAATGTGAACAAACATTTACAGGTGCCCTAGCCCCTACAACTAAACTGTGCCCTTCACCCGTGCCAACTTACTCTGTGTCTCACTTTGTTGCCTTACAGGCCCTAACACTACGTCTACGTAAGTCCCCAGATGATACAGCAGGAGTGGAGGAGGATTGCTGCGAATCGCCCCCTTCGACTTGTTTCTCCTTCGGCAAGCGTTTCCTGGGGCGACCCGGCCTTGATGGGCCAGGCTGCTCTGCGGGCGTCTCGGGTGACGTTGTGCCACCCTGCTCTGCCTGCTGCCCACCCGATGCACCAAGGATGGGACGGGGGGAGGCCGGGAATTCCGGGACGTCCCGTGATGGAGTTAATGGGACGGGTCCCGAAACTTCCTCCTCCCTCGGGGAGCCCGGTGGCCCACGGGCCTCACTTTGGGACAGAGGTGCGAGCGGGGAGGTGCCCCGTCGTGCCACCGACACCTGGCGCTGCCAGTCCTGGAGGCCTGCGACGGTATCGACCAGGATCCGAAGGTTTGCAGACACGGAGTCCAGGAAGTTAGACATTCCCGCCAGGGACTGTGCGACCTGAACCTGTGAGTGCACAACGCCATCCAGCACGTGTGTCAGGCGGTTGATGCTCTCGGCGACTGACTGCTGCGACTGGCCCATGACCTGCTGAGACTCGGCCAAGGCCCGCAGGGCGCCGGCAATGTCGTTTTGTCTCTGGCGCATTGCTGCCTGTAAGAGGGCAACCCTGTCCAGGGCCGAAGATGACGCGTGCACATTAACCCCAATGCCTTGCATAACCTGACCCATTGCCTCCACCGCGGATGCCACCCGTGCGGTGTCAGCCTGGGTCTCTGCCATGAGCGGCACCACTCCCTGCTCGTGGACGCGGTTCGACTCCTCTAACAGCGTCTGCAGAGTCTGGAAAACAGCCCTCATCCCGTCATTGTTTCCCTGGGTTTCTTGAGGCATCGGCTGTGCGGGTGGGTTGAGAAACTCCAGGAACTCTGAAAACGTCTGGGAGCCAGCTGCATGCTGGGCCTGGCCTGGCCTCCGCCAGCCCGGGCCCTCGGTTGCTCAGACCTCCACCTGCTGTACCTGCTCAGCTGTGATGTGCGAACCAGACAGTGACCCAGGAGACTCTTCACTAAATAGGCCCACCGGGGTGAGTGTCTCTGGTATGATGGATGGTGTGGGAGATAGCTGTGCCGCAAGCCCGAGGTCGTCTGTATTTAACGCCTCCTCTATGGTATGGGGCCGCTGAGAGTCCGCAGGGTGTTCGCTGGCCATTTCTGTGGCTTCTGGCATCGCCACCCTCTGGGCGTCCTGCTCCGCAGATTGGGTTGGGGAGGATGGGACTCCCCGCTGATTAAGCACACTCTGTCGTTCGGCCCCAGGTGAGGTGGGGGCAGATGCCTGTGTCCGTCTGCAGCCAGACGGCCCTGGTCGTTCGGCATCACGTCCTAGGAAAGAGAATGAAACGGGTTATTTAGATTCGCTCGGCCGGCCGCTGGACGGTCCCAGTGGGCAGAGTGTGAAGGGATAGAGGATGGGGGAGGTATCCCAGTGGGCAGGGTGTGTGAAGGGACAGAGGATGGGGGAGGTATCCCAGTGGGCAGGGTGTGTGAAGGGACAGAGGATGGGGGAGGTGTCCAAGTGGGCAGGGTGTGTGAAGGGACAGAGGATGGGGGAGGTGTCCAAGTGGGCAGGGTGTGTAAAGGGACAGAGGATGGGGGAGGTATCCCAGTGGGCAGGGTGTGTGAAGGGACAGAGGATGGGGGAGGGGTGGGTGTTTGTCAAGGAGGGTTGTCTCACTTGCTGCAGATCCGCCAACCTCACATAGCGCGACTTCCCGGGTGCCAGACCCCTCAACAAGGTCCAGTGCCCTCAGCTCAAATGTGGTCAGGGGGTGCAGGTTGGGCGAACCCCCTCCAGTCTTGTGCCGCTCACGGGTGTTGTGAGCGGACTTGGCCTGTTGGGGGAGGGGACATAGGTAGATCATTACAATACGGCAGGTATCAGCAGTCCATTCAGATACTGGTACAGTTTGGGGGTGAAGTTGTCATAAGACCATTGCATCTCTCCACGGAGGCCAGAGCGCTGGGTCTGTTACAACTTTGTGAACCACCCTCAAATAACTCTGTCCCAATCCCCCTCCACCCCCCCCGTGCCAGGGGGGCAGGTGGGTGATTAAGTTAAGGGGGGAGGGATGGTTGTGACCAGGGGGCACCCTCTTGGCACTTACCCTGGCAGCCCTGGTGAGGTCGTGCAGCTTTTTCCTGCATTGCTCTACAGAGCGAGGGGTCTGCCCCACAGCTCTAACGGCAGCAGCCACCTCACGCCAGGCCTGGCGTACCACGCCGGAAGGTTGGTGATGCCCTCTACGCTGCCCCTCCTCTGCTCAACGGCATCGAGCAGCGCCTCCACATCAGCCTCAACAAACCGAGGGGCAGCTCTCCTGGGCTCCGACATCATGGCCGACAGATTCTGTGCTCGGCCACGCCTTTTTACGGCGTCGGGCGGCGTCACGTGGGCGTGTTCGTGTCGCCGCCGCGTTCCGTCGTAATGGCGCACCTAATTGATGCAGCCGCGTTACTAGCCCATTTCCCGGAAGTGAATACGTCGGGAAATGGACCCTTCCCGACCGTCGTCAAACGCGCCCGTTTTTCCCGCCGATTTCCCGATTTTTCGTAAGTCGGGAGAATCGCGCCCCATGAGTCCAGAAGCACGATTCTGTCCATGAAAACCAGTTTGGCATGGAGATGGCGAGCAGGAATGCAGAAATATGGCAGGTAGGGTTTGTATGTTGCATTCGCCTCAAAGTCTCTTGCAAACTGAGGATTGTCTTATGTGACCAAATTAATTTCCCACTGGTGTGACGCAAGATTGGAAGGTCTGATGGGATTCCAGCGGACAGCTGTTTTAATACAATGGCATTGACGCACAAGCCGGCGGGGAGGTTGATCTGCCATTAAACTGCCATTGGGAGAATTGTAGCGTGTTTTTACGCCACCCATAGAAACACAAAACTATTAATTTGTTTTCATCTTTTCAAATTAAGTCTGACGAAATGTTACTTTAGACACATTATGGTTTTCTGTGTAAAATGACAATTAACTGTAATCCAAAACTTGTGCAATAAGTCGACATCATTGTAAATCTGTCATGAGCACAATTTGAGTTAATTACAGTGCTCATAAAGATTGCAGTTTTGTAATAATGATGCCCTTTAGTCGGCGCTCTGTTCGAAAAAGACAAATGGTGAAATAATTTTGAAGAACTTAATTACACAATTCATAATCTAATTGCATTTCTGAAGTTAATGCACTGAGCAACACAATAAAATATCTGTATTTGAATGATAAACACCTGGAGTAATCTACATTTTACAGTAATTATTTTATTTTATTTTCGTTTATTGTCATGTTAAAAATTATTCTCTAATGAAAGCATGTCCTATATCAGTAAAATAAAATCATGTCCTATATCAGGAACGATAATTTCTATAATCCCGCACCCTTTCCATTATCTTATTTAGGACTGGATTTTGGACAAGGTGGGGGGCGGATACTTCCTTTGGGGTACCCGTGTGCCATTGCCTCCAGAGGGAGGCACCATACAAGGCCATATCCACCCTTTAAACCTCCCCTGGCCTCTAAAACTAGGATCACCACCTCCCCCACTCCCCTAACTGGTGTCTGTCAGCCAGGCCCAGTAATCTTGACATCACTCCCTTTGAGGCCCTATTTTTCAACCTACTTCCTAACTCCCAGGGCATGATCCTCCCAGCCCCGCGCTGGCCTGGAGAATCGCTGCAACTGCGCTACGCCGCCCCGACACCGGCGCGTGATTCTCCGAGATGCAGAGAATCGGCGCCATTAGCGCCGGCGCGTTTGGCGCAGCACCGGTCGCGGGCCGCTATCCGCGGTCGGGCTGCCGATTCTCCGGCCTGGATGGGCCGAGCGGCCGCGTGGAAACAGCAGAGTCCCGCCGCCGCCGTTCACCCCGGTCGTTGCTGGCGGGAACTCTGCGCGAAGGGTCGGGGCAGCCTGTGGGGCAGGAAAAGCGCCCCTTTACCGGTGGGAGGACCTCCGATGGGGTCTCGCCTGCGATCGGGGCTCACCGATCGGCGGGCCGGCCTCTTCCCACCCCCCCTCCTGGGCCTACATTGCTCCGCTTCTGGCCCCAGAACCCCCGTGTCATGTTGTGTCGGGGCCGGAGCCTTCTGTGAGTCAACCGCACATGTGTCGGTTGGCGCTTCGCCATTGCACATGCGCGGGTTGGCGCTACCCCCAGTCGGCGCCAGGATGTAAGGCTAGAGCGGTGTGAACCACTCCAGCGCTGTGCTGGCCCCCTGTGGGGGCCAGAATCCCTACTGCAAGCGCCCGTTTCGCGCCATCGTGAAACGCGACGGCGGTCACAATGGCGTGGACACTTACTCCCGTAATCGGTGAATCGTGCACCCTATATTTGGCTTTTAGGACCTCATCATTTTTCTAAAATATATGTCATTGATACCGATGTGTACCATGACCACTGGCTATTCACCCTCTTCCTTCAGAATGTCTGGTAGGTGCTTTGAGACATCCTTGGCCCTAGCACCAGAGAGGCAACATACCATCCTGGAGTATTGTTTATGGCCACAGAAATGCCTATCTATTCCCTTTACAATTGGATTCCTACAACTATTGCATTCCCACACTCTTTGCTCCTCCTCTGTGCAGCAGAGCCAACCATGGTCAACAAAATTGTCTGTTGCTGCTTTCCCCTGAGAGGCCATTCCCCTCCAGAGTATCCAAAACAGTATATCTGTTGTGCAGCGAAATAGTCACAAGAGTTCCTACACTGCATGCCTGGTCCTCTAGCTCTTCCTGGTGCTCACCCATTCCCTTCTTGTCTGTGGAGCCTGGGCCTTCATGGTGACTACCTCTCTATACGTGCTATCCACGATATTCTCTGCCTCGTAGATGCTCCACTTACACAATCCGACACTTTGAGACTACGAGACTTGCATTCAAAGTATTGTATTGCATCTTTGACTTTGTCTATATACATGTTTCTGGAACCCACCTCTTCATTCACCTGAGGAAGCAGCAGTGCTCCAAAAGCTAATGAATGTAAAACAAACCTGTTGGAGTTTAGCCTGGTGTTGTAAGACTTTTTACTGTACTCGATTCACCTGAGGAAGGGGCCGTGCTCCGAAAGCTAGTGATTCAAAACAAACCTGTTGGACTTTAACCTTGTGTCGTAAGACTTCGTACTGTGCTCACCCCAGTCCAGCACCAGCATCTCCACATCGTGTTAATTAGAGATTAAGAGGAATCATCGTGCTGAAGATCAGTGGGAAGTTATGGGGCTCCACTATATAGCTGCAAATCAGAAACAAGCAAGGAGTCACAGAGAAAGTGAATGAACTATGTAGCCATGACAATTGAGGGGCAACTGAAATTTAGACAATTTTTTCGTACAAATCATTCATTTTCAGCAACGTGATGTAATTTCAGTATCTACCACAGCATAGCTTAAATGCTTAAGTCCAATTCATCTAAGATTGATAAAAGCAATTATAAATAATTAGTTCATATTAATTAGTTCTTCTACAAATGATAAACTGCAATAGCTTAATGTTTTAAAATTAGTACTTTTACAAATGATAAACAGCAATAGCTTAATGTTTATAGGCAAGTTCCAATTTATAAGCCAATAGAAATCTGTATTTTTCTGGACAGAGAACATTTCTCTATCCTCCAAGAATTGTGCAACAATCTCACTATGAAGAGATTCAATGCTATAAACTGAAAGATAAAAAGTATAATAAAATAACCGTCACATAACTATATACCATATTCCGTCCTGCCCTAATCAGATGATGGAGATCTGTCCATTTATTCCAGAAGAGATAACAGGTTATTTAGCTGAATCCATCCATCCCATCAATAGAAACTGCTGAGTTTCCCCCTATTTGAACTTGGGCAAAGTGTTTTTGCTCATGCTTGCTTGCTTGGTCACAAACTTGGCCTCTCTCTATCTTTCTCTCTCTATTGTTGATATTGAGGATTCCTCCCCCTCAGAGATCTTTCAACTCTGACCGCTTCTAATACTCGCTGGGAGTGAGCTGGCAAAGCCTGAAAGTTGCAGGCTTTGAGAAACCAGAGTGAAGAACCAAGGATTAAAAAAAACAACTCCCCGAAAACCTGTCACTCAAGTGATTCATTGTTTTGCAAGGTTTTAGTATATGCATGTCTGAGACCCAAGGAAACCCAAAAGTTCCCATTACACAAGAAAAATAAATCATAAAAATTATTTTAGTGCAAAATGCCACAATCTTGTCCTGAATAAAAAATGTAAATTATCAACAGGAGTTTCCGTGACCCTTCTCTCTCATTCTACCTCATAGCTTTGGTCGAAACTCTGGTAGAAGTTTCTGTTAAATTGTCGCCAAACTTACAGATGCAAGATGAGAGAATCCCTGAGGAAACTCTTTACATGTACATTTGCTTCATTTACACAGAATTACTATTCCATGCAGGGACAGACAAATGAATTTGCAAACTGAATATAAGAATGCCTTAAATTCTCATATTGCACATCAGAATTCAGTGTGGCATTCTTCAATTTATTGTGCAGTTAGCTTCAAAATCCTCTATCTGAATATGTATTTTATTTTCAAATATCAAGATTCAATTTTTTATTATTGCAAAAGGCACAGTCACTCCAGGCCTACGGTTCCAAGCCGCATATCATATTCTTTCAATAATGATTTCTGAGAAGTACTCCTGACATTTTTGTCCTACCAGCTAGAGATTGATATTAATATTAATATTTCAGGACACCTTTTGACTTTTTGTTGATATATGGAACTAGATAAATAAATTATGCCATGAAACTAGTTCGATATTTGATCAGTTGTAAAATCTAGAATTAATCTGACATTCTAATTATCATATTTTTCCCAATTTTGCAAGTGTGGTGTTGAGAGTTTAGTCCAGCTTATTAATATGTGTCCAGGTGTCTGCTGGCAAAGGTCAGGTAGATAAGGGTTTTCTTTTCTTTTCTTTTACTTTCAGTTTTTCTCCTGCCCTCTCCAGAAGGGAACAACTTTTGCTAGGATACAGTCGTACGTGAACCAGTTACCCTTCGGTGCCTTGCCCATTTGAACCTAAGATAATATTGAAAGGGCTTCACAACAGACCCTTACCCAATGTCCACAAGTACGTTTGTCAGCATAGGTTGACATATTATCATGAAACAATGATAAGCGGCATGAAAACTTTTTATTTTTATTTTACTCTCTCTTCTGAGAGCACTGAAATCTATTTTAGTGATTCAGCTGCATCCCAACCAAAATTAAAGAGTTAAGCACAGGCGGAGGACCCACCTATACATGGCTAAATACCACACTGGGCACTTTAGGCAGTGCCATTTTACTTGGAAATGGTGGAAATATTTCAGTGAAACCAATGAATAAAGACTCCATAAAGTGCTGTCAGGCAACCATTAAAAGAAAGCGAAGCATAAAATGATTTCATTTGAGCCATTCATTTACTGTCTGAGTTGCTTTTGTATACTAATTATAAAACCTGCATCCCCCAAATAAGATTTCTCTTACCTTTGACCATAATTTGAGCATGCTTACAACCACAAAATAAACTACTAGTACATCGTGATGACTCAGTTTTACAAGATATAAACCTGCTCTTCAATTTTCCCTCTCCATTGTAGGCATATTATTCTGTTTTCTGAACTAAGCAGGGCTGTTGCACAGTTCCCGTTAAATATTTGGCATGTGCCATTCTACACAAGTTGATCAGACGTAAGAGGCAGTGAAATCTGACAGAACAGCTACAGTTGTTCTAAAATGAGCCATATTACCTGTGCCAGCACAAAGTGATAAGGATAGTGAAAAATCTACAAAGGTGAGCAGACAGCATAAAGAAGGCTTTCAGAATAAGGAGGTGGTTCTCGACGAAGATCTATTGGATATAAAACGGATCTTTTGATGACTAATGTAAACCTCCCACGACTGCTGAGATTAAAGAAGTATGTGGGAGCTAGCAACAAAAAAACAACCTTCGTCAAAACATTTTAAAAGAGAAAGGCATTAACACAAATGACTATAAACATACCATAAAATATTTATTATTTTATTTGCTGATTGCCCACTGTGCACTGGGAGCAAAGATCTGAAAGTAATGAAAAGCTTCACTTTGATGTTCTCAAAGAATGTGGTGACAGCGGATCCCAAGAGAATGGACAAAAGCTACGAATACAATACACGAAGATTAGAACACATTGTAATAACGTGGAGATCAAAACACACTATTCTATCATGGAGGTTAATATGACATAATATATATTGCGAGAATGAGTTGAATTTTGTGGTCAGCAGCGGAGCAATTGCACTCAACCCTGACCTTGCAGAGAACTGCTCACAAAGAACTATCGTCCTCTGTGGCATGATCTTCGCCTTTCTTGATGGCAGTTTATATACATTGCTGCATTAAGGGGTTTTCCAGGTGTTTAGCAACACTGATGTCAGGAAGCAAGGTAAGCAGTCAATAGATCATATTGAAGTATTCTCACAGACGGCAAATCAGGAAGTTAAAAGTGCTGAAACCCTTTACATTTAATTTAAAATTTCAGATGGGGAAGTAAGTAATTTTGATTGTATTAAGATTGAAGCGAAAATGTTGTAAACATGGTTTTTTAAAAATCATTTTAAAATATGTCTAGTTTTTAATGTTACCTTTGTAGAAATTTGACAATAATTATAAACTTTATGGGCTGCTAAAACCCAGTTGCATCTTGTTCAACAAGATGCCATTTTTTTCAAATGTTCTTAATGTGAGATTGACAGTGTTAAAGTTAAAGTTTTTTTCAATTCACTGATTGCTTAAGGATTGGACTCAGCAGCACAACTTCTGGGATAGTCTAAAATCACTGGTAGCATCTTCTGGATTTACACATTATTCTGCATATGTGCATATTTCCAAATTGCTGTCAGCTTTTACAGACTAATGTCAATGAACATTGACTACTGTGCCATCGTTATCACTATAAAATCTGAGCCAATGTGGAGATCAAATGACACAAACAATAGAATAAACTGGTGAACCTAAATAAGAATGCCAATTTGTATGATGCTGGACAAAAAATTTAGCTTATCCAACTATTTACATCCCTGACCATGAACTCACAACAAAAGTTAAATAAACTTTGTATCACAGTTAAGGAAGTACTAGTGAACCAATAAATTCCTGGATCAGCGGATGCTTCATTGTGCATTCAGGGTCTTGCTTCTTCTAAACCTATGATTTAAAAAAATATTCATTAATGGGATGTGGGCTTACATCACGAATGTGATGGAATATCTGGTTTAGCACACTGGGCTAAATAGCTGGATTTTTAAGCAGACTAAGGCAGGCCAGCAGCATGGTTCAATTCCCGTACCAGCCTCCCCAAACAGGCGCCGGAATGTAGTGACTAGGGGTTTTTCACAGTAACTTCATTGAAGCCTACTTGTGACAATAAGCGAATTTCATTTCATTTAATTTTCATTTCATTTCACTTGCATGGATGAGTGCATCTCCAACAACACACAAAGCAAACCCCATCTGCGAAAAGGCAGCCTGCTTAAGTGACGTCCAATCCAGCTCCTGAAACATCCATTCCCTCTACCTCTGACGCACAGTAGCAGTGGTATGTGCCAACTGCAAGATGCACTACAGCAACCCCTTATCTGCGTGGGTTTCCTCCGGGTGCTCCGGTTTCCCCCACAGTCCAAAGATGTTCAGGTTAGGTGGATTGGCCTTGCTAAATTACCCTTAGTGTTCAAAAAGGTTAAGTGTGGTTACTGAGTTACGGGTTGCGGGGATAGGGCGGAGGTATGGTGCTCTTTCCAAGAGCCAGTGCAGACACAATGGGCTGATTAGCCTCCTTCTGCCCTGTAAATTCTATGATTACCTTGGGTCTCTGGATTACTATTCCATTGACAATACCATAACTCCACCGCCTCATCAAAAGATGCTCCAAATATTTTTAATGAGTCTTCAATCAATTTCTTTTTGACTTCTTTCGAGGATCTAAAGCCTTGTTTGGTCTTTTCTTGGAGTCTTTCTGGGTCTCGCTGTATTGTGCCATAATGTTTCATCGTCCATTCAGAGTCTAGATGGGGTTCTTCAGGGTTGTTAAAACCATTATTATTTGTGCTCTGTGTGCATCTTAGGAACACTCCACGAGATTGGATTTAATCTCCCTCACGATCCCTGTTGCTTACTCATGTGTCATTACATCATAGTTACATCAGTACCATGAGTGCGATTCTCCGCTCCCCACGCCAGGTGGGAGAATTGCGGGAGGGCCGGGTGACTCATGACACGCCCCCCTGGCACCCCCCCGCGATACTCCCACCCCCCGCTTGGAACAATCGCCGCTCGCCGTTTTTCACGGCGACCGACGATTCTCCGGCCCGGATGGGCCGAGCGGCCTGCCGTTCGTGACTGGTTCACAACGGCGGCAACCACACCTGGTTGCTGCCATCGTGAACATGGCACCACAAGCTGGTTTGAAGCATGTGGGGGGCGGAGAGGGGAGTGAGCACCACGGCCTGTGCTTGGGAGGGGGCTGGCCCGCGATCGGTGCCCACCGATCGTCGGGCTGGTGTCTCAAAGGGACGCACTCTTTCCCCTCCGCCGCCCCTCAAGATCAAGCCGCCACGTCTTGTGGGGCAGCGGAGGGGAAGACGGCAACCGCGCATGCGCAGGTTTGAGCCGTCAGCCATCGTGACGTCAGCCGCGCATACGCAGGTTGGAGCCGGCCAACCTGCGCATGTGCGGCTGACGTCACATAGGCGCGCCGGCCGTGTCAGTCTCGGCGCGCCGCCTTGACGCAAGCGTCAAGGCCCAGCGGCCGAGAGTTACGGAGGGCCTCTCCTAGCCCCACCGGGTGGGGGTGAATAAGGTGAGAGGAGCGGCCTCCGAGGCCGTCGTGAAACTCGGCCGAGTTCACGACGGCCTTCCCGATTTTTCGCGGGAGCAGAGAATTCCGCCCCATGTGTTTCTGCCCCTTACTTTTTTCTAAACTCTTTATCCCAACGATATACATCTTCCTGCAGTGGATGCACCAACCAATATATTGACTGTAAAGCTAAATTAAAAATAAAAACCAGGGGCTGGTTTAGTACAGTTGGGCTAAACAGCTGGCTTGTAATGCAGAGCAATGCCAGCAGTGCAGTTTCAATTCCTGTACCAGCCTCCCTGAACAGGTGCCGGAATGTGGCGACCAGGGGCTTTTCACAGGAACTTTATTTGAAGCCTACTTGTGACAATAAGTGATTTTCATTTAATTTCAAAACGAGCCACTAATATTTGAGTTCAGAAAGAGGTTATTCATTTGTTATTGAAATAGTTAATAGTGTCCAGTATATTTTTGTAGCTTGATTGGTTAATCTCCTGCGTCACTGCACATGGCGGATTGGGAAAGGGTTAATTTTGATATTGTGTGATTGTGTAAAATGGACAATGGCAAACCAGCAGCACACTTTTCTGTTGGAACCTTCTGGTCCAGCCAGCAGTGGAGCAGGAGGACTTACCTTACCTCGGCGTGAGGCCAAACATTTTCTGACTTTGGGATGAATTCTAGAAACTATAGGAATTCTGTTATCGAGACTTGAAAGGCAGATTAAAGGCAGGTCTAGCTTTGCAAAGCCCACAACTTTCAGGTGAATTCACATCATGTTTATCTCCTTCACTACTTGACTCATATTGGGTGCTGGTAGCAGAAGGTTGAAAGGGGTGTAGGGTGGAAGAGTGGAGTGGTGGTAGGTCCTGGGAGGCAGGTTAAGGGGGGGTGAAGAGAGGAAAGCTGTCCAGATGCCCTTTGAATACGTCAAGCAATGGCGGGAAGGGCATCCTTCCTGCCCATCCTCACCATGAGATTCGCCATGATCCGCAAAGTTGCATAAGTAATGAGCTGAGCACAGTAAGGTTATAGAATTTTTATAGAATTTTACAATGCAGAAGGAGGCCATTCGGCCCATCGAGTCTGCACCGGCTCTTTTTGAAAGAGCACCCTATCCAAGCCCACCCTATCCCCATAACTCAGTAACCCCACCCAACACTGACGGCAATTTTTGGACACTAAGGGCAATTTAGCATGGCCAATCCACCTAACCGGCACATTTTTGGACTGTGGGAGGAAACCGGAGCACCCGGAGGAAACCCACGCACCACACGGGGAGAACGTGCAGACTCCGCACAGACAGTGACCCAAGCCGGGAATCGAACCTGCATGATCAGTGCCTCTCCCCACCGACCCCTCCCACCCGCAACAAAAAACACTGGCTTCTGCTCTTGCCACCGAAAATAGACTTCAGAATGGAAGATTTCACCCTACATCTCTGGTGATTTTTATTGCCATTATAGTCCCTGGATAACTTAGGACATGAGGCACATAACTTGACTGTTGCTCAATAGAGTCTCCAACAGTAGGAATGGAGCACTGCCAAGGCAGAGGAAAGATACAACTTTAAATTATTTCACGTTTCACAACCTTAGTTCTTCACAGTGGCCACTGGCACTGATGGCGAATCCATCTCAGACAGCTTTGATGGTACCTCTCCAGGGCCTTGAGGTGGTGTCTATATGTAGTTCATGGCGGGAATTCTCCGGTTGCTGCGATTCACTTTTTCCGCAGGCACGCACTCCCAGCCATGGGTTTCCGGACAGCGTGGGGTAGTTACAATAGGAAATCCCATTCACAAGTGACGAGAATATAGAATCCCGCCACCAGTGAATGGCGCGCGGATGAGAAACATGCGGCTGAAGGACTGGAGAATCCAGCCCAAGTTTCTAAGCCATATTGGAGAATTGGGAGGATGACTGCCTTGTACATGAGGATCATAATAATCGCTTATTGCCACAAGTAGGCTTCAATTAAGTTACTGTGAAAAGCCCCTAATCGCCACATTCAGGCGCCTGTTCGGGGAGGCCGGTACAGGAATTGAACTCGCGCTGCTGGCCTTGATCTACATTACAAGCCAGCTGTTTACCCCACTGTGCTAAACCAGCCCCAGACAGGGAGAGAGTGGATCCTGTCCTGGGGCGGTTTGATAAAAGACTTGAGTCTTCTTGAGGTTGAGGCTGAGACCGATTCTTCCGTGTGTTTCCTGAGAGAGTGGAGATGGAGTGGAGTGAACTACACAACTAATGGTGAATGCGAGAGTGGTCTGCAGCTGAAGACATTGAAAAGGATAATAGAACAGATGAACCAGTGATGGAGGCAGAGCAAGCTCCAATAATGTTCAAAGGAGAAAAAAGCTTTCATGTATCATGCCTTTCACATCCTCTGTATTTCCCAAGTACTTTGCAGCCAATTAGTTACTTTTCAATTATAATCACTGTTGAAATGTATCCTAGTGTTGCAACAAATGTACACACAGTTCAGTCGGATAAACTTGATGGGGCAACAACCGAATAATCTGTTTTAATTGATGTTGGCTGAGGGTTGAGGGTCAAGAGACCAGGGTGAATTCCCCCACTCTTGTTTGATTAGTTCCTTGATATAATTTAAACTCACCTGAGAAAACCGACAGAACCTCAGTTTAATGTCCTATCGAAAAGGTGACATTTTGTGGCCTGAAAGAACAAGGTGAAACTAGAAGGAGCCGAAAATAAATTAAGTAATGAGTTAATTATTATTGGAAGTATTAAAAGTCGTTTATATTCAACATTACTAAGGTGGTTGACAGTGATGTTTGAAAAAATTGCTTTGCAAAGACTGCTAGCAGGGCCATCTGGTGGCCAGAGCTTGGAACTATTGTGCCACAAGCTATCGCATTAATGGAAAAATCCTCTCAAAAAATTGACAGGACAGACATTACCGGATGTGGACAAGATTAACATTGAAAATCTCGTAAGCTCTTCTGACATGGTACTTTTGAATATAGCAATGACAAGACCTGCTGATTTGAGCAATATTTTGTTCAGTTATAAAGGAATCCTGCTCTTTCAGAAGTCAGTGGTTGTTTAGCCACTGGAGGGGAAGATTATTTGGTGAAAAGCTCTCAGGGGAAAGAAGGGGTGCAGACAAGTAGAGTGTGGGGAGTGGGTTCATGAGGCCCAGGGATCAAAGAAACTGGGGCTTCCTCTGCGGGAGCACTTGGAGGTCTAAGATGATCAGCTCAAAGGCCAATGGCACAACACCAGGTGGAGTTAATGGGGGTGGGGGTGGGGGAGCATGGATAAGGTGGCCGGCTGAATCCTAAGATCAAGCACTTGCAAATAGACTGGGGTATATGAGGCGAAGCACTAAAAGAGGCAGGTATCCCATTTACCAGATGGAAAATTAAGTTTCAAAGAGCCAATAAGCAAAGATAACAATGCCCTCAAATTGATTGAACTAAAATACTAGAGGTGTTTCTGGTTGACTTGTGCCTCTGTGCTCCTATTGCAATTGCAGTGCAACAGGCAGATAGACTTTTTCCACTTTCAAAATGTTGTTCTGCCATTAAGAAATACTGGCACAATAAATGATATAATAATAACCATGGCAAAGGGTGTAAGCTTGGGGGGGGCGGGGGGGGGGGGGGGGGGCGGGGGAAAGTAAGTGCAAACCTTGTGCAAAGCTACACAACAATGTACAAGTAAAAACTGGTGGTGGATTGAGCAGAAGCTCTTCAATAGTGGCTGCTTGTCACTGTGCATGCGACACAGCAATGTTATTCTACCAATGTTATTGATACTGTGACGCATTCTTTATTTTATAAAAGCTATGAAGGAATATTGCACACACTACTTGCCGTGCTGCTTCTGATTGCTGAGCAAAAATGGAAAGGGGTCGATGACTGATATTGACTAATTAGTGCACTTTTGCAGCTGGAATATTTTTCTAATTTCATGGTTAGTGTTTGTATTTCTGGTCCATGTTTTCAGAGCTCCCACTGATGTCTCACTCTGATGTTACGACTTTTAAACCCAAATGTAAAATGCTGCTTCTGTTACACTGTCCTACCAATGCTAATAATGGAGAAGATATTGCACAATTTGTGAGCCATGTGAGAATTCAAGCTTCCAAGAATCCAATGCCTTGAACAAAACATCCTACAAAATGTAGACTTAAATCTACTTATACGATGCAATGTTCCTTGAATGCCATTAGCCTATGCTCTGTAAAATGTGACATTAATGCAATGAGACATCGATGTAATTTGTAGTTGACAGAAGATGTGTGCCTGCCTGATTTTAACAGACTTTGTGAACCATAGTTCATTCTTTGCTGAATGCATTTCTTTCAATTGTGATATTAAATGGAGATGATTATTATTGGCTGGACATATTTTGTGGCTAGACAGAGAGCATTCATCACAAGGTATGGCAGTGAACTAATGTCATACCAGATCCAGAGATCTAAGCCCTTGATTCACACAGAAATAAATAAGTAATGTGAAAAAATGCATTGTAACAGTTGAACAGAAGTGTTATTCTGAAAGAGTATGACTGGATGAGTTTGTAGAGCAGTATAGTAATATTTGCAAACTGAAAATCACTTACACTTTTTGTAATGCAAATGAGGTATTCAAAATAAAAAAGAAATGATCTCACTAATGTATTAAAAATGGTTATAACGTATTTAGTGCTTCGTCATGTTTGTCAGAAATGATTCAGGGCTCTTCACATAAAATTGATTACATTTGAAGTACATTAATTGCTACTTAGACAGACATGAAAGCCATTTATGCCAGCTAGATCAACGGGCTGTAATATGAGATGTGACTTGCTGATTTGCTTTTTTTTTGCTGATGTTAATTGAAAGAACAATGTTGGCTGGGCATCAGGGTAACACCCGATCTATTGCAAATAAAGCCTGAATGATTGGACACACATGGGCGGGATTCTCCCCTACCCGGCGTGACGGGGGTTCCCAGCGTAGGGGAGTGGCGCCAACCACTCCGGGGTCGGGCCTCCCAAAAGGTGGGGAATTCTCCGCACCTTTGGGGGCTAGCTCCGTGCCGGAGCGGTTGGCACCAGAAGACTGGCGCAAAAAACCGGCGCCAGCAGCAGCGGGGCTGGCTGAAAGGCTTTCGCCGGTTGGCGTATGCGCCGGCGGTGATGTCAACGGCCAGCTGCCGCAGACGTCACCATCGGCGCATGCGCGATGTGGATTTCTCTTTCGCTTCCGCCATGGCGGAGGCCGTGGCGGCCAAGGAAGGAGAAAGAGTGCACCCAGGGCACTGGCCCAGAGTCTGAGCGGGGGGCCCCGATCGCGGGCCTGGCCACCATGGGGGCACCCCCCAGAGTCCGATCGCCTCCCGCCCCCCCCCCCCACCCCCCAGGACCCCGGGGGCCCAGTCGCGCCGCCGATCCCACCGCCACGAGAGGTGGTTCAAACCTCGGCGGCAGGAGAGGCCTCCCAGCGGCGGGACTTCGGCCCATCGCGGGCCGGAGAATCGCCGCAGGGGCCTCGCCGATTGGATTGCCGTGATTCCCGCTGCCGCCACTTCCCGGGTGGCGGAGAATCTCTGCCACGGCGGGGGCGGGATTTTCGGCGGCCCCAGGCGATTCTCCGACCCTGCTGGGGGTCGGAGAATTTCGCCCATGGTCTCAATTTAATGCCTCAACTATTGAACAGCATGCCCAGCAATACAACGGGCACGATTGAATACCCTTGTTGCACCTGACTCGGTGACGCAACAAGACTGTTAAATCTCGTGAGAGGCCTCTCGTCAGATTTGCGACACTCCGAACGCCTTGCGAGATCCAACAAGATTTAATGAGATGTCACGATCTGGATCTTGCCCTCGCTGGGCGAGATCCAGATTAATATATTTGATTAAGTGAGCCATTAGACTCATTTAAATACATTAACACCTGATTCTCCAAAGACCTGGGAACAAATACCTGCAGCTGGGAAATCTCGCAATGGTGCCATTTGGCACTAGTCCACGGTTCTTGGGGGGACCTCCCAGGCTATTGGAGGCATCCAGGTTGTCGGACTCTGGGCAGTATGGTATCCTTGCACACCCGCTGGCACCTGGGCACCTTGGCACTGCCACTCTAGCATGTTGGCAGTGCCACTTGGGCACCCTTGCAGTGCCAACTGGGCCCCTGACAGTGCCACCCTAGCACTGCCAGGGTGACTGGCTGACACTGCCAAGCTGGCAGGAGCACCATCAGTTATCCAGGCTGGTAGTGCCAAGATGCGCAGGTGCCAGGTTGCCTGCATTAGAGATGAGACCCAGGGGTTCGCTGCCCTTAAGCGGTGGGGTGAGAGGTGGCCTTGAGGACCCCCCAAGAGGTAATTTGGAGCATTGGGAGGGTCCGGAGGCTGCAATGGGGTGTCCGAGGGGGTCGAGAGATCAGAGCGGCTTTCATCAGTGCAGGAAATTAAGTAAGTGCGGCCTCGGCATGGTGTCCCCTACCCGGGTCAGAAAAAACAATAGACTCCCATTTGATAGCCGAGTCATTCTCGGTGCTGTAGGCGTTGAAAAAGACTGCTATACGCGCCCAAAATGGGGCTCTGTTTTTTGCACATTAAATCACGCCCAACAGAATCAAAGCTAGATCATGTGCGTAATGTGGGTTGAATCCATTTTCTTCTGACACAGGAGGCAGATTGTCACCATTTGCACAAAGCTGACACAAAAGGGTAGATATCCCATGATCAGCCAAAATTAAATATTAATAGGAAGCTACCCATTCATTCTGTGCTGACACTGGAAACCTACCATACACACTGATAACACCAAACTCCTTAAAATCTACCTCTTTGACTAAGCTTTTGACAATCTTCCCTTGTGTTGCCTTCCGTGACTTGCTCTCAAATTGTGTTTTATGCCGTTCCTTTGAAGCACCTTGGAATATTTAATTCTGTTAAAGACACTATATAAATGCAAGTTAGTGTGATTGAGGGGCCTATGGAAAATTGTGCGATTATCAATCCTTAAATTATTGGGATGTAGTAATTTAAGGCCAAGTAATTTTACATAAGGAAATTGCAGAGGAGGCCATAACGAAGTTAGGGCTGAATTTTACACTCTGTGACCGGGTGCATTTCCTGCTATGCAGACCATATGATGACGTTGGGCACCGTTTAAGACATCATCACATAGGTGTCTGATAATACCACATGTGGGTGGGTCAAATAGTCAGGAAACTGCCCGCACTATTTAAACATCTACTTAAAAGGAAATTCAGCTCATCAACTACCCATCTTATTGCAGCAGTAGGGTCACAATGGTGGGGAATCCATTTTTGGGGGGCAACTTGTTTTTATGCAGGTTTTAAAATTGCAGCGAAGACCAGAATCTCCACTTTGCTGCGGTTCAAACTCTACTGAGTGCAGGGGACTACTCATCTGAGTGGACAGAGGGTACTTTTAGATATTTTTCATGAGGAGAACTCTCCGCTAAAACATTAACTCAAGGCTGAATTCTCCAGTTCCCCAGCCTCTTGTTTCTCAATGTATGAATCTTCTTCAAAGCTGAAGAGAGGGAGAAATGTGATGGCTTTTATACTGATGAAGAGAGGTAGTGGAGCAGGTGGAACAAAATATGAGGTCAGGGATAGGTCAGAGTTAAGTATAGATTCAATGAAAGGTGTCATGGACATAAGACAAACAGTAGGCCGAGAAGCCTGAATGCTACCGACCTCCAGGTGCGCAACGCCTAGTCAGCAAGCGGCTGTATTATCCAAGCCTTGAAGTCCCAATTGTTCAAAACAAAATCTATATTGGTCAAATTATATTTTTATGTAAGCATAAATAAAAATTAATATGCTACAGCATCTAACAGTAGTTTAAGAGTGAACAATTGAGAATTTACTTGCTCTGTTGATACTTGGGTAGTAGGTGTAAGTACAGCCTGCTCACATATGCTTGAACAAGCTGTCAGCTATGCTCTTTTATCATTCTGAACTGAGAATTACTCAAACCTCCTAGGATATATCCCAATAGCTGCAAGTATAGAAAACTCAGTCTAATGACAGGCACAACTAGCTCTCAGTCCAGGCTTCCCCTCAACTATTTACAGGCATATTTAGAACTAGATATTTAGCAAAGTAAGATTAGTAGAAACAAAACATTTCCAACACTTATTTGGAAAATTAATTTCTTCTTGGACTTTAAACAATTTTTGTTGTCCAAAGTGGGAAATATTAATGCTAGGAAATAGAACTAATCTTTTGTCAGAAATGCAGCTTTAATTTCAAGCATTCCCTGGTTGGCCCAATCCACCAATGCAATAAATTTTCAACTTTGCTTCCTGGCTGTAAATATTGTGTTCAGATAAGCCACACATTGGGCAAAATCTTGCCACACCATGGTGCCCAGCACAATCTGGATAACACCCTCTCTTTCTAGAAGCAACATGCATTCATATGCAGGGATTCATTCCCTGCAAACAAAAGGAATGTGTTCAAGACTTGCATCAGTTCTGAATTACCTGGGAATGTGAGAAACACAGAGTTCCCTGCTGCATATTCCATGGTGCTACGATCCCAGTTGATGTCATAACTGGATGGGAAGATCCCAGAATGAAGCCGTAGCCCTAACTTAGATTTAAAAAAATAAAATGTGGTGTCACAGGACCACTAATTAGTTTTAGCATTAAGAAAAAAACATTCATTAAACATGGAAAAATTGGATTATCTACAATACGTCTTTACCCTCCACTTAGCTTAACAATTGCACACAAGTTTTAAGATTAACAGGGACTACAAAGTACACCTTAATCTACAATGGTCTCATTAACACAAAGTCCCTTTTAAGCACACAAGATGACAGTGGACAAATACACTCTTCACGTTGAACATCAAGGGAATGTTTGTTAATGTCTCCCCCAAAATTCCCCGAGATGATTGTCACGTGAGGGATTCAAAACTCTACTCCTAAAAACACACTTTCAGATCTTCTCTCATAATTATGCTTTCCTTTAGTGATTTGCATGCCGAAATCCAGCCCAGTTTTTCAAATGACACTTCTAAATGCAGTTTCTGCTCCACTTTTAACAGTGACTCCAGTCCAGTATTTTACACCAACCACTTCAGGGTTTCTTTGTTTTGACTGCTATGCAAACTGCTCACAATTGCTTTAGTCCTCAATTCCCAGACTGTATTAAAATTACATAAAATGTTTCATCTACCTCAGAAGTCTGCTGTTTCACATTAAATCTAATTACTGCTATTGTTTCTTTAGCTCGGAACACTTTGTTTACTCGTCCTTGAATTCTTCTGAACCATACATTGGTCTGTTCACTTAATTCCAGGTTACTTGGACATTTCCCTTCATTTCTCTACTTTCCATAACTAGCTATTCTTCAGATCTCTGTACTTGTTTTCATAACCATTACGCGAGCAAAACTTAGAGATATGGGGCGGGATTCTCTAATAATGGGGCTATGTCCCCACGCTGGTGTGAAAAGCGGCGCCAACGACTCTGGCATCAACGGTGCCTGAAAGTGAGGAATTCTTCCCATCTAGGGGGCTAGGTTGGTGCTGGAGTGGTCCCTGCAGCTCTAGCCGGCATGGAACAGCCCACGTGAGTTTGTGCATTCGCGCTACGGCTGGCATATTTCTGCGCATGTGCGGGGGTTCCCTTCTCCACACCGGCCACTGGGCAACCTGCGGGGGCCCAATGTGGAGTAAAATAAGCCCCCACGGAACTAGGCTGCCCACCGATCAGCAAGACCCGATCACAGGCCAGGCCACTGCGGGCCCCCCAGCATCCCAGGGTTGGATCCCCCCACCTCCCTCCAGGACGGCCCCCGCAGACTCACCTTCCAGGTCCCACCGTGTGGGACCTGAGTAACCCACGCCGGCGGGACTCAGCCAAACTCGTTGCCACTCGGCCCATCGGGTCCAGAGAATCGCCGGGGGTCCGCTGTCAACGGCCCCCGACCGGCACGACGGGAATCCTGTGGGCCCCTGAGAATCGGCGCCAGAGACTGGGGAAACCAGCGCGGGGCGGCGGGGCGCGATTCTCTGGCCCGCTGGGGATTTTCTGACCAAGTGCCGAGTCGGAGAATCCAGGCCATGTTCCCCCTCTAGCCTTTTAAACCAACTACTTCTAGCAGAGCTATGAGAGCTGCCTTCTCTCTCACTTCCTATCTTCAACTGCCATCAAATTAACTAACCTAAAATTTAAAAAACTTCTCTAGCTTACAAGGTCGCAATTGATCAATAACACCCACATGCTTATGTCTTTTACTTGTTCATTATGCCAGAGCCCTATCTAAGAACAATAGAAACACAGTGGGAACTTAAGCAACCGTCAAACATACAAACACCTTTGTCCACCATTAATTTAACTGTAGGTTTTACTCTTCCAGGCACAGAAACATTAAATTAAAAATACTTTAAAAAACAATATCTTATTTCTAATGTTAAAAAATATACATCTGATTCCCTTAAAATAATCTTTGTTTTCTTACCAATGGTCACACTTCGGGCAATCAGAGTCAACTTGCCAATAAATCAGCATCCTTTTCTCTCATGGTTGTTGTAATTGTTTGAAATTTGGCTTTCTTGTGTTTGTCCTGATGATACAAAAAGCTTGGGCAAGATGCACCATTTTTGTAAAATTCAAGTTCTGTTCTACCACATGACTGATAATATTCATTCTGTATATTCAATGGCTGCATAATAGTTTTTTTGCTTAAAATGATGCAATGGCCAGGTGAGAAGTGATGCAAGAGATGTTTTGAAAATAATTTGCTTGTCAACTTAGGAAGTGTTTAACTGTTTAAATGCTGTGACTGCAAAATACCCACACAGACAGGCTCTATTTCCTTTATGAACCTGCCCCAGGTTTTTTTTTCTTCTTTTTAAAAATAAATTTAGCGTACCCAATTATTTTTTCCAATTAAGGGGCAATTTAGTGTGGCCAATCCACCTATCCTGCACATCTTTTGGGTTGTGGGGGCGAAACCCACGCAGACACAAGGAGAATGTGCAAACTCCACACGACGATGACTCAGGGCCGGGATTCAAACCCAGGTCCTCAGCGCCGTAGGCAACAATGCTAACCACTGTGCCACCATGCTGCCCAACCTGCCCCAGGTTAAGATCTCGGGCTGGATTCTCTGATTCTGCGGCTAAGTGCCGACGGTGGAGTGGGAACTGCAGCGTTTTACGATGCGAAAATCGTCGGCAAACCTTCGCTAATTCCGGGACCGATGATCACTCTCAGTAAAGATGTTTCTCCTGCATTTATTAGTGACCATCTTATATTTATCACCTTTAGTTTTGGCCGGCCTCGTGAGTAAAAACATATTTCTACCGTATCAAATATTTTCATAATCTTAAAGACCTTTACCAGGCCAGCCTTCAGCCTTCACTTTAATAGAGAAGAGAGCATGAACCTGTTTTTGTCTTCCTGATAGGTATATCCTTTGGTGCTGGTACCATCCTTTTAAATCGTTTTCATCTTCTCTCGTGGCTCTACACCCTTTTCATAATTCGGAGACCCTTACTCTGCATACAGAGTACCCTGAGTAATTTAACCAAGGCTGTATTAATGCTAATGAAACATCTCTGCTTTTTTAGTTCCATCTTGCTAAAAAAGAACCCCAAGTCTTTGTTTGTCTTTTTACTGCATTGCTGCTTACAATGATTTTTTTAAAATTTAAAGTATCCAATTCTATTTTTTCTGATTAAGCTGCAATTTTGTGTAGTCAATCCATCTAGCCTGAACATCTTTGGGTTGTGGGGGTGAGACCCAAGCAGACATGGGAAGAATGTGCAAACTCCACACGGACAATGACCCGGGGCTGGAGCGAGCTCGGGTCCTCAGTGCCGTGAGGCAGCAGTGCTAACCACTGTGCCCTACTGCTTACACTGATTTGTATACCAGTACCCTGAGATGCCATTCCAATTAACCTTTTATTTTCAAGGCGTATTTAGCTTTCTTATTCTTCCTAACTAAACACCTTGGGCTGGATTCTCTGCCGGCAGGATTCTCCTTTGCTCGGCAGCCCCTCTTTCACCCTTATCTATGTTCTGCATGTTTATTAATGTCTTTTTTTATTTTGCCACTGTTAATGTTAATTATATATCTTAAATGGGTGTCTTTGCAAATTTAGAAAGTGCACTTGTGATTCCAGAGGGTGGATTTGTTCTTTATGTGGTCAATGACAAAGGTCCCAGCATTGATCCTTATGGAACATCACCTGCTACATTCTTACCAGAGTAACACCTTTAGCCTCTATTCCTTTGTCTGTTTTGCAACCTGTTAACTGTGCTAAACGGAGGCTATGCCAACATTTCAACTTGAACCCTCACCTCGGCCACCTCTTCAATTCTTCAGGATATTTCACCCCTGAAAATTAATTGGTCAGAAATTGAATATCTTTTCAAACATTTTTAAATTTTGATCTTGTCACTCTGAGAACACTTTCTAACACTTGCTCAGAGGGCAATTATAGGGCTGATAATATAGCCCACCCAAATCATCCCATTTTCCCAGCTGAACCAATTGTTGTACATTATATGTTCGGTAGGTTGTACGAAGAGGTTCTAAGTCTCGTATGGTTGAACATTAAGGGGTAAATTTTCTAGTACCGCCCCAGCAATTTGATGGTGACATTGAATGGTCCATTGACCTTGGGCAGGTATTTCCGGTCTCAGGGTGGGTAGGACTGGAAAGTCCTATCCTAAGTGTTTATTAATAATACATAACAATGTACATAAACCACCCATAGCATGATCTATGAGCTATGAACTCCATATTTGTTTCTGGACAGATCTCTGTCCAGTCCATTACTGACTCTAATCTGTCCTTTTACATCACTCTGTGGGCAGTACTGTTTCTCAGTCCCACATCAATTCTTGCTGTACCTTTATACTACACCAATCTCCATGACAAGAAGCAGTCTCTAAGAGTTGAGTTTCCCATAACCAAGCACTACCGTTTTCCTAGTGACCACTATGAGTTGGAGGAATGTACCACTCTGGGTGAGATTCACCTGAAAAATTATTAAGTGTCATTTTGGGTGGATTTGGCGGGGTGCTTCGCTCCAGGTGTCATGGTGAGATTGCAACCTCTACTCACCTCCACTTAGTGTAAAAATTGAGCCCCCACCCGAATCTCGCCATGCCTAGCTCCCTCACCGTCTGACTTTGCTCGACTCGCGCCTCAGCTAGTCGCAGCTAACAAGGGGGAGCTGCTTTTAAACAGTCCCTCAGCTCTCACTCCAAGACACGACACGAGGCTGTCAGCATAAGGCCCTGCTCCTCGCTTTGGGAAAGCTTCTCGATGCCGTCCATGAGAAGTGTGGCACCCTGTTCCCTCAAGGGGGTCAGAGAACCAGTAGCATGGTGAGCAATGCCACCTGGGAGGTAGTAGTAGCTGCAGTGAGTGCAGCAAGCGTGACTAGGAGGACTGCATCCAATGTAGGGAGAAGGTGAACAGCCTCCTCCGAACTGCAAGGGTACCACCTCTCTCCTGACATCAGTCCCGCCTGTCACCCTTCAATTTCCTAACCCCGCCCCTCAACTCACTGAATGACACCTCGCAAACCCCCCCCCCCCACCACCCTCACGCCACTCCCCCCCCGCGCGCCAGCACCTCCCAACATCCGATCTTCAAGATTTTTCCTCAGAATCCCCTGGAAGCCACCAGCACAACTCCTTCGAGTCTAGGAGCGTTGCCCACACATGCCACCTGCTACAGATCCCCTCCCCCCCCGACCCAATGAACATGCCCCCACAGGAGAAGACAGCCCATAATAAGAGAGAAAGGGTATAATGGGGGGGGGGGGGGGCAGGATGGCAGAGATCCGAGTCCTCACCCCCTATGAGGAAATGTGTTGGAGATTTCAGGGTTTCCCGAGGAGAAAGCAGTGACTAGCAGTGAGGTCAGCCTCCACGGGACTGAGGTGAGGTGAGGATCCATTGCCCCTTCCAGATGATCTGTCTCAAGTGAGTTGTTGATATCCTACAAAATTATCCTTCCTTTTCACCAACCACACGGGCATTGTCTTGCAGGATCACCATCTGATCTGGGCGGCCATCTGGAGTAATGCCCCCCCACCCCCACCCCACCCCTCCGGTACCTACCCAAGAGACCACCTTTGAGGAAAGCTCCAAGGAAAACACCGGCGATGCATCACAGCTATCACCCCCACCCTCCACCAGCGCAGATACACACACCTCGGTGGACGACATTAGTGAACAGACTTCAGGGCACCATCTGGTGAGTACCACACATCTGTTGATGCACCTCAGGTGGAGGCAGGAACAGCCAAGGGAGACATCAATTGAAGATCTGCTGGATATCAGGACTCATCCGGGACCCAGACAGATGCCAAACCTCTGGAAAAGATTCTCCCAGAGCTAATGCAGATGATAGGACACAGCTGTGACATTTAGGAGGGGATGTCAGCAACATTTCAGTGACCTCAAGGAGGAGTCGCAAAGCCTTCAGGCGCAGGAGATAGTGCCAGCATTACCGGCATTCAGGACAACAGGGTGGTGACCGCAGTGGAAAATCTGGAGAGCGACGTCCGTGCCTTGAGTGGCGGTGTCCAAGGCGTTGCTCAGTCTGTGGTTACTGTAGCTGAGGGTCTTGAAATCATGCCCCAATCAATGAAGGTGGATATTGCCAGGGCACACAAGAGTGTGGCCCAGTCACTGAGGCCCATCGCTGCACCATGGTGCAGACAATGGGGAACCTCCAAGACTGACAGTGCCAGATGACTCAGAGGCTTCTGGAGCTCATTCCAGCTACTCCTTTATTCCATGGAGTCACCCAGGACCCTAGGGGCACCATCAAGGAGGAGGAAGCGCTTGAAGCCATCTTGGGACCTGCCACTAAGGAGACTAGTGCGGTCTGCAGTTCTTCTGAACCAATCACCACCCTCCTTACACCGGTGCATTCCAAGGGCTGTGACCAGACCAAGGTGGCAGGCAACACCTGTGACACCGATTAGCAAACTGGAGCCCTCCAACCCCAAGCCCTCCAGAGGACATCCACCAAGGGCATCAAAGGCCACAGGGCACGGAAAGCAGCTGGCGCCATCCAACACTGATGTGCATCCTGGAGACACACCTAGATGTAGAATTGGACCACGGAGGATTAAGAAGAGTGAGAAGCACTGAGTGGCAAATGATGAGGTCACTACGTGTTGCTCGGTGGGAATGGAAATCTGCCACATTAAAATGTTCCCGATTAAAACATTTCACAACTGATACATGTGAAGCCTCTGTCACTTTAATCTTCAGTGTGGGCCTTCACTCACACCTACCCCCTGTTCCCACTGCATCCCCTACCGCCACGTTCTCTTAGATTCACAGGTGGGTACTTCAAAGTCACTCAAACCTGAAGGAAGATGAATGAAACAATGCTGATGCTGTGTGTGTGTGGAAGCTGTTAATTACATACTAGTAAAAGTAATATTAGAGAGAAATTAACAAATGGCTTGCAGATCAATGGCCTAAAGAGGTTTAAACCTTGCTGACTGGATTTCTCTTTCCAGGAATTGACAGGTGCTGATTCCTATACCTTACCCAGCAGGTGAATTGCACAGGTGAGTTTTAAAGCAGTGATGTTTTTCACTGCCTATGTCTGGGCTGCTCTCTAGCTTCCAGACAGGCTTCTCTCTTCTGGTGCTTCCAATCAAGGGTCTCTCATCTGGGGGGCTTCCTGACGGTGTCTCCCATCTGCGGGGGTTCCACACAGGGGTCTCACGTATGGGAGTTTCTGCTGGGGTCTCTGGTCAACCAGGGTCAACCCTGAGCACTGGTGGGGATGGTGACCCAGTCAATCCCAGGTGGGAGGAGCTGAATTGCATTGTGGGGGAATACTGAATTGTGTTTCGGGGCAGAGGGGGGCCTAGTGACCAATTGGGAATCTTAGCGTGAGCACAAATTAAGTGTAGTTTAGCTCCGGCAGGAGAACATTGGGTGGGATTCTCCGTTTGTCAATGCCGATATTGTAATCGGCGATCGGGTGGAGAATCCACTCCGACGCACAAATCGGGGCCGCCACTGGTTTGACGCCGGTTGCAACAGCGTTGACACTTCATCGGCAGACCATCCCACGATGCTCCGCCCCCGATGGGTTGAGTTCCTGATTGCGTGGGGCACGTGTGGTCTCAGCGGTCGGGAACCCGGCATGGCGGCTGCGGAGTGTGTCCAGCACCACCACAGTCAGCCGGGATCCATGCCACTCAAGGCTTCCGCGAGGGCGGAGGGGGACTGGTGAGGGGTGGCCAAGGGATGGCCCATGGGGTCGCGGATGGCGCATCGGTGCCATGTTTTAGGGCGTGACTGCTGCAGGTCATCGCCATGTGCTTGCTCGGCCAGGAACCCGGCCATTTTCGGCATGGGAGTTTCACCTGGCGTTGCTGCTAGCCCCTCACGGTCCCGGAATCGGTTAGGATTCAATGCTGATTTTTGGGTCGTAAAGCGCTTGCAAATTCTCCGTTTGAGCTGGCACATAGCCACTGAAATAGAGAATCCAGACAATTCATCTCGAGTGGAGAATCGCGGCCAACATTTCCCATTAATACTGCCATGGAAACAGAGCAGATTATGGGGGACTTTAATCTCGAAATGGATTGGCCCAATCAAATTAGTAGCAATACCATAGAGGAGGAACTCTACAGTATGCAGGATGATTGTCTGGGCCATTACATTGAGGAACCAACTAGAGAACAGGCCATCCATTGACTGGAAATTGTGTAATGAGAAGGGAATAATTGGCAATCTATTTGTGCAAGGCGCCTTGGTGATGAGCAATCATAATACTGTAGAATTTTTCATCAAGGTGGAGAGTGACGTGGATGATTCTGAGATTCCTGAATTGAAATAAAGGAAACTACGATGGTATGAGGCACAGGTTGGCTATGATGGATTGGGGAATTTTACTTAAAGAGATGGGAGATGTTGGATCGGCAGTGGATTGGATTTGGGTTTATTGTCATGTGTGCTGAGTTACAGTGAAAAGTATTATTCTGGGTACAGTCCAGGCAGATCATTCCATACTTGAAAAAAATATAGGGCATACAATGTTGACGTTGAGGGACAGATTGTTGTCAATACACCACACCACTACGTTTTCTATCTCTCTCCTGTATTCTGCCTCATCGTTGTTCGAGATCCGACCCACTACCGTTGTGTCATCAGCAAACCCGTAGGTGGAGTTGGAGTCATATTTTGCCACAGTCCTGTGTGTATAGGGAGTATAGTAGGGGACTAATTATGCAACCATGCAGGGCCCCTGTATTGAGGACTATCGTGGAGGAGATGTTGTTTATCCTTACTGATTGTGGTCTATGGATCAGGAAGTCGAGGATGAATTGCAGAGGGAGGAACCAAGACCTAGGCTTGATATGAGCTTGGGTGGGATTATGGTGTTGAAGATGGAGCTGTTGTCAATGAATAGGAGTCTGATATCTGAGTCTATGTTGTCGAGATCTTCAGGGATGAGTGCAAGGCCAGGGAGATGGCATTTGCTGTGCTGTGATGGTATGTGAATTGCAGTGGATCCAGGCATGCAGGGAGTATGGAGTTGATGTGTCTCATGACCAACCTCTCGAAGCACTTCATTATGATAGATGTCAAGGCCGCTGGATGGTAGTCATTGTGGCACGTTGCCTGGTTCTTCTTTGGCACCAATATGATGGTGGTCTTCTTGAAACAGGTGGGAACTTCAGAACAGAGTAGAGAGATAGAACATAGAACAGTACAGCACAGAACAGGCCCTTCAGCCCTCGATGTTGTGCCGAGCCATGATCACCCTACTCAAACCCACGTATCCACCCTATACCCGTAACCCAACAACCCCCCCCCCCCCTCCCCCCCCCCCCCCCCCCCCCCCCCCCAACCTTACTTTTTAGGACACTACGGGCAATTTAACATGGCCAATCCACCTAACCCGCACATCTTTGGACTGTGGGAGGAAACCGGAGCACCCGGAGGAAACCCACGCACACACGGGGAGGACATGCAGACTCCGCACAGACAGTGACCCAGCCGGGAATCGAACCTGGGACCCTGGAGCTGTGAAGCATTTATGCTAACCACCATGCTACCGTGCTGCCCCAAGAGATGTTGAAGATGTCCACGAAAATATCCACCAGTTGGTCCGTGCAGGATCTGAGTGCACGACCAGGGACTCTGTCAGGACCTGTTGAGTTCTGTGGGTTCTCTTTCAAGAAGGCTGATCAGACTTCGGAAGTTGTGACGGTCAGGATGTGTGTGTCTGGGGCTGCTGGGGCAGTTGACAATTGTCTGTTGGTTTTCTGCTCGAAATGATAATAGAATGCATTGAGTTCATCGGGGAGGGGTACGCTGCTGCTGGCAATTCTACTCAGCTTTGCTTTGTAGCCTGTTATATGAGCCTTGCCATAACTGATGAGAGTCCATGCCCTTAGTCTGCGACTCTAGCTTAGTCTCCTGGCATCCCTGAAGCCTTTGCAGATGTCGTACCTAAATTTCTTGTATAGGTCATGGCTGACTGACTTGAACGCCTCCAACCTGGCCTTCAGTAGGGAGTGAACCTCCCGATTAAACTATGGTTTCCATTTGGAGAACGCACATAATACTTTCGGGTGGCAGGGTAGCACAGTGGTTAGCACTGTTGCTTCACAGCACCAGGGTCCCAGGTTCGATTCCCGGCTTGGGTCACTGTCTGTGTAGAGTTTACACATAGTCCCCGTGTTTGCGTGGCTTTCGCCCCCACAACCCAAAGATGTGCAGGCTAGGTGGATTGACCATGCTAAATTGCCCCTTAATTGAAAAAAAATGAATTAGGTACTCTAAATTTATTTAAAATAAAGTGTACTGCCAAAATTCCACCAACACATCTCCTGTCCCACCAGGCGCATCAACATCCTTGACCACTGCTACACAAACATCAAGGGCGACTACCGATCTGTCCCCTCACCACACTGCGGAAAATCAGACCACGAAACAGTGCTCCCTCGCACGACATACAAGCGGAAACTTAAGCGGGAGAATCCGGTTAAGAAGAATGCTGGTCCAAGGCAACAGATAAACTCCTATGCGACTGCTTGGAGTTAGTCGACTGGTCCATATTCAACAACTCAGCAACCAGCCTAAATGAGTGTGCCATCACTGTCACAAATTTCATCAACAAGTGTGCAGAAGGTTTCGTGCCAAAGAAACAATAAAAATCTTTATTATTGTCACAAGTAGGCTTACATCAACACTGCAATGAAGTTACTGTGCAAATCCCCGAGCCGGCACACTACGGTACCTGTTTGGGTACACAGAGGGCAAATTCAGAATGTCCAATTCACCTAACAAGGACATCTTTCAGGATTTGCGGGTGGAAAGCGGAAAACCCAGAGGGAACCCATGCAGACACATGGAGAACATGCAGACTCCGCACAGACAGTGACCCAAGCCTGGGATCTCGGCGCTGTGAGGCTGCAGGCCTAACCCATTGCACCACCGTGCTGCCCTGGCAGTACAATGAACTGCCTAAGAGACTGCTGTGTGCTCGGTTTCACAGAGATATGGCTTGAGATTGGCCTGGTTGAAGTCCCCAGCCATGATGTACAAGGCCTCTGGGTATGCTGTTTCATTGTTATTTATAGTGGTGTATAATTCATCAAGCACTTTCTTCACTTCCTCCTGGAGTGGATGTAGACCACCGTGATGATGGCAGAAGTAAACTCCTGTGGAAAGTACTACGGGCGGCACTTCACAATCAGGTATTCCAGGCCCAGGATGCAGTAGTTCACCAGGGTCATCATGTTCGAGCACCAGGAGGAGTTGATGAGGAAGCAAACCCCTCCATCCTTTGCTTTGCCTGATGACACCATGCGGTCCGTCCAGTGTATTGAGAGGCTGTCAGGTTGTATGGCACAATCTGGTGAGGCGGGGGTGAGCCATATCTCTGTGAAACCGAGCAAACAGCAGTCTCATACTTCCTTCTGAGAGGTAAACCTAGCGTTAAGCTTGTCCAGATTGTTTTCGATCGCTTGGACGTTTGCCAGGAGTATGTTTCGGAGAGGAAACTTCAAACTGCAATATTTTAGTCTCACATGCAGATCACCACGTTACCCTCGCTTCCTCAGTTGGTGGGTGCTTCTGGATAGTCCTGGGATCTGATGGGAGAAGTCTGACCTTGTGGAGGAAAAGTGGTTGAGTGTGGCGGGGTGCCGGGTGCTGATTACAATTTTGGGGTCGCTGGGGTGGGACCCCGGGGTTCTGCGAGTACGGATCTAACTTTCGGCATGCTTGGGTCATCATGTGGAGTCCCCACTGTTTTGGGTGTGTTTGTTCGGGTTTGGTTCATTGACACGGTTTTCCTGGGTCAGGTTGGGATGGGTCAGGTGTTCAGATCCAGTGTTAGTGGTCAGGCGTTCCTAGAATTAGGCCTGGGAGTAGGCCCAGTTGGGTCTCCATGTGAGTTTCCTCCTTCCTCCATCTGCCTGTAAGTCGGGGCGCTGGGTTGGCCCTTCTGGGTTGGGACGGGCCAGGTCTCGTGGTCGGTAGGGTGGGTTGGACGATCTGGGAGCCGATTGGCTGCTCCGGGGGCCTGAGTCGCTTCCCAGCCCGGGAAACGGGTCGGGTCCTATGCGAGGTCGGGATCGGATTTCCGAGTCGGGCCTCTTCCACTTCCAGGTCAAGGCCAGGGTCAGGTCGTTGGAGGAGTCCTGCCGGGTCAGGTTTGTTCAGGTCGGGTCATGTGGGCCACCCCACGGACGTCGGTGGATCTTCAGACCTGTAAGTAAAAACAAAAGAGAAAGATTAAAAATCGTGCTAGTGTTAAAATTAAGTTTTAAAAGGTTAGTACGGTATAAGAGATGTAGAAAGAGGATCTGTGGGAGAGAGGTCGCAGAGAGTCACCACGCTCTGGCACCATCTTCGAAAGGCAAACATTCAAAGACTGCATGGGTGAACTGTAACAATTGCTCATTCCTGTCTGGGTCAAAAATAAAATGGGAAAGTTGGTCAATCCATGTCTTACAAAGGAAATTAGAGCTAGTATTGATCCAATGAAGAGGCATACAAATTGGCCAGAAAAACAACAGACCTGAGGATGGGGAACAGTTTAGAATTCAGTAAAGGTAGACAAAGGGATTGATTAAAAAGGGGAAAATAGAGTACAAAAGTGGGGGGAACATAAAAACTGACTGTAAAAGCTGCTATAGGTGTGTGAAGAGGAAAAGATTGGTGAAGACAAATGTAGGTCCCTTACAGTCAGAAACAGGGGAATTTATAATCATGAACTAAGAAATGTCTAACCAACAAAATATATACTTTGGTTATCTCTTCAGGAAGGAGGGCACAATTAACGTACCAGAAATGTTGAGAATACAGAGTTTTGTAAGAGGGAGGAACTAAAAGAAACCAATATTAGTAGGGAAATGGTGTTGGGGAACTTGATAGGATTGAAGGCTGATAAACCCCAGGGCCTGATAATCCACATCCCAGAGTACTTAAGGAAGTAGCCTGAGAAATAGTGGATGCATTGGTGCTCATCTTCCAAGATTCTATAGGCTCTGGAACATTTTGGAGGATAGCTAATGTAATCCCATTATTTAACAAGGGAGGTAGAGAGAAAACAAGGAATTATAGGCCATTCGTATTGGGGGTAGTGGGGAAAATGCTACAGTCCTTTCTAAAAGATTTAATAGCAGATCAATGAAAAACAGTGGTAGGAGCAAACAGAGTCAGCATGGATTTACGAAAGAGAAATCATGCTTGACAAATCGACTGGAATTCATCGAGGATGTAACTAGTTGTGTTGAAAAAGAAGAACCAGCGATGTGGTTTATTTGAACTTTCAGAATGCTTTAGACAAAGTTGCATGTAAGAGATTTAGCATGTAAAATTAACGTGCTTGGGATGTGTTTTGAGATAGATAGAAAACTGGTTGGCAGGCAGCAAATAAAGAGTAGGAATAAACATGTCTTTTTCCAAGTGGCAGACAGTGGCTGGTGGGACACCACAGGAATCAATGTTAGGACCACTGCTATTAAAAATATCCATTAATGATTCAGATGAGGGAATTAATATCTCCAGATTTGCAGGTGACACAAAGCTGAGTGGGAGGGAGAGCTGTGAGGAGGATGCAGAGATGCTTCAGTGTGATTTTGATAAGTTGAATGAATGGGTAAACGCATGGAACATGCAGTATAATGTGGATAAATGCGAGGTTATTCACTTTGTCAACAAAAACAGGAAGGCAGATTATTTTTTGAATGGCTACAGATTGAGAGAGGGGAATTTGCAACGAGACCTGCGTGTCCTCGTACACCAGTCACTGAAGGTAAGCATGCAGATGCAGCAGGCGAATGGTATGTTGGCCTTCATAGTTAGAAGATTCGAGTACAGAAGCAGGGATGTCTCATGTAATTATGCAGGGCCTTGGTGAAATGAAATTTGGTTATTGTCACAAGTAGGCTTCAATGAAGTTACTGTGAAAAGCCCCTAGTCGCCACATTCCGGCGCCTGTCCAGAGAGGCTGGTACGGGAATCGAACCGTGCTGCTGGCCTGCTTGGTCTGCTTTAAAAGCCAGTGATTTAGCCCAGTGAACTAAACCAGCCCATACCTGGAATATTGTATGCAATTTTGGTCTCCTTATCTGAGGAAGCATGTTCTTGCTATAGAGGGAGTACAACAAAAGGTTTATCGGAATGCTTGCTGGAATGGTGGGACAGTACCATGAGGAGAAATTGAGTCAGTCAGGATTACATTTGTTGGAGTTTAGAAGAATGAGGGGGGGCACATAGAAGCCGAAAAAATTCTAACAGGACTCGACTGGGCAAATGCATGAAGGATGTTCCTGACGATGGGCTTGTCCAGAACCGGGCGGTCACAGTCTAAGTGTGCGTGATAAACCATTTAGGACTGAGATGAGGAGAGATCTTTTCCCACATAGATGGGTGAGTCTGTGGAATTCACAACCGCAGAAAGCAGATCGGGCTAATACAAGAAAGAGTTAGATATAGCTCTTGGGGCTAAAGGAATCAAAGAATCTGGGGGGAAAGTTGGAACAGGTCACTGAGTTGGATGATTGACCATGATCATATTCAATGGTGGAAGAGACTCGAAGGGCCGAATAGTCTACTCCTGTTCCTATTTTCTATTTTTCTTTAGAAAATTGCATTGCTAAAGACCGGCTTATAACCTTATTAAGTAAAATTCCCTTCCCAGAATAGAATTGATTGAATGCTGATTGATTCACTCTAAACTCTGCGAAGTGTATTCTTTTAAGTTCATGCTCCTGCCAATACTGCTCAACAGACACATGGGGCGCGATTCTCCCAACGGGAGACTGAGGGCGGAATTCTCCGCTCCCCGGAAAAATCGGGAGGGCCGTCGTGAACTCGGCCGAGTTTCACGACGGCCTCAGAGGTCGCTCCTCGACCCCTATTCTCCCCTCCCGGCGGAGCTAGGAGCGGCACTCCGTAACTCTCGGCCGCGGGGGCATCGCGCCAAGAATGACGAGGCCGGCGTGCCTAATGACGTCAGCCCGCATGCGCAGGTTGGCCGGCTCCAACCCGCGCATGTGCGGATGACGTTATGATGCTGACGGCACGAACCCACGCATGCGCGGTGGCCGTCTTTCTCCTCAGCCGCCCCGCAAGACATGGTGGATTGATCTTGCGGGGCGGCGGAGGGGAAATAGTGCATCCAATTTGGATGCCGGCCCGACAATCGGTGGGCACCAATCGTGGGCCTGTTCCCTCCCGAGCACAGTCGTGGTGTTCTTTCCTTGCTAGGCCACCTATAAGCCCCAAACGGGCTTCTCACTCCCGTTTCATGACGGCAGCGACCAGGTGTGTTTGCCGCCGTCATGAAACGGCTGCGAACGGCAGGCCGCTCGGCCCATCATGGTCGGAGAATCGCTGTTCGCCGTGAAAAACGCCGAGCGGTGATTCTTCCGAGCCGGATGGGGGGGGGGGGGGGGGGGGGGGATCACGGGGCGCGCCAGGGGCACGTGAAATTTGTCAGGGGACCCTCCCGCGATTCTCCCACCCGGCGTGGGGAACGGGGAATCGCGCCCTGAGTGCCGATGTCAGAGTGAAACCCGGAGTGTTTCACTCCGGCGTCGGAGGCTGCTCCTTGTCCCCCTATTCTCTCCCCCCCCCCCCCCAGGGAGCTAGGAGCGGCGGTGCGTGAATCCCGAACGCCCGGCCTTGACGCTTGCGTCAAAGCGGCGCGCCTGGAATGACGTGGCCGGTGGTGCCGAAGTGACGTCAGCCGCGCATGTGCAGATTGGCCGGCTCCATCCCACGCATGCGCGGTTGCCGTCTTCCCCTCCGCTGACCCCGCAAGACATGGCGGCTTGATCTTGCGGGACGGTGGAGGGAAAAGAGTGCGTCGTTTACAGACGCCGGCCCGACGATCGGTGGGCACCGATCACGGGCCAGACATCTGCTGAGCACGCCCGTGGTGCTCGATCCTCCCTCCGCCCCCCACTGGCCCCACGCTCACCTGTCGCATGCTGTTCACGCCGGCAGCGACCAGGTGTGGTTGGGTTCGGTTGGCCGCTCGGCGTGAGAAACAGCGAGCAGCGATTCTCCAAGCGGCCTGTCGCAAAACGCGACACGCCATTTTGGGGGGGGTGGGAGAATCGCGGGGGGTGCCATGGCGCTTGGCGTGATTCGCTCGACCCTCCCGCGATTCTCCCACCCGGCGTGGGGAGCAGAAAATCGCGCCCAGGGTACCATCCTGCTGCTGCTGGTGTCCAAGCCCTGCAAGTACCATTTCCACCCATTACATTTAACCCACTAAAAACATGCTATTGAAACTAACTGCGGCACAACTGTTGAAGACAGAAATAGGAAGTTCGGTGGGGCACAAGATCTGCCTGGCCAATTTTACCTCAGATATCAGAGAGTCTGCCACATAATTTAAAATAAACTATCAACTTAGCAGCTACTTGCTTTGCTGTAAAAATCAATAAGCTGCCTACTAAGTCATCTTACATCACTGATTATCTATCATAGGATGAACTTATGCATTGGAAACTGTAAATAAAAACTTACTTTTCAAATCTTATATTTTGTTCAAAGCAAAAAAGGAGCCTAAATGAAGGTAAATGAATCCTGTTAGTTTAATAGTGATTGTGACCGCTAGTATTGTATGTGTTGAATGAAAGAGTCTCATTCACCAGGCTCGATCAACTCTACTGGGTGGACCACATTGTCCGCATGTCTGACTCGAGACTCCCAAAATAAGTGCCATACTTGGAGCTTTGACATGGCAAGTGAGCCCCATGGGGGGGGGGGGGGGGGGGGGGGGGGGGGGGCAGACAAAATGCTTCAAGGGCGACCTCAAAACCTCCTTGAGAAAGTGCAACATCTCCACTCATACCTGTGAATCCCCAGCTCAGGAACACCTAGAGTGGAGGAAATGCATCTGCAAAGCAGCTGAACACCCCAAGTTTCATCACTGAGAGCGAGCTGAAGCTAAGCTTCGATGGTGAATGGAGCGCGTGGCAACCAGGCACCCACCCACCCATTCCTCCAACCACAGTCTTCCCCACCCATGACAGAGACTGTAGGTCGTGCCCTGACTCCTCAGCCCTCTATGAATTTATTTTAGCATGGAAGTAAGTCATCCTCAGCCCCGAGGGACTGACTAAGTAGACGAAGAAGAACCTCATATACATTGGGCGGTAAGCGGATTTTACTAGCTGACTGTGCACATTGCTGCTATCAAGCTTCATCCTGTAAGAATGTCTAAAAACCTAAGGCCAAGCAATATTCCTCTGTTAATCTATCCTGTATTCTAATTGGTACGTATCTGTAATTTTTTAAGTTAAGCAATTGTTAAAGCTAATGAGACTTCTGATTGAATTTTAATTGTTTTTGAAAGAAGAACTTTGTCCTTCAAAGTTTTCTGAAATAATTAAATACAGGCATTGGCAGTTGGAATGGATAAAGAGACCTCATCAACCACTTTTTCTTAATTGAGAAAATTTAAAAGAAATGCATGACAAATTTCAGGTTAGATCATTCTAAAAACAAAAACCCTGGGGCTTCAGAGTTATTGAATATGAAAAGGTTTGAATAATGTACGTCTTTAGCATATTGAAGATCTTTTTCACTTTTATGATCTATTCACGATTGGTATTCGGATGATTTCTGTAGCTGCTTTGTAAGTAAGTTTATCACAGTGAAACAAAGAGTAATCCTATGAAGTATTTAACATTAATATTGAGGCTGTTGGTGGTTTAATGTTGTTCTTGTCTAAAGCCAGGCCCACTCACATCAGATTGGCGATGAACTATGAAATATTCCGTATGTTGCCTTGCCAATGATTTAAATATAGTTATATGCAAATATTCATGATAATCGTCATCCAATAATACAATTGACAATTCAGTAATCTTTGTCCTCTGAAAGTATTGAGTCAATCATTCCCAAGAACATTCTCTTCTGCACCACTGTTGATGGCAATCCTTTATTTATGCACACATTTCATGCTTCCCTCATAATGTGCATTAGTCATATATATCCATGTAAAAATTCAAACCTAATTCCTTAACCCATCCACTAAAGCAACATTTACATTGATATAGTGCTTTTAACATAAAAAAAAGCACAGGATGCTTCACAAGAACTAAATTTTAAGGCGAGTCTTAAAATGAAAAGGAGGAATGAAGGGATTTAGTGAGGGGATTCACAGTTTTCGGCCCCAGTGGCTGACGGTCAGTGTTGCTGATGGGGAGCATGGTAGCACAATGGCTAGCATTGTTGCTTCACAGCGCCAGGGTCCCGGGTCCACTTCCCGGCTTGCGTCACTGTCTTTTCTGGGGTGTCTGGCGGGTTCCTCTAGCTAGGGGTTCCCTTAGGCCAGGGGTGGGCAAAATGCGGCCCACCAAGATCAAGTCATAAAAAAAAAAATTTTTTTTTTTAAATTTAAAAAAAAATTTTTTTTTTTGTAAGGTTAATGTGGGGGGCTGTTGGGTTACTGGTATAGGTGGATACGTTGACTTGAGTAGGGTGATCATTGCTCGGCACAACATCGAGGGCCGAAGGGCCTGTTCTGTGCTGTACTGTTCTATGTTCTATATGAGGCGCCCAGAATCATATCCGGGTGAAGCGCCATTTTTGTAAAGTAGAGATAAAGAGGGCTAAAGGCAGGATGCCGCCGGGGGAAGCGCTGAGGTATATGCTGCACGCTAATTGGTTACAACCGGGACTATTAATACTATGCGGGCCTTTAAAATTGTGAATTTCTGAATGTGGCCCTTGCACGGAAAAGTTTGCCCACCCCTGCCTTAGGCGGTCTCTGTGAGGGATCCCTTTAGTTAGGGGGTCCCTGTGGGTGGGGGGTTCCCTCTAGTTAGGAGGTCTCTGCGGAGGCCCCTTTAGTTATGGGGTCCCTCTGGGGTGTCCCTCTGAGTTAGGGGGTCTCTGTTGGGGGTTTCCTGAGTTAGAAAGTCCCTGGGGGCTCCTTTATTTTAGGAGATCACAGGTCGGGGGGCGTTGGTGACGGGGTAGCACAGTGGTTAGCACTGTTGCTTCACAGTGCCAGGGTCCCAGGTTCGATTCCCAGCTAGGGTCACTGTCTGTGCGGAGTCTGCACGTTCCCCCCTTGTCTATGTGGGTTTCCTCTGGGTGCTCCGGTTTCCACCCTCAAGTCCCAAAAGACATGCTTGTTAGGTGAATTGGACATTCTGAATTCTCCCTCAGTGTACCCAAACAGGCACCGGAATGTGGTGACAAAGGAATTTTCACAGTAACTTGATTGCAGTGTTAATGTAAGCCTACTTGTGACAATAATAAGGATTATTATTATTAATTCCTGGCCACGTGATTCCCGACCCAGAGGTCTGGAGAATTGTGAAGGCCCAGAGGATCTGCTGCCGGGTCGGCTAAGTGGATGCAAATGGGTCATTAGCATCCTCCCACTTTCCCCCTGGTGCAAACTCTGATCCCGCCATCAGTGGGGAGCGGAGTCTCCCGGCGGGTGCTGATCCCAACTTTTCTCGGACGCCCAATTCTCCGCCGCATCGGTGACCCTACTGAGGTCAGCGGGGAATCTAGCCCATACAGTGGCTATACTTAGAAAAGTACTTCATGAGGTAGTGAAAGCTGTGTTCTAAATTTAAGTTTCTTCTTTTTTAACCAGGAGCTATGTGGGTCTGCAAGGAAAGGGGAATGAGTGAGTGGGACATAGATCAGAATACAATATAGGCAGCACCATTTTGGATGTTAGTTATGGAGGTGGAAGTAAGCATCTTTGTGGTGAAGGGGATTTGGTGTTGAGAGCTCCAATTCAATTAAATCAGGTAGCAAGGCTTGTTTAATTTGAGACAGTGGTCAGAGAGAGGGTTTGAAACAATGGTGATGGCACAGAGTTTTGGCAGCAGGTGGAAAAAATAGTTTTGGTCTTCCTTCTGCTTAACTGGAGAAAATTACAGTCCATTCAGGAGTGTATGTCAGACAAATAGTTTAACACGCCCAGGTAGTGGAGGGATCATGAGAAGTGGTGTAGAGGGAGGATAAGTATTGTCAACATACATGTGGAAGTTAATCATGTCTGTGCATTGCCAAGGGGAAGCAGCCAGCTGGAAAAGAAGAGGAGGTGAAGTACAGATCCATGAGGGACTCTCCAGGTAAGGGAGAGAAGTCTTTGCTTGAGATGCCCTGGACAACACAACCACAGAGGGTCATCCAAGTATTATGGAAAGGGTAAAAACCTAATTGGAGAGGTTCAAAAATTGTGGTTGGAGAAAGAATGCAGAGGTTTGGGAAGCCTAAATACATTTATGGACTTTGGAGGTGAAAGATTGGGGATGAGATGATAGTTTGCAAGAATTGAGAATTTGAAGGTCAAGGTAATAAAGCTTTTTGAAGGGAATGGGGACAGGACCTATAGAAAGGGAATTGTTTATAATGTCAGCTAGCGAGGCATTCAGTGAAGGTGATGTGCTGAGCAGACGCACATCAGGTGGCTCCCCTCCCAAGTAGAACCAAAAAAGTTACTTTCAGAAAAACCTGGTCTGAAAAATCAACGGAAAACAACTCTAACAGAGAAGAAGATACAATGGAGAAGAAGATGCCGGCGAATGGAAGCTCGAGGGGCCGAGGAGAGTGCAGAAGTGTCGGAAAGGGTGGACGGATGAGCCAGTGGACCCACGAGGCAAGGTGGAAGCTCAGGCTGCCAAGAGCGGGAAAGACCAGTGACCTGAGCACCGGCACCGACACCAGCACCAGCCTCCCCCTCCCCACCCGGGGATGAGTGGAGGATCTTCCTAAAAACGGTGCTGGCCGAAATGAAGGAGGCAATAAAAACTGAGATCCAGGCACTGGTGGTGGTGACGGAGGCGTTGGTCTCCCTCCAGCGCACCATCGATGGTCTGGGGAAGAAAATGGAGGACAAGGAAAAGACAATCCAGGATCTCAAGAGAGCCTTGATGGACCAGAGTGACAGGAGGCCCAGGGGAGTTTGAAGGGAAAGGTCGAGGACCAGGAGAACAGGTCCCGGTGGCAGAACATGCGAATTGTAGGTCTGTTGGAAGGCATCGAAGGCAGAGACCCGAAAGACTATACCGCCCAAATTCTGGTCAAAGTAGTCGGGAGAGACAGTTTCCCAACACCCCAGAACTCAACAGTGCCCGCTGGTCACTCAGACCGAAGCACTAAACAGGGGAACAGCCGAGAGTGATTATAGCGAAGCTGCACTGATCCCAGGATCGGGAAAGGATTCTGCGGTGGGTCAGGCAAACGAAGGCAAGCTTGTGGAAAGTGCACGGAATCCGGGTCTACCAAGATATTGGGGCAGACCTGGCAAAGAAAATGTCCCAGTTTAACAAGGCAAAGTCGGCGCTCTGCAAAAGTGGGATGCGATTCAGCATGTCATTCCCGGCCGGACTCTGGGTCACGTACCAGAGCAAAGAACATTAGTTTAATACTACGGCAGAAGCAAACAATTTTGTGCGGACTAATGGCCTGGACAGAAAATAAACGGCAGCGGTGAAGGCAAATTGGGGGAGAATCGCTCAAAAGAGACAGAACCAGAGACTGTGGTCTTATAGTGTTTGCACGGGACTGTACTGCCTCGTTCTGAACAGAGAGACTGCGTACAGGAGAGAGCGAGGACAGGGAAATTAGATGAGGGGGTGGATGGGGGACTACAGGCAGTCAGAGAACACAGGCAAAGGGCTAGATCAGCCCTGGGAGGGGGGCCACTGTACTAGCAGGGAGGGCTAGCACAGGCAGTAAGGGGGGTCACGGCGCAACGCTCGGTGGAGAGGGAGCATCTGGACAGGGGGGGCAGGGGGGTTGGCACAGCAGGAGGGAGAGGAAACATGGGGGGGAACAGGGAGGGGGAGACACGGGAAGGGGGGGCAGAGGGGGAGGGAGTAGCACACAACATACAGGGCACAGAACGTAGAAAAATAGTTTGCAACCGGATAGGCTTGGGCAGGCAGGAAGCAGGTCAAGGAAACAAGATGGCTCAGCAAACAGCCACTTTGGGGGTTCCCAAAACAAAGGGAAACCCAGGAGTGCAGGGGCACACCCACGTGGCGTACGCACAGTTGGCGGCCATATTGCGAGCCCCTTGGACAAAGGGAAACCCCGGAGCGCTGGGGCCCGACCTCATGTCGAAAACGGTGACGGTGGCCATTTTGGACGGCCCCCTAACAAAGGGAAACCCGTCCGGTGCAGGGGCACGTCCACCAGGTAAGTATGGTTGATCCCGCAGGAACGGGGGCACAGAAGCCCTCCATCAGGATAGTCACCTGGAATGTCAGGGGACTTAATGGTCCGGTGAAAAGATCCAGAGTCCTCACTCACTTAAGAAGCCTGAAGGCAGACATAATCTTCCTGCAGGAGAAACACCTGAGGGAGAAGGACAGACTGTTGGTAGTGTGGTGAGATAACCACTGTAGTTATGTGTACTGCAGTAGGGGGATGTATGCCTGTACCTGTAATACAGGTTCCTCCGGTCAGCCCCTGCCGGCTAGCTCCGCCCACAGGGAGCTTGTGTATAAATATGTATGAGAGCTGCTCAGACCCTCAGTCTACAGTTGCGGATGGAGGGACAACATCGTACAGCAATAAAGCCTCTATTGTACTAGTCTCTCGGCTTTGAGTATAATTGTTAGCGCCACAGGTAGGAGAGGCCTGGGTGGGGCAGATATACCATTCATGCTACGGGACAAGGGCTAGGGGTGTAGCTATTCTGATTAGTTAGAGGGCGAGGTTTACGGAGACCAGGACAGTTACGGACCAAAGGGGGGGTCGGGATGTCATGGTCAGTGGTGTCCTAGATGGGACACCGGTGGTACTGGTAAATGTATATGCGCCAAACTGGGATGACACAGACTTAATAAAGAAGACCATGGCGGAAATCCCCGACATCGGTACATACCGACTGATTAGGGGGGGCGACTTTTACTGCGTGCAGGACCCGTTGACCGACCAATCAAACCCCAGAATGGGGAAAAAGAGAGGCATGGCTAGGGAACTGGGAACATTCATGGAACAGATGAGGGCAGTGGACCCATGGAGGCTCCTGCTTCCCGGCGAGAGGGAATTCTCGTTCTTCTCACCGGTCCACAAGGTACACACCAGGATCGACTTCTTTGCAGTGGGGAAATCGGTGCTTTCAGGAATAGTAGGAGCTGAATACTCCGCAATAATCATCTCCGACCATGTTCCACACTACTTGGATATGAGGTTGGAGATAGGTCGTGCCCAATGCCCCACATGGAGGTTGGACATGGACCTCTTGGCCGACAAGGCCTTCCGCCAGATAACATCACAGGCCATTTGTGACTACGTGACTAACAACCTGAACGGGAAAGTCTCACCTTCCACATTCTGGGAGGCTCTAAAAGCCGTGATCAGAGGGGAAATTATAGCCTACAAGGCGCGCAGAGAGAGGGAAGAGAGGGCAGTCAGGCAACAGCTGATTGATTCCATCCTGCAGGTTGGCAGAAAGTACTCCGAGGCCCCGACTGTAGAGCTTCTGATGGCGAGGAAAAAAACTACAAATGGACTTTAACCTGTTATCCACAGGGAAAGCAGTACACCCACTCCGCCAGACACGGGGATCTTTTACAAACACGGAGAAAAGGCTGGCCGTCTACTGGCTCACCAGCTGAGAAAGCAGGCAGCCACAAGGGAAATAGCACAGGTAAAAGACAGCAGAGACACCTGGTAACAGAACCAAATGAGGCCACCCAGGAATTCGAAACCTTCTATCTAGGGCTATACACCTCTGAACCCACCGACAGAGTTGCGGGGTTGAAACAGTTCCTCGATGGACTAGACATGCCAGTTGTGGGGGAGGACAGATGGGGGAAACTGGAAGCACCAATAGATCTAGGGGAAATCAAGGAGAACATCAGCTCCTTGCAGACGGGGAAGGCACCGGGATCCGATGGTTTCCCAGTAGACATCTATAAAGAAATTTGCACCGGTCCTGGCCCCAGAGTTAAGGGACATGTTCACAGACCCGCTGGCGAGGGGCACCCTGCCTCCTACGTTAACACAGGCCATGATATTGCTGATATCCAAAAAAGACAAAGACCGGATGGAATGCGGTGCGTACATACGCCATTTCACTGCTGAATGTAGATGCAATGATACTCACAAAGGTCCTGAGTAAAAGGCTGGAGAACTGTGTACCAGAGGTGGTCGCTGAGGCCAAGGGGGCTTTGTCACGTTTAGGCAACTTACTGCGAACCTCAGGCGGCTGATGAATGTAATAATGAGGTCCCCATGGGGAGAGAACACTGATGTGTTGGGTGCTCTGGATCCGTGGAACACATGCATAGAATTACATAGAATTTACATTGCAGAAGGAGGCCATTCGGCCCATCGAGTCTGCACCGGCTCTTGGAAAGGGCACCCTACCCAAGGTTAACACCTCCACCCTATCCCCATAACCCAGTAACCCCACCCAACACTAAGGGCAATTTTGGACACTAAGGGCAATTTATCATGGCCAATCCACCTAACCTGCACATCTTTGGACTGTGGGAGGAAACCGGAGCACCCAGAGGAAACCCACGCACATACGGGGAGGATGTGCAGACTCTACACAGACAGTGACCCAAGCCGGAATCGAACCTGGGACCCTGGAGCTGTGAAGCGATTGTGCTATCCACAATGCTACCGTGCTGCCCAACACTTATAATAGTGCAACACTATTTTATTAAACTATAAACTGTTGAACATACTCTTACTGTGGGTTAACATGATGTTAGATTGAACTAAAGACCTGTGCCTATCCTAACCAGTCTAATCACTCAGCACATGGTGAGGATCTGTGCTGTAAACTGTGTACTTCTGAAAGGCTGCATCCTGAATGTGCGGGAGAACTGATGCCCTCTGTCTTTATAGTGAGTGTGCTCTAACTGGTGATTGGCTGCTGTGTTATGCATGTTGATTGGTCCTCCTGTATGTCCATCAGTGTGTGTGTCTGCACCATGATATACTAGTGTATATTATGACAAACACCAGAGGTGATCGTATCCCTGGACGCAGAAAAGGCCTTCGACAGAGTCGAATGGAAGTACCTCCTCTAGGTACTGAAGTGGTTTGGGCCAGGAGCAGGATTCACCACCGAGGTGAAACTCCCATACAATATCCCCAAGGCAAGCATTTGAACCAACACCACCTGCTCTGAATGTGTCCAGCTGCACAGAAGCACTCAGCAGGGATACCCACTGTCCCCACTCACGTTTGTCCTCGCAATTGAACTCCTGGCGATCGCACTGCGAGACGCGAAAATCTGGAAGGGCATTCAAAGGGGAGGCAGAGAGCACAGAGTCTCACTTTATTTGGATGACCTGTGCCTCTAATATCTCGGAACCGTAGGAAGGCCTGAGAGCAATCATGCAGCTCCTGAAAGAGATCGGAAGCTTCCCGGGTTATAAACCCATCTTGGAGGGCAGCATGGTGGCGTGGTGATTAGCACTGCAGTCTCACAGCGCTGAGGTCCCAGGTTCGATCCCGGCTCTGGGTCACTGTCCGTGTCAAGTTTGCACATTCTCCCCCGTGTTTGCGTGGGTTTCACCCCCACAACCCAAAAGATGTACAGGTTAGGTGGATTGGCCACGCTAAACTGCCTCTTAATTGGAAAGAATGAATTGGGCACTCTAAATTTTAAGCAAACAAAAAATAAATAAATAAATAAACTCATCCTGGGCAAGAGTGAGGCATTCGCAGTGAACCCAAATGGAGGAGGGACAGAGCAGGAGGGACTCCCATTCAAACTATGCCAAAACAAATTCCTTTACCTGGGGATGCAAATAGCCTGGGACTGGACAGAGATCCATAAGTGGAATCTAACAATCCTGGCAGAGGAAGTCAAAAAGGACCTGCAGAGGTGGGACACGCTCCCACTCTCCCTGGTGGGGAGGGTACAGAAGATTAAAATGAACATACAGCCGAGGTTCCTCTTCCTGCTCAGATCAATAACAATCTTCATCCCCAAGACCTTCTTCCACAACATAGACAAAATAATCATGATGTTTGTGTGCGGGAGTAAGAACCCAAGAGTCCCCAAATCAACACAGCAGAGGAGAAAAGACAGGGGGAACCTGGCACTACCACTAGGCAGCTACGGCAGAGAGAGTGAGGGAATGGATACGCAAGCCCACCACAGAATGGGTGCAGATGGAGTCTTCCTGCAAGGGAACGACCCTCTTGGCACTTACCATGGCATCGCTCCCATCCCCTCCCAATGAAACGCACACCCTGTCCAATGGTGGTAGCTACACTAAGGATATGGAACCAGATGAGGCAACATTTCGGTCTGACCAAGATGTCCCCCATGTCCCTCATCTGTGGAAACCACAAGTTCCCACCAGCCATGCTAGACACCAATTTTTTAAAATGCAGACAGACGGGGGAACGCTAACAATCAGAGACTTTTACACGGGGGACAGACTAACGACACTGAGCGAACTGACGGAGGAGCTGGAACGACCGACAGGACAGGAACTTAGACACCTACAGGTAAAGCACTTTCTCCGCAAGGAGACAGTCAGATACCGCAGGCCCCCGGGAACCACATTACTAGAGGACCTGATAAACACGGACAGTAAGGAAGGGGGAAACTGCGGGAAAATCTGTGGATAGCTGTTGGACACGGCAAGACTTACACTGGCTGAAGCCAGACAAAAATGGGGGAAGAACTGGGGACCGAAGTGGGCTGGGGACTCTGAAGCAAAGCACTGACCATGGCCAACTCCACCTCTTCCTGCACAAAGCTCAGCCTCATGCAGTTTAAAGTGATGTACAGAGCTTACCAAACCAGAACTCGAATGAGCAGGTTCTTCCCAGAGGTGGAGGTTAAATGTGAACAGTGCCAGGGAGGCCCGGCTAACCACACCGTTGTGGAGCTTGCCCCAGACTTGTAGGGTTCTGGACAGCCTTCTTCGAGGCAATGTCCAAAGTTGTGGGGGTGAGGGTGGAGCCGTGCCCGAGAGTGTCAATCTTCAGGCTATCAGAATAGCCAAATCTACGCATGGGGAAGAGGGCTGATGCCCTAGCTTTTGCTTTTCTAATGACACGCCGGAGAATCTTGCTCGGCTGGCGATCAGCAGCACCACCCAAAACTGAAGATTGGCTGGCAGACCTGCTGGAATTTTTCCACCTGAAGAAGATCAAATACACTATCCGCGGATCGGTAGAAGGGGTCCTCAAAGCAAGGGGGCAGTTCGTCGGCCTGTTCTAAGACCTGTTCAAAGCCAATAGTGAGTAGGGTAAAAGTAAGTGATGGGAGAAGATAGACAGGGACACACAACTCTGGGAGGAGGGGGTGAGGAAGAGAGGAGGAAACTCAGGGGAACTACAGGGAGAAGGCAGAAGAAGGGGATGCCAAGGAGGGGTCAGGGAGGGGGGAGGTGGTGGGGAGAAGGGAAAGGGGAGCAGGAAATACCAAGACTGACAATATGTATAGAAGTACCACATGTGCTGTAAATATTAAATGTAAAGTGTCACTGTATATAAATTGAAAATACCAAAACAAATATATATTTTTGAATAGTATTATCCAGCTAAGAAGAGATTTCCAGTTGGGGTAAGATCTGAAGGAAAGAAGAGGCTTCATAATGAATGATTCGCGTAATGGTATTCCTTGATGTGCAGCATGGTAGCACAGTGGTTAGCACTGTTGCTTCACAGCGCCGGGTCCCAGGTTCGGTTCGATTCCCGGCTTGGGTCACTGCCTGTGCGGAGTCTGCACGTTCTCCCTGTGTCTGCATTGGTTTCCTCCGGGGGCACCGGTTTCCTCCCACAAGTCCTGAAAGACGTGCTTATTATGTGATTTGGAATTCTGAATTCTCACTCTGTGTACCCGAACAGGGCCTGGAATGTGGCGATTGGGAGGTTTTCACAGTAACTTCATTGCAGTGAATATGTAAGCCTACTTGTGACAATAAAGATTATTATTATTATTATTATTAATTGCCATGTGGCAAGACTGCATATCATGCAGATCTTTCACTCCGGAGATGTATTTGTTTTGTTTGTTAGTGCCTTGCAATTAGCATTTTCTGCAATGTCTTCAGCTGTGGACAACAGATGTTTGTTTTTAGTCACTTTGTTGGCGACATCACAAAAGTGGAAAAAAGTGAAGTTTTTTTTAATTAAATGTGTCAGCGAACATGGGGACATGATAGTGATGGTGTTACTTCGCAACTTAGTGCGAATGCAGTCAAGGGAAAAAGAGGTAAGTTTCACAGTCAAAATGAGCTCTGAAAGGGTACATGAGAGAGGAGGGAAACTGGAGACAGGAGGAGGATCAAAAAGGACCCTTGGAGAATAATGACCTTGTTGGTCAAGGGGTTAAAGAAGAATCAACAAAGGCAGCTGAGTGGATGGTCATCTTCATGACAAAGAAACCTAGGGGCTTGAATTTGCAGTTTGGTAGGGGCTTGGTTCCTGCCATCCAAGTAGTTAGCAGGGAATGCATCCCTGCCCACTCCAGCAGGCCCAATACCATTTCTCGTGCCAACAAATGTTGATTGACAGAAGGCAATCTGCCCATCACTGAGAGGAAGTCCCACTCTGGAGACCTGCTGACCAATTTGATTGAGCAAAGCTAAGTGTCAGGGGGCAGGGGGTGAAGTGTGGCAATGTAGGAAAGGACTGGGGGCTCATAAGGGGGGGTGAACAGCATGTTGGGGTTAGGTTGGGCATGGGGGGGTAGAGTGATCCAGAGACCTGTGGGACCTAATCCACCCCCCTGCCCCTTTCTGTGACCCCCCTGGCTCTTTCCTAAACCTCAGAACCTGCTAGTCAGGAGGGGAGTGTAAGGTTCTGGCCATGCATTCCTCATAGTTATTGGAGGCAAAGAAAAATGATCCAGGGAACAAGGGTGTATAGAGTTCTTGTTATTGGAGAACAGAGATTATTTCGTTCTCCAGGACGATTCTGCGGTTGGGATGATTTTTGCAGAGGAACGCCGAGAGCTATATGACAGATAACCTCATATCTCCACACGTTAAACTTATGTGCAAATTAGGTGCAATATTGGGGTAACAGGATGAGAGAGAGCAGAAGTCTTATTTTAACGAGCTGGCCTGTTTGGTATCATCAGTAAGTCTTATATCACTCCTTTACATTGGTTATGAAAACCTTGCAATTGTGTGTCTTTTCTAACGGGGAAAACATCCCAATGCTCCACAGAGGAGGAACAGCAGGGCATCTCGCAGATTTCCATTTGTCACTGCCTTTTGGCCAGAACATTTCCATTTATTAGCAACTTCTGCTTTTTATTGCTTTATTGCTTTCAACGTGAATGGACTAATTGCCCATCAATTGGGTGAGTTTTTGTCAGTCCTTCGCATCTCATACTTGGAATTGTAACAAATCCAATTTGAAAATCTAGAAGGTGTACCCTTCGGATTGCCTCAGTTGCCCGTCTGTTGCCAGTCTGTTACTCCCAAGATCTGCAGCAAATTTGTTAGGTATAACCTCATATTCCCCAAACCATTTGGGCTCCACGTTAATGGCTTTGCTCTGTTCAGATGAACACTAACTGACAACCTTCAAAGTGTACTAATGAATACTAGCACATAAAGTCGCACACATTGACAGAGGTCATTTGGCTGCTTAGGTTTGCTAAAAAGACCATTTCACACAATTTCATCTAATCTATCATTGATGGCTTAATTTAAAACTGCTGAGAGATTACAGTACCTTCAGGTTCGTGACAAATGTTTTCTCTGTAAGTAAAATTATTTTCCAGTGTTTCTTCAGCCCACCTTGTGGCCAAGGCAAAGGAAAAATGTATTCAATAATATTCCAAAAGTGTACACATTTCAACCTTTCAAATTTAACACTGCTGAAACAAGAGGGATTTTGCTTTAAAATTAACCAATCTGGCATTTGACATGTATATTCAGGGGAATGTATAAAGTTCCATTTTAGAAGAAAGAGCATTTGACAGGGTCTAATTTTGCCTTTGAAAGCTGACAGGTAACGAGTTTTTACATCAATCTATGCATATGACATGCTCGACAATAAACCCACTCAGCGGTATGATGCACTTTTCAATCATTCTATCAAGTATCTGCAACAACAATGCATCCAAGTGCCACACAACATTACTTTAAAAGTCAAAGTTAATGATTTATACAACACAGCATCAATGTAAAACACCCACTCTCTACTTTTATCTTTTATAAAAAAATAAAAAAAAGAACACACAAGCATTTTCTAATACTTTTTAAAAAAAAATTTCAATAGCCAGGACTGAATATTTCATTTGTTTAATTGCAGTTAAATATATTATAGTTATTGTCGCGGAATTAAAGATCAGCCTGTACCTTGATGGCATCATGGGGAAGAAGTTCTTTTGCAGGGAGTGCAGATAATAAAGATGTGCTGTCCCATCCAGCTAATTGTGCCTGTTTTGTTGGAGTGTGCCATTTAGGCATGTGTTCATGCAAGTTTGATGCCGGGAAATGATTCTGCCCCACGCCCCCAACTCCGTACCACGATCCCATAATGGAAAGTGGAAAGACTACAATTATCTGATAGCTTCTTGACTTCAACAGGACATAAAATATACACTAATAAAACATTTTTAGTTGAAATGCTTGGGAGGCAGAAACACGATGGAAGGCTATTCATGATCTGACTTCCTCTCAGCTAAGGATGTGGCCACTGCTCCCCTTCGATTCACACTATTATCAGAGAATCATAGATTTTACAGTGCAGAAGGAGGCCATTCGGCCCATCGAGTCGGCACAGCCTCGATTAGAAACCCCACAATTTGAGACCTGAGGGAGTGATCCTTCCCTCTTGTGAGCCACACCAGGTCCATGTTCAGGAATACGCGCCATGGCCAATGGCACAAATGGCAAATTTTTAGTGGTGATGGCGAAAGCGATAGAACCTCGAGGGACAACATCGGCTTTCAGACAAACTTCTGTTTCCCTTAAGCACACATGGGGAAGGCAACAGGAAACCATCTTGTGTATTCTTTTCCCTCATGACGTTGGTCATTGCTCATTGAAATTGAAAACGGCAGTCAATTATGAGCTACGGAAGGTGAAAGCAAAGGTCTGTGAGATGCAGGGGCAGATTTACAATGAAACACATCGTGCCTGGGCACAGGACCCCGATCGAAGAGTAGTGAATCTTTGGAATTCTTTGCCCGAGGAAACTGCGAAGGCCGAGTCCTTGAACATTTTCAAGGTTCAGATCGATGGGTTTTTAATCAGTAGGGAAGCTAAGGGTTACAGAGAGAGGCAGGAAAGTGGAATTAGTGAGTGTTAAACCAGCCATGATACTATTAAATGGCAGAGCAGGCTCGAAGGGCTGAATGATCTACTCCTGTTCTTATGTTCTTATGGTGGCCACTCCCTCTGTGAGCGCTATCAGCTTCACCAAAATTATCACACCAAAAGTGTGCGCAGATGTGGTGAATCACAATCCTAGTAATTCACACTGTGTTATATTGTATGTGTTGTGTCTCTGTAAGCTTGGTATACGAGCAGTTGCGCGGCTCTGCACATAGCGGGGGAGATGAGGAGTTTGTACTGGGCTCCACCCTTGGCTTTGCCCATGGTTCTGCCCATGGCTCCTCCCACTAACTGGAAGTATAGAGATCTGCAGTTGTGAGTCTGCTGCCAGTTCATCTCGTCGCAGGCAGGCTCAGTTGTAAGACTATTAAAACCACTGTTCACTTCCAACCACGTGTCCTGGGAATTGATGGCCACATCAATTTAATAGTCTTAGGAAACTTGAAGAAAACGACTATGGAATCAGCCCTCAACCCTGATCGACTAGAACTCGACCCGCAGGCTGCAGAGGCGAAATAAATCTTTCAACACTGGCTCAGATGTTTCAAGGCCTACCTGGCTGAATCAAGCCCATCAGAAACTACAGAGGAGCAGAAACTCAGTCCTACTGCACGCAAGGGTGAGCCACCGTATCTCTACTCAACTTAACAGTATTACCTCGTATACGGAGGCCCTAGCCATGCTAGATCGAATGTACGTGAGGCCCATCAACGAGGTCTACGCGCGGCACATTTTTACGACCCGCCGCCAGCACCCCGCGGAGTCGTTGGATTAATTCCTGCGGGATTTAAAAGCTTTAGCTCGGGACTGTAATTACCAAGCTGTATCAGCCGAACAGCATATGGAGCTCGCTGTCAGAGATGTGTACGTGGCAGGGCTCAGGTCAAACTATGTGCGCCAGCGGTTGCTTGAAAAAGGTACCCAGAACTTGGAGGACACTGTAGAATTGGCTACTACCATGGAGATCTCGATCCGCAGCCTCATCTCGTTCCTCGCGGACCAAGCGACCCCATCCTGGGCCCCCAATCAGTGACTGCCCCAGGCCTGCGCTGCACGGCCAACCACCCAATACGCAGCCCCAGTGTGCCATTTTTGCCGGCCGCCTCAGCACCCACAGCAGTACTGCCCGGCCCGCAATGCGACCTGCAGCAGCTGCGGTCGCAAAGGACACTATGCCCGGGTCTGCCTGGCGAAGTAATCCCCCTCTCCAAACTCTCCCGCAGCCCAGAGCATTCGTTTCCAAAACTCACAGGCCCGCAGGCCCCGAAATACTGCGGCCTGTACTCCAACTTTGCTCCCACCCAACACGTGCGACTCGTGGGGGCTGCCATCTCGGCAACCCCCCACCACGCGGCCGGCCACGTGCGACTCATGGGGGCCGCCATCTTGGGCACCACCTTCCTCGCCGCCCGCCATGGGCGATCCACGGGGGAGGCCATCTTGGGATCCTCTTCAAACTCTGAAACCCATCTCGAAGACTACGAACTCAGAGGGCAGTCATCACGGGGCAACTCCAGCTCAGCTGATCGAGCCACTGACTACCCGCAACTCAGCGCGGTCACGTTGGACCAGTCGCGTCCGAAACACCTCAGCAACTCAATGATGACCGTTAAAATCAACGGATACAGGACACCGTGCCTCTTTGACTCCGGGAGCACCGAGAGCTTCGTACACCCAGATCTGGTAAGATGCTGTTCACTCCCTATTTTCCCTGCATGGCAAACTATCTCCCTCGCTTCGGGCTCACATTCCGTTCACCTCCAAGGGCGCACTGCCGCGACCCTAACAATCCAGGGCATTAGCTACTCGAACTTCCAGCTATACGTACTCCCCGAACTCTGCTCCCCACTCTTACTGGGACTCGACTTCCAGTGCAACCTCAAAAGCCTCACACTCAGCTTCGGGGGGCCCTACCTCCACTCACTATCTGCAGCCTCGCTACGCTACAAATCGACCCCCATCCACTCTTTGCCAAACTCATGCAGGACTGCAAACCCGCAGCCACTTGCAGCAGGCGATACAGCCTGCAGGACAGGGTGTTTATCAGAACCAAAGTCAATAGGCTTCTATGTGAGGGGATCATAGAGGCCAGTAATAGCCCCTGGAGAGCTCAGGTAGTGGTCGTCAAGGCCGGGGAAAAATTCCGAATGGTAGTGGACTATAGCCAAACCATTAATCGGTTCACGCTCCTCGATGCGTACCCCCTCCATAGGATTGCAGACATGGTGAATCAGATCGCCCATTATAAAGTGTTCTCCACGGTGGATCTAAAGTCTGCATACCACCAGCTCCCAATCCGCCCAGAGGACCACCACTACATGGCGTTCGAGGCCGACGGCCGCCTCTTCCACTTCCTCCGGGTTCCCTTTGGCGTCACGAATGGGGTCTCGGTGTTCCAACGAGCAATGGACCGAATGGTGGACCTGTACGTGCTGTGGGCCACGTTTCCGTACTTGGACAATGTCACCATCTGCGGCCATGATCAGCAGGACTACGACGCTAACCTCCATCGATTTCTCCAGACTGCCCAGAAACTCAACCTCCCGTATAACACGGAGAAATGCGTTTTCCGCAAGACCAGGCTAGCCATCCTTGGCTATGTCGTGGAAAACTGAGTCCTGGGCCCCGACCCGAACCGTCTTACAACTCCCTCTCCTTCATTGTCCCAGGACCCTCAAAAGGTGCCTGTGGTTTTTCTCATATTATGCCCAATGGGTCCCTCAGTATGCGGACAAAGCCCGCCCACTATTTAAGGCCACACTCTTTCCTCTATCAGATGAGGCTCGCCAGGCCTTCACCTGCATCAAGGAGGACATCGCCAAAGCGGCCATGCGGGCGGTGGATGAATCCGTCCCCTTCCAGGTGGAGAGCGATGCCTCAGAGGTCGCTCTTGCAGCCACCCTAAATCAGGCAGAGAGACCAGTCGCCTTTTTCTCCCTAACCCTCTCCACTTCGGAACTTCGACACTCCTCTGTCGAAAAGGAAGCACAAGCCATCGTGGAAGGTATACGTCACTGGAGGCACTACCTCGCAGGTAGGAGGTTCACCCTCATCACTGACCAAAGATCGGTTGCCTTTATGTTTGACAACCATTACTGAAACATGGTTAAAGGATGGTCACGACTGAGAGTTAAATATCCGAGGGTATCAAACTATTCGGAAGGACAGAGTGGATGGTAAGGGAGGTGGTGTTGCTCTGTTATTTAAGGATGACATCCGGGCAATAGTAAGGGATGACATCGGTGCTATGGAGGATAAGGTTGAATCCATTTGGGTGGAAATCAGGAATAGTAAGGCGAAAAAGTCACTGATAGGAGTAGTCTATCGGCCACCAAATAGTAACGAGATGGTGGGGCAGGCAATAAACAAAGAAATAACTGATGCATGTAGAAATGGTACAGCAGTTATCATGGGGGATTTTAATCTACATGTCGATTGGTTTAACCAGGTCGGTCAAGGCAACCGTGAGGAGGAGTTTATAGAATGTATCCGCGATAGTTTCCTAGAACAGTATGTAATGGAATCTACGAGGGAACAAGCGGTCCTAGATCTTGTCCTGTGTAATGAGACAGGATTGATTCATGATCTCATAGTTAGGGATCCTCTCGGAAGGAGCGATCACAATATGGTGGAATTTAAAATACAGATGGAGGGTGAGAAAGTAAAATCAAATACTAGTGTTTTGTGTTTAAACAAAGGAGATTACAAGGGGATGAGAGAAGAACTAGCTAAGGTAGACTGGGAGCTAAGACTTTATGGTGGAACAGTTGAGGAACAGTGGAGAACCTTCCAAGCGATTTTTCACAGTGCTCAGCAAAGGTTTATACCAACAAAAAGGAAGGACGGAAGAAAGAGGGAAAATCGACCGTGGATATCTAAGGAAATAAGGGAGAGTATCAAATTGAAGGAAAAAGCATATAAAGTGGCAAAGGTTGCTGGGAGATTAGAGGACTGGGAAATCTTTAGGAGGCAACAGAAAGCTACTATAAAAGCTATAAAGAAGAGTAAACTTGCTCAGAATATAAAAACAGACAGTAAAAGTTTTTACAAATATATAAGACAAAAAAGAGTGGCTAAGGTAAATATTGGTCCTTTAGAGGATGAGAAGGGAGTTTTAATAATGGGAAATGAGGAAATGGCTGAGGAACTGAACAGGTTTTTTGGGTCAGTCTTCACAGTGGAAGACACAAATAACATGCCAGCGACTGATAGAAATGAGGCTATGACAGGTGAGGACCTTGAGAGGATTGTTATCACTAAGGAGGGAGTGATGGGCAAGCTAATGGGGCTAAAGGTAGACAAGTCTCCTGGCCCTGATGGAATGCATCCCAGAGTGCTAAAAGAGATGGCTAGGGAAATTGCAGATGCACTAGTGATAATTTACCGAAATTCACTAGACTCTGGGGTGGTCCCGGTGGATTGGAAATTAGCAAACGTGACGCCACTGTTTAAAAAAGGAGGTAGGCAGAAAGCAGGAAATTATAGGCCAGTGAGTTTAACTTCGGTAATAGGGAAGATGCTGGAATCTATCATCAAGGAAGAAATTGCGAGGCATCTGGATAGAAATTGTCCCATTGGGCAGACGCAGCATGGGTTTGTAAAAGGCAGGTCATGCCTAACTAATTTAGTGGAATTTTTTGAGGACATTACCAGTGCAGTAGATAACGGGGAGCCGATGGATGTGGTATATCTGGTTTTCCAGAAAGCCTTTGACAAGGTGCCACACAAAAGGTTGCTGCATAAGATAAAGATGCATGGCATTAAGGGTAAAGTAGTAGCATGGATAGAGGATTGGTTAATTAATAGAAAGCAAAGAGTTGGGATAAATGGGTGTTTCTCTGGTTGGCAATCAGTAGCTAGTGGTGTCCCTCAGGGATCCGTGTTGGGCCCACAATTGTTCACAAGTTACATTGATGATTTGGAGTTGGGGACCAAGGGCAATGTGTCCAAGTTTGCAGATGACACTAAGATGAGTGGTAAAGCGAAAAGTGCAGAGGATACTGGAAGTCTGCAGAGGGATTTGGATAGGTTAAGTGAATGGGCTCGGGTCTGGCAGATGGAATACAATGTTGACAAATGTGAGGTTATCCATTTTGGTAGGAATAACAGCACACGGGATTATTATTTAAACGATAAAATATTAAAGCATGCCGCTGTTCAGAGAGACTTGGGTGTGCTAGTGCATGAGTCACAGAAGGTTGGTTCACAAGTGCAACAGGTGATTAAGAAGGCAAATGGAATTTTGTCCTTCATTGCTAGAGGGATGGAGTTTAAGACTCGGGAGGTTATGTTGCAATTGTATAAGGTGTTAGTGCGGCCACACCTGGAGTATTGTGTTCAGTTTTGGTCTCCTTACTTGAGAAAGGACGTACTGGCGCTGGAGGGTGTGCAGAGGAGATTCACTAGGTTAATCCCAGAGCTGAGGGGTTGGATTATGAGGAGAGGTTGAGAGGACTGGGACTGTACTCGTTGGAATTTAGAAGGATGAGGGAGGATCTTATAGAAACATTTAAAATTATGAAGGGAATAGATAGGATAGATGCGGGCAGGTTGTTTCCACTGGCGGGTGACAGCAGAACTAGGGGACATAGCCTCAAAATAAGGGGAAGTAGATTTAGGACTGAGTTTAGGAGGAACTTCTTCACCCAAAGGGTTGTGAATCTATGGAATTCCTTGCCCAGTGAAGCAGTTGAGGCTCCTTCATTACATGTTTTTAAGGTAAAGATAGATAGTTTTTTGAAGAATAAAGGGATTAAGGGTTATGGTGTTCGGGCCGGAAAGTGGAGCTGAGTCCACAAAAGATCAGCCATGATCTAATTGAATGGCGGAGCAGGCTCGAGGGGCCAGATGGCCTACTCCTGCTCCTAGTTCTTATGTTCTTATGTTCTTAACTCACAAAGAGGCAAAATTAAAAACGATAAGATCCTACGGTGGAGGATCGAACTCTCCACCTACAAGTACGATATCAGGTACCGACCGGGGAAGCTCAACGAGCCCCCAGATGCCCTGTCCCACAGCACGTGCGCCAGCGCGCAAGACGACCGCCTGAAAGCTATCCACAATGACCACTGCCACCCGGGGGTCACCCTGCTCGCCCACTACGTCAAAGCCCGAAATGTGCTTTTCTCCACCGAGGAGGTAAAAGCCATCACCAGGGATTGCCCGATCTGTGCGGAGTGCAAACCGCACTTCTATAGACCAGACAGGGCCCACCAGGTCAAGGCCTCCCGGCCCTTTGAACGCCTGAGCATCGATTTCAAAGGGCCAATCGGAATGTGTACTTCCTAAACGTCATAGACGAGTTCTCCCAATTCCCCTTGCTATCCCGTGCCCCATATGACCTCCCACACAGTCATTAGGGCCCTGCACAGTATCTTCACCCTGTTTGGTTTCCCCAGCTATGTACACAGCGACAGGGGTTTGTCCTTTATGAGCGACGAGCTGCGTCAGTACCTGCTCGACAAGGGCATTGCCTCGAGCAGGACTACCAGCTACAACCCCAGGGGGAACAGGCAGGTGGAGAGGGAGAACGCGATGGTCTGGAAGACCGTCCTACTGATCCTCCGGTCCAGGAAGCTCCCAACCTCCCATTGGCAGGAGGTCCTCCCCGACGCGCTCCATGCTATTAGGTCCCTCCTATGTACTGCCATCAATCAGACCCCTCACGAGCGGCTATTTGTTTTTTCCAGGGGCACTACCACAGGGGTTTTCGCTCCCAGCATGGTTGAAGACACCGGGCCCGGTTCTCCTCCGGAAGCACGTCCGGACCCACAAAACTGACCCACTCGTGGAGAGAGTGCTCCAACTCCACTCGAACCCCCAATACGCGTTCATTGAATACCCTGACGGCCGTCAGGACACTGTTTCACTCCGGGACCTGGCACCTGCAGGATCCAACTCCGACACCACTACCACCGAGGTGCCCCTCAGACTACACCCCACCCAACCCCCCGCGCCAGGCGCCCCCACGCCTGCAGGTTTACTGCCTGTGCTCCGCGCACCCGCGCCTATGGGTTTCCGGCACTCCCCGCCACCGGTCGAACCAGTCGGGTACGAAGCTCAGACCGAATCACCCCCGGAGTCCGCCACCACCCAGCCACCAGAAGAGGCTACAACCCTGGTGCTTTGTAGATCGCAGAGGACGACCCGACCGCCGGACCAACTCAATTTGTAAATCAATCATCCCTGCTGGACTTGATTTTTTACAGGGGGTGAATGTGGTGAATCACAATCCTAGTAATTGACCCTGTGTTATATTGTATGTGTTGTGTCACTGTAAGCTCGGTACACGAGCAGTTGCGCGGCTCTGCCCATAGGGGAAGATGAGGAGTTTGTACTGGGCTCCACCCTTGGCTCCGCCCACGGTTCCGCACATGGCTCCTCCCACTAACTGGAAGTATAAAGATCTGCAGTTGTGAGCCTGCTGCCAGTTCATCTCGTTGCAGGCAGGCTCAGTTGTAAGACTATTAAAACCACTGTTCACTTCCAACCACATGTCTTGTGAATTGATGGTCACATCAGTAGACACACAAGGGTATAACATTGGAGGCAAAACAGCATTTGTAGTGTCAAAAATACAGATGGGATGGAATCAACATTTGAAGCCATAAAATCACAGCAGACTTCTTTTCAATTATCTAATATTCAGAAGGGTTAAACAACAATTCAATATCATTGTTTTGGTGACTGCCTTTCCATCTTTCCAAATGTAATGCAGAGCTCATTTCATTACACTTCTGCAAGGGCCACTTGCTTTGCCTTCAAAAGCTGAAATAAATTGTACTCTGTACTTACCAACTGTTTTTGCTTTGTTAGCTTCTCTCCTCTGAAATTTAACAAGGCAATTGAGCGTTGCAATCACTTTAGAATGATTAATAAATCGTGAATTTCACATTAGATCTAAGATTCACTTCACCAGTCTACAGGATTTTCTTCTGACCTGCAAGTACTTGGACTATGCAAGTTGGATTTTTTTTTACAGTCGATTTCCTGTAATGGTATCCGTGCTGATGGTGCTTGCAGCAATAAAAAATGGATTAGCTGTGGATGGATTATCTTTGTAATAGGCTATGCCTGTGTACAACATTCAAAATGACACATTTCTTCTGTGTGTCAAGTTAAAGAAAAGTAACGTTTTGCAAGCTTACCAGAAGAGTTTAATGAAAGGACTTTTTTTCCATACAGGGGCAGATAGACCTATACATTTTCTTCTATTTTGAGAAACTGGGCTGCACTCTCCGTTTGGGAGACTATGAGCAGGATTCGCCGTCCTGCCGCTCCCGTTTTCTGGTGTGGCCGCCCCCACCGGCAGCGGGATCCTCCATCCCGACAGCTGGCCAATGGGATCATTGTGGCCACCCCCACGCCGTAGGGAAACCCGCGGGCAGGAGCCCGCTGCCTGTGGAACGGATGATCCTGCTGATGGAGAATCCAGCCCTATGTGGAATACAAGGGATTCCAGAGAGAATTCCACAATCCGGCCGAACATCGAAGCCCCGGGGCTGGCCGCACCCCCCCCCCCCCCTGCGCCCCACCCCGACCGCACCACAAATTCTCCCCTCCCCCCACATCACAAAGCAGTCCCCCATCTCTGGATTTTCTGTGGGCCCTCCTGCCCCCAAGTACTGGGGTGACCCAACCCATCCCCCTTTCTCCCCCCCCCCCCCCCCACGCAGGGAACCCCTAAATAGGGTGACCCCCTGGGACCTCCAAAAAGCGTAATCCCCCAGGGACCACTAAACAACGAGACCCCCTGAGGGCCCCCTAATAGAACCATAGAATTAACAGTGCAGAACAAGGCCATTTGGCCCATCGAGTCTGCATTGACCCTTGGAAAGAGCATCTCACTCAATCCACACCTCCACCCTATCCCCATAACCCAGCAACCCCACCCAACCTTTATTTTTGGACACTAAGGGCAATTTAGCACAGCCAATCCACCTAACCTGCACATCTTTGGACTGTGGGAGGAAACCAGAGCACCCCACCCAACGCAGACACGGGGAGAAAGTGAAAACTCCACACAGACAGTGACCGAAGTTGGGAATCGAACCTGGGACCTTGGAGCTGTGAAGCAACTGTGCTAACCACTGTGCCACCGTGCCCCCTAATGATAGGGACCTCCCACAGGGATGTCCTAACTAGAGGGATGCTCCCAAAGGGAACACCTAACGAGAGCAACCCACCCCCCTCAACACATACCCTCTAACTAGAGGGACTCCCCCAAAGGGAAGACCTAACTAGAAAGACTCCTCACAGAAACCCTCTAAGTGCTGCCAATTTCAAGCTCCCCCCATTTCAAAATCACTCCAGTGTGAAGGGGCGTGCTTGGAATGCATTTAACTCTTTAATGTGGTTGAGGTTTGTAAACATTGTGGTGTCAACACTTAGACCTATTCTTGAAGAAGATGAACGGCGAATAGGTTTTCAATCATAGCCTACTACTAGAAATGAATGAATGGCTTGAAGTTAATGGATCTGAGGGGTTTAAACACAGGTCACAGCTGTTCCCATTCCAGGAATGGACAGGTGGTTCTTCCAGCTCAGCGTTACAACGTTAATTTATTTTTTCACTGCCCCTGTCTGGACTGCTCACTAGCTTCCAGGCAGGGATTTTTTTTCTGTGGGGTTATTTGGAGGGGTTTGTCTTAGAGGGGTGGTATCTTTAGTCAGGGAGTCTCTGAGGGGCGTACCTTTAGTTGAGATCCCTATGATTGGTCCCTCTAATGAGGAGGTCTCTGAGGGGGGTCTCATTAGTTCTGGGTGTCCTGGTGGGGGCCCCTCTAGCTATGCGGCCCCTGTGGGGGTTCCTTTACTTGGGCAGTCCTGGCGGGGAGGGAATTTCCTGAATTAGGGGATCCCTGGGGGAGGCGGGGGGCGGTGTGGTGGGGGGAGGTCTGGTAGGGCATCGGTGAGCAGGTAATGCATTGTAGGAGGTGGGGGGGGGGAAAGGGTGAATCTCAGATGGACTTTGGAGGCAACTCCCTTAAGAAGTTACACTCGTGTCCTGATTTTTCCCGGACCCCCAATTCTCCACCACATCAGGGACCCCGCTACTGGCAGTGAGCGACGGAGAATTCAGCCCATTGGACTTCAAAAGGATCTGAGTTTTGTATTTTAAAATGGACACAAACCCAGAGATGGTTGAGAATATGCTGTTAGCCACTGACAGGATAGGCTGCAGGGCACTTCTCTGAGGGACAATGGAAGCCCTCCCTGTGTTTCCAGCCAAGGTACTTTTAAAAGCAACCAAAGACACATTACCATCCCCAGTAAAGACAGAAACAGAATGGCTATCCCATCTAAAAGACCCTGGGTGTAATTGCCTCCTGAGACTGACTGGTGAATTCCGGCTCCGGTGGAATATACAAAGAAGGGAGTTAAACAGTTCGTTTGACTTGCCTTCTTTTGGCTGCCTGCCTGTTTGTGCCTGGTTACTGATCTGTGTGTGTGTGCGTATGTGCCATGAGTAAACGCAGCTGGAGCTTTTCTGCACTGAAGGCATGTAATACAGCACCAGAAACAGTACCCCTGAAGAAAGGAAATAACCCGGGCGCGATTCTCCGCAAATGCGGCGAGTCGTAAAGGCTGCCGTGAAACTGGCCGTGTTTCACGGCAGCCTCCGCGCCCCCTCCCGGGACCCGATTCTACCCCCGGTCGGGGCTAGCAGCGTGGCCCCGTGAAGCACGGCATCGCGGGCTTAGCAACCGTCGCTAAGCCCGCGCGCCAAGCATCACGGCGGCTGATGCGCACGATGACGTCAGCCGCGCATGCACGGGTTGGACGGCTCCAACCGGCGCATGTGCGGATGCCGTCATCACGCATATGCGTCAAACCCGCGCATGCGCGGGCCGTCATGCCCCTCAGCCGCCCCGCAGACTGATCCTGTGGGGCGGCCGAGGAACAAAGAGTGCGCGGGTATCGGACCCGCTGCCCATGATTGGTGCCCACCAATCGCAGGCCCATGCCACCCTTGGCCGTGCCAATCGGTGCCATGGTTGTCCCGAATGGCACTTTACGGCCGTTTTCACGAATGGTGAGAGCAGGTGTGTTTGCGTTCGTGAAAACGGCCGTAAAGGCCTGGGAACTCGGCCCATCGACCAGGGGAGAATCGCTGTTCGCTGTAAAAAACGGCGAGCAGCGATTTGTGTCGTGGGGCGGCCGTGGGGGGGGGGGGGGGGGGAGAATAGCGGGAGGTCGGGAAAAATGTCGGGAAGGCCCTCCCGCTATTCTCCGACCCGTCGTGGGCAGCGGAGAATCGCGCCCCCATCTTTTGCAGGAATATCTAAAAACTCTCTCTCTGACTGTAGAGGTCAACCGGTCAGCAAACAAGGATCGCAGCTGGAAGAACAACTGAGATCTCTCCACCAAACCAGAGAACACCAGAACGGAAGAATCAACTACCCACCTGCAGAAGTCAACTGTACTGGAATTAATTTGTCATGGCCGCAACTTTTTTTCATTTACTGCTCGCAAATCAAGGACTCTTTCGTAAAACTTTTTATTTATATTTACTTACTATTGGACTCAATTCTTACTGTTAATCCAATATAGATGCCTATGTTTTACCATTTTTCGTTATCGTTTTGGTAGTTAATAACCGTACTCTATCTTAACTCAAGAAAGCCTGTTTAAATTTTAAATATAATTATTGGGTCTGGAAAAGGTATCTCTGGGAAAGGGAGCTTTGTTATATTAAACCTTGTTGCTACCAGAAGAGGGTGGGTTGAATAAAGACACAGAGTTAATCATCCCTCCTAACCCAGGTTGATATCAATTGCGGAGGTATCCCAGCCGGATGGTGACAAATCAAAGGGTCTCGCCTAGATTAACAACTTTTGGGGAACCTCACCTGGGGTTGGTCGTAACAATCACCGCAAGCCTGCAGTAGTTCAAAAAGATTGTAGCGGCATGGTGCAACAACAACAACCTGTCCTTCGATGCCAGCAAAACTGAGGAGCAGCTCATCGACTTCAGGAAGCAAAGTGTCGCACACACCCCTGTCAGCATCAATGGTGCCGAGGTGTAGATGGTTAACAGCTTCAAATTCCGAACTGTGCACATCACCAACCATCTGTCCTGGTGCACCCAAGTCGACCTGCGACCTAGAAAGGACAACAGTACCTATACGTCCTCAGGAAACTAAGGAAATTTGGCATGTCCACATTGACTCTTACCAATTTTTACAGGTACACCATAGAAAGCATCCTATCTGGCTGTATTACAGCCTGGTATGGCAACTGCTCGGCCCTAGACCATAAGAATCTACAGAGTAAAAGAAAATTACTGTGGATGCTGGAATCTGAAACCAAAGAGAAAATGCTGGAAAATCTCAGTGGGTCTGGCAGCATCTGTAGGGAGAGAAAAGAGCTAACGTATCGAGTCCAGATGACCCTTTGTCAATGCTAAAGACACAGAAAGTGGGAAATATTTATACTGTGGAGTGAGAATGAAAGATGAGTCATAGCCACAGAAACCCAGGCACCGGAACATGGCATTCTGTCAGGCGCCTGGGGCCGCCATGATTTTGGTCTCACGACTGATTCTCCGCCCAATCGCCTTTCTTGATTTCAGCACCCGGTCGACAGAGAATCCTGCCCAATATACCTGGAATCCAAGTCACTCACCCTAACTTGGAAATATATCGCCGCCACTCCTTCACTGTCGCTGGGGCAACATCCTGGTACTCCATCTTGAACAGCACAGTGGGTGTACCTGCACCTCAAGGACTGCACCAGTTCAAGAAAGCAACTCATCACCACCTACTGAAGGGCAACTAGTGATGGGCTGTAAGTGCTGGCCTAAACAGAGACACACACATCCCATAAATGAATTTTTAAAAAATTCCCACATTCATCACTGTGTGATGTAGTTCCAAGTCAAGATGGAGTGTGGTTTGGAGGAGGACGTGCAGGTAGTGGTGTTCCCATGCATCTGTTGCCCTTGTCCTACTAAGTGGTGGGAATCACTTTGGAAGGTGCTGCAGTGCATCTTGTAGATGGCACACAATGCTGCAACTATGCATTGGTGGTGGAGCAAGTGAATGTTTAACGTGCTGGTTGAAATTAAGCAGGCTGCTTTGTCCTGGGTGTTTTGAACTTCTTTGATGTGTTTAGAGCTGCACTCATCCAGGCAAGTGGAGGGTATTCCGTCACACTCCCGACTTGTGTCTTCGAGTTGGTGCACACGTCTTGGGGAGTCGAGAGGTAAATTACTCGCTGCAGAATTCCCAGTGCCTGACCTGCTCCTGAAGCCACAGTATTTATGTGGCTGTTTCATTTCAGTTTCTGGATAATGAAAACCCCCAGGATGCCTGAGGTTGTGGTTCCTACCCCCAAAAGTTGCCCACTAATCAAAGGGTCAATCACCCAGCACTCCCTTCCTAATAGCACTGTTGGTGTACCTGCACCACATGGACTGCAGCAGTTCAAGAGAGCAGCTCACTATCACCTTCTCAATGTCATTTGGGAATGGGCGATTTTGGCACCCACATTCTGTGAAAGAATAAAGTTCAGAATTTTCTTGATGACCAGAAAAAACAACAGAGGCCAAAGTCGAGTGTGAATTGGACAGTTTTGCCAGGACCAGTCACACAGGCCCCAGTGAGTTAAGGGTTTGCGGGAGGGGGTGGGTGGTGAAAATCAGGGTGGGGGGGGGGGGGGGGGGTCAGGTAAGAAAGAGAGGGTATTCCTTTTGTCATCTACACCCCCACAATGCAACAGTCTGTCTCATCAGATGGCATGCAGCACCTCTGCCGATGGTAAAATATTAGAGGCTGTAGGAGTAGGCTCTTTAATGGTCTATAATTGGCCACTTAATGGGTGCAATTTAGCCAAGGAGGGTGGAGGTTACAGGGGGAGGTAGATAGGTGGTGATGGTGGGGAGGGAACCACCTGACACAACTGGGAAATCCCACCCCCAGATTTTAACCTCTCCCATCTGCTAGCAAAATTGCCCAAATGACTTGCAACGAATGGTGTTTCCAAGCGGCTGCTGCCTTTGTCCTTCCAGGGTGAAGGGTTTGCGAGATTGGAAGGTGCTGGTGAAGGAGCCTTCAAGAGTGCTGCATTGCATCCTGTAGGTGGTACACACTGCTTCTTCTGTGGGCTGGAGGTGGATGGAGTGAGCATTTCTGTTGGTTGATGGGCTGCTTTGTCTTTGATGGCGTTAAGCTCCTTGAGTGTTGGAGCTGCACTCATTGGGCAAGTGAATGATATGACATCATATTCCTATCACATGCCTCATAGATAGAGGACAGGCTCTGGAGAGTGAGGAGCTTTTACCTGCTACAGCCTCTAACCTGCCCTTGTAGACATTGAGTCTTGTGCTGGTTCTTTTATCGATCGTGATAACCCATCTTCTGTAGCCCTGACCCACTCCTTTGCTCCATACACCTTTGCCCATTGTGACTGATTTATCTCAGGAGAAGCTGCCAATATTTCCAACCTTTCTTTGATCAGCAAACAGCTCAACTGCATTCGTTCAGCGTCGGCAACTTTCCAATTATATTTAACTGAGACCCAATCACTGAGATTCAATCGAATGAGTAGGGCGCGTACCCTGCTCAATTTCCATCTCAAAGAAAATCCATCCCATAGTGCCTGTAGTCTTTCAAGATTCTTCCTTTGCTGCTAACCTTTCTAAAGCTCTACCTATTGCAAGACTGCCTTAATGAAATTTTTGTGAACAAACTTGAAGCAATGTTGTCTATACATCAGAGTGAATTGCTTTACTGTTTGCTCCGTGATGTTTAATCAGTGAAACTGCCACTCCTTTATTTTGGAAAGGAGTGTGAGGTTGCCATTTTTAAAAGAATATATTTTACATTGGTGGAATCCATCAACTCGACTGCGGCTCAGAATTGGAAAAAAGGAAAAAGGTCACTTTCACTGGCTAAAGGAGTATGAAATTATAAAAAACAATGACATTTCCATGTGACTATATTAGTAGGTAATAGGGGTGTCTTGTTGCACAGAGGTAGTGCCCTAATGCTGGAGCAGAAGCTCCGGGTTTGAGTCCAACGTAAGTACTCATTGGTCACAGAAGGAGAGGTCATAAATGCTGTTCAAAAGGCTGATAATCAGCTCCAGAATCTTTCCCGCACTTTCCCCCCCTACTATTCCCCAAAATGTAAAAATCAATGTGGGTGTGTAGATATGCTATTAAAAAAAAAGTCAAATTAAAGATAAACCCCTTTCTTCTAGAGGCAGAAAACAGGAGTTAATTTTAAAACTAGAGTTTCCCATTTAGGAGTGAAATCAGGAAGTGCTTTTTCACACAAAGGGCCATTGGAATATAGAGCTTGCTATTCCAAAAGACTGTTGAAATTTTCATGACTGAGCTTGGTAGAGTTTTGTCGAGGAAGCACATCAAGGGACATGGAGCATTGTTTGCTTTATCATGGCAGTATCTTTTTGATTGCCGAAAGTTTTGTCATTCTAAAATGGACAATTTTCTAACCTCCACCCAAAAACTTGTACCTGCACTTTCACGACTTCTTCCTGTGGCTTACACGTGTTGTGCATCACCCAGTGTCCACTCCTCATCCACAATCAGTAAGAATGAACACCAACACCTCCTCCACAATAGTCCTCAATACCGGTGCCCCGCAAGGCTGCGTACTTAGCCCCCTACTCTACTCCCTGTACATACACGACTGCGTGGCAAAACTTGGTTCCAACTCCATCTACAAGTTTGCTGACGATACGACCATAGTGGGCCGGATCTCGAATAACGACGAGTCCGAATACAGGAGGGAGATAGAGAACCTAGTGGAGTGGTGTAACGACAACAATCTCTTCCTCAATGCCAGCAAAACTAAAGAGCTGGTCATCAACTTCAGGAAGCAAAGTACTGTACACACCCCTGCCAGCATCAACGGGGCCGAGGTGGAGATGGTTAGCAGTTTCAAATTCCTAGGGGTACACATCACCAAAAATCTGTCCTGGTCCACTCATGTCGACGCTATCACCAAGAAAGCACAACAGCGCCTATACTTCCTCAGGAAACTAAGGAAATTCAGCATGTCCACATTAACCCTTACCAACTTTTACAGATGCACTATAGAAAGCATCCTATCAGGCTGCATCACAGCCTGGTATGGCAACTGCTCGGCCCAGGACCGCAAGGAACTTCAGAGAGTCATGAATACCGCCCAGTCCATCACACGAACCTGCCTCCCATCCATGGACTCCATCTACACCTCCCGCTGCCGGGGGAAAGCGGGCAGCATAATCAAGGATCCCTCCCACCCGGCTTACTCACTTTTCCAACTTCTTCCATCGGCAGGAGATACAGAAGTCTGAGAACACGCACGAACAGACTAAAAAACAGCTTCTTCCTCACTGTCACCAGATTCCTAAATGACCCTCTTATTGACTGACCTCATTTACACTACACCCTGTATGCTTCAACCGATGCCAATGCTTATGTAGTTACATTGTATACCTTGTGTTGCCCTATTATGTATTCTCATGTATTTTCTTGAATGTTGTTTAATTCCCTTTTCTTCCATGTACTGAATGATCTGTTGAGCTGCTTGCAGAAAAATACTTCTCACTGTACCTCGGTACATGTGACAATAAACAAATCCATCCATCATCCAACTTTCCAGATCAGCGAGTGACTCTATCAAGGCAGCGAGGGATGGCGTAGCTGAATTTCTGCAGGCAGTCCCAGCTTTAGAACTTTCCACGAAGAAAATGATTTATTTCTTTCTGGCAACTTATTTTGGGTTCTATGGAGATAAAAAGATCAAGAATGAGTTTCCACTTATCTTCTTTTTATCCCACATATGTTTCGACTAATGCAAAGTTCTCTGAGTATGAGTGCCAGAATATCTTTGATCTTTGCTCTTGTTGTGCACCATCCTACTGTGGCTCTGAGACTTTTTAAGTCTCCTTCCCCTATTGCCTTAGTTGAATGCAATTTCACTGCCTCCTTCTTCCCACTGGGTTAATACACACATGGCTGTTGTTTCCCCTCCTGTAACATGTAATTCAAAAGAATTATGCAATCTCTCCCCCAGCACTGGAGAACAAATTACTTATTTCTTACGGCACAGACTGGTTTGTTTGACAGCTACTGGAGTTCCCATAGAGAAAATTATTCTTGCATTGCAGGAATCAACAGCCATATCATTTAAATGTTTCACTTGAAGGAGCCTGAACAGATCTTTTTGTTCATGTGACTTACACCCTCTGGTTGTTCGTGCATTTTTAATGAGAATATCACCAGTCTGTAGTCTGCAAAGTTTACAATGATCAGAGGACATTTGAATCCAAATTGCTGCCTCACTTTTGCTGGTAGTTACCGTGCAAACCACTGACGAGATCCTGACCTGAGGGCTCTTCAATGTAACAAAACGTGATGTAAATATTCATGAAACGCTGCGCGCAAAACAAAATGCCATCTATGTTTCCCCTGAATCATAACTACTGTGTAGGATTGAGGGCAGCATGCTGATTATAGAAGGTCAGACCATTTAACTGGTGCAGAGGCAAGCCCAAGTGATCAATGTTTTTTGTGACTCGTGAAGTTGGTCAATTCTCCAGATTGTTAAATATTCATAATTATGTGTTCAATCAAAGAGTTTGAAGAAAATGACTGAGTCTCAAAGTCGAGGATTAGTTAAACCACTGAGCATAAACCATGAAAACGTATGTAAGGTGTGCAAAAGAAACAATAATAATGGTTCAGTAAGAACACGATGAGCCCACACCGAGTACAATAAAGAACTTTGATTTATTTATAATCCGTGTATATCAGGCTATACAGCAGATCCCAACCAGGGCCGGGATTCTCCCCTACCCGGCGGGGCGGGGGGTCCCGGCGTGATGGAGTGGCGTGAACCACTTCGGCGTCGGGCCGCCCCAAAGGTGAGGAAGTCTCCCCACCTTTAGGGGCCAAGCCCTCACCTTGCGCTGGAGTGGTTCCCGTGGCCATAGGGACTTCGCCGGCCGGCGGAAGTCCGCACATGCGCCGGAGCATCAGCGGCTGCTGACGTCATCCCCGCGCATGTGCAGGGGAGGGGGTCACTTCCACCTCCACCATAGTGAAGACCATGGCGAAGGCGGAAAGAAAAGAGTGCCCCCACGGCACAGGCCCGCCCGCCGATCGGTGGGCCCCAATCGCGGGCCAGGCCACTGTGGGGGCACCCCCGGGGCCAGATCGCCCCGCGCCCCCCCCCCCCCCCCCCCCAGGACACCGGAGCCCGCCCGCACCACCTGCTCCCGCTGGTAATGTAGGTGGTTTGATCCACGCCGTCGGGAGAGGGTTGACAGCAGCGGGATTTCGGCCCATTGAAGGCCGGAGAATCGCCGGGGGGGGGGGGGGGGGGGGGAAAGGGGGGGCGTCGACCGGCGTGGCATGATTCCCGGCCCCACCGAATCTCTGGTGGTGGAGAATTTGGGGCACGGCGGGGGCGGGATTGACGCAGGCCTCCTGCGATTCTCCGACATGGCAGGGGGTCGGAGAATCCCGCCCCAGGTCTCTCCAGGTGGTCAATGGCTTCCTGGCCGACCTTTTGTGCAATGCTAAATGGAGTTTGTATTCCGCTAGAACCTCGGGTAGATATTCATTCCCACCCCGTACGTCCGGTGCGTGATATTACAAATGGCAAAATCCTCTTTATAATACCATTAGCATAGTCTAAAAATGGTCGCATTTAATGCCAGATCAGTAGTGACGGATTATCACCACTTCAGTCCCTTGGCCACAGTGCAAAGTATAAAAGCCAACATTACATAATTAAATATTTCAAACCACAGCTATAAATAAATTCATGCCATGTTGCATACAAAAGTTAACAAATCACCCTTGTAGGGCAGCACGGTGGCGCAGTGGGTTAGCCCTGTCACCTCATGGCGCCGAGGTCCCAGGTTCGATCCCGGCTCTGGGTCACTGACCGCGTGGAGTTTGCACATTCTCCCCGTGTTTACGTGGGTTTTGCCCCCACGAGCCAGGTGGATGGGCCACATTAAATTGCCCCTTAATTGGAAAAAATGAATTGGGCACTCTAAATAGTTTTTTAAAAATCACCCTTGTGCATTCTGCTGCCTGTATTCCATGTACCTTTACCTGTTCTAATGCTCATCCATAATGCTACCCCAGTGGTTGATGGAAGGCTGCTATTTTTAACTGGAGGAGACTGCAGATGGCCTTGGAAGATCAACTCAAGCAGCTGCTGGCCTACTGCAAATGCAAGGACGGAGGCTGGTTGGCCAACAAACAACAGCAAGGTTATTGGCCGAGTAATGGGGACGGAGGATCGATACTGTCTTCCTGAGAAAGGACAGCAGGTTAATGCTCCATGGATCACCCTGGAGGCCATGCCTCAGCAAGCCTAGTAATCAACTGGAGGACAGATTGCCAGACTGCTGTGGCGTACACAAACAGCCCATGATGGCAGCAGTCCGAGATTCCACTACAACACTCAGATGTTGCGTGGTCTCTGATGATGATGCAAAGGAAAAAGGTACAAGTTTAAAGTTGTGATGTTGAGAGCAGATGTACGACCAGAATTCTCCGGCCATTCATTGGCAGCGGTATTCTCTGGTGCCACACCCCTCCCCCCTCCCCCGCCCACAGGTTTCCCAGCAGTGTGGGGTGGATTCAATGGGAAATCCCATTGACAGAGAACCCATGACCAGCGAATGACGTGCCGCCTCCGGCTACCGGGAAACACGCAGCTCGGAGGCCAGTGAAGCCCACCCGTAATGTAACATGTGTTTGCATAAAACACTGTAGCTTATCAATAAAAGATTGTGGGATGAAGGGGAACTCAGATGTGTGAAAAGGATCGGCTATAATGAAATCCACATTTTTGATGGGTTCAGCCCAGCCAGTTGCTCTAACTTTAGCAATGCACATATGGCCAATAATGGCCAGTGTCAAAATAATTGGCAGTTTGTGGAGTCTGAGTTGTAAGTATGAAGGTGAGGTGACGCATATGAAATTTTGGTATGAGCTCTGACCGATAGAAATGTTGGTATGATAATTTAAGGAATATCTGGGGCTATAGTGCAGTTGGTAGGAGATGATATTTGAAGATGCATTCACGATACTTAACCACTTGTGTAAGTTCATTGAACTTGATCCATGTCCTTGAGACTTGATTCCCGGTATTGACTTCCACAAGTATCTGCCCCACTGCCTTTTGAGCATCCATTTGGAAGGCTCAGTCCACCACAGATACAGTTATCTCTCTTAGTTTCTACCTCCTCCACCTGGGTCTCTCTTACAATGCCTACAAACCTTGGAGCTCACTTTCTCCCATATGTGTCATTCTCCAGTGTTTCTCAGGCCAGATTCACTTCCTGCATTCCTGCCAACACTTGTTCCAAACAAAATGGTCTTCCCCTTAAGAGGCACAGGTTAGCTTCAACTAGTGTTCAAGGGTCAACTGCTGCAGAGCCAATGAACTGTGTGGTTAATTGCTGCATATCGCAATCATAATAATGAGCTGGCAGCATGAAATTGGCAAAGCTGCCTACATTGACGAATGCAGTATAATCGATATTCACAATCCTTGGGTGGGATTCTCCGATCGCCGACGCCAAAAATGCATCCACATCAGCAGGTAAAGCTGGGGGCTTTACGTGGTGCGGCTGCCAACTCCCACCAGGCGGAGCTTCGATGTGGGGCCGGTGCCGACTTTATGGTCGTAAGACCAGATGGATCCTGTGGACATAGCCGCAGAATCGGAGAATCCAGCAGCCTGTTTTCCTGGCTATCCAATTTAACCCTTCTTGTCTCAAGATAACCCATTACGGTAGGTTTTCTTCATCCTGCTCGTTCCCTTGCCATCATTATGAACTTTTGTCATGATAAAGTACATGCAATCACATGGTGAGCTTTCATGGTTACATTAAAAGATCACACTCTACCTCTCCACCTCTCAAAAATCTCTAAACATTTGAATGTTCTCCAACTACCTCTCCAAACTGGCAATAACAAAGTTATTTTTTTCAACTGTGCATATTTATTAACAGGCTAAATTCCATCAATTTCTCCAACTTTCAACTCAGGCCACGTGGAGAGGGTTAGTATCTTGATTTATATCTAAACCTTAATTTCATCAGGCATCATAGGGCAGTCTAGAGATGGTCTCAAAATTCTTCTTCATTATTCATTCCATAGGGCAGCACGGTAGCATAGTGGTTAGCACAGTTACTTCACAGCTCCAGGGTCCCAGGTTCCATTCCTTGCTGGGTCACTGTCTGTGCGGAGTCTGCACGTTCTCCCCGTGTCTGCGTGGGTTTCCTCCGGGTGCTCCGGTTTCCTCCCACAGTTCAAAGATGTGCGGGTTAGGTGGATTGGCTATGCTAAATTGCCCTTAGTGTCCATAAAGGTTAAGTAGGGGTTACGAGAATCAGGTAGATACGTGGGCTTGAGTAGTGTGCTCTTTGTAAGGACCGATGCAGACTCGATGAGCCGTGTGGCCTCCTTCTGCACTGTAAATCCTATGATCTATGGTCTATGATCGGAGCATGATTTGAGTACATTAGCTTAATTTTCGTGTGAAAGTCTTCAATGTGAAACAATTCCCACCTGTTATTCACCCTACTCCCACCTAAATATATTGCAATAGAAATATAGACAAAAAGACATGCTGGAATTTGAGAAGGTTACTTTTATACACTGAGGGTGATGGGCATGAACCTGCCATTATCTATTCATCTCATTTAAGACTGTGCTACATTTCCTGATCATGACATTGTTCCTTTGTAATTCAAAATCACAAAAATGTTGGCAGATCAAATATATAAATGCAACTTAATAGTGATGTTTACCAACAATTGGAACAAAGAGTGAAGTTTAACACCAAAAGTAAGTCTAATTTTAAACATAGGTTTTCATTATGTTGAATATCCTGCTTTCCTAGTAAATGAAATCGCAGAGAGCTGTTAATCTTCATTTTATCTCTGTTCTTTTTCTCAAATTCACCTCCTGCATTATGAATTGACAGTGAGATGTGTCCATAGATACAAGTCTGAACTAACATACCCCTGTGCCAAATTTACACTTCCCTGTTACATAAAGGTTAACTGTGGCTCCCGAATGAACATTGGGTTTAAATCAGGCTCGATCTTGAACATAGCAGCTTGGCTGGCAGTCTTAGAGATGCAGTTCTTCAGTGACAATAAACAGAGGTTTAATTTTGGCAGTTCAGGGGAGCTTAAATATTCAATGGGAAGCCATGAGCAGGATGTTTACACAAAATGGCCGTCATGATGCACAAAACTTCATTCCTTAACAATGCCGTAAACCTTTCAGAGTAACAGATGATCACCACAATGTTGCTGAAAACAGAGTTGTTGAAAACTCAAAAAGGTCAGCCTAAATCTGTCAGTAAAACCCATCAGGTTAACATTTCTGATGAAATCTCAAATCCCATCTCCTATATCCACGAGTAAGGCCTGTACAACACTACCTGTCTGCCTGTATTTTAACCCTTCTGCACTGAAACTTGTATTGATTCCTTTGTTGCCTCAAGCACTTGACTTCTCAAAATGTGTTATTCATAATATACAAATGAGTAATGTACAAATGAAAGCTGCTGGCTTCCTCTTTCAGTGCCAAGTATATATTATCCTGCTGTTTCTGTTTTCGTTCAGATTTTCAGTCTTCCTTTTTAATCACAGCAATAATTTACTGCTGTCTTGTTCTGAACAATGCTAATCAATGTTTTCCTAAAGCTGTTAGTTTTACCTTGCTGCAGTTTTGTGTACATTTTATAGCAAGAGGAAAATTAATCTATTTTTGTTCACACTCACTGCTTTATGAATATATTTTGCTCTTTTTCCAAGAGTGATACATCTAAAATCGATAATCAATGATTTAGAACTGTCACCTGGTGTTAAAGTATAATGTTTATTTTATTCAATTTCGAACATATACTTAAAAACAAAGAAAGGAATACTATATTCCATTTGCCTATTGGGTTTCAAATGAAAAGGATAATTGATCCATAAATTTCTTCCTGACATTTAATTTATCATATTTTGGGTTAATAAATTGGAAAATAAAATCAATGTAAAAGAATATTGGTACAGAGCATTTATGACATATATTCTGAAAGTGTTTTTTTTTCACCTTTGTAGCTTCCTTAACCAAAGAATTATAACCACTTTATGCTGAGTGATAATAAGTAGTTTAGTCTTCGAATGAATGACACTGATTGATATATAATCGCTACCTGACAATACTTTGAAAGATTGGCATATTGTTGTCGACAGACAGCAGAGAGCTAATAGTAAGATACAGCAAATAACATAAGTGAATTAAACTGCAATTCCATCATACAAAGTATTCTTCTTTCAATGGAATATGAAGAAAAGTCATTTGAACCATCTCCAAGTATCAAAAGATTGAAGTATGATGAGTCAGTTTAGCTGTTGCACAATTTCTGTGACTTTCAATTTTAATAGCTCAAGATATCTTTCATTCTCTTTTCTGATGCTCCAAGATTTCAGTATTGGAGGCTGTTGAAATCGGAGACTTATATTTTACTAGATTAGGTAGGTCTAGGGCGAAATTCTCCGACCCTGCCCGGGGCCGCCGAAAATCCCGCCCCCGCCGTGGCAGAAATTCTCCGCCACCCGTGAATTGGCAGGGGCAGGAAACACCACCCGCCGATCGGCGAGCCCCCTACGCCGATTCTCCGGCCCGCTATGGGCCGAAGTCCCGCCGCTGGGAGACCTCTCCCGCCGCCGTGGTTTGAACCACCTCTGGTGCCGGCAGGATCGGCAGCGCGAGCGGGCCCCCGGGGTCCTGGGGGGGGGGGGGGGGGGGCCGCGGGGCGATCGGACCCTGGGGGGTGCCCCCACGGTGGCCAGGCCTGCGATCGGAGCCCACCGATCGGCGGGCGGGCCAGTGCTGTGGGGGCACTCTTTTTATTCCGCCCCGCCACGGCCTCCACCATGGCGGAGGCGGAGGAGAATCCCCCAGCGCGCATGCGCCGGTGGTGACGTCAGCGACAGCTGACGCACCGGTGCATGCGCGAACCGGCGAAGGCCTTTCAGCCAGCCCCGAAACCGGCCGGCGGGTGTCAAAGGCCGCTGGAGACAGTTTGGCGCCAGTCGGCGCTCCGGCACGGGCCTAGCCCCTCAATGTGAGAATTCCGCACCTTTCGGGAGGCCCGACGCCGGAGTGGTTGGCGCCATTCCGCTATGCCAGGACCCCCCGCCCCGCCGGGTAGGGGAGAATCCTCCATATGCAATTTACATTTTATGAGCAGTGGCTTTGTTATAAATAATATGCCAAGGCAATAGAATATTGGCTGTTAATAGTAGCATGCACAGAATAATTGGGCAGCATCAGTAAAGTACTAACTATTTCCAGCATTAAATATGATCAACATAGTGCCAATCATTTGCCAATTCGGTTTGGTGTACAGAGAGGACAATGATGGGCAGGATCAAAACATACTGCCAGAGATTTTGATTACATTTCCACTTTTACACAAGGCTGAACATATATATATTTTTAAAAAACTAATTACAATTCCTAGAAGCCTTCAAGCAGGTCACAACAAAAGATGTGAGACATTTTGGCATAATTTCATGGTTGAAATACAATCCCCTTAATATACTGAGTCCTATTATGATAATTGACATTTATCTTTTGTGCTGATTATTATCTTGGTTTTTACATTTCTTTGCGTGCATGCACCACAGTCTGTACCAGACTGAATTACGAACAATGTCGCTGATCCTGACCATATGCTTCATGATTGTTTCCAGTTGGCGCATCTCTCATTAAAATCACATATTCGACAGTTCAAAATTTAAATCCACACTTAAATTTAATTGGCAGAACTGTGGGAATATTATTCTATTATAAATATTATTCTCTGCCTGTTACAAATCTCAGATCTGACTAGGTACGCTCTCTGCTTTAACATCCACAAACGCATGCATGCTTGATGAATAAGGTTCACCATTACTGCCCAATGATTAGTCACAGTATGATTGGCAGGATGAGAGAATTGGTACATTCATTGACCTCAACTTCTCACCATTTAAAAAGTATTGATTAATTAATTTAAGGGACCGGGACGTTACTGGTAAAGCCAACATTTATTGCCCACTCCTAGGTGTTGTAGAGGAGGTGATGTTGAGCTTCCCTCTTGAACCATTGCAGTGTGTGGTGAAGTTTCCTACTTAGTGTAATTAGGTTGAAAATTCCATGATGCCACAATTAATCAATGGTGATATATTTCCAAGTTAGGATGGTCTGTAAGGGGAACTTGGAGATGGTGATCTTCCTATGTGCTTGCTTTGTTCCTCTAGGTGGATGAAGTTGCAGTTTTGGTAAGTACCAGTGAAGAAGCTTTGGTGAGTTACCGTAATTTTGTACATACTGCAACCACCATGTACTGTGGTGGAGGGGTGAATGTTTAAGATGGTAGATGGGTACTGATCAAGCGGGTTGTTTTGTCCTGGATGACGTTGAGCTTTTTGAGTGTTGCTAGAGCTGCACTTATCTTGACAAGTGGAGAGTATTCCATCACAGAGTATTCCATCACATTCCTGTCTTGTATCTTGTAGGTGGTGGAAAGACTTTCAGGAGTCAGGAGATGTGTCACTAGCTGCAGAATACCCAGCCTATGACCTGCGTCTGTAGCCACCCTATGTGCATGATGGGACCAATTAAGTTTCAGATCAATGGTAATTGCCAGGAATTTGATAACGGGAGATTCAGCTAGTGTAATGCCATCATAGGCAGTGCAAGATGGAAATCTGAGCCGGCGTCGGCGGCCTTGCTGAGGAGCCGCTTAACGATGTGAACCCCCTTTTCCGCCTTCCCATTGGATTGGTGGTATAGGGGACTGGATGTAACATGCTCGAAATTGTAGTGCCGGGCTAAGCCGGCCCATTCCTGGCTCGCGAAACAGGGCCCATTGTCTGACATGACTGTCAGCGGAATGCCATGTCGGGCAAATGTCTCCTTACACGCCCTGATCACAGCCGAGGATGTGAGATTGTGCATCCTGATGACCTCCGGGTAACTGGAGAAGTAGTCGATGATGACGACGTATTCCCTGCCCAATGCATGGAACAAGTCGATGCCCACTTTGGTCCAAGGCGATGTGATGAGCTCATGGGGCATCAGAGTCTCCCATGGTTGGGCGGGCTGAAAACGCTGGCAGGTAGAGCAGTTGAGCACCACATTGGTGATGTCATCATTGATGCCCGGCCAGTAGACGGCTTCTCTGGCCCGGCGGCACTTCTCGATGCCTAAGTGTCCTTCATGGAGTTGCTCCAACACTAGCTGGCGCATGCTTTGTGGGACGACGATGCGATCCAATTTCAGGAGCACCCCGTCAACAACCGGCAGGTCATCGCGGACGTTATAAAATTGCGGGCATTGGCCCTTGAGCCACCCGTCTGACATTAGGCGCATTGCACGCTGCAGAAGTGGATCAGCCGCTGTCTCGTGGCGAATTTGCATCAGTCGTGCATCCGTAGCTGGCAAATGGGAGGCTGCAAACTGAACGTGGGCGTCTATTTGGCAAATGAAGCCGTCATGATCACATGGAGTTGTGATAGATCTTGAGATGGCATCAGCAACGGCAAGGTCCTTGCCAGGGGTATCGATCAGTTGAACTACCTGCGCAGCTTGAGTAGGATATGCTGGAGGCGAGGCGTCATGTCATTCAAGTCCTTTTTGATAATATTTACAAGGGGGCGGTGGTCGGTTTCAACCGTGAACTGCGGAAGTCAATAGACGTTGTCGTGGAACTTCACGACTCCAGTGAGAAGGCTGAGACACTCTTTCTCGATTTACGCATAGCGCTGCTCTGTGGGAGTCATCGCCCGTGACGCATACGCAAAGGGGGCCTATGACGAGGCCTCGTCTTGGTGCAGGAGCACGGCGCCAATCCCTGACTGACTGGCACCAGTAGAGATTTTGGTCTCTTTGCTCGGGTCAAAAAAAGCCAACACTGGGGCCGGGGAAAGCTTGGCCTTCAGCTCCTGCCATTCACGGTCGTGAGCGGGGAGCCATCGGAAATCTGTGGTTTTGTGAATCAGGACTCTGAGGGCCGTGGTGTGTGATGCGGGATTCGGGATGAACTTCCCGAGGAAATTCACCATACCCAGGAACCGGAGGACCGCTTTCTTGTCCTCGGGCGTCTTCATGGACGTGATTGCTGCAATGTAGACCTCGTCCGGATGCCCCCCCTGGTGGGAGATGTGATCCCCCAGAAACTTGATACTTGACTGGCCGAAGGAGCATTTGGCCCTATTGAGGCGGAGGCCGTGTTCATGGATGCGCCTGAAAACACGCTGAAGGTGGGCAATGTATTCCTGTGGGGTAGTCGACATATACCCGGACGCCATCGATCCCCTCCATCATCTGCTCCATGATCCGGTGGAAAACTTTGATGCAGAGATGATGCCGAATGGCATCCGGTTGTAGCAGATCCTGCCAAAGGGTGTGTTGAACGTACACAGCTTCCTGCTTGACTCATCTAGTTGAACCTGCCAGAAACCCTTCAAGGCATCCAGTTTTAAGAATAGTTTGGCGTGGGCCATCTCGGATGTGAGCTCCTCACGTTTCGGAATCGGGCAGTGCTCCCGCCTGATATTCTGATTTAGATCTTTAGGATCAATACAGATCCGCAGCTCGCCGGACGGCTTCTTGATGCAGACCATGGAGCTTACCCAGTTTGTGGGTTCCGTGACCATAGAAATGACTCCTTGGTCCTGGAGGTCCTGGAGCTGTTGCTTGAGGCGGTCCTTGAGGGGCGCTGGGACTCTGCGAGGTGTGTGAACGACAGGCGTAGCGTTGGCCTTGAGTAAGGTTTTGTACGTGTAGGGGAGCGTGCCCGTGCCTTAGGAAACATCATGGTATTGCTGGATGATGGAGTCGAGTTGCGCCGTGAAGTCTGTGTCAGAGGATGCAGACAGATCGCTTGAAGAGAGAGCGTGTACTCTCTGCACTAAGTGGAGCAGCTTGCATGCCTGCGCATCAAGCAAGGAGGCTTTTGAGGCAGCAACAATCTCGAACGGGAGAATGGCTGTGTGAGCACGATGTGTCACCTCAAGGCGGCAGGAGCCACTGGCGGCGATGGCATTGCCATTGTAGTCCAGCAATTTACACGCAGATGGCAGGACAGCAGGCTGTACGCAGAGCTTGCGTAAATCAGACGACGCGATGAGATTGGCAGAAGCGCCAGTGTCCAGGCGGAATCTGACAGGGGACCGGTTGACCGTAAGTGTGGCACACCAGTCATCATCCTGGCTGATGCTGTGGACGTGGACAGGTTCAGTGCCACGGTTGGGGGACATCCTGTTAGTAGTAACGACGCCGATTTGGAACGGGACCTCTGGGTCATTGTAGGCACAGTCGGAATCAAGGTGTAGAGTAGGTTCATTGATGGCAGGCTGGATAGCCCTGACGACTCTGTGGGGCTGGGTGGACCTTCGAAAAATGGCAGGCATGGAAGATCTGCACATTGCAGCGTAGTGGCCTCGCTTGCCACACTGCAGGCAGCGTCGGGACTTCACGGGACATTGCCGCTTTAAGTGGCCGGAGCCGCAGTTGCCGCACGCTGGAGCTTCGGGACGTTCGTCATGCCACCGCGCATGCATGGGGCAATCCAGCGTAGTGCACACCTGCGTGAAGCGGTTCATAACATCAGCACGTTCGCTGCGTGTGAGCGCGGGACTCCGCGAAAAGCGCGCGAATTGGCCGCCATCGTTCAGATCCAGAGCCTGAAGAGATTTTATCATCTGGACCCGTTCTGCCTCGTAGGGGGCTAGCCGCGCCGTTTCAGCAGCCTGGATGCTTGAGTAGCGCATGGAGGCATGTTCATGAAGCACATAGGTCTCAATGGCCGTGGAGAGAGTGAGCTGCTTTACTTTTAGTAGCTGCTGGCGCAGGGGCTCAGATTGAACACCAAAAACAATCTGGTCACGGAGCATGGAGTCAGAGGTGGACCCGTAGTTGCAGGACTGCGCAAGGACGTGGAGGTAGGTAATAAAGGACTGGAAAGGCTCGTGCTTACCCTGAGTTCACTGCTGGAACATGTATCTCGCAAAGCTCTCGTTGACCTCGACTGCGCTGTGGCTGTCGAACTTCAGAATTATGGTCTTGAACTTCAATTTGTCCTCCCCCTCATCAAAGGTGAGTGAGTTGCAAATGTGCAGAGCATGGTCACCGGCTGTGAAGAGGAAGAGAGCAATCTTCCGTGTGGACCACCTGCGAAACCAGAGCAATGGGAGAATCCTGCCCCTGTTCGGGTACACAGAGGGTGAATTCAGAATGTCCACTTCACCTAACAAGCATGTCTTTCGGGACTTGCGGGAGGAAACCAGAGCAAACCCACGCAGACACGGGGAGAACGTGCAGAGTCCGCACAGATAGTGACCCAAGCCGGGAATCAAACCCGGGACCCTGGTGCTGTGAGGCAACGGTGCTAACCACCGTGCTACCATTTCACCCTAATAAATGAACCTACAATGTGCTTACACAATCCTTTATGAGAGATTTGTGCATTTATATCATTATAAAACATAACAGCCATTTTTTCTAACTCCAATTTCCTATATCTTATAAAGGTGGTTCTGATTTTTGAGTTCCTACTACTGATTACTTTCCAATGTAGCCAAAATCTTCTCCCCACCCTCTGACTAATGTGCTAACTATATGCATTATCTGTCTTTGTGTTTTAATAATTTAAAATAAAGAACTTTGGAGGTGTCTCCAGCCCGTTCCAGGTAAACTCAGCAAGGTGAATTGTGGCAATGAACGCGGAAAACTCATTATTGAAAATCGAAACATGAACATACTTAATCTGGAGGTACAAAATAATGCTGCAGTGTTTATGTCCAGCTGTAATTGAAATCTTTGTGCAATGTAGAGGAAATAAGTGTCAGCATTCATGGTTGGCCCAGTCTAGGGGAGACAATGGATGACACTTTGATTGATGAGCAAATATGAAGAAGGAAATTGTTGATTGTAAATCAGGGTGAGTGTCTATTTAAAATTCAGCCCTGAGAGCTCAACATCATTTACAAACGCCGAATACACTTCCCATGCAAAAATATTATTGGCAGCAATTTAGGGTTTTATAAATTGTGTTGCATAATTAAATGTGTAATATATGCTCCTTGTGAGGTGTCAAATCACATGTCCAAATCAACCAACATCTTTCATGGTCCAGGGTATGATGACATCCATCCTATATTTGGTTTTTTAGACAGTTATCTCTTATCCTTTGCTCCTCTACTAAATCCAGACTCTTACTTACATCTTACAGAATATTTATTTATTATCTCCGCCACACCTTCAACCTCCATAATTACAACCCCTCCTTCTCTCCAATACTTTACTTTCTCTTATTACTATTTCACTTTGTACATGTTTACGAAAGGCCTTACTATTCCATTTCAGATTTATTTGTTGTCTTGCAATCTCTCTTTCTGTCTCATTCCATTTTATATAACCTTATGATTATATTTCCCACGTCTCCATTTCTTGTTTCTGTGCGAGCTCCATAAATTCCAGGCTGATTTGCAACTCCTCTTAATAGTTACACTGCTGAAGGTTTCTTGCCTTTTTTTATCTGTCAGCCGTGCCTCGCTCCTGCCTGAGGACGTTATAGATTCAAGTCCCACTCTACCTAGGCTAACATTACACTGTTGCCGTGATACCTTTCTGTGCACAAGTTAAACCCATATTCTCTCTCAGCTGGAGGTGAAACATTCCATGCTGCAACCTGAAGTAAAGCAGGGAATTGCCCTCATCAAAATGTATCCGTCAATCAATATCAACAAACTATATTTCATCTTAACTGCTAATTGTGGGAGCTGGCCTTGTGCAAATATTGGAGTGAAGTGCTTTGGAATATCCTGAGATCATGAAAGATACTATATAAATGCAAATCTTCCATTTAAAGATATTCTACTGTGTGTTATCTTGAGTTTTTCTACAATGCTTGTCAGTATTGAAGAATGCTCCTGTCATTTTGGGCTGGATTTTGATAGATCTTTGGGGGTGGGCTGGCAGGCAGGAAGGGGGTTGGCGTGGAAAGACGTGAATGTTCAGATCGGGTGCGACCACTGCTTCAGGTTGTAACTATGGAGGTTGAAGGTGTGGCGGAGATAATAAATAAATATTCTGTAAGATGTAAGTAAGAGTGTGGATTTACTAGAGGAGCAAAGGATAAGAGATAACTGTCTTCTTGCCGTGCAATATTTCCAGCAGCAGGAAGAGATGCACATGGCCAGCCTACTTGAAGGCTAATTGAGCCACTTGGCCAATTAAGGAACTCTTCCTGCCTCTGCTGGCATTTAACCAGCTGAGGTGGGACTTTTTGCATTGTGGGGAGATTGCCTTGTCAACGTGTAAAGTAGGCTTCAAAGCAAGGGGTGGAGGGAGTTGGCCTTTCCATCTCAGACACTGTTTAGCCCACAGAGCTTGGCTACAACCGCAAGAAAGTACCTAGGTATTTTGTACCAAGTGATGCAACTCCTGACCCCTCAAGATCTCTTCAAGTCAATAAGCCATCAGGATCAAAGGGGTTGTCGATGGCATGCATGTCGCCCTGAGCACCGGGACATCAGGGAGTGTCCTATACTAACAGGAAGGGGCCCCACTCCTTGAATGTTCAGATCGGGTGCGACCACTGCTTCAGGATCATGCATGTGTGTGCGTGTTACCCTAGGAGTGTGCATGACAGCTACATCCTGGGGAACTTGAAGACCCTCGGTCTCTTCAAGGTCCTCCCCAGTATGGTGGGTGGGTCATGGGGAAGAAAGATACACGCTGAGGTCATGGCTGATGATACCAGTGCAGAGGCCTGAAACTGAGGCTGAGACCTGATTTAATGAGGACCACATTGCCAACAGTGCTGTCATTGAGCGATACATCAGGCTGCTACAAATGCAGTTCCGCTGCCAGGTCACTTCTGGCGGGGTTCTACAGTACACCTCCAGAGGGTCTCCCACTTTGTGGTGGTCTCCTGTGCCCTCCACAATCTGGCACGGCAGTGGGGAGACTGAGGAGGAGAAGGCGGAGGAGGAACATGTGGCCATCCTACGAATAGTTGTTAAATTATTCTATTTGAACAACATTTGGTAATATTCCACCTTGTGTAAATAATCATCAGTTGTAAATAATTTAATAAATCTAATGAAGCATGGCACAAATGGTACACATGGCATCATAGTCAATATTGCTGTATTTTTAGCATGGGCAAGGGGAGCAGCTTTAGCTCAGCTGGCTGGACAGCTGGTTTGTGATGCAGAGTAAGGCCAATAGCATGGGTTCAATTCCCATGCCAGCTGAGGTTATCCTGAAGGTCAACCTTATCCCCTGACTGAGTTGTGGTAAATCTCAAATAACTCACCACCAGTCAGCTCTTTCCCTGAAAGGAGTAAGCAGCTTATGGTCATCTAGGACGATGGCTACTTTATGAACACAGCTCAAAACATTCTTGCTATTTCTGACAGTTGTGAATGCAGCAGAACTTTCGCTAGGTATTTATCCTACAGCTGGACATAGTGAATCTTAATTTGTACTCAATTTGGTTCACAAAAATCATGAGTAAAATATTTTGGTCAGTCCTATCCTTTAACAGTTAAGTGACAATTACAAGACCACCTCACCACCAGGCACCCTCACCTCTCACACCACCAACCACCCTTACCTCCCATACCACTGAACCACCCGCATGCACACCCCCTCCATTATATATACCTGCGGCACAATGAGCAGGGGGGCATTGGGTTGCTAGTGACAGCGGGTCTGGTCCATGGGATGGAGGATGATAACAGCCCGCTCTGCGATGAGCTCCGAGCTCCACATTGTTAGACAATGTCTGACTCATGCCCACAGTAGCAGCTCCTACCAAGATGAGCACAGCATGCGGGCTAGCCAGTCCATCACATTGCCCTATCGAATAGCTAGAGACGGGCGATGGGGACGGTCGGGGGAGGGGATGGGCTGCAAGTCCCACTCGCTGGGCCTCACCCATCCACCACCCCTCACCCACAGTGGCCACCACTGAACGCCCTACCCCCACACCCATCAGACAGAGCACAGAGGCAGCTTTCGACAGTGAAAATATGTGTTTAATTATGAACAAGTATATACAGTCTGAGCCTGAAGCCCATAACTAAACGGTGCCCTGCACCCGTGCCAACTGGTGTCTAGTTTTCTGGCCTTAAGGGCCCTATCACTACGCCTAGGTGGTTCCGCAGATGGTACAGCAGGAGTGGAGGTCCCCGTTGGCACACGCTTACTGGGGTGGCCAGGCCTGGATGGGGCCAGCTGCTCCTCGGACGTCCCGGGAGTTGTGGTGCTGACCTGTTCCACCCGCTGCCCACCTGATGCACCAGGCACGGGCCCCATCACCTCCTTCTCCCTCAGGGTGCCCGATGGCCCCGGGTTCTCCATGGGACGGGGGTGCGAGCGGAGACAAACCCCGAGGTCCCCCGACACCTGGCGCTGCCAGTCCTGGATGCCCACTCTGGTATCGACCAGGGTCTGTATGTTTGCAGCCATGGAGCACAGGGAGTGGGCCATCCCTGACTGGGACTGTGCCATCTCCCTCTGGGACACTGGCCAGCACCTGGACAATGGCGCTGATGCTCTCAGCCATAGACTGCTGAGACTGGGCCAGGCTGACGAGCGCCCCTGCAATCTGCAGCTGGTCTGGCACATGGCTGCCTGTGAGTGGGCAGCCCTATCCAGGGCCATGGAACCTGCCTGCACAGAATGCCCCAGGCTTGCAAAACCTGACCCATGTCTGACACTTTTGCCCCCATTACCTCCACCACGGATGCCCTCCGCGTGGTTTCAGCCTGGGTGGCACGCACAACCAGCACCACTCCCTGCTCCTGCAGGCGGTTGGACCCCTCCACCTGCATCTGTAGATGCTGGAAGCCAGCCGTCATCCTCTCCACTGGTCCCTGGGTCTCTGACTGCACCTGGACTATGGGTGAGAATGGATCTTCCAGGAGCCCTGATGAGCCATCAATTGCACGTGAGACGAATTGCTGTACAAAAGTTAGGCTTTAATAAGCTAGAACTTAGCCCTGCGGTCGACTACAATAAATGGACGACCGCCGGGCGTTCTGACTATTTATACCTCGGTATGGAGGTGTGGTTAACTCAGCCTCTCAACCAATCAGAGAGCTGTCACATGACTGGTCTCAACCAATCGGTCGAGAGGCACATGACCGACCAGGACCAATGGTAAGCCGGTGTTCTGCACCAATGGCAGACAGCTATGCAAATCATACCACCACAAGCCCGTGACCCATCTGGGCTGCAGTTGGTTGGTGGGGCCAGGCTTCCCTCCGACCATCCAGCCCCTCGGCTGCTTCTACTTCCACCTGCTGTACTGGTACAGCTGTGTGGTGCGCACCAGTAAGTGTCCCAGAAGCCTCTCCACCAAATTGCCCAACCGAGGTGACAGTCTCTGAGATGGTGGATGGTGTAGGAGACAGCAGTGACGGAACATCTGCATCCTTATCGGACCCAAAGTCCGGGGTTTTATGGGCCGTGGTGTGCTGTGCGTCTGTATCCTGTGTCTCCGTCCCCTGGGTCATGGTGTCCTCTGTGTTTGTCCCCTGGGTCGTGGTCTGCTGTGTGTCCGTCCCCTGCCTTTCTGCCCCTGGGTCGTGGTGTCCTGGGTAGTCTCGGCCAGAGGGCTGGTGTTCCGGCTGCTCTCGCTGTCCCTGCTTGGGTCCCTAGGGGGCACCGGACCTGGCACTGGCTGGTGGAGGTGGGGGGCCCCGGATAGGCCAGCCCATCACCGGCTGGTCCTGTAAGACACAAGGTGGCACATATGGTTAGACAGGGGACAGTGGGGAGGCGTGAGGTGGTGACGGCTTTTGGTGTGTGGGGTGAGGGGTGGAGGGGTGAGGGCTGTTGGTGTGTGGGGTGAGGGGTGGAGGGGGAGGGCTGTTGGTGTGTGGGGTGAGGGGTGGAGGGGGGCTGTTGGTGTGTGGGGTGAGGGGTGGAGGGGAGGACTGTTGGTGTGTGGGGTGAGGGGTGGAGGGGCGAGGGCTGTTTGTGTGTGGGGTGAGGGGTGGAGGGGTAAGGGCTGTTGGTGTGTGGGGTGAGGGGTGGAGGGGTAAGGGCTGTTGGTGTGTGGGGTGAGGGGAGGACTGTTGGTATGTGGGGTGAGGGGTGGAGGGGCGAGGGCTGTTGGTGTGTGGGGTGAGGGGTGGAGGGGTAAGGGCTGTTGGTGTGTGGGGTGCGGGGTGGGCACACATGTGTCGTGAGGAGGCGGAACCAGGCAGGAGGTCTCACTTGATTGAACGCCTCCGACCTCCACGTCGGCGACCTCCCTTTCCTCCGGCCTGCCGACGATATCGAGTGCCCTCTGCTCGGGCACGGTGAGGGGATGCAGGTCTTCCGGTCCACCTCTAGTCTTCTCCCACACCCGCGGTTATGCGCAGACTTCTCCTGGGGGGAAACACAAACAGCAACAGTGTTAGACGGCCTGGTGCATGGAGCCCAGGGGTTGGATCTCTGATGGGACTGGTGCACAGGGCAACCGGCCATTGCGCCTGGTATTGGTGGGTGGATACATATGGGTCAGGGTGGGGGTGGGCGGGTCATATGTGTGTGGGGGTAGGGAGGGTTGGTGCCAGGGGCACGGTGCCGGGTATTCACCCTGGCTCTCCTGAGGAGGTCACGCAGCTTTTTCCGGCACTGGTCAGCTGTCCTCCAACACCTCCGCCCATGCGGCCCGGTTGGGGTATGACACCAGCCTCCTCTCCTCCACAGCTTCCAGGAGGACCTTGAGCTCCCTGTCCCTAAATTGCGTCACTGCTCTGCGCGCCATCTTGCCTGCGACGGCTGTGTGTGGGGGGAGAATTTTTAACTGGAGCTGCGGCGCCACGTCAATGACGGAACCGGTGAATCGGCAGCCGGTCGGTCACGTGCTGCACGACCCGCCCGTGCTAGTCCTTTGCGGGCCGTTGAATGGCTCCACCTGGGGCCCGTTTTGGGAGAATCCAGCCCATTAGCTCTGTTCTCTCCTTACAGATGCTGCCAGACCTGCTGAGATTTTCCAGCATTTTCTCTTTCGGTAATATATATTGTATATGTTCTGATCTGCCTTTGCTGCCGTCATCTCATTCCTTGTTTAGCCAAAAACTGTAGTCTGAGATCCACATCGATCAATGATATAGAAGGAAACATTTTCAAGGAAATTGAATGCGTGCTTGTGAAATTAATTAATTAATGTTTTTGCAAATATCAGTAAATGCTATTGTGTTGCATCTTTTTGCCACAGAATAGGTATCAGTTAGTATGAATGCACAGCACTGCAGGAAGTAAGGTTATATGTTTGTCATAAACAGTGCTTCATTGCTGCCACCTTTTGCTCAAAGCATGCTATTGCTCCATACTCTAGATCAAAATTTCAAACTGTCTTCATTCAATTCTCTGCTTGAAGGCAGGTCCTTGGCAATTCTTTGTCAAACCGCAGCTCAGTGCAGTGATGTTTTATTACACATATTCATAGAATCATAGAAGGTCCACGTATTGACGGGGTTGGGTGAGGGAAAGGAAGGGGGGAAGGCCACATGTTGCTCCACGTGCTAGCCACCGAACCAACTGAGATAACCGACTCCTTCTTTAAAGTTATAGCGAGCTATTGGAACTAGCTCACAAAGGCTCTAGAGGTTTACATGGTTAAACAAGAATTGTTGATTAATAAAACATAACTTTGTACACTTCTAAAGGATACAGATCTGACTAGGTGCTATGTTTATGCAGACTACTGTCAGACTCTACTACTCTCATGTGGCTCCCTGTGGCATAAAGTACTGTGTCACCAGTCTCATTTTAACCCTTACAGTCCTGGACACCCTAATACTACATTCGCCCAAGTCTTTACCCAAATGCATTTGCAATATTATTTGCATGCTACCCCTCCTTCCCCTCCAAATTTACAGATTTACAAATTTACAGATTCAGTTGGGCTGGAGGCTTTAAAACTCTTCCAAATCTCATTCTTTTCAAGGTTGGAGGAGTGGTAGTCTCGGCTGCTTTGGGCTAACTTTGTTGGTCTGGAGTTAAAGTTGTAATACTTTGTGTTCCAAATACTTGGGTGTCAACATATTGTCGACAATCATGTACCATGGGCATGGTCTTTGGTCATGTACCATGGGCTTATCCCTCTCCTTCTGGGGGGAATGTCTCTCCACTCATTTATAGAGTGAGTTCAGGTTTTTTTGTTGGGTGGTGTCCGCCACCTGAAATTCTTCCTGCAATTTGAAGGTTTACCTCCATTATGTTTGTATGTTTCTCATCTTTGAGCTCAACCTGCAGTTTGGCTTCTCATGTTGCGCTCTGTTTCTTCATGTGCATTGCTCCTCCCTGGGTTTTATCTTGGTGAGTTGGTGGTTGCTTTCTCTCGTGCTCCAGGATTGACTTCATATTGTGTGTGTGCCTTTCAAGCTCCAACTTCATTGCCATTGTGTTTCCTGGTTCTGTGACAGCAACTGCTTGACTCTGAAGTTTGCCTTCAACCTTCTGCTGTTGCTCCTCCTCTGTATCTTTTGTTTTAAGTATGTTGATGCTCATCTGGAGGTCTGTCTGGTCTAACCACGGAAAAGTATTTTCTGCTGTATGCAAAGGAGTGAGGACAATCCCGAAACAAAGTCCCCTTCGAGATGATTGGCACCGTCGGAATTCCCGGCCGTCTCTAGTTCAGTGTAGTTGACTACAATGGTTATTTCAATGTCCTTGGCCATTTTGAGGAGGTTGGGGGCAACACATTCTGCTCAGAGAGCAGAGGGTTGACTGTGGGCAACCTACAGAATTCATACCGAAGTGCCTTTTGAATTATTTCTATGACTGCTAGTTCGATTCCACCGGCACTATACAGTGTGTTGTTTGCATCATCCACAACCAGAAATATTTTGGCCACAGCTCCTGATCCAATAGGACTATAAAACTAGCTCCAGTACCTAACTTGAAATTTGTGAGATGACCATTTACACATGTCAGCATTCCAAAATGTGAAGCTTTGTCGGAAATCTTGGTGTGTCTCATCTGTCTCATGGACTCACTTGGGATCTTCTTCAAGTCTCGAGGTTTTGGACTTCCACATCTTTCCAAGTGTCCTAGGCAGTTGGAGTGAAAACACTGCATAGTGGTTGCTGGACACTGCTCGTGCTTCTGAGGTTTTCTAACTCTACAGAGCTGCTATGGTCTGCTACCATCTTGTGTTTTGCTTTGGTATTGCTTTCCATGCCCTGGAATCTCCTTGCTCTGCCGTTGTTTTATGAGTCGCACTCTTGGGGTTGCTCTGTACCATGGTTTAACCTTGCCATGCAAATGGATCAGTTTTGCTGGCAGACCTCCGGAGTACATTTAGAAGCGTGTCATTGGCTGCTCCTACTACTACTTGGTCTCTTATTAGCTCCAACTTTGGCAGGGGCTGGGAGCACTGGTGGGGAGTGGTGTGGGGGTGATGAGCCTGACCAAAGGGAGCCACTATTTGGCAGGCTGGGTCCACGCACTTCCGGCGCCATGTTGCACGGCGTGGCCGCTGCAAGCCGCCACTGTGAGATGCGCGGCCACAGACCTGCCAATTCTCCAGCCGTATCCGCAGCTAGAGCTGGGTGCTCTTCGCTGCGTGCCTGCTATTTTGTGCCATTTCTTCGGTCGGAAAACGCCAACGTTCTTACGCCGGCGTCAGGATTTAGTCTCAGAATCGGAGAATCCAGCCCAGAGTCTTTTAAGGATCTTCGAGAAGTTTTTGGAACTTACATAGTGTTTGGAAAGGTTAAGGAAGACGCCACACTCAGGGTAAAGACATCACCCAGCAGCATGCTGACATGCAGCGGACACAGATACCTGCAAGGCCTTATTAGTAACTTGTTTTTTACAGTCTGCAATTTCTTTTCTATGACATTAAGTAGCAGCAGACACAGCTATTGGAATTGAGCCGGTTAGCAACAAGGGAAGAGATTAGAGAGGAGTCATAGAAGGATAAGGGTGAAAAATACTTACTCTGTTAATATGATCAGCTACAACTTGTCTGAACCAGACAATGTTCAAATGTACATACCTTGGTGAATTCTCCATCTCCTCAGCCGCTTGTTCTGCGGTGGCGCTCCGTGGCTCACAGTGGGATTCTCTGTTTGCACCGCCGGCCAAAGGGGTTTCCATTCATGGGCACCCCACACCCCCATGAACCTGAAGGTGGGGGTGCATTTGCTGGCAGAACGGAGAATCCCACCGGAGGAGACTTCACCCTAATGCCTTGCCTACGTCACATTCAGGAGTCAACTCCAAACATCCTTCTCTGAGGTTATGCTCTCCCAACACGTTGGCGAAATGATCATGATCATGCTGAACCTGGGTCTTCTGAGATTATTTCATATAATAATCTGCTCCAGAGCACCATTTGTGGCTCTTCTAAGTTTTTCACAGCTTTAATTGTTTTTTAAATGGCACAGCAGTAATTGATTTCTTTTTCTACCTGTGCTTGTCAAGCAGGCTCCTGACACGACTACCGAGCCCTTTTAACCTTCAGGGAGAGTGCAGAAAATCTTTGGAAAAAATTGTTTTGGCCAGCTAGTTGCTTTCCTAAGCTTGGAGAATTGAATTGAAGTTTTGTTTTGCTCTGACTTCTCTTTACTTTGTATTCTAACTGTAAGAATCCACTTATAGATCACGGGGAAACAATTGATCTCCCCATAGGACTTGTGGAGTACAAGCTTCCCAGATATGGGGTAGAGGCCATCCAGCTGGAGCTCGTTACAGACTTACATAAAAACCAGACCAAAGCAAAGTCTGGTGTGGTTATCTCTCCCAGCATGGACCGGAGTGGGAGCCACTTATTGCCTTGAGCAGAATATCATATATAGTTAAATATATCTCAGTTCTACTGCTGCTGGCTTCCTCAAGTTACTAAATTGGCGAAGAGGACAAAAAGAAACTCGGGACTCGTCTAGCCGCCTAGTTGATTACTATCACGTGAAGTGTGGACATAATAGTTCAGGATGTCACCATTTGGGAAACTGGAAGCCTTTGATGCAGGCCTGGAAGACTGGAGCCAGTATGCTGAGCGCATGAGGTATTTTTCCAGGCTAATGGGATTTTGAGGGAAGACTGTCAGAAAGTCATCCTCCTGACCTCCTCTGGAGCACTGACTTTTGGAATCATAAGAAGTCTAACTTACCCGGCTGCACTGCACTCCAAATCATTTGATGAACTGGTCATTTTGTTGCTGAACATTATGGCCCGAAGCCTTCTGTGAGCATGCAGCGGTATAGGTTTCATTCGGCGATGCGGTCTCCAGATGAATCGGTCACTGATTTCTTGACCCACCTAGGATGTCTAAGTGAGCTTTGCGAGTTTGGGCTTTCCCTTTCTGAATTGATGAGGAATAGGCTAGTGTATGACATAAACAACACGGCCACTCAGAGGAAGCTGCTGACAGAGCCTACCTGGGACTTGAAGCAGGCCATCAAGTTTTTGCCGTCCCGGGAACACGCTGAGAAAGAGGGCGGGATGCTCTGATCCTGAGGCTAAGTATTGACGCCGTCGTAAATGCCATCGCGTTTCACGATGGCGTCAGCAGGCCCCCAGGAGCAGCAATTCCGAGCCCCTCAGTAGACCTGCGTGGTACTGGAGTGACCCATGCCACTCCAGCTGCCGAAACTGGCCTCGAAAATGCGCCGCGGGTCTGCGCATGCGCGCTGCGGCCAGTGTGAATGCAGGCTTGCACACTGTAACCGGCACGATTGCGCGCATGCGCGGTGGCTTCCTTCCCCACGCCAGCCCCGACGCAACATGGCATAGGGCGACAGGGGCCGGCGCGGAGCAAAAGAGGCCCCCAGTGAGAGGCCGGCCCGCTGATCGGTAGGCCCCGATTGTGGGCCAGGCCACAGTGGAGGCACTCCCCAGGGTCAGACCCCCCTCCCCCCACCAGACACCCCTGGAAGGATGCACGCCAAAGTCCCGCCGGGTAAGACCACATGTGGACGGCACCGGTGGGACTCGGATTTTATTCGCGCCCACTCGGGCCATCCCGGGCAGAGAATTGCCTGATGGGCCAAGTAGAGCGGCCCCCGACCGGCACTATGCCAACCGCGCTGGCGCCAATGCCACTGATTCTCCTCTCTCTGGAGAATCGGCGGACTGGTGCGGAGCGGTGTCGCGCGAATCGCGCTTGGCCCGGCAGTTCTCCCGTCCGCCGTGGCTGAGAGTATCCTACCCAGGCGTGCAGGGGCTGCAGGGGTCCATGAACTATAGTGTCTATATATAGTTTGGCCCGCCCTCCATTTCAAACTCCCACTACGTCATGATAATGCCGGTTGGTCAGATCACCTCCGAAAGGGAAGCCCCAGAGACAATTCCGCAGTCGGGTCAGGCTCTCGGGAGCTACTGTTGCCCGATAAGATAACTCACCCGAGGGTGAAGGGGAGAGCCGGCCACATTGCCAAATGTTTGATTGGAGGCCTCATCATGGGCGGAGTCATGCATTCCGGGGCAGAGAACGGCGTCCACAGCAGCCGCCAAGATCTCCACAAACCAGAGCCTTGCACATCGGCCCCCCAGATGAGGGGGTCTGTTTGATGCAACTGAACTGCTTCACAGCCCCAAAATTAACACCAATCTGGGGCATGTTACAAGTTAATGGTCAGCCCATAATGATGCCGTCTCCATCGTCGACCATCGGACATTTTGGTGACTCCGCGCAAGGATCCTGCCACTGACATTGTGTGGCACCAAAGTGAAGTTGGCGACATACACCGGTGAGCCTTTGAACATTGTGGGGACCACCATGACTGCGGTAACACATGGGCAGCAGTTGCTCCATCTTCCCTTGCTTGTGGTACAGAAACTGGGACCAATTTTCTAGGGCGAGACTGGTTAAGAGACCTGTGGCATTGGGAATCTGTACAACATACTGGGCAAATACCCCAAAGTGTTCCAAGAGGGCCTGGGCACGATAAAAGGAGCCAAGGCCTATATCTACAGGGATCCTGATACTCAGCCCCACTATGTTAGGGTGAGACCTGCATGCTTTACCAAAGTTGATGTGGAGCTTTGGCACCTGAAGGATCTGGGGTCATATGAGTGTAATTTGCAGAATGGGTCATACCCTTGGTGCCAGTAGTGAAGCCTGACAAATCTGTCAGACTCTGCGAGAATTCTAAGCTCACCATGAACAGAGCTTCATGCCTGGACCGGTACCCGATGTCTAGAATGGAGGATTTGTACGCACAACTGGCTGGAGGAAGTTCTTTCACGAAGCTTGACATGAGCCACACTTATTTACAAATAGAACTAGATCCTGAGTCCAGGGAATTTGCGACCATAAAAGATCATTTGAAAGAACCTGCCCCCCATTTGGGGTTTCATCGGCCCTGGCGATTTTCCAGCAGGTAATGGAGAATATCTTGCAGCGTCTGCCGAAGGTGGCTGTCCATCTGAACAAAATGCTTATCATGGGCAGCACTGAGAAGGAGCATATGGACTACTTGCAAGAAATACTCCAGCGGCTTTCCCAAGTAGGCGTCCAGCTAAAGAGGAGCAAATGTGTGTTCTGCACCAAAGTGGTGACTTATTGAGGTTACAGGGAGGACATGGATGGTCTACACCCAGTGGAAGACACACCACATATTGTTGAAGAAGCACCAGGAGTGGTTCTGGTTTGGTCTCTCAAGACAAACTATTCGCCGGAGTAAAAGAGCATCTGTCGCCCGCGCCACTCCTCATACACTATGATCCAGCTCAGCTGCTAATCCTGACCTGCAATGCCTCCCCCTACGGCATTGTGGCGGTGCTGGCCCATGGATGGGATGAAGGCATGGAACCCCCCATTGCTCTCGCTTCGAGGACCCTGGCAGACGCTGAGTGACATTACCCTTAAATTGCGACGGAAGGATTGCTGGTAATATTTGGAGTCAAGAAATTCAACCAATATGTTTATGGGAGGCATTTCTCCATTGTGTCTGACCATGAGCCACTGCTCAGCCTTTTTAGGGAGGAGAAGGAAATCCCACCCATCTCATCAGCTCAAATTCAGCGTTGGCCACTTCTACTCACTGCATATGAATATTCATTTTGACACTGCCCAAGTATGCAGATTGTCCATGCCAACATCCTCAATCATCTACCATTGCCCGTAAGTGCCCCATCCTTACAAGTGGTGGGTGAAGTGGTTGAAACCCTCCACTTTATGGCCACCTTGCCGGTAATGGCTACTCATTTGCGCGCAAGGACGCAGCAGGATCCGTGACTGGCAAAACATTGCCTCATGCTTTTGAGCGGAGGGGCCCGGGGGCCCTACCTGTAGCCCTCTGGCCTATTGCCCAGAAGTTCTCAAAACGTAGCATGGAAGACAGTGTTTATATTGTGGGGAGCTTATATGGTAATCTCATTGCAGGGTCAAGAGTCCCTGCTGAAGACCTACATACTGGGCACCCAAGTGCCTCGAAGATGAACATGTTGGCCTGTGTTATGTCTGATGACCCAGCATTGATGGGGGCATTGAGAGGTCCATGCATCAGAAACTTCCGCCGGCGGCCTCCCTACATCTATGGGAATGGCCAGGACGTCCATGGGTGCAACTACTTGCGGACTTTGTCAGATCTTTCATGGGATCCATGTTCTTCATCATCGTGGATGCCCACTCAAAGTGGTTAGAGGTGTATAGGATGGCCTCTACAATGTCCAGGCCACGGTGGAAAATCTCCAGTGCTTGTTGTCCATGGAACCCATGTTGTTCTGGCAATGGATAATGGGACGCCATTTACTAGTGAAGACTTTGCTGCATTTACGTAGCAAAATGGCAGCCAGCACATTAGAACTGTCCCGTATCATCCCTCTTCCGATGGCCTGACAGAAAGGGTGGTCCAGATTTTCAAAAGGGGCATTAAAAAACAACATGGGTTCCATGGACATGTGAATGGTGCAGTTCAATTTTAATTACCTCACAAGGCCACACGTGACAACAAGAATCGCCCCTCCAGAACTTTTGATGGGCCAATGGCTTAGAACCCAATTAAGTCTCACATTTTTGAGCTTCGGCAGGAAAATGGAGGTGCATCAGGAGGCAAAAAGTAGCACAATAACACAAAGAAGCATTTGGACCACCTGAAGAAGCGGGAGCCCATGGTTCACGACGTCCAACTGGCAGAATTAACGTCTCTCCTGTGCCAGGAACCACCCCCCAGCTTGGGGACCCAACTGTCTAGACCCCAGCACCCGGTCCAGCAGGAGGAGGATGTGCCGTCTCGGAAATACATACTGAAATATCTATACCTACGGACCACGTCGTGTCCGGGGACAGTGGACGACAAACTGATACGCACTGCCCGACCCAGAGTTGCCGCAAATGGAAGCACAGACTCGGGCAAAGTGGCACAGAAAGCCCCACTATCGGCAGCTGAAGGGTAACGTTAAGACTTTGTGGGGGAGGGGTGTTATAACCCCCACGAGATCCACGGTAAACCATTGTTGATCTCCCCATCGGACCCATAGAGTGCAAGCTTCCCAGATAGGGGACCATCCAGCTAGAGCTTGTTACAGACTTACATAAAAGCTGGCTTAAAGCAGGGTCTGATGTACATAGTTCTCCCGGCAAGGACGGGAGTGGGAGCTATGGGCAGGATATTGTATATATTTAAATATATCTCTCTTCTACTACCGCTGGCTTCCTCAAGTTAGTAAACTGCCCCTAACCTCTTATGCTGCACAGTGGATATTTCTTCTCTCCTTCAGCCTCCACACTTGGAATGGAGCTTCTAAGGAGAGCTCCAGTTGTGCATTCAAGGTCTTCAAGTTAGGTCAGACTGCAGTTTTCTTTACTTCTTCATTCTTAGGGATTTTGGGATCCTTAACCTGCTGCCACCACGTTGTATCTTGTCTCATGAACAGATCCAGAGGCTTGTATGGCTAAACAATAACTGTTCATTAATAACACGTAACTATATACACAGGGTACAATCCTAATGAGGTTTTAACTTCATGTCGACTTCTACCAGGCTCACTTGTGCATTCTACTATTCTCGTGTAACTCTCTACATCATAACTGTTTCCCCAGTCACACATTAACCCTTACAGTTCCAAACACTCTAATACTACAGGAGACATTTTTACCACTACCAAATAATGGCCGAAATGTTATGGAGTGATGGAACTCACTGCTGACCTGAGTTTAGAAAACTCTTTAGTGTGGATTTCTCTTTCCTGACGTAAGTTTGATTCTGGCATCAAGCAAAGGGAATCTCTGGTACTTGCAGCCGAAGAATTGTCACAGGCGGCAAATAAGGAAGTAAAAATCATTGATTATCTTTCATTTTTAAAATAATTTTAGAGACAACGAAATGACGGTTGGGACGTACCAACGGATTTAATGTTGAAGCTAAAATATCATAAATGTTTAAAATAATTTTCAAAAACTGTGGAACTTTTGTGATAATGGCAAAATAGGATATTTCACAATATAAAATATGTTTTTGCAGGAGCAGAGGGAATTCTCAAGCAGCAATAATGAACTTTGTACACTGTCGGAACTCTGGTCACGTCTCATTCAACAAGGCTTAGCCTTTTCAAGTGAGACTAATGGATGTAGAAGTTAACATCAAATCAAGTGATTTAAGAAAATTTCCATCCCTGGGGATATGAAAAATGTATGGTCTGGAAGAGCAGGAAATCACAGACCGATATTTCTGGATTTCTTTGGTGTTTGCCATGAAAGCGGACTCTAGTAAAGCTGTGGTAAAGGATGTGCTTGAGATAAAAATGGACAAAGAGAAAAGCTTTTTAAAAATGTGTTCATGGGATGTGGGCATCGCTGGCTGGACCAACAGATATTGCCCACTCCTGAGAGCAGTTAAGAATCAACGACATTGCTGAGTGTCTGGAGTCACATGTAGGCCAGACCAGGCTTCCTTCCCTGAAGGACATTAGTGAACCAGGTGGGATTTTACAGCAATCATTTCATGGTCACCATCAGACTTTTAATTCCAGATTTTTTTGAATTCAAATGTCACCATCTGCCATGGCGGGATCCAAACCAGGATCCCCAGTTCACCACCCTGGGTCTTCTGGATTAGTTGTCCAGTGAAAATACCACTGCGCCACTGCCTCCCCGATACTTCAAATGGATCAATTCAGAGGGGTGCATCTTGGGCTACGAGGGGAATAAAGGTTGAAATCATAGTGACGCTGGCCACAACCGTGCCATGATACTGGAGCTTTGCACATGTTGCACATCTGTTCAAAAAACAGGGAGAGGTTTAAACCTGGCAATTACAGGTCCATCATTTTAACATCAGTGATAATGTACTTTGTAGAAACAACACCCAGGAGAAAATTAACAACCACACGGACAAGTATGGGTGAATAGAGGAAAGACAGCACACGTTTCATAGATATCATAGAATTTACAGTGCAGAAGGAGGCCATTCGGCCCATCGAGTCTGCACCGGCTCTTGGAAAGAGCACCCTACCCAAGGTCAATACCTCCACCTTATCCCCATAAGCCAGTAACCCCACCCAACACTAAGGGCAATTTTGGACACTAAGGGCAATTTATCATGGCCAATCCACCTAACCTGCACATCTTTAGACTGTGGGAGGAAACCAGAGCACCCGGAGGAAACCCACGCACAAACGGGGAGGATGTGCAGACTCCACACAGACAGTGACCCAAGCCGGAATCGAACATGGGGCCCTGGAGCTGTGAAGCAATTGTGCTATCCACAAGGCTACCGTGCTGTCCTGTTTCTTAAGGGTAAATCATACTTAACTAACTGGGCACAGTTTTTTGATGAGGTAGTGGAGAAGATGAATGAGGTTAGTACAGTTGATGTTGGGCAGTGAACTTTAAAAGGGCATTGGATAGAGCACGGTGTATTAAGCTTATTAACAAACTTGAAACCCTTGGGGTAGAAAAGGCAGTAGAAACATGGATGCAAAATTGGCTAAGGAATAGAGAACAGAAATTTGTGGTTAATGGCTGTTTTTCACATTGGAGGGAGGTACACAGATGTATATGCTATAGACTATTCATTTGGGGACTGTTTTGAAACCTACAGAGGGCACAACAGCAACTTAGATTCATGTAGTGCCGTTAAGGAACTTCACAGAAACATTATAAAACAAAATGTTACCAAGCCACACAAGGAGAATTAGGTAGGATGACTAATGGCTTGGTTGGAGAGGTAGGTTTTAAGGAGTTACTTGAAGGAAGAAAATTTGATGAAGAGGAGGAGAGGATTAAATTCCAGAGTTTGGGGCCTAGGTACCTAAAGCCCCACCCTCCCAATGGTGGAATGTTTCAAATTGGGGATGCAGAGAGTCCAAATTAGAGCAGTTCAGTTAAATTAGTAAACTGTTTACCAATTAATAAAAGCTATACTAAATGCAAAGGCCGATGCAATGTAGGAAAATACCGAATCAAAATAATTGTATCCAACACCCTTTAAGGAAGTTTACTGTTGTCAGCAAAGATCACAGAGAAAACCTTTTCTTAACTTCAATGGACACTTTGATTAGCAATGCTCCCTTTGACCGAATTAGCTATTCCTTAATGCTAATTAGAATTTGACAATCGCAACCCAGTCTAGTGTCATGAAAGAGGCAGAGATCCGACAAGCAAGGCCACCAATTTTTGTGGTTTCACAGATAAACTAACCGAATCGTGGAAAGATGAATGCCAAATACCATCAAAAACCTCACAAAATCCTTTAATTACATATGATTGAAGTATAATTTGACTTATTCAGTATCAACAAACTTATGGCCCTGTGGATGAATGCTTCTCCACTGCTTTCATGCCGTATAATGCATAGTCCCCTTGGTGATTGTCATGGCATTAATTCTTAATTGTAGTTTGGTTAATGATGATGATCAGTATTCATGGGTAGCATGTACAATCTCAGTTATAACATAATTACTACATAATGATGGTACTGGCAGTGGCACTCGGAGGAAAATGAGGTGGACCCTGCTGAATCAGATGGTTTTTTTTCCCTGCACCTCTGGCAATAGTACAACATAAATCTTTCTGGTGTACTGCCTGTCATTTATTTTGCCCTGGCTGGGTTCCATGCACTCCTTCATGCTACCTGTATCGGTGCCATCGTCACACGAACCATGCATCCTGTAACCAGGAACTCTTGTCAGAACAAAGGGTGGGATTCTCCGACCCCCCCCACCTGGTCAGAGAATCCCGGGGGGAGGCGCTAGTCCCGCCCCGACGCTGGCTGCTCTATTCTTTGGCACCCTTTATCGGGCGGCGGTGGGATCCTGCCACGCCAGTTGGGGGCTGTTGACAGCAGCCCACCCCGCCCCCCGGTGATTCTCCGGGCCCTTACAGGCTGAGCGGCCTTCCAGTTTTGGCCAGTCCCGCCGGTGTGAATCACTCAACTCACGCACCGGCAGGACCTGGCAGGTGAGTATACAGGGGCGGTCCTGGGGGGGGGGGGGGGGCTCCGGGGGATCCGACCCCGGGGTGGGGGGGGCCCACGGTGGCCTGGCCCGCAATTGGGACTCACCGATCTGCGGGCGGGCTTGTTCCATGGTGGGACTTTTTTCTTCCACGCCGGGTCCCTGTTGGGCTCCGCCATATTACCCGGGGGCCAGCGCGGAGAAGAGAACCCCCCACGTATGTGCAAAAACATGCCAACCGGTGTGTGCATGCGCAGAATCACGCCGGCCGTTCCACGCATGCGCGAGATCACGCTGGCCCTTCTGCGGCGGCTGGAACGGCGGCAACACCTCCGCTGCCCACCTAGCCCCCAAAAATGCAGAGAATTCTGCACTTTCGGGGCTGTTGACGCCGGAATGGTGGACTGCGTCCCCAGAAGGGAGAATCCCGGCCAAAGTTCTTGCCTACAATGTCCAGTGACTGGTGTTGCTTCTCCGGCAGCAATAAAAAGTTAAAGGTTACACTTACAGAGAAGAGAAAGGGATAAATGTGGCAAAGAAGGTGGAATGGATGTCAATGAAGGAGAGAAGAAAGAGGGAAATAGAGGGACTCTGAAGAGAACAGAAGCAAATGCTTGCTGCTTCTTTGTTTATCAGTCCAGACTACCATCTCTATCCTAATGTCTGGAGTGTTGCCTCAATACGTCCAAGCAACAGAGTGTCTACTACCTCACAAAGATTAGAATACCTACTGTTCTGATTCATAATGGTTACCAGGAGTAGTACTTGAAATAAAAGAACACAAAAGATACAGCGAGAACTACAATTGGATAGAAAGCACAGAAAACTGTATACAAATTATTTTCTTTCAAAAAGTGACATCTGCATTAAGTTAAATTGATTATGCTTTGAAGAATGTTCCCACATTCAAGATATTATGCAAATGTAATGGAATTGACATTGCAAGGTAAGAGATGCACTCTTTATTTTTTAGCAGCACCCATCTTTTTACAAATCAGTTATTATTAGCTTTGGTATTGCATATTGGTGTATAAATTAAATGTGACACTGGTCAAGAAAAGATCAAACCCAGCACCAGCAGGTCTAAATGTATTACATGATCATGTAAATAAAATAAGAAATAATTTATTGTTCATTTGTGTCTCTGTTAAACTTAGCTGCTTCACCTTTTGTGACCCCAAGTCTTCCCAAATTACCTCAGCTCTGTTTCTGGGATCTGTGCAGCGGGGCCAATCTTTTCCTGTGTTACTTACAGGGGACGTTATGGCTGGAATTTTCCGGCCGTTGGGATTTTCTGTTCCCACGGGCAGTGCACTCGCGCCCGTGGGTTTCCCAGTGGCTTGGGCTGACTTCAATGGGAAATTCCATTGACAAGCGGCAGGAGTAGAGAATCCCGCTGCCAGAGAACGGCGTGCCGCTGAGCAATACACAGATGGGGGAACAGAGAATCCAGCCTATTTATACTTACTATATTTATTTTCCCACTTTGTTATTTCTGTCTTTTATTTAAATTTTCCTCCCTTTTCCCATCCCCCACTCCTTTTGATACTCTGTTATTTGTATCTTCGACATCTTGTTTGTCCTTTCAGATTCCAGGTCAATGTAAGTTTGGCACAATTGATGGCATATTATGGGTGGGATTCTCCATCCCACCAGACCCATTTCTGGCATGGCGCGCCCCCACTGGCAGCGGGATCCTCTGTCCCAGCAGCCAGCCAATGGGATTGCCCACTGTGGCCACCCCAATGCCATCGGGAAACCCACAGGCATGAGTGAGCTGCCGGCGAAGCAATGGATCCCACCGACAGAAAATCCTGCTGTATATGTTTAAGTCCAATTTAAAAACTTGCACAAATAACATTGGCTGAGACCCTAGCGCAATCCTAAGAGGGTGCCACAGTTTCCGAAGTGCCATCTTTCAGGTGGGAAATCTGTTATGACCGGTCCCTAGGCGAGGCCCCCTAATTTGTTCCGGGTGAGATACACCCAAAATGTTATGCCTCGGGTGAGGAGAGATGAGCTGGCTCCCTTTCTTTATTCAACACCCGCGGTTGGTCACAGCAAGATTAACTTAAAAGGGATCACTGCCCCCGAATACCTTTTCCCAGGCCAAATGTTTTATTGTTTCAAAAGGAGCCAATTTAACCAGGCTTTTTTGAGTTAAACAACGAGTGAGTCTTTTACTTACAAAAACGTGAAGAAAAAATAATAAAATGCAACATATATACACAGATTGGAAATGGGAAGTGAATCCAAAAATAAAAGTTGAAATGGACATTCAAATCAGCCTTTGGCTTGGCCATGAGGAGTAGGTGGTGACGCGTAGCGGCTGTTAGACAACGACATTAGCAATTGAGCAGTTTTTTTGGTGCTATTTGGTTCTGCAGCTTAACAGAAAAGTGTTATCTTATTCCCTTTTTCGCCTGTGGCTTTGCTGACTTGACTTGTTACCATCAATGAGAGAAAAAGATTTTCTTACCTGCAAGGGCAGGGATACCGAGTCGATGGTCTTCAGCTGTGATCATCACAGCACACACTTGCACAGTAGAAATAGAGAGCAAACATAGACCAGTGTTCCAGTTATTTAAAAAAATATATATTTTAATCAGAGTTTTTTCCATTTTTTTAAAGAACGCAACAAACCCTCAAAACTGGTACAGTACAATATTAATATTTCACCATATATAAAGACAAGGAAAGGCAGGAGACACCAACATATTTGTTCCAGCTTAATCATTATGCCCGGTACTCCCAATTGTATAAAAGAAAATCTGAAGGACAAGTGAGAGGATGGGAGGGATAAAGAATAAAGCCATTAACCCATGGAAAAATGGTGCACATCCTCACGTACAGCATGTTAAAGACAGTGTTACATAGTGCATTAAAAACCTTTCAGGAGCAAGTCAGACATTACGGAACCTATTGTTTGAGATGGGGCCCCATACTTTTCGGAATGCATCTGATTTGGATTGGGGGACGCAGTTCAGGAATTCCACTGGGATACATTCCATGGTCCTTATGCCAACTGATCAAAATTTGTTGCTGATCCAGGAGCAGAGGTTATTTTGCCGTACTGCAACTGTTAGGATATTATCCAGCCTTTTTTCATGAACGCAATTATTGTTCTGTCTGAGAGATTACATTCTAAGGCGGTATTGTGTATTTTCTCAAGCTCTCTCAGTACCCCAGACCAGTAGGATTCAATTTTGAGACAGGACCAGGTACAATGGGAGGAATTCTCCAAAAAAATAACTACGTGTCATTTTGGTGCGAATCGCTCTGGCTTTTCCAGCATGTGTCCCATCACGGTCTTCCCACATTTGGTCATTTTTTGGGGGCCAGGGATGAAACATCTCGAAAAAATGATGTGTGGCACCCGACGATGCTGGCAAGCCCGGCTTCACAGAGATTGGGCGTCGTATTGAAAGGGTGCCCTGATCTCAAAACCGTGCAACGCCCCCCTCCCCACCCCCAATTTCACAGGCATCTGGGCTTCAGTAAACCCCACGATCCACAACCATCTTCGTTGCCATTAAACCCTCTTCCCTTACCCCACCAAAGACTTCAGGCATTAGGGACCCCTAAAGGCTCTCCCTTCAGCCCCTGCCCCCTCCTCACCAGCAAAGACCCCGTCTCTTCGAGACAGCATTAGACCCCCTCCCTCAATCGCCGGATCCAGTGATCCGACTGCAGGTGAGCAACGTCCATAATGGAGTTGCCAAATGCTCACTTGGCCCTCTTTCATGCCCCTTCATGCCTCTCCTCAATCGCCCCCATTCATGGCCCCACCCCTTCATTGCCCAACCCCTTCATGACCTTGTCCTGGGCTGTGCCAACCTGGCACCCTGGCAGTGACCCAGCATCCTGGGTGCCAGGAGGCAGTGCTAGGGCATTATCCTGCCATCTCACCACCCCTCGGCATGGCCATCATGTCTGGTCTCCGGTGGTGAAGACCAGTTGTCATTCCCATCGGCCTCGCGCTGCTCCGTTCAGTGGGGGAGAATACCAGCATCCCGGAGAATCTGGTTCCAAACAGAGCAAATATATTTACTTGTTGATTTAAATATGCTAATCTAGTTCACACCCAACGAGGGAGTGAACCATATTACGTCAGCGGGTGTGGAGCATCGTGCTCTGGTCGGTGCATGGTGTGAACCCCATTTAGGGGCTCTCCCACTATTCTCCCGGCATGGCGAATGTGCACTGGGCTTAACGCTGCTGGAGAAAAGCCCCCGATGTGTGTAGTCTCCCTAGACTACTTCACATTTTTGGCACAGTGAGGATATAGTAGGATAAAATCTCTGTCTTAAATGTGGCGTGATATGCAGAAGCTGCAATGTTTTTAACGGAGTCTCCTTTGTTCTGTTACAGACTGAGATTCTATTGACATTTTCCCAGATTTTGTCCCAGGTTTCCTCATCGATGTTCACAGCAAGGGCTTTTTCCCAAGACCACAGAGTCTCTGGCATATTCACACAGGATCTAGTACATAAAGTGCCATAAGACCTGCTGATTAATGGTTTAGGTTCTGTGGATATCAGGATTGTTTCCACCGGGGAGACAATAGCAGCAAGAAGCAAAGATGTCTTATTGAGGATAAAGACTCTGAGTTGTAGATATCAGGAAAAGGAGTATTTTGGGATATCAAATTGTTGACATAGTTGCTCAATAGGTCATAAGGAAGCACCACTAAATGTATCTCCTAGTGTACAAAGACCTCATACTCAAGATATCAAATCAATGGTCTGTAGGATTTGTTGGGAAATCCGGATTTCCCTGATGGGAGAGAGAGCGGAAGTCAAATTAGATCTCTCTTCCAGTTCAGAGTCATAATTATTATAGGATTTTCACTTTTGACAAGTACAGCTTTGAAATCTCTGAGAAACAACAAGGCCTGTAAGGAGGGAACTTGATAAGGTGGATTCAAAGCTGGCTGAGCTGCAGGAAACAGAGGGTGAAGACAAACGTCTGCTTTCGTGACTGGAAGCCAGTGTCCAGGGGCGTACCACAGGGATCTGTGCTGGGTCCCCTATTAGTCGTCATTTATGTAAATGACTTAATAATAATCTTTATTAGTGCCACAAGTAGGCTTACATTAACATTGCAATGAAGTTACTGTGAAAATTCTCTAGTCGCCACACTACGGTGCCTGTTTGGGTACACTGAGGGAGAATTTCAGAATGTCCAATTCACCTAACAAGCATGTCTTTGGGACTTGTGGGAAGAAACTGGAGCATCCGGAAGAAACACACGCAGACACAGGGAGAGCGCGCAGACTCCGCACTGACAGTGATCCAAGCTGGGAATCGAACACGCATCCCTGGCGCTGTGAAACAACAGTGCTAACCACTGTACTACTGTGCCATCCACTTAGATGACTATGTGAGGGGTAAGATCAGTAAGTTTGCGGATGACACAAAGCTAGGCCGGGTGGTTAACAGTGAGGCTGAGAGTCTTGGGTTGAAGATAATGTCGGGATGGTCAAATGGCCAGAAAAGTCGCAGATGGAATTCAATCCTGAAAAGTGTGAGGTAATACACTTTGGAAAGAGCAATTTGCCAAGGAAATATTCAATGAATGGCACCACATTGGGAAGTCCTGAGGAACAAAGAAGCCTTAGTGTGTTTGTAAATAGATCTCTGAAGGCAGAAGGGCAGGTTAATAGGGTGGTGAAAAAAGCATATGGCACACTTGCTTTTATCAATTGTGGCATAGATTACAAAAGCAAGGACGTCATGTTGGAGTTGTGTGGAACTTTGGTGAGACAACAGCTGGAATGCTGTGTGCTGTTCTGATCGCCACATTATAAGAAGGATGTAATTGCACTGGAGTGGGTGCAGAGGCATTACACCAGGATGTTGCCTGGGATGGAAAATTTTAGTTAAGAACAGAGGTTTGTTAGGCTTGGATTGTTTTCGCTGGAGCAGAGTCGACTGAGGTGCAACCTGATCGAGGTGCACAAGATTATGAGAGGCATGGACAGGGTAGATAGGGAACAGCTGTTCCCCTTGACGGATCGGCTACAAGAGGACACAAATCCCATACAAAGAGCAAGTAACAAAAGTACCCAAATACGTAAACGCTGAGGGGGACCATCTGTAGAATCATAGAATCATGGAATTTACAATGCAGAAAGAGGCCATTCGGCCCATTGGCCATTCGGTTCTCCAGCCCTTGAAAAGAACACCCTGCTTAAGCCGACGTCCCACCCTACCCTCAAAATCCAGTAAACCCACCTAACCTTTTGGACGCTGAAGGGCAATTTAAGGATGGCCAATCCTCCTATCCTGCACATATTTGGACTGTGTGAGGAAACCGGAGCACTTAGAGGAAACCCACGCAGACACAGGATAAAGTGCAAACACCGCTCAGACAGTCACCCAAGGCCGGAATTGAACCCGGGTCCCTGGAGCTGTGAGGCAGCAGTGCTAACCACTATGCCACCGTGCCGCCTCTGACAACGTCCTGACATATGGATGACCATCTGGTAAATTAACAAATGAACGGTTTAATAAAGTAATTAGAATGTAAAGAGTGAGACAAAAGTTACCATGTTCCAAGACGCCAAACTCCTACCTGACTGGGAAACACACGCTCCACCCCCCCCCCCCCCCCCCACCCACCCCCCCGGGGTTCGCGCACTCTGGCCCCATTTATGCTCTTGATTAACATTTTTCAATTAACAAAGGAACTGTGTTCAAAAATATACAGGTGTCTCTCAAAACAGTCTGTTATAAGGTAAGTTGGTCAGGGAGCTTCTTAATCGTTTGAGAGCGACACAATTCACTAACGTGTGCTTCAACAGTAGAGGTAACTTTGGTTTGAACCTCAGCCGGTTGACTCTCATTTTGTGAAGGTGCCTTCGTACAGGTAGTTTCCTCAGTTCCCCCGGGAAGGTTACTGGGTTCATCCTTGGGGTAGTTTGCTGCACCATCACTTTCATCCTTACTAGGGCCAAGCTGTCACACTGGTTCTTGGGTGGTTCTCTTCTTCTCTTCTCCTTACATGGTCCAGGTGCTTTTTTTAACCTTATCCCTTGAACATCTACCTCGTAGGACACTAAACCTGTTTTTGCCATGACCGTTCCCGGGATCCAAATTGTCCACGTCAAACATTCTTTCAGTTCCTTCGAGTCATGGTGTTTTTCTCTGCACCCTGTTTAACTTCCATGTTCCCCGCCAAATTCGTAAACATAAGATCCAGTTGTGTTCTAATGAGTCTGCCCATTAGTAACTCTGTGGTGACATGAGGCGTAGTTCGATAGATGAGCAGCAACAGGACCAGTCTGAGTTGTTAAGGTGTCTTCATGGCAGTCTTGAATGTTTGGGCGGCTCTCTCAGCTCGTACAGATTGGTAGGGAGCAGTTTGAATAAGTTGAACACCGTTGGTTCTCATAAAATGTTCGCATTCTTTACTCATAATAGCAGCTCCATTATCTGAGATCAGAACCTCTGGTAATCTGAGGTAGGCAAGTGTCTGTCGTAATCTATCTACTGTTGCTGATATGGTGTCGGACTTCATTTTGAGTATTTCTAACCACTTGGAGTTAGCATCTACCACAAGCAAGAATAAATGGGCCCACAAAGTCGGGGCGTGTAGCTTCACCCAGGATCGTCTTGGCCACTCCCAAGGGTGCAGATAAGGAAAGGTAAAGGTATAGTCGCCACTAGATGACCATTGGCTGCTTTCCCCTTTGAGGGGGAGAGATGACTGGTGGTGATTTAATCTGAAGATCAGCACGCCTTAGGTGAGGGGAAAGGTTGAGAAGGTGGGGCCTTCAGGAATAACCTTCCAAGGGTGCATGAGGGCTGCGGATGACTGCATTTCACACTGGTCGCATTGTTTAACCAGATTCTCTGTATCGATACCCATCCCGGGCCACCACAAATAACTGCGTGCGAGTATCTTCACCTTTGGCATCCGAGGATGGGAGTGTTTGTTGCTCCCGTGACAATAGCTTCCGAGCGGGGGTGAGAACGACCACCCTTTCTCCCCATGATAATGCACCACCTTCATGACTTAAATTGTCTGTTATCATAATGCCAGCAGTGAAGGATCATGGGCTTGCTCGAGGTAATAACGGATCCTTTTGGGTCCATAGCTTGACCTGCCTTACCAACCTTGGCAATTTATCAAGGAAGTGCGAAGCCAGAATGATGTCCTGTGATACTGGTGGAGGCCGTAGACTCTGAGGTAGGGGAAGGCAGCTCATAGCGTCCGTGTTCGAAATGTGGGTAACCGGCCTATGTTTAAGTGTGTACTTGTAGGCTGTGAACAATATAGCCCAGCGTTGAGCCCGAGCTGAAGTTATGGGGCGAATGGTCTTATCCATCCTAAATAACCCCAACAGGGGGTTGTGGTCGGTAATGGCTATGAAATGTCGTCTATAGGTATATTGATGGAACTTCATGACTTTGAATATTATGACTAGTCCCTCCTTTACAATTAAAAAAAAATAAATTTAGACTACCCAATTATTTTTTCCAATTAAGGGGCAATTTAGCGTGGCCAATCCACCTACTCTGCACATCTTTGGGTTGTGGGGGTGAAACCCACGCAGACATGGGGAGAATGTGCAAACTCCACACGGACAGTGACCCAGGGCCGGGATCGAAACTGGGACCTCGGCGCCGTGAGGCAGCAGGGCTAACCCACTGCACCACTGTGCAGTCATTCTCCTTTCCAATTTGAGAGTAAGCTTGTTCAACACTGGTCAAAGTCCTTGAGGCATAGGCAATAGGCCTTTCTACACCATCTTCCACCTTGTGGGTCAAAACCATCCACTTTACGCAAGGGGACGCATCGCAGAATGATCTCTTTTGACGGATAAAAATGAACTAAGAGACTGGATGACTGGATAACCAGTTCAAAGGCTTCTTTCTGATGCTCTTTCCAATGCCACTCTGGTGATTCTTGAGGAGCGTATATAAGGGTGCCAACGTTGTGGAGAGATTAGGAATAAATCTGTCGTAATAATTTGGCATTCTTTTTTTTTTGGAATAATTTAGAGTGCCCAATTCATTTTTTTCCATTTAAGGGGCAACTTAGCGTGGCCAATCCACCTACCCTGCACATCTTTTAGGTTGTGGTGGTGAAACCCACGCAAACACGGGGAGAATGTGCAAACTCAACATGGACAGTGACCCGGGATCAAACCTGGGACCTTGGCGTCGTGAGGCAGCAGCACTAATCACTGTGCAACCATGCTACCCCCTAATTCGCCATTCCGGAAAAGAATTTCAATTCCAATGAATTTTTAGGGGTTGGTGCATCTTTCATTGCTTTGATCTTGTCCTCCACAGGGTGGAACCCTTTGGTACCTTCCCTGAATCCTAAGTCGATCTCTTCATGAGCCTGGAACGTACAGTTTACTCTTTTCAGCCTTACTCCGACCTTCTTAAATTTAAGACTTATTCAAGATATTCTAGGTGCTCCTCTTTGGATGCTCCTGTAATCCGTACATCACTTAGATAGACAATCACCCTGGGTAGGTCCTGTAGTAAACATTCCATTGTTCGTTGGACTATCGCACAGGCAGATGTAACTCCAAAGGATAGCTGGGTATACTGGCATACGCCAGTTTCTGGCAACAAGTCCCCTAGAAGTTCCGTCTTACTCTAATTGTTGGTGTGCATGACTCATATCAAGTTTGGTGTAAATTAAGCATCCTGCTAATTTAGAGTATAAGTCTTCAATTCTTGGTATTGGGTTCTGGTCCTATCTGACTGTCTGATTCACAGTTAATTTATAGTCCTCTCATATATTAATGGTTCTATCTGTTTTCACCACTGGCACAATTGGAGCCACCTACTCCGGAAGCTGTACAGGTTTGATGATACCTTATTCTTCTCATTGTTTGAGTTCAGATTCAACCTTCTCATTTCAGGCATAGGGGACAGATCAGGCTCTGAAACACATGAGCGATTCCAGATCCATGTAAATATTTCCTTTTATGCCCTGTATCTTGTCTAACTCGTCTTGGAAAACATCCTGATTCTTTTAAAGACGTTATTAAGATCTTCATTAATTTGGAAGATTTTTCGGCAAATGAATTTAATTTGCCAAAGTCAATCTTGGCCCACCAGACTTGGTCTTTGACACCCCTCCCCCCCATATCGCCCCCCCCCCCCCCCCCCCCCCCCTCCCCACACACACTACTATTCAGGGCAGTTGACCAGACTGGTTCCGGGTAGCTTATAGGCAGTGTAGTCTTTCCAAGGATTCTTATAGCTTCCCCAGTACATGTGGCTGGCCTGGTTGATGTGCTTTTTAACTTCAGGGTCTGGACCCCACCTTGCAGATAGCGATCCCTTTGTTCACCTACCACTGTAGCAGAGTCCGCCATATCTATCTCAATTCTATTTACTATCAACACAATCATAATTGGTGGTGTCTTGCCCAATTTAATGCTGTTTAAACTATATTCTTCAGATTCATGCTCAGGGTTTTTCGCAACAATGTGTAGTGGAGTCAGAGTTTTTTTTTGATGGCCTCCTGTGGGCTCTGGCTAATCTTGCATTTCTTCCGAATGTGCCTCCTCTTATTTTAGACATGACATGTAGCTTCCCTGAGTTTACATCTAGCCTGGGGGTGATATCCCCACACCGGTAGCACTTATTATAGCCCCTGGTCTGCGACCAAATTTCCTATAACTCAGTACTCTCATTTGCTCCGAGCCTCTTTGCTCAATGGTCTCTGCGCTGCCATCTCTGGCACATGACTGCCAGCAGATTCCCTTGAAACCTGGTAGACCTCCCCTGCTTGCAAGCTCTGCAAATCCATCGCCCCCTCTCAGTATTTTCCAGAGCCTGGGCAACCTCTAATGCCTTCTTTAAGGAAATCTCTGCCTCTGCTAGCAATTCTTTTTGTATGGCCACGGTGTTAACACCACAGACCAGCCTGTCTCTCAACATGTCACTGAGTGCAGTCCCAAACTCGCATTATTCAGCCATTTGATTTAGGCATGCCATGAAGGCTGCAAACATCTCCCCTGGGGCCCTTGCCATCAAATTGGATTTGCAAAGCTGGATTATTATCGTGGGCTTTGAGTGATAATGTCCCTTGACTAAATCCACCAGCTCCTCAAAAGTATTGGAGTCAGGTGCATCTGGAGATGTCAGACTCCGAATCAGTTTATAAGCAGGAGTCCTGCAGGCCCTTAGTAGGATTACCTGCTGCTTTTCCTTCCCCGCAATTTCATTAGCCTTGTAAAAATAATGGAAGCATTCGGCACACAGCCCCAATTTCTCCATATTAGGACCAAATTGTTCTGGTTTGTCAAAAAGGAGCATTCTGTCACTCAAAGACCACTGGGTGAGTTTGCTTTGAAGGAAAGGCTGTCACACAAGGTCTGCTCTCCTGATTTCTGTGATAGCTGGAAGGCACTCTAGTTGATCCTTGTCGCCATAGTATCCTGACAAATGAGCAACCACAAGGTAGATTAAAGAATGAATGGTTTACTAAAGTAAGAAAGTTATCGCAAAGGCCACGATGCATGCTATCGACGAGTCCCTCCCATTCCAGGTCAAGAGCAACGCGTCTGACGTAGCTCTGGCGACCACCCTGAACCAAGCGGGCAGACCTGTGGCCTTCTTCTCCCGGACCCTCCACGCTTCCGAAATCCGCCATTCCTCGGTGGAAAAGGAGGCACAGGCCATAGTCGAAGCTGTGCGATATTGGAGGCACTATCTGGTCGGCAGGAGGTTTACCCTCCTCACAGACCAACGGTCAGTAGCTTTCATGTTTGACAATGCACAGAGGGGCAAGATCAAGAACACAAGATCTTGCTGTGGCGGATCGAGTTGTCTGCGTACAACTACGATATCTTGTATCGTCCTGGGAAGCTCAATGAGCCTTTCGATGCCCTATCCCGCGGTACCTGCGCCAGCGCGCAGATTGACCGCCTCCGCTCCCTCCACACGAACCTCTTCCATCCAGGGGTCACCCGTTTCTACCATTTTATTAAGACCCGCAACCTGCCCTACTCCGTCGAGGAAGTCAGGACCGTCACTAGGGACTGCCACGTCTGCGCCGAGTGCAAACCACACTTCTACCGCCCCGAACGACGCATCAAGGCATCCTGCCCTTTGAATGTCTCAATATAGACTTCAAGGGTCCCCTCCCCTCCAACAACCATAACACTTATTTCTTGAGTGTTATCGACGAATACTCTCGATTCCCTTTCGCCATTCCCTGTCCTGACATGACCACAACAACCGTCATAAAGGCCCTCCTATCCATCTTCTCTCTGTTCGGTTACCCCGCGTACATCCACAGCGACCGGGGACCCTCTTTTATGAGTGACGAACTGCATCAGTTCCTGCTCAGCAGGGGCATAGCCTCTAGCAGGACGACCAGGTCGAGTGGGAGAATGGCACCATTTGGAAGACCATCCTGCTGGCCCTACGGTCCAGAGATCTCCCTATTCCCTGTTGGCAAGAAGTCATTCCCGACGCCCTGCATTCAATCCGGTCTCTCCTCTGTACTACCACTAATCAAACACCTCATGAACGTCTTCTGGTTCTCCCCAGGAAGTCGTCCTCAGGATCCCCTCTCCCGACCTCGCTGGCCATCCCGGGCCCATCTTGCTCCGGAGGCATGTGCGGGTGCACAAGTCCGACCCGTTGGTTGAGCGAGTCTAGTTACTCCACGGCAACCCGCAATATGCGTACGTGGAGTATCCCGACGGTCGGCAAGATCTGTCTCGCTCCGGGACCAGGCACCCGCCGGTGTGCGGCCTTCTCCCCCTACACCAACACCTCCCCCACAACCCCAATTCCCCCCAGCGCCCCCTGCGCCCCCACGACCCAGCGCACATGCCCCCTCTTCCCCGATTACAGCGTCTCCACCATCGGCCCGGGGTACGGAGACACATCTACGACCAACGCTCCCGGAGGCAAGGACGACCATCGGCCCGACGTCACCGGCTCCACTGCGAAGGTCCTCCAGAACACCACGGGCACCCGACAAGCTGATCGTCTCCATCTGATGCGGCCATGGACTTTTTTTGGACATTTTTGTGTCATCCTGTTGTTATTAGTAGTAGTATTGTTTTGCCACAAGCCAGTGGGCAGCTCACCTATCGATTTTCACTGCTCATACCACCAGTCCTCGGACCCCCCCCTCTCTCTCTTCCATTTACACCCCCCCTTCTTTCTCCACAAGGGATGAATGTGGTGGTATGGATATGAGCACTGCCATTGGTGCAGAGCACTGGCTTCCCATTGGCTCTGGCTGGTCATGTGCCTCTCGTCCGATTGGTTGGGACTAGTCATGTGACTGCTCTCCAATTGGTCGAGAGGCAAGTAGGCCCCGCCTCCGAGGCGGGGTATGAGGACCCAGAGTTCCCGGCGGTCGGCCATTCTCTGTAGTCGACCACCGGGCTAACAACTAGCTGATTAAAGCCACAGTTCGGATCCTAAATGTGTCTTGAGTCGAATTGATGGTACATCAATTAGCAAATGAGGGAGGTCCCCCCCTAAGCTTTGCCAGAGGCATTATCTCAGACTTGGTAAAATGGATTTTACAGCCCAAAAATAGGCTAAATCCACCCACCACATCAACAGTAGCGGGGACAGAAGCATGTCGTTTAGACACAAATAGCAACACATCATCTTCTTATCGTGTTGCTTTGCTCCATTGAATAGGCAAATACTGAAGGTTCGTGTCAGATCACCTCCACTAGATGTTCAATAGCTATTGTGAACAATAGCGGGGATAATGGCCGAATCCCTCGCTGCAGACTAAAATTGTCAGATCTGTAACCACCAGTAAGAACAGCCGCCAGTGGACTTTTATACACCACTCCAGAAATTCCCCTCCCAATGTTCTGCATTGTATAAAATTAATGATTCCGTTCCACCAAGTCAAAAGTTTTCTTTGCATCTAAAGAGATCACTAAATTTTCTAATCCCCGCTTTTGCTGGCCATTCCATCATATGGACCCACAGACCTTCAGGGAGGTGGGGATGGGGTTTGTGGTGGTGGTGGGTGGGCACCAGTTGGTTATTGGGGTGGTGAGCGGTGATGGGTCAATCATCGCATGGCACCCCTACACCTCTTGCCTAGTGCCCTACCACCTCCGAGGGAACGTCGGACTGTCCTGGGGGCCCTGCCCGTGCCATCCTCCAACACCTACACCCCACAGCCTGACCTTCACACCACTGGCCAACCCCCCCCCCTCCCCTCCCCCCGCCCAGCCCAGAACCACTTGCAACCAGCCCAGCCTCTCCCTCACATCCTTTAAACAGAGGGCCGGGGCAGTTCAGTGAACAGGGGCTGGATTCTCCCCTACCCAGCAGGGCGGTGGTTCCCGGTGGGATGGAGTGGTGTGAACCACTCCGGCCGTCGGGTGCTCCAAAGATCGGCCAGCCCCCCCCCCCCCCCCCCCCCCCCCCCCCACCCCCCAGGACACGGCTGGGGGGTTGAAGAATCCAGCCCCAGATGTTTATTGCAATATATACAAGTATTGTGCCCTAGCCCCTAACACTAACCTGTGTGCTTCACCCATGCCAACTTAGCTGATACCCACCTTTCTAATCTTATGTATCCTGATGCTCCGTCTAGGTGGTTCCCCAGGCGATACATCAGAAGTGGAAGCGGCCTGCTGTGAATCCTGCCATATGGCCCGGATCCCCTTTGGCAGCCATCCTCTGGAGTAACCGGGCCTGTATGGGCTTGGCAGTCTTCCGGGTGTCGCAGGTTCTGCCTACCAGATACGCCAGTGCAGGTGGGGGGTTCAGAGGCGCTGTGGTGTTCCAGAACCTCCCCTGTGGGAGTCACCGGCAAGGGCCCATCAGTTCCTCCCTTGGGGGGTGCCCAATGGCCCCTGGGCTACTCCTTGGGACAGGGGTGCAGCCGGAGTGAGCTGGTTCCGCTTTCACCTAGCGCTGCCAGTACTGTATGTCCGTGAACCTCAGAGCAGCTCTCCAGGGTGCCATCGCCTTGGCTGGAATGAGAGTGTGCGGGGAGTGGAGTGCTTATATGTAGCTCCAGTTTGTAAGGCTCTCCAGTGCCAATCCCGATCCCAGCATTCTAACAGCTGGGGCCAGAGATAGTGCTAAAGAGCCTGGCAGCTGGAGCTTTGTCTAAGCACGCCACGTATCACAAATTCACTGCAGCCTCCAAGATGGCTCACAGAAGACCTGCCCCATCAAGGTTGGGAGTCCGAGGTGGACCCACAGCTCCATGCCAGTGAGGAGCGGAGGGACACTCTCTTCCCCAGGGTGGGCCTGCCCTTCTGAACACCTCCTGGGAGGTTGTGGCAGAGACAGTCTGTGCTGCCAGCCCCATCTTGGAAGAGACAGTTGGTGATCCGGAGGGGTGGGGGGGGGGGGGGGGCTCACTAATGAAGCCTCTACCTGAGAGGAGCAGAGAACCAGGGAGGGCTTCAAAGACCACAGTGGAGGTGTCTTCTGGTTGCGGTGAGCTCTGCTGTTCCCCTGCTTCCTCTACAGTGGGGCAGAGTTTCTGAGGAGTGTCAACACCTGGTGGGCTCCTGATTGAGCTTGCTGTATGAGGGTGTTGAGATGGGTAGCCTCTGTGTGCTCCCAGGTGGCCAGAGGCATTCTGAGCATTGAAAGGAAACAGGCAGCACTAAGCAGCCAGGAGCTTGGGGTGCATTTAAAAGACAGACTGCAGCAATGGTGGTCTGAGGGGCATTCCGAGGGGGACACCCCGAGTCCACAGACTCAGCAGCAAGCCACTCCCCACTGCTGACATCGGTCAGCGCCCCCCTGCGCCCCCCCCCCCCCCCCCCCCCCCACACCCCCGGCAAGCCCGACAGTTTTCAATAGTTTTATCCTTTCACTCCCACTCCCACTCACAGCGATGGCGCCCAGTCCCTGTTTTTAAATACTTGTCATAATTTGAACCGACAAGAACTCTGTCTGAAAGGAGTGGGACATCGTGGAGGGGCGGAGCATGAAGTGTCCAAACCGCTAATCACATTTAAATGCATGTAAGTGCCGGTTTTGCACGCCCCCACTAGCGGCGGGCAAATAAAACTTGGTTTCGCTGCCAGGGAGGCACCAAACCATAACGGCCATATCGATGCCAGGCGCAGACCTCGATTTCTGACGGACGACTAATTCTCCGTCTGATCACAATTCGTGTTTCCAGTGTCTCGAGGTGGAGAATGCAGCCCATGGTCTCCCAAACTGAGAGTTCCAGCCAGAATGTTTGCAGGACTGTGCAGGCACAAATTCAATTGCCCATACAACAACAGAGACTGCACATGAAAAGTTAATTGATTTTAAAGTGCTTTGGGATGTCCTGAGGACACAAATACAAATTGTCTCTTTACTGTTGTAATATCCACTTGAAGTTGATTCCTTTCGGTTGAATTGGTTTGGCTCTGAAAGGTGAACTGCAACAGGATAGTGTTTGCACGGTAGCATTGTGGATAACACAATCGCTTCACAGCTCCAGGGTCCCAGGTTCAATCCTGGCTTTGGTCACTGTCTGTGCGGAGTCTGCACATCCTCCCCGTGTGTGCGTGGGTTTCATCCGGGTTCTCCGGTTTCCTCCCACAGTCCAAAGATGTTCAGGTTAGGTGGATTGGCCGTGATAAATTGCCTTTAGTGTCCAAAATTGCCCTTAGTGTTGGGTGGGGTTACTGGGTTATGGGGATAGTGTGGAGGTGTTGACCTTGGGTAGGGTGCTCTTTCCAAGAGCCGGTGCAGACTCGATGGGCTGAATGGCCTCCTTCCGCACTGTAAATTCTATGAACCTTGACAGTATTATGAAGTTGAGACCTGAAGACCAATTTAGGATTATCGTCAGGCTTTTGTATTCTGACAGTTCTGGCAATGATTGTGCACTAGTGAAATTAGATTCCAGTATTTCTACTCAAGTTCCTCAAATGTTCCATAGTGAATGCTTGGACAAAGTAATTATTCAGGCTATTAATTGTTTTGTATGAATTCTTTGGGCGAGATTCTCCGTTTGGGAGACTGGTCGTAGGAGGAACATTGCGACTGATTTAGCGGATAGGCCGATAGCGAAGTCCCATGGCCAGACACCGCCCCCCCCCCAACAAATCAGCCCCCCACTCCCCTATGCATCGCAAATTAGCCTCACACCCCCACATCGCAGAGTAGCCCCCTCCCCTCCCACCGAATCACAAAGCAGTCCCCCACCCCCAGATGTTTTGGGTGCCCCCCTTCCCCCAAATATGGGGGTTACCTGATCTGTCTCCCCTCCCGGACTCCTTCACTAAGGAGACCACCCCCCTGACTAGGGGGACACCCCACAGAGATCCCCTAACTAGAGGGACCCCCCACAGCGACTCCCTAACTAAAGTGACGCCCACGGAGACCTCTTAACTAAAGGGACCCCCTCACAGACACCCCCTCCCTGAAAAAATACCCCAGCCTGGAAGCTCCAGAGCAGTCTAGATAGGGACAGTGATAGAGCAGAAAGAGAGGTAAGTGCATTCCAGTCACTAAGGGGTGGCCAGATTGTGCATTGTGGGGGGGAAGGGGGGTAGCCCTCGCGTGGACTTTGCGGGCAACTCCCTTCATGAGTTACCCCTTTGGCCCACTGCAGGAACCACCACATCAGGTACATGTTTGGTGATACCTGTAGTGATCCGCGCCCACGTGATTCCCAGTAAGGAGGAGCTGGATAGATGTAAGTGGGTCATTAAGATCCATTTGCATCCATTAACATCCTTCCGCTGGTGTGTGGGCGCGAACCCTAAAACTACCGCCAGTGGGGGGGTGGCTGGAGCAGTTCAGTGCCGGACACGAACCTCGATTTCTGCCAGATCCCTGATTCTCTGCCCGATTGCGATCTGCGTTGTCTGCGCCGTGGGGAAGAGAATCCAGTCCATTGTCTGTATTCTTACTCTGCTGCATGTGTATACATTCATCACAGTGGATACATTGGAAGGGATTCTCCACTAGCCGACACCAAAATCGGGGCATGCACTCCGTTTGATGCCGATTCACGATACTCCGCGTCCCCAAAAACGGCGTCAGTGCGACACATTCTGGAGACAAAATGCTCCTGCCAGCGGAGAATCGGAACTGGGCTGCACCAGCACAGGGAGCGACCCAGACGTGCTACCCCATGGCGTTTGGAATTTCTTTTGCCAAAATCGTTTTTTGCCAGAGTCAGCGCTGCAACTGATAGGGCTGGACCTAATCTCTCCGACAGTTCCGCCACTTCTGAGTTTGGAACACCTTTTAAAAAGGGTGCTTCAATCTCTATTCACTGCTGAAGCCCACTCACAGCTCCAGATCTTAGGCAGGGCATCACCACACACCACCCTAATCGCTGAAAAGGTCCCCCCCCCCACACCTCAGAGGCTCTCCTCCCCCTCCTCGCCCCCCACACCTCAGAGGCTCTCCTCCCCCTCCCCCCCAAGCTCCCCTCCCTCATTCACTAAAGGCTGTAGATGGGGAGTGCAGCAAAAGGAGCTCCACTCTCAGGAACACCCCCAACCTGACCCCTTCCAGCCCAGCACAAGCCTCCCTGACGCCCACCAGGAAGGACCATTCTCGGCACACTGGCAGCAATTGTTGGGAGGGTACTTGCCACCTTGTCAACCCTCGGCCTGCAAGTCTCCAGGTCACGCTCCTTAATACTTGTACCACTTCATGCGAGTTGGGACCTCAGCTGAGGGGCCGGAGCATCCCACCTGGCTTGTGAATGATGCAACCTGCCTTCCAATGACATGCAAATAGCTGTAAGAAGTTTTTGCATGGTGTAGCCAGGTCAGGGTGGAAAGCCCAACTGGGCAGCTGGGAAACCCGCTATGACCAGCGGGGCGGGCACGGAGACTCATGACCGGTTTGCCGCCCGGCTCAAATCCCGATTTTGCCCTGCGCAGGATTCTCTGCCTGATCAGGATTTCCGTTCTTAGTGGTGGGGAATAGAGAATCTCAACCATTCTCTTTTCTCTCTGTATGATTTGCATAAGCCAGTTGCGCACTTTATTTTTCCTTCTGATTAATTTGTTAATCCATTTAGGGCTCAACTTGTTTAGCCAATGCTTTTGATCCTATGAATCCACTTATGCTGCATGCTCAGCACTCCGCCTTTAAAGCTTTATCTGCTCATCATTCATTTAAAATTTCAATTCCCTGCATTTGCTCTCTATTGCTGGAAGGGGTCGCTGTGTCTAATTTACAATAGTATAACTGCTGGGGTTCAGAAGCTTGCTGAATGAAAAACTGCTTAAATCTGAAGGCAACACCTGGAAAATGTCATCAGCTGAATTTGAGAGGTTAGAAAGGTCATTGGACAGACCAATAGCAGATGAAAGTTATTGTGCAAAAGCAAAAAGCATTGCGCATTTGACTATTTTTTAAAAAAAGCTAACACACATACTCGCTGAGTGATATTGCAATAGTTCAGGGTGAAGTTGAACGAGATCTACCTGAGCTTGTAGATAGCACACTTAACAGAGTTGTAATCAACACAGCAGAGAGATTACAAATTATATCAGGAATTTAATCAGAGGAAGCCAAACTCTGGGACACGTGCCTCTCGCGCATTGTTCCGTTTTACGATGGCCAAGCCACAAAGCAAATTTTCAAGCCCTGTAAATGGAGAGAAGAGAAGCAACAACACTCATTTCCAGTCTCAGAAGTGAGGAAAGAATAGGGATTGTTAGGTTTTCCAGACTGAAATGTGTAAGAGCTGAACTCATTGAGTTTTGTTAAGGCAGCAAATGGTATAGGATAAAATCGATCTAACAGACTACTTTGAGTTCAGCCAGGGCAGTAGCACAAAGGATGCAGGTTTGAATTCTGAATTGGTGGTGATCACATAGAGAGTGATCAGCATATGGAATGCAATTGCTGGTGGTGGGTGCAGAAACCCAGGATTCATTTGGGAAAAACTTGGATGGTGTGATGTGGGGGGTTGGGGGGGGGGGGGGGGGGGGGGACGATACAAGTGAACAGATTTGGAGCGTTGATATAAAATTGGATAAATGGCCACCTTTATTGGTATCCATCTTGAACTTGGCGAACCCTTCATTTGTTCCAGGCCTCTTTCCAAACCAGCTGTTATACGAAGCCTCCCAGCTTTCTTTTAGTTCATAAATTATACTGGAATTCCTCTCTTTTGGTTCAAAGTGTTTTATGTGATTCCTCCTTGCTGAACTACATTAGTCCTTCATTAAAATGAATATTACTTGTTCTGCCTCCCCCGAGTCCAGACAGCTTGCAGCCTGCTCAGCCTCACAGTGGTTGTGAGATCATTCGTTCACTAATAATAAACTTTGATTTTACTGAGGCTTCTCCCTTGTTTATTATTTTTTATTGCACAGCCATATCATTTTGAATAAACTGCTTTTTTATCCTTCTAAATGAATTGAGTTGGAGTTGAGATCATATAATACATTAGTCATAACCACTTTCATTGGAAAATTGCAGAGCAGCTCCCCCCCGCCTCTCTACCTCTTAAATTAATTAATTGCTTCAGTCCTCGAGAGGGAGCTAGAGGCACTCATTGAACAACCCCTCATAAATTGTCCATTGGCTTCTCCCATTTCCCCACTGAAACCGGACTTAATTTTAACAAACATTTCATTCCAATCTTATTTCATTCATTTTTTAAAAATCAGTTAATCAATTTTTAATTTAACAACTGTCACATGGCCTTCTACAAAATAATACACCCGCAATTCTGAAACTCAGCACTGGCCTTCATGCACGCTATCTTCAGTTTAATAAAACAAGAGAAAGTGCGAGGATAACACATGTATATTTCAAAGCTGGGCACCATCTGCTGACCGCAGAACAATGCTGCTCCAAAATTCTCTCAGCTGACATGGCGTGACAGGGCAGCACAGTGGTGCAGTGCTTAGCACTGCTGCCTCACAGGTCCAAGGTCCTGGGTTCAATTCCAGCTTGGGTGACTGTGTGGAATTTGCACTATCTCCCCGTGTCTGGGTGGGTTTCCTCCGGATGCTCCTGTTGCCTCCCACAGTCCAAAGATGTGCAGGTTAGGTGGATTTGGCCATGCTAAATTGTCCCTCAGCATCCAAAAGGTACGTGGGGTTATGGGGATAGAGTGGAGGTGTGGGTTTAAGTAGGGTGCTCTTCCCAAGGGCCAGTGCAGACTCAATGGGCTGAATGGCCTCCTTCTGCACTTTGTTCTATGATTTTATTATTTTTTTAAATTTAGAGTACCCAATTAATTGTTTCCAATTAAGGGGCAATTTAGCATGGCTAATCCACCTACCCTGCACACCTTTGGGCTGTGGGGGCGAAACTCACGCAAACACAGGGAGAATGTGCAAACTCCACACGGACAGTGACCCAGAGCCTCAATCTAACCTGGGACCTCTGCACGGTGAGGCAGCAAGGCTAACCCACTGTGCCACCATGCTGCCCTAAATTCTATGATTTTATGACCTTGAACTTGACACACTTCTCTGGCTCTGATTCACTGTCCGTGTGGACATTCTCCCCGTGTTTGCGTGGGTTTCGCCCCCACATCCCAAAGATGGGCAGGGTAGGTGGATTGGCCACACTAAATTGCCCCTTAATTGGAAGAAATGAATTGGGTACTCTAAAATTATATTTAAAAAAATCAGTGCCAAGCTCAGTTTGGACACACCGCAGTGGCTTTGGAATGTATTATACCCCTCTACACAATCCTCAAACTCAAACTACAAGCAACCTGTGTAGCTCCTCACAAAACATTCAGATAATTAGTGATTACTTCAAGTGATTACTGGCTATGTCGATATCTTTGGCTGATCAACTTACAATGCATCCTCAACCAAGAGATTATTCCAAGTAAAGGTTACAAAAAATGATTCTGTTCTCCTCAGCAGTAATGATACTATTTGCCACAACCAATACGCTACCCATGCATTTTGGTATTCCCCTCGATGAGCGGAGCTGGGAACGTACAAATGGAATGTATTCATATTCAACAAATTACAGCATTTATCTTGAAAAAAAGTGAATGCAACACTCTCACTAAGAGGCTCATTCATGGTGCAAATAGACTTTTGTACGTGGGTGGGTAGCCTGTTCTTGATGTAATCAAACGGGCGGCATGCCAATCAAATGTTAATGAGGCCGAATAGTTAAAATCCACAGGGTCACACACTAATGATTAAGAACCAGAAATCAGCATCGCATGAACTGGAACCTGCATATAAAAACAGTGGGTCATAATTATAAAGTCATTGTAATAAACTCAATTGGGAATTCAGGAGAAACTTATTTACCAAAAGAGGGGACAGAATGTGGAACACAGAATCATTGGGGCAGACTTCATTGACAGGTTTACAGGAACACTAGAATAGTACGTGACAAAGGAATAAAAGGAAATGTTGATGGAGGCAGGGTGGGACGAGGTTTGTATGGGGTCTAAACACCAACATAGACTGGTTGGACTGAACAATCTGTTTCTGTGAAGTAAATTCTACCGAATGAGTTTCTGCCCCTTTTTCATTCTCAGTGTACCTTGAAATTTAGCATTCCCCAGAAACAGCACACAGGAAAATCTAACCATTCCTTTCTCCATCATGAATTACTCCGTTCAATTACATTCACAGCATAATCTGAATGTGTGAAGCACAATGAATACTGAAGTTATTCATGATACGATAAATAGCCACAGTCACAGTAGGAGGACAGCTGGAAGTCAGAGATAAAGATGTCTTGCACGGGAATAGCAGATTCATCCCGAACAGCTGCTGTCCGGAAAATTGGGGGTAGAGATTGTGGCATGAAATTGTTGAACTCAATGTTGTGTCTGGAAGGCTGTGAAGTGCCAATTGAACGGTTACAGCCAGGGGCCCTCTCAACCGTAGTGGAAGGGAAGTGAAACCGGGAGATGTGCATTCACACACAGACTCATATGTTGCATGAGTTGGAGGGCTGATTTAGCTCATTTGGCTGAACAGTGGGTTCTTGATGCAGAGCGTGGGTTCAATCCCTGTACCGGCTGAAGTTATTCATGAAGGCCCTGCCTTGTCAACCTCACCCCTCACCTGCGGTGTGGTAATCTTCAGGTTAAATCACCACCAGTCAGCTCTCCCCCTCAAAGCAATTTATGGTCATCTGGGACTAAGGCGACATTACGTTTATTTTACATATGTTGTGGGCAAATTACCAGTGTTGGCTTGGATATTGAATGCAGTAAATGCAAAATAGAACTTATATTTTATTCAAATAAACATTAACCTGCTTGTGATGAGTTGGGTACTTATACTGTTGATATTTTGCCTTCCAATCAGTATTGTAGAAGAAAAGAATGATGGCTTTGCATAGCGATCAATCCACGCCGAAGAAAGAAACTGCACGAGTTAATCAATGTGGGATCCTTGGTGATGCCTGGAGAAAATATGTGGACAGAAAAAATATAGTTCTGCAGTTTCTGGGAAACAACTTAAACACGGACATCCTGAAGCACTATGAAACGAGATTGGAACTGTTGAAAAAATGCTCTTATTACGTCGACGTATTACCAAAACACTTGACATTAGGAGACCAAAACCTATTTCAGCCCAATGTACTCTACCAGCTGATTGATCCATGTAAATTTCTGAGGATGAAAAAGATAGGGACGACTCAGGTCAAAATCCAGCTTCTGCTGCTAAGGGAATATCTCAGTGAGCTGAAATATGGACGCGAAGAGTTGAAAGTCATTGCTAAGATATCAGATGTAACACTGTTTCTTTTACACTGGAACACTACCTGTTCTAGACTTGGACAGCTCTTCAATACATTAAAAAATTTCATATCAGTTCTTATACCTGGCAAACTTTATGTGAAGCATCATTTGATGAGTGATGCAAAGTCAAACAAAATACCGCAACTCAGAGTGGTACTGAGAACCAAGATGCCTGTATTGTTTGATCGGAAGGAATCATCTGCTTATCACAATTCAGTGGAGTTGAAGTGGTTGGTCCTCGGGGAAGAAGCGCATCATGAACTATATGAACTCAAATACAAACTCTTGGAGCCTCATTATTGCACTGAGAAGAACCACTTTGGAGTGATTTCTGTAGAATCGGGCAGTATTGAGATTGGAAATCTGCTGCCGGACAGTTCATATGAATTTACAATTAGCCGAGCAGAAAATTACACACTTGTTTACTCAGCATGGTGTGACATCATGATCCTAAAAACAAAAGCATCAAATCACCTGCAGTATGTATCCAATAAAACACGCAGTTTCACATAGATTTTCAAATAATTATAAAAGGCATTTTCGATCTACGCATACTGAAACATTTTAGCAATTTCAGCTCCACCTGAATTTCCTTGCATGAATATAACATACAATATTAGATGAAAATACACAAGTTTAGAAATAAAATAGCAAAGGACAGGAGCAATAGCAAGAAAGTGATTCGGACCATTTTCGGTATATTTAATTTTGCATAGCATACATTTTCCTTGTGTTCATCATCTGCAAAGCACATTTGAAACACACTGACATCATTAGCTACCCAATACTTGGGCCCATCACTTTAAAAATACCAATCATTCCACAAAATTCACATGAAAACAGTGATGGTTATCTTCATTCTTGCTTTAATTATCAACAACGTGTTGTGTTGATTAGGAAGCAATTTTAAAAACTGGCTCTTGGCACTAGTTTTCACATTAAACTTGCTTCATAGGTTGTAAGTTTTTAAAAGGGGAAGTGCCTATGTAAAGCTATACAATATCATCCTAATTGATTTACATATTTTGTACTTAATTATTTATTTGCTTCCCTTAACTAGGCTTCTCTATATTACAGCTTATTCCCAGGCCAAGTGTATTATTCCCAGTCTGCTCCAAGACATTCGGCAATTGCATCCTCTAAAGAATTCTCAGAAGCTGCACATGAGATGCCCGACCTAACTCACTTGGTCTCTTTCCCACCCTGCTATGGAGATCCATTTAAATCCAGCTCATCACCTCCTCTATAAGGTGTGTCGCAAAGATATGTTGGGCACATAAGGAATTATGGGTGCAAACCTACATCCTACCCATGGTAGAATGTACTAGAGGACTACTGCATCACAGTCTGCATTTAAACTGGTTAAAGGCTCAGTGTTAGTCAAGTTTTGTCACTTCAAGCCTTCGAGAACTGAAAGAATTTTGATTATTAAGGTTTAATCTCAAAGTTGGACCTCTTGTCAGCTCAGTGGTGCTTTCAGAAGACTGAGTGCATCACACAAATGACTTGTATAAGTAGAATTATGCTCACTAAAAATAAACTTATGTACAATTAATTTTCGGAAGCTTCTTTTATAAAGTTTGCAGTGCACATTTCTGTAGATTAAAAAAAAACTTGACTTACAGGGATTGTGGTACCAGCCTATGCACCCCTTCCTCACTTCACAGACACGTGGCATTTTCTGGGTTTCAGCTCAGAGAGTACCAGCAGGACTCTTAACACCCAAGTGGCCATTCTCCATGTGACCAGTTTTGAATGTCAATGTGGCATTTAGAAAATGTATTCTTGCTAGACCAGAATTTGTTGCCTATCCCTGATAGCTCTTAGGAATGTAGCTCTCCTTAGTTTAAATGACACTGCGAGGCCAAGGAGCGGGTTGGGATATGGTTGAGACCTATTGTAACATCCTTCTTATAGCATCAGTCAAGGTGACAAGGAAACAGTGAAAGAGGGAGTGTAGGAAAGTGTTGTCTGGTGTTGGGCATAGTTTGGTGGATCTTAGTAAGATATTCATCGCCTTGAATCTTTTGTCCATCAGGATGCACACCCGACGGTCCCGGAAATGGGCGTGAAGCACGCTCCGGCCACGGTTGGTCGCACAGCGCAATTTCACGCTGGCTGGCCAATTAGTCGGAAGCCAGCATGAAGCACACTCTGTGAAAGGCAGAGCTTAGCCAGGAAGGGCAGAAAGGCCAAGAAAAGGGAGAGTGCGCATTGGTGTTTCCAATGTGCTCCCTCAAGGGAACAGCTCCCTTCAAGCTGACTCAGGCAGCTGCTGACGCCTGAAAAATAAATTACGATGGAAAAACTATGCAAGAAAAACTTGCCAGCATATTCAAACACAAAGCTCAGTCCCAAGACATGTTTTATATTTCATTTCGGCCCGGACAGTTCATCCCACCCTGAATCAAGGTTGCAGCTAAAATTTAAAGGCTGCCTTGATAATCGGCCAGCCCGCCAACTGTAATAGCAGATGGACCACATAAAATTGCTTTCAATTGGCTCCTTAATTGACATCTTGATTGTTGGTGGGCACGCCTCGAACTCGTGCCCATGCCCCCAACCAAAATATTGTACCAGTGCACAATGGCACCAATTTCACACACTTCTGGGTCAGGCAAGTGCCTGCCCGAGCAACATAACATTTTGGCCATAGTATTAGTTGGTTCACCAGGAACTAGTAGAAACTGCATACATAGGTAGAGTAAAGGTCCAAGCTAGGAGATGCTCCATGCTTGCTTCTACACACGGTTCTGTCCAAAACACGGGCAGCACGGTAGCACAAGTGGATAGCACTGTGGCTTCACAGCGCCAGGGTCTGAGGTTCAATTCCCTGGTGGGTCACTGCCTGTGTGCAGTCTGCACGTTCTCCCCATGTCTGCGTGGGTTTCCTCCGGGTGCTCCGGTTTACTTCCACAGTCCAAAGACGTGCAGGTTAGGTGGATTGGCCATGATAAATTGCCCTGAGTGACCAAAAGGGGTTAGGAGGGGTTATTGGGTTATGGGGATAGGGTGGAAGTGAGGGCTTAAGTGGGTCGGTGCAGACTCGATGGGCCGAATGGCCTTCTTCTGCACTGTATGTTCTATGTTCTATGTTCAAAACTATACTGTAGGGTCATGTCTTCTCGTACCACATTATGTAGGTGTCCTGTACTCAGTTATACATTAACCCTTTATGCACCAGGCCTTTATACTACACTTACCCCAATTCAATGTATTTCCAAATTACCCCAGCTGGCCCCTTGTATTTACACCATTACTATTACCCCAACATTCCCCCTCAATTCTCTCAGTTCATACATTGAGGCAGACTGGAGGCCTTATTATCATTCCATCTCTGTCCTCATTACTGGCAGAGGAGTGATAGGCTCTGTCACTGGCAGTAAACTTTATTGATTCAGTGGTTGTTTTGGAATCTGGGTGCCCTGTCATCCTCTTTTTCCATTCTTTCGCATTGAATTGTTGATGGCCCAATTGTATTAATAGATGAAAGTTGGTTTTTCCAACTCTTTATGAGGCAGGTGAACTCTTTTCTCATCTTTACAATGTATATTGTCTTCTTCCTTCGTGCAGCTCACTGTGATGCAGGCGGGGATTGAAGATGGTTCTTCCTGTTGTGAGGGTGTGACTTGGTAATAAGCTCACCTTTGAGTTGAATGTGATACGCTGTCGCCAATGGGCGGCTCTTAATCGGTTCCAGAATTGTTTGTGGCACTGTCATGCTGGCTGGAGATTGCAGCATCTGCTTTGTGGTCTCAGCTTTTATCTCTCCAACTGGCATTGGAACCAAAGGTTGAGGCTCTCCTGTCTTTGGTCCCTCCCTTCTCTGCCAGCTACTCAAGATGTCGTAGTGACCAATGTTTGGCTGGTCTGAGCAATGAAGGGCTTCCGTTACTTGTCACAAAAGTAGGGAAACCTGTCTTCAAAAAAAAAAGAAGATAATTCAGAGCTGAGTCCCAATCAAGGGAATCCTTCTTGTTGGAACTCTGAGGATCTTGCAGTTCTGTATAATCTACAGCAGTGGTTGTTTCGCCATCTTCTACCATTTCGAGGAGATTGAGGGGCATCTCTGCTCAAGAGAGAAAAGGAGTAGTTAAAGATGACGCTCATCAGCTCAAAGATTTGTTTGCTGATGATCAGTAACCAAACACCTCCGGGTCCATAAAGTGGCATGTCTGTTGTTTCTAGACAGACGTTTTGCAGCCACAGTTCTTTGTCCGATAGGACTAGGTCCAACTTAAAGTTTGTGAGATGGTGATTAGATAAGGTGTCCGCATTCTAGAATTAAAATCCAGAATTGTTGGCCTCACCCAAGAAGCATGGTTGTGTCTCCTCCTGGTATGCTGCCTTGACCTCATAAACCTTGTGGGATCTTTGATGCATTTTGAAATTGTGGCTTTGCAAGGCTTTCCAAAGTGTCCCAATCAGTTACGTTGAAAGCATTGGGCTGAAACTCCAGGACATTGATCCTGCCTGTGGAGGCATTTTGCTTCACAGCACTTGCATGGTTGTTACACTAGCCAGATAGTGTGTTGCTTCCCTTGAACTGTAGTGTCCCTGTTTCTGGGCTGTTTCACTAACTGGACAGTGGAGTGCACCATAGTTTGCTTTCCCTCCTTAATATGGAGTTTGCTGTCAAAAGATTTCAGATTGCCTGACATTCTGGAGGGTTTTCTCCGCGTGAAGCATGCTTGAGAATGTGTTCACCACCACTCCGACACTATTAAATCCTGATTAGCTCCGATTTCAGGTCACCGCGATCAGAGCCTTCAGCCACTCTGTACAGATCATGAATGAAGGAGTGGCAGGTTCTCCTGGCTGCTGGATATGTTTGTTGGATTCAGCCCATCCAAGGACTTTTCTACTTCTAAGGTTAAAATGAGTAGCGAATGATTTTGAAACATAATCAAATTTTGCCGCTAATTCGTCAATTCCTTGTCTAGCTATTATGTTGTCAGCTACCAGGCCTACCGAATAAAGCAATGTGTTAACTTGCTCATCTTCTGTCTTTTCATTCAGACCCAAAGCAATCAGGTATCTAGGGAATCTCTTTCTTCAAAGTCCCCAATTTTGAGATTACCTGAGCCTTGGATGAGACCAAATTGATCTGGAAGAGTGGATTTTTAAAAATAAATTTAGAGTACCCAATTCATTATTTCCAATTATGGGGCAGTTTAGCGTGGCCAATCCACCTACCCTGCAAATCTTTGGGTGGTGGGGGCTAAAAATCCACGCAAACACGGGGAGAACGTGCAAACTCCACACGGACAGTGACCCAGAGCCGGGATCAAACCTGGGACCTCGGCGCCGTGAGAAAGAGTGGATTTCTGATCCATGGTTAAAATGTTTAAATTTCAGGTTCAGTTTTAACATGCTTCTGAAAAACCAGGATGCCGTCATTCGTACACTTCTTCACAAAGGATTTTCATGTGCTTGCCAGTTTTGGCAGCTCCTGCAGTAATGGTGCTCGCAATCTCAGCATTTAAATGTTTTCAGCAATGGCCAATTTTTTTTGTTTGGAGCGAGTTTGGCCATTGACATTCAGACACCAACTTAGGAATTGATTTCCTCGGACTGCGATTTAAACAGCAATTTCTGACCACTGCAGTATTTAACGTTTTTCAGGACTTGTGCTATCCAGGAATCTAACATTTTTAATTCACCCCTGCTAAGTCGGCTGCTCCGTATATTTTAGATATATTAAAGCTGGACCTCCATGGGATTCAATCCTCTGCTGCAGTAAGGATTTAAATTTCTGCCTTCAACTTCCAAACCTCTCTTTGGAGCTTTTCTCTGGTAATTTCCATCTACGCCTTCAATTCTTGAGCTTTTCTTCAGGTCAGAATACTTCTTCAGTTTATTCTTCAATTTTCAAGAGGTTTAATATTTTTCTGTAGTCAATGCTAGGTTTTGAATTGTTCCATTCACTGCCACCATGTTATAAAGTGTTGGTCATAGTTCGGTAGATCTAGTTAAGGTATTTGCAGTCTTAGGTAGTTCAACAGAAAGTATTAACCACAAGAAACTATATGCATAGGTACAGGAAAGGTCTAAGCTAGTAGCTGTCTCCATGCTTGTTTCTACACAGGGCTCTGTCTAAGACTACCCTAACCCCTATGTATGGGCGATGTGTTCTTCTCATCACAGTACGGACGGCACTGCACTCAATCCCACGTTAACAGTTTATGTACCAGACCCTTATACTACAGAAAGAGGGAAGTAAAGAAGACCTTTTCTTTATATAATAACTTTTTTCTCCTCCTGAAAATAACAAAGGAATTACTGAATGAAAAAAAGACTAAGGTCCACCAAGTACATTCTGCAGTTCTGGTACTTGCATTAAACAATAATAATGGAGCTATCGATTTATCGCAGCAATCAATCTCTAATAATTCTCCAAAAATGACACCATCAAACAGTGGGGGATCCACAGGTCCAAAGTTACTTTTATCCTCCCAAGCATATCACTCTTACATGTCGGGCTGGATTCTCCAAAAATGGAGCTATGTCCCCACGCCAACGTTTGTACTCTTCACTTTCCTTCAAAAGGTCAAGAGCGATTCTCCTAACTGCTGGGGGCTAGCAGGGCTCCAGGGAGCTGTTCGCAGATCTGGCTGAGGAAAGGGCCCTTGGATGTCAGGTCAGTAGTCCGCGGCCGCGCCGTGCGACATGGCAGTCTCGGACTGCAAAGCGACATCCAAAATGTATGCCCACCCAAAGATGACACGTGTCCGCGGATCTGAGCCACCCGATCGCTGCCCCGGCTGCCCATGAGGACCCCCCGCTGCTCGATTCTCCCGCCCCCCCCCTCCCCCCCCCCCCCCCACCAGGCTGGCAGTGGACTGAGTCCGCAGCTGCCACCCGAGGTTCCCAACCGGCGGTACCTGATTAGAACCATGTGTCGGTAACTCAGCTAGTTTTGCCCTGAGAATTGCTGTGGGTGTGGGGGGGGGGGGGGCCCTCTGTGAATGGCCCCCCAGCTATGCCGCGTTATCCCTGCGTGAGTGATTCTCCGCTGGAGCGGCATGGCCATGTTCCTGCATAAAAATGGATTCTCCCTCCCCACGCCAAACCCAATTCTGGCACGGGGCTATGGAGAATCCACCCGTCATGTGTCAAATTACTCATCCAGGTACCTCAAAATACCAATTCCTGGAATGAATCTATCTTGTATTTGTTTGAATGAATCAATATCTGCTGCTTCCACCATCTCCCTGGGCAGTATGTTCAACATACATTTTGATTAGTTTTGAATTTACACACCTAAGTATGTTGTGCCCTCTGGGCCTACTTTGTTCGAAAACAGTCCACCAATTAGTTAACCTTTGTAGTGGAGTCACTATTATGTTGTAGGGTAACACGGGAAGCACATGGCTCTGTGGCTAGCACTGCTGCCTATGGCGCTGAGGACCCGGGTTTGGATCCCTACCTTGGGTCACATCAATAAATTATTGGTAAACATCAATAGATGACAAGGATTAGTGGTGTAGATTGAAAGAGAAATGTTGGCCAAGGCATCATAGGAACATGCTTTCTTTTTTAAAAGTAACAGGATATTTTGCATCCATCCAAACAGGCGGAAGAAGTGATTTAACACCTCAACTGAAAGCCAGCAGGCAGGATTCTCCCTTATGGAGACTATGGACGGGATTCTCCTTTGTCCAACACCGATATCGTAATCGGCGATCGCATGGAGAATCCCTTCCAGCGCTCAAATTGGGGGCGGTGCCGGTTTGACGATGTTTTTTGATTCTCCGCCCCTCTGAAATGGCACCATCGTGTCGTGTGCCGCATGCCATTGGAACAGCGTTGGTGTGACATCGGGAGGTACTCCCGCGATGCTCTGCCCCAATGGGACGAGTTGCCGACCACACGGTTGACCTGTGGTCTGAGTGGTCGGGAACCCGGCGTGGCAGCTGCAGACTGTGTCCAGCGCCCCCATACTCGACTGAGAGCCATGCTGCAGACTGCGGGGGCGGGAGGCTTTCGCGAGGGCTGGGCGACTGATGGGGTGTGGCCAGGGGGTGGGGCTAAGGCTTGTCTTGTGGGGCCGTTTGTAGCAGGTCGAGTCTGTGCCATGTTATATGGCACGACTACTGCAGGTCATTGCCGTGCCCTTTTGCGGCCACAGACCAGGCCATTCTCCGTGCGTTTTTGAAGTGGGAACCGGGGTTCTACCGAGGGCCGCTGCTAGCCCCTCACCGGTTCAGGAATTGGTGAGGGTTCGGTGCCGATTTTGGCGTTGTAAAACGCCACAGTTCCCACGCCAGCGTAGGCACTGACCCTCGGAAACGGAGAATCCAGCCGAATGTTCTCCCTCCGGAGTTAAATTGCACCTGATTTGTGCTCACGCTGAGTGCGCAAATCAGGAAGCGAGTCCCAATCCTCAGCCATATAGATTTATGCACAGTGGGGATTGCGAGAGGTTTCCTAGGGAATCCTGCTCTCGGGCCGCCATTTTGAGTGGGCGACCCAAGGAAGTCCAGTGGCTGGGGCCCCTCCCCCTGCATTGCACCTCTGCTCGCTCTCGGGATTTTTGTGTCACCCTCTGCTCTGCCCCCCCCTCTCCCCACCGACCCACTCCCCCCACCATAGACCCTCTAATTAAAGAGACCTCCATCAGATATTCCCTAATTAAAGAGACCCCCAACAGAGACCCCCAGAAGAGAGATTCCTGTCTGAAAGTCCCCAGAACAGTGACCCCACTGGAAGACCTGAGAAAAGGGGCCCTTGTATGGAAGGATTGAATTGGATTTTGTTTATTGTCACGTGTACCGAGCTACAGTAAAAAGTATTTTTCTCAAGCAGCTCAACAGATCATTAAGTATACGAAAAGAAAGGAAATAAAAGAAAATACATAATAGGGGAACACAAGGTACGCAATGTAACTACATAACACCGGCATCGGGTGAAGCATACAGGGGTGTAGTGTTAATGAGGTCAGCCCATAAGAGGGTCGTTTAGGAGTCTGGTAAGAGCGGGGAAGAAGCTGTTTTTGAGCCTGTTCGTGCGTGTTCTCAGACTTCTGTATCTCCTGCCCGATGTAAGCAGTTGGATGAGTGAGCAAGACAGGTGGGAGGGGTCTTTGATCATGCTGCCCGCTTTCCCCAGGCAGCGGGAGGTGTAGATGGAGTCAATGGATGGGAGGCAGGTCTCCAGAAGAGATATCCCTGTATGGAAGCTAGAGAGCAGTCCAGACAGAGGCTGTGAAAAAAAATGCTGTTTTAAAACATACCTGTGCAATACACCTGCTGGTTCAGGCACAGGAAGCAATATCTGTCAATTGCTGGAAAGTGGAAAACAACCAGCTTGGTATAAACCTCCCCAGATCTTTAATCTGCAAGCCATTCATTCATTTATCTGTGATACTAATTTTGAAGTAGTCTGCTGTCAAACTAACTGCAATGTTTATAAACATCAAGCTATGATTGACAGCTCCTGGACCACATCAAAGAGAGTTAAGTGCTTTCAGTTAGTACAACAGCTAACCACTTCAAAGCCACTCTTGTGTAAATGTAGATGAATGGAACAATGCACCCAGCTGGGTGTGGGTGTAAGGTGGCAATCACAAACTAGTGAAATCCAGATCACAGAGAAATGAATGAATGGCTTGCAGATTTTTTTTTCACTGCCTTTGTCTGAACTGCTCTCTAACTTCCAGACAGGGGCCAAGCATGTCGAGGAGAAGGGAAAATAAAGGATGTTTTTATATTTTATAGGTCAATATCAAAGGATAGGCATCTATGCACTTAAATTACGCCATTCTAATGTTTCTTCTGAAACAGAATTTGTGACAACTTTCCTGTTTCCAATGTTTGGTATTTAGCATTGGTGAAACTTTCATATGAAGCTTTTGCTTCTCAAAAAATGTTCACTGTTCCAGCCAGCTGCTGGCCAGAGTAGATGGGGGAGAAACTGTTCCAGCTCATAAAAGCATCAAGAATGCGCGGGCACAGATTTGAAGAGATTTGCAAAAGAAGCCAATGTAATGTGAGAAAAATTGTTTGCACACAATGAATGGCCCGGGCCTGGAATGCGCTTCCTGCAAATGTGGTGGAGGCAATTTCAATTGAAGCATTCAGGAGGGCATTAGATGATTGTTTGAATAGAAACAATATGCAGGGGTACAGGGGAAAAGGCAGAGGGATGGCACTAGGTCGCAATGCTCATTTTGAGTGCCAATATGGGCACAATGGGCAGAATGGCCTCCTCCTGCACTGTAACTATTCTGTAATTCTGTGTGCAATATATATTCCAACATATTGACTGAAATATTCTGATGGAAAAAGATAGCACAAGAGATATACCTCCGTTCCTTAAATATCTTCCTTTGTTTTTGAAAGTGTAACAGAAGTGAATATATCAGTATTGATGATTTCTCTCTCCACACATGCTGCCTAATGCTGGATATTTCCAGTTTTTGCTGGGTTTATTGTAGAATACACATTCATCTTTAGTGTTACAAGTGACACAATTTTTAAAATTTTGTTCTTTGCGATGTGAGCATCATTTGCATTTATTGCCCCATCCCGAATTGGGTGGTGGTGAATTGCCTCCTTGAACTGCTGGAGTCAATATGGTATAGGTCCACTCCAGTTCTGTTAGGAAGGACATTCCAGGATCAGCGATGGTAAAGGAATGACAATATAGTTTCATGTTGGGATGTTGTATGATGTAGAAGGGAACTTTCAGGTGGTGTTCTCATGCATCTGCTGCCTTTGTCTTTCTATGTGGTAGAGGTCACAAGTCTGGAAAGTACTGTGCAAGGAGTTTTGGTTGAATTGCTGCAGTGCATCTAGTACATGGTGCATACTGCTAGTGCTTTGTGCGAGTGGCAGAAGTAAATGTTTAAGGTAGTGGATGGGATGACAATCAAACAGATTGTCCTGGATGGTGTCAAGCTTCTTGAGTCTTGTTGTAGTTACATACATCAAGGCAGATGGAAAACATTCCATCACACTCATGACTTGAGGCTTGTAAACAGTCAACAGGCTTTGGGAGTCAGGAAGTAACTTGATGCAGAATTCCCAGCCTCTGGCCTATGTTTGTAGCCATCATATTTATACAGCGGGTTGAGTTCAGCTTCCAGATGACACCTTTTGCAATCCTGACAGGGATCATTAATATTTAAGTAAAATGCCTGAAAATCCCAACAATTCATCAACCGAATTATCACACAGGTTTTCATGTTTTTAAACAAATGTAAGGCGGAATTCTCCGCTCCCCACGTGGTATGGGAGAATCGTGGGAGGGCCTCCCGACATTTTTTACGCCCCCCTCGCGCCCCCAGCGATTCTACCCCCCCCCCCCCCCCACCCCCGGCTCGGAAAAATCACCGCTAGCCGTTTTCCACGGCAAACGGCTGTTGTAGGGAAAAACCCCTTGTGCCAGTGCATTCAAGAGGTCGAGTCTCAAGGCACGGTTCAAAGCGTTTTTACTGTATTTTACGAGTTCTGAAGTCCTTCAGGGGAGACCCACGCAGCCAGCTCCTAACAATGGCTTGACCACGGTGATCTCCCCGATATGCAGACGAGGTTCAATATTTATAGAGAGTACAAGCATTTGCAAGGTTTTGGCGGGCTTTTGCCGTTTTGCATTTGAATAGTACAGATGAATAGTACAGATACATGGTTTTGGCCGGCTTTTGCCATTTTACATTTGAATAGTACAGATGAATAGTACAGATACATGATTTCCTGGGCTTCCTGACTCTGACGTCAATGTCTCGTTATCTGCTTAGTTTTAATAGGTGTTCCCTTGACTTACAATGGGGTCCCATTATCTCTATGCTGTACCTTGATTAGGTGTTGAGTGTGGTTCCTGGGTTAACCTGGGAATCTATTGTGTCAGCCTCCTGTTTGATAGGATTTGTGTCTGCGTGTAAAACTAATCTAATCAATATATTTAATCCTTAGGTTTCTTTTGCCTGCCTGGGTCATTTTGGTGTTACAACATTTCATTTTATAACATTTCATTTTATAAGTCTTAGTTTAAATCAATACATATATATATATTTGCCCCACTGTCAGGGTCTTGAATCACAGATATCCCGATCTTCTGGCCATGGTGCCGTTTTAAGATGCAGCTTCGTGCTGTTGCTAGGCAGATTATAGATTCTCCTTTTCGTTCGAAAAAGGTTTCTCAGCTGTGCAAAAATGGGATTCAAATGAATGCCCATCCCTTTACATCATAAATGGTGCCAATCAGTCCAATAAATGAAGAATGCTTTGATGATGTAAATATTAATACGAACCCAATATAGCCTTAAAAATGTCCTACTTCAGTCCCTCCTCTCGTCCAGGGGGTCCCATTCATGGCTGACCCCCCAGGGACAATCTTCAGAGGTAAAGGGACCTGTATAGATGTCGTCCTTGCTGTTGTTCCTCTTCCCCCATGGTGTGGTACAGTTCTTGCATCTGGATGCTGGCAGTGGGTAGCGTTCTTGATACAATATTTGCACATATGACTTTAATACAAGTTAGACCCAGGCAGAGTGTGAACAGGATGGCTATTACTAAAATTACTCCTTTTATGATGTATGCTCCCCAAACTGTGTTAAACAACCACCCTAACCACCCATCAGTCCCTGTGAGTCCCTGTTTAAAACTATCCAATTGTTTTTGTATCCTGATGTGGAGATGCCGGCGTTGGACTGGGGTGAGCACAGTAAGAAGTCTTACAACACCAGGTTAAAGTCCAACAGGTTTGTTTCAAACACGAGCTTTCGGAGCACGGCTCCTTCTTCAGGTGAATGGAAAGGCTTGTTCCAGAAATGTTTATATAGACACAGTCAGAGATGCCCCGGAATGCGAGCACCTGCAGGCAATCAAATCATCAAAGATGCAGAGAGAGAGGTAACTCCAGGTTAAAGAGGTGTGAATTGTCCCAAGCCAGTTCAGTCGGTAGGCCTCTGCAAGTCCAGGCTTGTTGGTGGGGGCCGAATGTAATGCGACATGAATCCCAGATCCCGGTTGAGTCCGCATTCATGCGTGCGGAACTTAGCTATAAGTTTTTGCTCAGCAATTTTGCGTTGTCGCGTCTCCTGAAGGCCTCCTTGTAGAATGCTGACCCGGAGATCAGAGGCTGAATGTCCTTGACTGCTGAAGTGTTCCCCAACTGGAAGGGAACAGTCCTGCCTGTTGATAGTCGCACGATGCCCGTTTATTCGTTGTCGCAGTGTCTGCATGGTCTCGCCAATGTACCACGCTTCGGGACATCCTTTCCTGCAGCGTATGAGGTAGACTACATTGGTCGAGTCGCACGAGTATGCGCCGCGTACCTGGTGGGTGGTGTTTCCACGTGTAATGGTGGTGTCCATGTCGATGATCTGGCATGTCTTGCAGAGATTACCCTGGCAGGGTTTTGTGGTGTTGTGGTTGCTGTTCTGAAGGCTGGGTAATTTGCTGCAAACAATGGTTTGTTTGAGGTTGCGCGGTTGTTTGAAGGCCAGTAGTGGGGGTGTGGGGATGACCTTGGCAAGATGTCCATCCTCGCTGATGATGTGTTGGAGGCTGCGAAGAAGATGTCGTAGTTTCTCCGCCCCAGGAAAGTACTGGACGACGAAGGGTACTCTGTCAGTGGTGTCCCGTGTTTGTCTTCTGAGGAGGTCGGTGCGGTTTTTTGCTGTGGCGCGGTGGAACTGTCGATCAATGAGTCGAGCGCCATATCCCGTTCGTACGAGGGCATCTTTCAGCATCTGTAGGTGTCTGTTGCGCTCCTCCTTGTCTGAGCAGATCCTGTGTATACGGAGGGCTTGTCCATAGGGGATGGCTTCTTTAATGTGTTTCGGGTGAAAGCTGGAGAAGTGGAGCATCGTGAGATTATCTGTGGGCTTGCGGTAAAGCGAGGTGCTGAGGTAACCGTCCTTGATGAAGACGAGTGTGTCCAAGAATGGAACTGAATTTGGAGAATAGTCCATGGTGAGTTTGATGGTGGGATGGAACTTATTGATGTCATCGTGTAGTCGTTTCAGTGATGTCTCGCCGTGGGTCCAAAGGAAAAAAATGTCATCGATGTATCTGGTGTATAGCATCGGTTGAAAGTCCTGTGTGGTGAGGAAGTCCTGTTCAAACTTGTGCATGAAGATGTTGGCATATTGAGGTGCATATTTGGTCCCCATGGCTGTTCCGTGCGTCTGGATGAAGAATTTGTTGTCGAAGGTGAAGACGTTGTGGTCTAGAATGAAACGGATGAGTTGCAGAATTGCGTCTGGAGATTGGCAGTTGTCGGTGTTGAGGACTGAGGCTGTTGCAGCAATGCCGTCGTCATGGGGGATGCTGGTGTAGAGTGCCGAGACATCCATTGTGACGAGGAATGTTCCTGGTTCAACTGGTCCATGGGTGCTGAGTTTCTGTAGGAAGTCCGTCGTGTCGCGACAGAAGCTGGGTGTACCTTGTACGATGGGTTTCAAGATGCCCTCGATGTGGCCAGAGAGGTTCTCACACAGGGTCCCATTGCCTGAAACGATAGGACGGCCTGGTGTGTTGGCCTTGTGTATTTTCGGGAGGCAGTAGAGATCTCCAATGCGGGGATTACGTGGGATGAGAGCACGTAGGGTGTTCTGAAGGTCTGGATCTTCATGGAAGGTCATGACGATGTTGCGGTTGGTCTTGAGAATGCGGATGGATGAATGCGACCAATGAACCGGAACAGCAGACCGCGAGATCTGCAGTGCAGCAACCGAAAAGGAAAGAGTCAAATTGGACCCCTCCGGAAGGCCGCTGCCCTAGACTCGACATGTATGCTCAAGCCGTCAGAAGTCGTGTCAATGCCAGATTCATCACTCGCAATCACAAGGCAGCCTCAAACGTCACCCAAGCACAACGCAACGCCATCCGCACTCTCAAGACCAACCGCAACATCGTCATCAAACCAGCAGACAAAGGAGGGGCCACCGTCATACTGAACAGAACAGACTACTGCAAAGAAGTATACCGACAACTCGACAACCAGGAACACTACAGGCAGTTACCCGCAGATCCAACCAAGGAACACATCCGCCAACTCAGCAGACTGATCAAGACCTTAGATCCAGACCTTCAGAACACCCTACGTGCTCTCATCCCACGTAATCCCCGCATTGGAGATCTCTACTGCCTCCCGAAAATACACAAGGCCAACACACCAGGCCGTCCTATCGTTTCAGGCAATGGGACCCTGTGTGAGAACCTCTCTGGCCACATCGAGGGCATCTTGAAACCCATCGTACAAGGTACACCCAGCTTCTGTCGCAACACGACGGACTTCCTACAGAAACTCAGCACCCATGGACCAGTTGAACCAGGAACATTCCTCGTCACAATGGATGTCTCGGCACTCTACACCAGCATCCCCCATGACGACGGCATTGCTGCAACAGCCTCAGTCCTCAACACCGACAACTGCCAATCTCCAGACGCAATTCTGCAACTCATCCGTTTCATTCTAGACCACAACGTCTTCACCTTCGACAACAAATTCTTCATCCAGACGCACGGAACAGCCATGGGGACCAAATTTGCACCTCAATATGCCAACATCTTCATGCACAAGTTTGAACAGGACTTCCTCACCACACAGGACTTTCAACCGATGCTATACACCAGATACATCGATGACATTTTTTTCCTTTGGACCCACGGCGAGACATCACTGAAACGACTACACGATGACATCAATAAGTTCCATCCCACCATCAAACTCACCATGGACTATTCTCCAAATTCAGTTCCATTCTTGGACACACTCGTCTCCATCAAGGACGGTCACCTCAGCACCTCGCTTTACCGCAAGCCCACAGATAATCTCACGATGCTCCACTTCTCCAGCTTTCACCCGAAACACATTAAAGAAGCCATCCCCTATGGACAAGCCCTCCGTATACACAGGATCTGCTCAGACAAGGAGGAGCGCAACAGACACCTACAGATGCTGAAAGATGCCCTCGTACGAACGGGATATGGCGCTCGACTCATTGATCGACAGTTCCACCGCGCCACAGCAAAAAACCGCACCGACCTCCTCAGAAGACAAACACGGGACACCACTGACAGAGTACCCTTCGTCGTCCAGTACTTTCCTGGGGCGGAGAAACTACGACATCTTCTTCGCAGCCTCCAACACATCATCAGCGAGGATGGACATCTTGCCAAGGTCATCCCCACACCCCCACTACTGGCCTTCAAACAACCGCGCAACCTCAAACAAACCATTGTTTGCAGCAAATTACCCAGCCTTCAGAACAGCAAACACAACACCACAAAACCCTGCCAGGGTAATCTCTGCAAGACATGCCAGATCATCGACATGGACACCACCATTACACGTGGAAACACCACCCACCAGGTACGCGGCGCATACTCGTGCGACTCGACCAATGTAGTCTACCTCATACGCTGCAGGAAAGGATGTCCCGAAGCGTGGTACATTGGCGAGACCATGCAGACACTGCGACAACGAATAAACGGGCATCGTGCGACTATCAACAGGCAGGACTGTTCCCTTCCAGTTGGGGAACACTTCAGCAGTCCAGGACATTCAGCCTCTGATCTCCGGGTCAGCATTCTACAAGGAGGCCTTCAGGAGACGCGACAACGCAAAATTGCTGAGCAAAAACTTATAGCTAAGTTCCGCACGCATGAATGCGGACTCAACCGGGATCTGGGATTCATGTCGCATTACATTCGGCCCCCACCAACAAGCCTGGACTTGCAGAGGCCTACCGACTGAACTGGCTTGGGACAATTCACACCTCTTTAACCTGGAGTTACCTCTCTCTCTGCATCTTTGATGATTTGATTGCCTGCAGGTGCTCGCATTCCGGGGCATCTCTGACTGTGTCTATATAAACATTTCTGGAACAAGCCTTTCCATTCACCTGAAGAAGGAGCCGTGCTCCGAAAGCTCGTGTTTGAAACAAACCTGTTGGACTTTAACCTGGTGTTGTAAGACTTCTTACTATTTTGTATCCTGGACATGGCTGCTGTTACGTTTAGTGTCTCGTCGTGTACATATGTGATGCATTTTTCTTTGATGATGGTGCATACCCTTCCTTGTCTGGCTAACTGATAGTCTACCGCATATCTTGTTTGTTGTGTGTATAGTCTGAGTTCCGCGAGTTCTTGGTCAATTGCCCCTAGTGCTTGTAGGGTGCTGTTTCCTAGGATGGTCAGGCCGCATATAAAGAAATTCCTATTCTTGGCGCTGACCACCCCTGCTGCACCCCCTAGGGAAGGTGTCCTCAGGAATCCATATGCCAATGAGGATCCCAATGTGACAGGGGTCTGCCAGTTGGTGCAGAATTCTGCACTGATGGCCCTGGTCATTATGCGTTTTTGGACATGCCCTTCGCTTGGGCATGGAACCATGAGGGGTTTGATTTTCCCCACGGCAAAGAACTTTGGAGGCTTGTCAGTGGCCGTCATATGTACATTTTTAAACAAAAGCACATAACCCTCTTTCACCCGATAACATGCATTACCCCAGGGTCGTCTGACCCCATGGTTCCATGTTGTGGAACCTTTCTTCCCCCGGGACTGCCCACTCGATTGTACGTCTTGGTGAGAATCAAATGGTTATGTTCACGAGGCTGAGCTTACGTGGGTGCCGTTGCACTTGCCACACATGAGCTGCCTACCCGCGGTGACTGCAATGCATTTTTGTTGTTTGCGGTCACAAGTGAAGTGTCCTTCCCGGACTCGGCACTCCTGGAGGGCACAATGGGCCTCAGCGCACAAGTCATTTTTAGGGACCAAGGCATGCATGCACCCCCATCCCTTTCCCTTGAAACATTGTGGGTAGTCCCCATGTGTCTCTACCCGTTGGTGTCCCATCCCCTCTGAAATTCCCGGCCCAGTGAGCTCTACACATCTCCCTTGTATCCCTTGTTTGAAATGTCCAAAATATTCCTTGCAGGGCGCCCCCGATGTGTCAATAGTAAACAGGTCTTGTGGGAGCCACCCTGGTGTTGTGATAAATAGAGAGTTTACCGATCGCGCTGAAGGGTAACAAGCGGTCCTATTCCCATAGATCTGCTGGTGTGTCCTCAGGAATAGGTTTTCTTCCACAATTGGTGGTTCTGCTCCCCTAACCCTCATGTGTTGGAGCGTATTTACAATGGTCATGGCTATCATTAAATGTATCTCTACTCCCATCTTGGTTTTTCTTTTTACAATAGTTACGATATATACAGAAAATAAACAAACAGGGGATTAAATTAAAGGTTATTGGTTTTGATGTCTTGATCGTAGGTCTGGTCCTGGTCCCTATGAGATTTGAACAATGAAAACAGTACCTTTAGTTTACTTGTCTTTATACAGCTTCAATTGGGTCCAGTGTTTCCCGATCCCCTGTCCCCTTATATCTATGCAGGCACAGGTGTCTCCGCTAATAATGATGTGGAGATGCCGGCGTTGGACTGGGGTGAGCACAGTAAGAAGTCTTACAACACCAGGTTAAAGTCCAACAGGTTTGATTCAAACACGAGCTTTCGGAGCGCAGCTCCTTCCTCAGGTGAATGGCGAGGTATGCACCTGAGGAAGGAGCTGCGCTCTGAAAGCTCGTGTTTGAATCAAACCTGTTGGACTTTAACCTGGTGTTGTAAGACTTCTTACTCCACTAATAATGACCTCGTAAGGTCCGTGCCATCTCGGGGCAAATCCTGGTTTTGCAGGAAGTATTTTTGTTAAGACCCGGCTCCCGGCTTTTGGGACCTCTGGTAACGTTCCTGAGTCCTCCTGTGTGTCAACTTGTGCCTGATTTGAAATTACGGACCGGCGCATCCCCTTTAATTGGGTGCTGAGGTCTCAGATGTACCGGCGGATCCGATCTTTTATTGGACCCACGTCTGTCCCACCTGTGATAATGTTTTCGGGTAAGTGCATTGCTCGCCCGGTCATCAGCTCGTATGGAGTCAAGCCGGTAGTTCGATTTGTGGTCGCTCTAAGTCTCATCAGAACCGCAGGTAGGACTTCTGTCCAATTTCTACCTGAGGATTGCATTGCTTTTGCTACAGTTACTTTTAGAGTCCGATTCATCCTCTCCACCATCCCGGAACTTTGTGGGTGGTAGGGGATGTGAAATTTCTGTTTTATTCCCAATAATTGGCAAATATTCTTCATAATTTTTCCTGTAAAATGTGTTCCCTGGTCCGAATCAACCTGAGTTGGCATCCCCCATCGGGGAATAATTTTGGTTGCCAAGATCCTGGCTACCGTTGGTGCTATACAATTGGTTGTGGGGAATGCTTCCACCCACCTGGTGAATTGGTCAACTATTACTAGGCAGTATGTTTTTCCGTGAGAGGGAGGCAATGGTCCTATAAAGTCCATTTGTATCTGTTCCCAGGGTCCCTTTGGTCTAGGTTGATATCCCATCTTTACTTTTATGGGTTTCCCTGGGTTGTGCTGTGCACATATAGTGCATCTGCGGCACTAGATGCACATATAGTGCATCTCGTCCTAGTCCTCTCCACCACCACTCTCTCCCCAGGCTATGTATCATTGCATCCCTGCCTGTGTGGGAGAGTCCGTGGTGTAGTTCTAATAATGTGGTCTGGATGCATCCTGGTGCCAATACCCGGTTATCTTTTCTCCAAACCCCATCTGTCCCTTTAACTGCGCCCAACTCCTCCCATCCATCTCGTTCTTGTTGGGGAATGTCCCTGTGTAATTTCTGTATGTCAATTTCCTCCTGTTCTACCACTATCGCTGCAAGGGGCAGGCTTTTAATATCGCTATTCTCCAATGCTTGTTGTGCCGCTGTGTCTGCGGCTTGGTTCCCTTTGAAATGAATCCACCCCGGGGTGTCCTTCCCTGGTTCCCGCTGGTGGGCTTTTATTTTGATTACTGCAGCCTCTTTAGGCTGTTCACTAGCTGCTAGCAGAGCCCTTATTCACTGCTGATGTTTAATGGGGGTACCTCCTGTGGTAATTAACCCCCTTCTCCCCCATGCTGACATGTAGTCATGGACCACCGCGAACGCGTATTGGCTGTCTGTGTATACGTTTACGGTTTTCCCTGCTGCTAACCTCAAGGCTCGGGTGAGGGCAACTAATTCTGCTACTTGAGCGGACTGACCCCCGTCGATCCGTCCCGATTCTAGGATTTTCAGGTTCTGGTCTACTACTGCCCACCCTGTCCTTGGTGCTCCGGATACATATTTGCGGGACACATCCACATAGAGGGTCTCATCTGCTGTTGGGAGGGGTTCGTCCCTAATCTTCCCTCCCTCGCTATCGTTGTCAATTTCTCCGCAGCTGTGCGTTTCCCCAATATTTAAAACCCTGCCGTGGGGTTTTCTCCCGTGTCCCTAATGATGGTGACTGACTTGTTAGGTGGTAGGAGTGTGGCCTCCCACCTTGCCCTTCTAATATTTGAGACTGTTTTAAGTTTGCCCATGTTTAGCATTTCTACCAGTGTGTGTCTTGTGTGTAACACGATCTCTCCTGTCATGACAATGCGCTCGCTTACCCTCACAGCCCATGCTGCACAATCTAGGGTGGCTATGCACCTGGGCATCCCGGTGACTACTGGTCCCTCAGCTGTTGAAAAATACCCTATGGGTCTCTTCCTATCCCCATGTGTCTGTGCCACTACGGCAGAATAGAAGCCGTCCTGGTTATCACAAAATATGTGGAACTCCTTGCTTCCTTCTGGCAGTCCTAACCCTGGGGCTGAAACTAACCTAGCTTTCAATTCTGTATATGCTGTCTCTTGCTCCTGTCCCCACTCTATACTTTCTAAGGCTGGCTTCCCTCCCTTCACTAGTCTCTGGATTGGTTCCGCGATCTTTGCGAAGTCAGGGATAAAACTCCTATTATAATTGAATAATCCTAAAGCTTTCCGGACCCCTCTTACTGTAACTGGTCGCGGCATCTCTTTAATTGTGATTTTGCGATCTACGGGCATTTCTTTAATTCCCTGGGAAATTAGGTGTCCTAAGTACAGGACCTGAGGTTTTGCAATTTGTGCCTTATGTGGGCTGACTCTCAGCCCGGCATCCGCCAATCCTTTTAATACAGAATACAGGGCTGCTTTGTGCCCTTCTTCTGTTTTGGACGCTATTAACACATCGTCCACATACTGGAGGACCGTATTGGCCTCATGCAATTTCACCCTACTCAGGATATCGCTCATTGTTCTGTCAAATATGGCGGGGCTGTTGTGAAACCCCTGTGGGAGGCGAGTCCATGTATATTGTTTTTCTCCCACAGTGAAAGCGAATTTATCTTGGGATTCTGTGTCCAGTGGAAGGGACCAGAACCCATTTGCTATGTCCAATACCATGAAAATTTTGTGGTCTTGTGCCAATCCGTTTAAAATAGTCGAGGGGTTTGCCACAATGGGGTGTAATTTAGGTGTCACTTTGTTCAAACCTGTGTAATCGATGGTGAGTCAGTAGCTCCCATCAGGTTTTATAACTGGCCATGTGGGGGAATTAGTGGTGCTGGTGGTTTCTCTGAGGATTCCCTTTTCTATCAGTCCCTTAACTATCTCTACCACTGCCTCTTGCGCTTCTTGCTTGATAGGGTATTGTCGGTGGGGCTTGTGTTCCGGTCCTGGGACTTTTATCGGCTCTGTGTCAGTTAGTCCGGTGTCTAATTTCGTCCTGGCCCAGGCTTCGGGAATGGAAGCACAGATGGCTCCGAACCCTTTTCTCTCCTCATCCCAATCTCAGACCACAATGGTGGCTACCCCGATTGTCCCCAGGTGGCTTGCTAATGTCCCTATTTCGGTCTTCCTACCGTCCGGTTGTGGCCAAATTAGTTTCCCTTTCCCACAATCTATCAGCACCTGGTATTCCTTCATTAGGTCGTTTCCCATGATTGTGCCCTCATTATTCTGACACACGTAAAATTGCATTGGAAAGTACTTGTGGTTAATTTCTACTAATGTGGTCTCGCTAAGATAGGTGGGCATTCTCTCTCCCCCTACCCCGGTTATGTATATCCTTTTGTTGGTTAGTGGCAAGGGTAGGTTTGTAATTGATATTACTGCTCCTGTATCTACTAACATGTGGCATTCCCTACCCCCCACCAAGGCTTCCACATATATTCTATCCTCCTCTTTCCTGCTGTGAACGGGAGCTACGGGTTGGGAGATTTCAACCTGTGTTGGTCGATGAGTGGTGCGGACGGACACCAGCTTCTGTCGGGATTCACTGTCTTCTGTGGGCGTGGCTATACTAATCCTCTCCTGTCTCCCAACTCCCTGGTTTTGGGTCCCTTTTAGTCACCCCTGTGAATTCCGGGGATGTGATGCCCCCGGGGTTGGTCTGTAGTGGTCTTGGGGTCTCCCATGTTTCCCCCAACACATTGCCTCGGTATGCCCTGCTCTGTGGCAGTGGTCACAGCGGGGTCCGCTACCCTCGGGTTTCTCCCTGAATGGCGCTCCCCTGCAGAATCTAGCCATATGCCCTGGCTGGCCACATGTGTAGCAGCTGAACCCGGTTCTCCCCTCACCTCCGTTATGGGGGGTCCCGGTCCTCTCTGGTCTGGGCTTTGTCTGGGCACCCTTCTTTTCTTTTATCCCGCTAGCCCACTCGACTAGCTCGTCATAGTCCTGGGATGCTATCACCCCCATCCTAAGGACTTCCTGGTGTGCCTCCGATAGCCCGTCCTTAAATGCTTGGATAAAAGCCCTGTCTCTCCTATCCACATTGTCCTGTCCTGAACACTCCCTATATACTTGGAATAATCTTTCTCCAAACTCCGATGCACTTTCCCCCCGTCCTTGTCTGGTATTTGTGATCCTGCTCCAATTAGTGGGGGAGTTCCCTAAGACCCGTTGGACTTCTGTCTTGAATGCTGGGAAGGGTGCCTGCTGGGCGTCTATCTCAGCCGTTGCAGGAACTGCATGTGTCCACCTTCCTCCATTATAGTACTGTGCTGCTTGGGCCGCTGGCCCTCCTGCCTCTCCTGGCAGGCTGCCCTGACCAGCTGGTGTATGTCCCTCAAATGAAATTGGTGCCCTACCCGGAGTGTATCTAGTTCGCCCCAAAATTCCGAGTTTTCGCTTCTGGGTTTTAACTTCCCCAGTGAGGCCATAATCTGCTGTCTTTCCCCTGGGGTAAAAGGCTTATAGGTCGCCTTCGGTTGTGCTGCCATCCCTCCTCTGGTGACTGGCGCTAGATTATAATTTTTTATGTCTCCCTTTAATATGGGAGCTGTTGCTTCGCTCTGCACTGACTCGTATGAGGGCAGAGGGTCCATTTCCTCTGATCTCTGCTCTATCTCCGCAATGTAGTTTCTGTGTTCTAACTCTCTCACTCTCTCCTGCAATACCTTAATATGTTCTGTTTCTTTGTGTCTCTCCTCCATGGAGGCATTTACCTTCTCAATTAGTCCAGCTAACTGGGTCACCAATATTACTCCCATTACCTTTGTTTTATCCCGTTTTACTCTATCTACCCATTTTCTTTGATCTTCCAAAGTTTGTGATGTATTCCACCCGTTCCGTTTCATCTTTTCAACAATCGCTTCTCTGGCTAACAAATACTTAAAAATGAAAGCTACTGCAGTTTCTCCCTTATCAACGTGGTCTGCCATTTTGCTGTCTAGCAGTCCTGCAACCCCCGTATGCTAGTTCTAACAGTAAAAGTGCTCCAACTTTCTCTCCCTTATCTCCTTTTCACTGATACTGCTCCAGCACCGTCTGTATTGCTGTAGGGTCACATAGTGGGGCCCCAGTGAGCCTCTTGCTCCTGTGCTCCCCCAACTATTCCTGACACCTCACGCTTGGTCTATTTTATGTTGCCTTATTGGGATGTGTGCTGGTCTTTAGTGGGTTTGTCGGCCCCTGTTCCCAGCCCCTTTAAGTACAACACCTCCCGCTTGGCCACCACCCCCACTAGCAAGGCTGATCCATCACCCCAAAGAGGGAGTCTCAGCTCCCTGGTACCCTGCTATGGGCTGTGGTGTTCCCTACAGACGAACAAGATTATCAAACTCCGCCCGGGCCCCTAATGGACTCTCCGTCGTCGTGTCTCTTGGTCAGGATGGATCGGGTCCCCTTTTCCTCAACACTTACACATGTGTATTTGTTATCAAAGCCCCTGTTAAAATTAGTAACTGTGTCGACTCTGCGTTGTTCGCATCTACAGAGTCGGTGTTGCTACCCGATTATACACTGTCCATGCCTTGCTCCCTGAGTGCCTGTATCTCTCAGTGCCCGTTTCAACACCTAACCCTAGCGTGGAAGATTCCTCCTCTTAACGTCAGATTTAAGGTAGGGCACCTCGAGTCAAGCACTCCCTTGTCCTATAGCTTTGGCACAGACAGCGGTTTCATTTACAGTCCTGGGTTAGTCACACCAATTAGTTCTGCATGCGGTTCTTATCCTTATATTTCCCGTTATCAAATACCCTAAAAACTGTTATCTTTACCTCTGGTTCTCTATTTCTCCTATTAAAAGTTTCACTTAAGGTTTCACTTACCTTTTTCCATGCAGTCGTCTTTGACCTACACCTCTTTAGCACATGGTATCTCTGTCCGGCGTCCTCTTTCAGTCAAAAAATTCTCTGTACTATTTCAAGAAAACACTTAGGCAAGATTATACAATACTCCAGGACAATATTTAAAACAGACAAATCCTAACCCTTTAAAGGTACCTCACTTAACGGAGACTTGTACCCGTTCTTGGCTGCACTGGATTTTTATCAGATTCGTTTAAATTTGATTCCGGCTTCCAGACCGTGGCCACCAGTCAAGAAGTCAGATATCAAACCCTACTGCCGCAGCTCCATTTGTTGTAGGGAAAAATCCCTTGTGCCATTGCATTCAAGAGGTCGAGTCTCAAGGCAAGGTTCAAAGCGTTTTTACTGTATTTTACGAGTTCTGAAGTCCTTCAGGGAGACCCACACAGCCAGCTCCTAACAATGGCTTGACCACGGCGATCTCCCCGATATGCAGACAAGGTTCAATATTTATAGAGAGTACAAGCATTTGCAAGGTTTTGGCGGGCTTTTGCCGTTTTACATTTGAATAGTACAGATGAATAGTACAGATACATGGTTTTGGCCGGCTTTTGCCATTTTACATTTGAATAGTACAGATGAATAGTACAGATACATGATTTCCTGGGCTTCCTGACTCTGACGTCAATGTCTCGTTATCTGCTTAGTTTTAATAGGTGTTCCCTTGACTTACAATGGGGTCCCATTATCTCTATGCTGTACCTTGATTAGGTGTTGAGTGTGGTTCCTGGGTTAACCTGGGAATCTATTGTGTCAGCCTCCTGTTTGATAGGATTTATGTCTGTGTGTAAAACTAATCTAATCAATCCTTAGGTTTCTTTTGCCTGCCTGGGTCATTTTGGTGTTACATTTCATTTTATAACATTTCATTTTATACGTCTTAGTTTTAATCAATATATATATATATATTTGCCCCACTGTCAGGGTCTTGAATCGCAGATATCCCGATCTTCTGGCCATGGTGCCGTTTTAAGATGCAGCTTTGTGCTTTTGCTAGGCAGATTATAGATTCTCCATTTCGTTCAAAAAATGTTTCTCAGCTGTGCAAAAATGGGATTCAAACGAATGGCCATCCCTTTACATCATAAATGGTGCCAATCAGTCCAATAAATGAAGAATGCTTTGATGATGTAAATATTAATACGAATCCAATATAGCCTTAAAAATGTCCTACTTCACGGCGATTCTCCGAGCCCGATGGGCCGAGCAGCCTGCCCTTCACATCCGTTTCACCACGGCAGCAACCACACCTGGTCGCTGCATTCGTGAAACGGGCACCAGATGCCCGTTTGGGGCATCCAGGGGCCCGATTTGGACGGGAGCACCGCGACTTGGCTCGGGAGGGGACAGGCCCGCGATCGGTGCCCACCGATCGGTGGGCCAGCGTCCAAAACGGACGCACTCTTTCCCCTCCGCCGCCCGGCAAGGTCAAGCCGCCACGTCTTGCCGGGCGGCGGTGGAGAAATACGGCACCACGCATACGCGGGTTCGTGCCGTCTGCGCGCTGATGTCATCCGCGCATGCACGGGTTGGAACCGGCAACCCGCGCATGCGCGGATGACATCAGAAAAGCGCCGTTTCCACGTCATTTCCGGCACGATGATGTCGCGGCCGGAGATGACGGGGGCCCGCTCCTAGCCCCCCAGGTGGGGGTGAATTAGGTGCGGAGAGCGGGCCCCGAGGCCGTCATGAAGCTCGGCCGATTTCACGACGGCCATCCCGATTTTTATCAGGAGCGGAGAATACCGCCCATAAACTTTCTTGTATATCAAAAAGAATTAAACAAAGTAAGCACAATTCACATAACACCATAGTTTGCAAACACATAGATTATGAACTTTATTTTACTTTTTATTTCTCTTATGGCAGATGGTACAAAAGGTGAAGTCACACAGGATCAGGGGTGAGCTGGCAAGATGGATACAGAACTGGCTAGGACACAGAAGGCAGAGAGTAGCAATGGAAGGGTGCTTTTCTGATTGGAGGGCTGTGACTAGTGGTGTTCCGCAGGGATCAGTGCTGGGACCTTTGCTGTTCGTAGTATATATTTTCTTATTTTTTTGTTCGTAGTATATATAAATGATTTGGAGGAAAATGTGACTGGTCTGGTTAGTAAGTTTGCAGACGACACAAAGGTTGGTGGAATTGCGGATAGCGATGAGGACTGTCAGAGCATGCAGCAGGATATAGATTGTTTGGAGACTTGGGCGGATCGATGGCAGATGGAGTTTAATCCGGACAAATGTGAGGTAATGCATTTTGGAAGGTCTAATGCAGGTAAGGAATATACAGTGAATGGTAGAACCCTCAAGGGTAGTGACAGTCAGAGAGATCTAGGTGTACATGTCCACAGGCCACTGATAGGGGCAACACAGGTGGAGAAGGTAGTCAAGAAGGCAGATGTCATGCTTGCCTCATTGACCGGGGCATTGAGTATAAAAATTGGCAAGTCATGTTGCAGCTGTATAGAACCTTAGTTAGGCCACATTTGGAGTATAGTGTTCAATTCCGGTCGCCACACTACCAGAAGGATGTGGAGGCTTTAGAGAGGGTGCACAAGAGGTTTACCAGGATGTTGCCTGGCATGGAGGGCATTAGCTATGAGGAGAGGTTGAATAAACTCGGTTTGTTCTCACTGGAACGACGCACATTGAGGGGTGACCTGTTGAGGTCCACAAAATTATGAAGGGCATGGACAGAGTGGATAATCAGAGGGTTTTTCCCAGGGTAGAGGGGTCAATTTATTAGGGGGCATAGGTTTAAGGTGCGAGGGACAAGGTTTAGAGGAGATGTACGAGGCAAGTTTTTTACACAGAGGGTAGTGGGTGCCTGGAACTCGCTGCCGGAAGAGGTGGTGGAAGCAGGGACGATAGTGACGTTTGAGGGGCATATTGACAAATACATGAATAGGATGGGAATAGAGGGATACAGACCCCGGAAGTGCAGAAGATTTTAGCTTAGACAGGCAGCATGGTCGGCACAGGCTTGGAGGGCCGAATGGCCTGTTCCTGTGCTGTACTTTTCTTTGTTCTTTGTTATACTTCACAACAATCTTGAAGCTTCATTCACTTCTTTAGGGACCAAGGCAAAGGTGTGCCACACACTCTGGAATTCACTTTAATTCCCCGCAGTATTCCAATTATCCTCCAAGATAAAAATCTATCAGTGTCCTTCCAATTGCTTTTTAGTTACACGATCCTTCAACCTTTCTTTACATACTTCATGATTGTGGATGCTTCAGCTCATTGTTCAAGCTAACTGCTTTCCCACAACTTTCAAAGCTGCCTTTGCTGACTGCTTTCTGACACAAAGCTCTGTGAGGACCATTGTAGATTTCTTCCACTTACTGACGCTAAAGCAAATTTTTCAGCCGCTCGTTCCTCATGAAATCCAAACTGAGATAGGGCTCCACCCACATTCCACATGGCAAACACCAAAGTTAGTATCTGCTCTGATTGAAATGCAGACATATCTGACGATCATCTCCTGTTTGCTCTCTCAATCTGGAAGGTTCTGTCTGTACCACAGCTTGGCTGCAACTATTTCAGTCGGTTCCCCAAACTGAACTGCTTGTTTCTGTCCACAAACTCTCTTTGATAAATCAAAAAAATGAATCTTCTACCTCCCCAGCCCATCTCTGCGATGATGTACCATGCTCTGGAATGTTCTCAAATCAAAATGTAAATGTACCTTTCATGCTACTCTTTAATTCTGCAAACCATATGAATAATTTGTGTTGCTAATAGACTCCTTCGATCGTGAAGAAACCTCATGGGTGAAATTTTGCATTAAGCCCGAGGATGGGCAGGAAATTCAATGTGATTTCCATTGGCGGCAGGACAGCTGAAAACTTGTAATATTCTGTTAGTCAGCTCATTAATTATGCTTCCACGAAGAACTGGGCAAATCTTGTGGGGTGACAGGTAGGATACCGGCACCCCGCTGTCTCCTCAGGGAGTGAAAGGTCCCAGAAAAGGCCTCGAAAAGGCATCTTGCCAAACCATTCACTCAATGCAGGCCAGGAGCTCTACATTACCTTTGCAACACAGATAGACTGGCGGCATGAGCCCTTGTCATCCATGACCACCATTCACCCAGGAGATTGGAGTTGGGAGTCACAAGTTGATTGCCCTACACCAACTGTGCCCCTTTGGAGCCATATGCCCCTCTCCCTCCCACCTTACACGCTTCTGACAGCAGCCATTGGCAAAAAATACAGAATAAACAGCAGCTCCAAACGTTGGTGGGATCTCAATGTTATTAGACCCATGAGTCAGGAACATGCCTGCTGCAACGCTGCTTCACTATAGGGAGAACAAATCTGAGCATGGTTGGTATCCAGTTGCCTCCACTTGTGCTGCCCTCGAACTCCACCCATAGAATAGAATTCCAACAGTGTGGAAGGAGGCTATTCAGTCCATTGAGTCTTCAATGACACTATGAATGAGCACCCCACCGAATCCCACTCCCCCACCCTATCCCTGTAACCCCGTCTAACCTTTGGCACAAAGAGGAAATTTAGCAAGGGAAATCCACCTAACGAGCACATCTTTAGACTGCAAGAAAACCAGAGTACCAGGAGGAAACCCACACAGGCACAGGGAGAATGTACAAACGCTACACAGTGACCCAAGGCTGGAATTGAACTCAGATCCTTGGTGCTGTGAGGCAGCAGTGCTAACCAGTGTGCCACCGTGCCGCCCATATGTCCTTGACTCAGCCAGCTTGGTCGGTACTGGTCCTTGCACTCGATTCCTGGTGATGGACATTGAAGTGCGCCCAGACACAGTTCATTCTGTGCCTTTGCTGCACTGAGCTCTTCCAAGTGTTGCTCAACATGGAAAGAATATTGATTCACGAGCTGAGGGGGGAACCATCAATGGCAATGAGCAGCATATTTCCTTGCCTATAATTGATATGATGCCATGAGACTTCATGGGTCCCAAAGTTAATGTTGAGGACTTCCAGAGCAACTCCCTCCCAACTGCATGTCCCTATGCTGTTACCCCCGGCGGGTCTGTCCTGTTGGTGGGACTGGACATACCCAGGAATGGTGATGGAAGAGTTTGGGACATTGACTGTAAAGTATAATTCAGGGACTCTCTCACACTGTTTTTTGCCTGATCTATGAGTCAATTCTGACGATTTTGGCGCAAGTCCCCAGATTGAGGAGGCTGCGTTGACTGGGCAGGGTGTTGTCTTTGTTCGTTCTGACATCTCGGTCAATATCAGGTGGCTGGTCCAGTTTTATTCTTATTTGATGTTTCTGTTGTGGTTTGATATAACTGAGTGGTTTACTCAGCCTTTTCAGAGGGAAGTTCAAGGTGAATCATATTATTGTGGGCCTGAAGTCACTTTCAGGCCGGATGGGAGAAGGACGGCAGACTTCCTTCCCTGAGTGACACAGGTTAAACAGATGAGTTTTCATAACAATTTGAGAGTTTCATGATTATTATTAATGAGACCGGCATTTTATTCCACGTTTATTAATGAACTGAATTTAAATTCCGCAGCTGTCATGACAGGATTTGAACTCAGGCTTTTGGAGCTGGGCCAAGTCTGAGCCTCTGGTTTGCTGGTCCAGTGACATTACTGTCAGCTCATTTGTCTCAGCATATACACAAAAATCAAAGACCACACCAAATTATTCTCGTTATTTATTTTCTATTGTACATGTTTAACAAATAACCCAACCTCTAAAAAATATAACTAATTAGTGCAACTTCAACAATCAAACATACAATTTTAAATAAAGTAACAAATAATTAATGTAAATCATGAATCTAGTTCAATGATGTTTAATCAAGTGATTCCCATAAAGCTGATTATTCACCAGTGATAGACACCTGATATATTATTAAATGGAACGGGCGGAGCATTTATTGTATGCTGTGCATGCAACTGGAAGACCCAGATTCAAATTAGCTTTATATTGCTATACTCACAGCTCAGTCATCAGCCTCAGATGTAAGTCAATAAAAAGAAAGAAAGGGATGACCTCCAAAGTGTTTTTTTTTACACAGAGGGTGGTCAGTGCCTGGAACGCATTGCCAAGGGAGGTTGTGGAAGCAGGTACATTAACGGCGTTCAAAAGGCATCTCGACAAATACATAGATAGGGGGGGTGATTCTTCGCCCCCCACGACAGGTCGGAGAATAGCGGGAGGGCCTCCCCGACATTTTTCCCGACCTCCCGCTATTCTCCCCCCCCCCACGGCCGCCCCACGACACGAATCACTGATCGCCATTTTTTTACGGCGAGCAGCGATTCTCCCCTATCCGATGGGCCGATTTCCCAGGCCTTTACAGCCGTTTTCACGAACTCCAACACACCTGCTCTCACCGTTCGTGAAAACGGCCACAAAGTGCCATTCTGGAGAACCATGGCACCGATTGGCACGGCCGTGGTGCGGCCGTGCCAAGGGTGGCATGGGCCCGCGATCGGTGGGCACCGATCGCGGGCAGCGGGTCCGAACCCCGCGCACTCTTTGTTCCTCTGCCGCCCCACTGGATCAGTCCGCGGGGCGGCTGAGGGGCATGACGGCCCGCACATGCACGGGTTTCACGCATATGCGTGATGACGTCATCCGCGCATGCGCGGGTTGGAGCCGAAGTTCGCTAAGCCTGCGATGTCGTGGTTCACGGGGCCCCGCTGCTAGCCCCGACCGGGGTGCAGAATCGGGTCCCGGGAGGGGGCGCGGAGGCTGCCGTGAAACACGGCCAGTTTCATGGCAGCCTTCACGACTCTCCGCATTTGCGGAGAATCGCGCCCAGGATGTGTATAGAGGGACACGGCACTAGGACGTGCTGAGGGTTTTAGCCAAGAGTAGCATCATGACCGGTACAGGCATGGAGGGCCGAAAGGTCAGTTCCTGTGCTGTATTATTCTTCAATCTTGTTCTTGACTGAACCAAGGTCAACTCATAAAACAATATTTTTGTTGGGACTTCAGAGTGATCATGTCCTAGCCCAATTCTCCACTGGTAACTAAAATTGTGGTAATTTTGAGGATTGTGCTGTAGTTTGGGAAAAGATTTTCCACTCCTATCAATCTCCCATCTTCCCCTGCCCCAGCGGCAAAGGTGGCTCGCCATTGGCCGATTGCGGGATCTTTTAGTCGTGCCGATGCCTGCACCGTCTTGCGTGGTTTGCCCGTCCTGCCGCTGAGGAATCCATCATGGAGGTGTCTCCTTGGGTAGGAATGGAAGATTTTACCAGCGGAAAAGGCTGGAAAATCCCATGCCTGGTGTTCCAATCATGTGCCTCTTGGAAAATAGTGGATGCCCAGCTCATGATTTTCTGTCATTCAATTACAATGGATAGAAAATCACTGGCTAATTGGCAGTGATTTTCTAAGATGTGCTCTCTGGTAGTGCCATATATGCAGTCACCCATACGTATATTCATAAAATTGACATGGAAAGTAAAAGTAACATTAAAAGTACTGTTGTTTTACAGAACATGTGAAACATACAGTATGCTCCACTGTGACCTTGTTACAGAATTTCTACTAGAATCAAAGAATTTACAGTGCTGAAGAAGGCCATTCAACCCATTGAGTTTGCACTGGCCCTTGGAAAGAGCACCCAACTTAACCCCATGCTTCGACCCTATCCTGTAACCCAGTAACCCACCTAACCTTTTTGGACACTAAGAGCAATTTAGCAAGACCAATCCACCTAACCTGCACATCTTTGGACTGTGGGAGGAAACCGGAGTACTCAGAGGAAACCCACGCAGACACGAGGAGGACATGCAAACTCCACACAGACAGTGACCCAGCAAGGAATCGAACCTGGGACTCTGGAGCTGTGAAGCAACTGTGCTAACCACTGTGCTACCGTGCTGCTCCACTGTCTATTATAGACCTACAAAGTATATTGAAGTTATCCCTCTTACTTACCCATTTTAGTTTATCACTAACTAATCAAACCATTATACAATAATTGAAAATATATACAAACAAAACCACTGTTCACCTTCAAGAAAGAAAATAGAAAAGTGCACTACTATTTTGGAAAGTTTGTTTAATATACTGAGGGTGATTTTACTTATTAAAAAATCTTAACTTGATTCAGAGTGCCACACTGACCATTTCAACTGATATTCTGATCAACACTTCGGAGATCATCAAGATCAGACTGACAAATTGAAATTAAATCAATTGGCTATAGCTCAAAAGAGGTCCCATTCACCACATGGCATTAATAAATGTGGTCCTAATTGAAATATTTTAAAAATCCACATTTTCAGAAAACAGAGACCCAGAGGAAAATGCCGTTTGATGTTTTTTGCTAAAACATGATATCTACATTCAGGTTTATGAAATTGCTGTTCAGACAAGATCAATACATTTTCAATATTGTGGGAGGATCGGTACAGAATTTAATTTGGCATGATCAATAGTTTTGTGGAAAGCAGCAAATTAAATTCCAACTACACTCACTATACTGTTAACTGTCCTTTTGGGAATGTTATACTTCCCCCACCTTTGATGTTCAGATAACCAGTCCCCACAGGACTTTGTATATGACACATTCATCCCCAGGGAGGATGGTAGTATGCAATTTATTCTGCTCCTGAACCATGTTCTAAGATCAATATGACACAGCCCTGCCACTTGTTCAGCAATGTCTCCCTCACCTCACTACCAATCAAATCTCTGCTTTTCACCTGCTCTATAAACCCATGTGATATCAGAAGTTCAATCACATGGAGAATTATTCTGTCACAGTCAGTTCCTGCACCAACACATTAAAGAAAATAATCACTGAAAATGTTCATATTAGGAGCAATAGTTTAGCAGTGAATAGTTTATATGTAGACTTACTTTATAAATTACAGTAACAGGCTCACAGAAATGGCAATACCATATTCAAAAAGAAGGCTCAAGTGTTGTTCAATCAATTATACATGGTTCTGTGGGAGTACACATTTTATAATAATGTTTTTTGGGAAATCACAGAGGCACAATTAATTTCTACAATCATTTGAACAGTACTGCTTTGGGAGTCCTCTTGAGTTGATTATTTTCTCCAAGTTAATGGGGAAGAAATCTATCCACATTGTTGGTGAAATTTTGTGCCGGTTTAGCTCATGATTCTTTAAAGGTTTACCATAATGACAACAACTGGAGGGGCCTGGGTTTCCTCAGTTTATTTTCGGAGCAAGGCTTTTGAGGGCAGGCAATCGCTTCAGCAAAGCATGGTGATCGATTCCAATACTTGCTACAAGTCCACCATTATTGGAGGGAAAGTCACTGTAATCGATTAAATCTCCTTCAATTGTTGTCATCTGACCTCCCAAGGCTTTCATTATGGCATTTCCAGCACAGATGTCCCACTTCTTAATGAAGGTCACATGGATGTAGACGTCTGCACTGTCAAGTTGTGTGCCTTCTCCAGAATCTAAAAGTGAAAGAACTTTGTACCCTGTTATGTATTAAAATAAAAATATATATGATCAAAACAAGATCCCAATGGAATTTCACCTGAAGAATAAAAAGGTCAAATTAGGGTACAAATGATATAATAATTTTGTCAATGCCAAATGATACCAAAAAAAGTACTTTACTTAATCTAGTACAAGTAGAGCAAGCAAATATCACATTAGAATTAAGGAGCATTAGAATCCAAAAGCTCGTGTGAAGCCTGGTATGAGGCAACAGTAAGGTAAGGCAGAGGCCAGAGAATACATTAATTGTTGCAATGATTTCTTGGATGCCAGATGGAGCATAAATTAATAATGATAATGATCTTTATTAGTGTCACAAGTAGGCTTACATTAACACTGCAATGAAGTTACTGTGAAAATCTTCTAGAAGCCACAGGCCCGTGCCTGTTCGGGTACACTGAGGGAGAATCCAGAATGTCCAATTCACCTAACAATCAAGTCTTTGACTTGTGGGAGGAAACCGGAGCGCCTGGAGGAAATCCACGTAGACACGGGGAGAACGTGCAGACGCCCCACAGACAGTGATCCAAGCCAGGACTCGAGTGTGGGTCCCTAGCGCTGTGAAGCAACAGTGCTAACCACTGTGCTCCTCCACCACTGGCGGATGTACAACTGTTTCCCAGCATTAACTTTGTACAAGAGGCCATTCTTATATCCCTAGCAGCATCCAATTCCTACCCCAAACCCTGGTCCCGCTCATTGGCCTTGGCGTCTGTGATAACCCTCATGTGGACCATGGGGGAATCGTTGATTGATCTCCCCGTGAGCTTAAGTAGGATACGTGTTCCTTGGTGAGTGGACTGAGGCCTGCCCAACTGGGGCTCATTAGTGCGATGTATAAATGTAGCTCCTGGACCCTAGAAGTACCAGGAAAGCCTCTCGGGAGACTATGGACGCGATTCTCCGCACCCCACGCACGGTGGGAGAATCGCGGGAGGGCCGGGCGAATCACGCCACACCGCCCTGGCACCCCCTGCGATTCTCCCCCCCCCCCCCCAAAAAATGGCGTGTCGCGTTTTTCGACAGGCCGCTCAGAGAATCGGCGGTCGCCATTTCTCACGGCGACTGGCGATTCTCCAGCCCGGATGGGCCGAGCGGCCTGCCGAACCCAACCGGTTCACACCGGCGCCAACCACACCTGGTTGCTGCTAGCGTGAACAGCACGCAACAGGTGAGTGTGGGGCCTGTGGGGGGCGGAGAGGGGATCGAGCACCATGGGCGTGCTCAGGAGGGGACTGGCCCGCGATCGGTGCCCACCGATCGTTGGGCCGGCGTCTGTAAACGACGCACTCTTTTCCCTCCGCCGCCCCGCAAGATCATGCCGCCTTGTCTTGCGGGGCAGCGGAGGGGAAGACGGCAACTGCGCATGCGTGGGTTGGAGCCGGCCAACCTGCGCATGCGCGGCTGACGTCACTTCGGCGCCGCCGGCCGCGTCATTCCCGGCGCGCCGCTTTGACGCAAGCGTCGAGGCCGGGCGCTCGGGATTCACGTGCTGCTGCTCCTAGCCCCCCGGGGGGTGGGGGAAGAATAGGGGGCGAGGAGCGGCCTCCAACGCCGGAGTGAAACACTCCGGGTTTCACTCCGACGTCGGCACTCAGTCTCCCGTTGGGAGAATCGTGCCCTACAAGTGTCAGCTGCAAGACGTCTGTAGGTTTTGTCCAAGGCAACCCTGACTGCGCTGCCAGAATCAGCAATACGTGTTCTGTCCAGGCTGGAAGCCATAGCCAGCTCAGGCCCGGGTCTTGCAAGTCTATCAATCCATAGAGGATGAACCAATGCAGCTAATCTGCATCATCAGCCCTAAGGTTGCCCCGATAATTACAGAACTCTTGATCAACAGCCATTCTGTAGAAATGGAGGCGGATACGGATGTTGCCATCGTCTCCATCATCAGGGAACAGACCTTCTGGCATTTCTGGATGGACACCTTGCCCGTAGACCTGTGAGACACCAGGGTCAGGTTGGCCAGATATACAGGGGAACCTTTGTAGACTATTGGGACCACTATGACCCCAGTTGCCTATAGGCAGCAGACAGCTCGACTCCCACTCATTGTCCTATGAGGACAAGGACCCAGTCTCTAGGGCAGGGAGTGGCTCCAGAGGATCCATCTGGACTGGCAACAATTTTTTTAACTAGGAACAGATAGACTGCAAGAGGGCAATGGCAAATACCCAGAGGTATTCCAAAAAGGCCTTGGCAGAATAAAGGGAGCAAGGGCAAAGATCTTTGTGGACACCGCGCCCCACTCTAATATTTCAGGGCTTGGCCAGTCCCATATGCTTTACTTACCAAAGTAGTGACCAAACTCAAGCAGTTACAGAGCCTCTGGATAATACGACCAGTGCAGCTCGCAGAGTGAGCTGCACCAATAGTCCCTGTCCTCAAGCCTCACATGTCGGTCCCCCTTTGCAGGGACTGTAAACTAACAGTTAACAATGCCTCATGTTTAGGTCGGTACTCCATACCATTCAGAAGACCTATATGCCAAACTAGCAGTGGGCAAACCTTCACCAAACTAGACATGAGCCATTCCTAACTCCAGCTAGAACTCGACAAGTCATCTAGGATATATGACGATTAACACAGGTTTTATACGAATATATACACCTGTCCTTCAGAGATTTTAACCATGGTTCTAGTGATCGCACAATGATAAATTTCCAGGATGGTGTGTGACTTAGAGGGGAATTTTCAGATGGTGTTATTGCCCTTAACTCGTAGGTGTTAGAGGTTGTGGTTTGGTAAGTGCGGTCAATTGGTGAGTTGCTCGACTTGTAGATGATGCACACTACAATCATGCAATTATCAGCACGGTAGCACAGTGATTAACAATTCCAGCAGTGGAGTTTGTACGTTCTCCCCGCGTCTGCATGGGTTTCCTCTGCGTGCTCCAGTTTCCTCCCACAGTCCAAAGATGTGCAGGTTTGAATCATAGAATCATTGAATTCCTACAGTGCAGAGGGAGGCCATTCAGCCCATTGAGTTTTCATCGGCCCTCTGAAAGAGCACCTTATCCAGGCCCACTCCCCCATCCTATCCCCGCAACCCAGTAACCCCGCCAAACTTTCTTGAACACGAAGGGGCAATTTAGTCTGGCCAATCCACCTAACTTGCACATCTTTGGGCTGTGGGAGAAAATTGAAGCACCCGAAGGAAACCCACGCCAACATGGGGACAAAGTGCAAACTCCACACAGGCAGTCGCCGGAGGTCAGAATTGGTTAGATGGTAAAATTGCCCTGGTATCCAAAAGGCTAGGTGTGGTTCCTGGGTTAAGGGGATAGGATGGGGGCGTCAGCCTAGGTAGGGTGCTCTTTCAGAGGGTTAGTGCGGACTCGATGGGCCGAATGGGCTCCTTCCTCTGTGTAGGGATTCTATGATTCTATGTTTTGAACTGGAATCAAACACCAGTGATGTAAGTGGTGAACCAGCACACAGGTGTGGAGCTGTAATTGCGCACAGGAGGATTTTGCAAACCCCGTATGGGTCATTCAAAACACACACAAAATGAAACCCATTCCCATAGGGAAATTGGCACGTGAATCAGCATAATATTGTTCAGTTCCCACCTGTTCGATCCTAACACACATCTGGCAGAAGCCTGGCAAAGAAAAATCTTCCAGGCATTTCTCTTGGTAGCAGAAACAGCACTGAAGGGAACAGAACAGCTGAAGCCCCCCCCCCCCCCCCCCCCCCCCCCCCTGCAGCTGAGGAATGTAAATTTGCTTAATCAAATAAGTCTGGAATAAAAAGTTAGTAATATGGAAGCCGCCATAGTCCTCGAGGACCATTGGTTGCTCTCCCCTTTTGAGAGAGAGCTGACTGGTGGTGATTTAACCTGAAGGTCATACATCTCAGGCGCAGGGCAAGGCTGAGAAGGCAGGGCCCTCATGGATAACCTCAGCTGGTACAGGCAATGAACCCATGCTGTTCGCATCGCTCTGTGTCACGATCCAGCCATCCACCTACTGAGCTCACTGACCCCTGTAAAATGGTAACCATGTAAGTCGATCTGGTTCACTTCTATTCTTTAGGGAACAAAATCAGCTCTTTTCATGCGGTCTGGCATGTATGTGACCCCAGACCAACAACAATGGAGTTGTATCTTAACTACCCTCCGTCCAAAATGTCCTCACAAATCACTCAATTATATTAAACCATTCATCACATAGACTGCAGCTGTTTAAGAAGGCGGTTCACCACCCGCATTCCCAAGGGCAATTAGAGATGGGTAAGAAATACTTTCTTGCCAGTGACGCTTACATTCAGTAAATTAATATTTTAAAAAAGCAGCGTAGAAAAAAAAAGTCATTGATTGTATGTATGTGGTCATTTGTGTGTTCATCATTAATCATGGGCTCAATCACCACGTTGCACCTGGCACGGATCTGAGCACATCAGTTAAATAGCAGGAAAGGCCAAAATCGTGATCTCCACTGGGCACGAATCAGTTTGCCATCTAACTGATTCTCTCTCGATGGCAATGTGGTGGTATGATTTGCATAGCTGTCTGCCATTGGTGCAGAACACCGGCTTACCATTGGCCCTGGTCGGTCATGTGCCTCTCGACCGATTGGTTGAGACCAGTCATGTGACGGCTCGCCGATTGGTCGAGAGGCTGAGTTAACCACGCCTCCATACCGAGGTATAAATAGTCAGAATGCCCAGCGGTCGTCCATTTATTGTAGTCGACCGCAGGTCTAAGTTCTAGCTTATTAAAGCCTAACTTTTGTACAGCAACTCGTCTCGCGTTCAATTGATGGCTCATCAGGCAAATTCCGGATCTTTCCCAAATATGGCAAACTAGCATTAACACCAATTTGTATTAATTTTAATCTCATTAACGAGACTGAAGTCAAATATAACGGCCCCCAGGGAATTAACAGGCTCACCAGCGAAAAATCACGTAGGCATCGTTCAATACTCCTTTTTTTAATGTGAAGCTGCCGCAATGCCTGCTGAGGGGACCTGAGGAGGTGAGCAGCCATTTTCATTTTCGGCCATGTAGCTCAAGGGCACTGGATCTGCTGCCCCAGTGCTCAGGGTGGGGTGGGGGGTTGCGGGTGGGGGAGCCGTCAGGGAGGTTGGACTTAGTCGGGGGCGGAGTTGAGAGTTTTTTCACCTGTGAGACTCTTCAAGCCATCTTTAAATATTGTGGATCCCCAGAACAGGAGCAACTACAGCTGCTGCCTGCCTGTCTTACCAAAGATTTTCAGGACAGAGTTCTGTTCTAGGTAATGTGCTGATGGTCATCTTAACTCCCACTGCCTGTGAGCCGCCTCTTGCTTCACAGCTGAAGGCGATTGTGAATAAGGAATTTGCCATGTTAGTTGTGAGAACACTCCACAGCTGCAGGTTGTGTTTGCTGCTTGCTCCTGCAGGTAGTCTGGAGGCTGTTGTTGCTTTTTCCTTCCTTTTCTGTAGCTGGAAAGAAGGACAATTTTTTCTACGGTACCTGGATCCTGGAACACTGGGCTCAGGGAGACGTATGAATCCAGAAAGCAATCTGGTTTGAAATAAGGACATGCTACGGGAACTGGTGCGCGACATTGATCCAAATTGGCCATTTGATGACACTGTTAAAGGAAAGCTTCCGCAGACTACTGATGCTTTTGTTGCTGGCGTGGTGAGTGCTACATGTAACTGGCACAATAGCGTGTGTTAAACATGCAGGAAGTCATGGATTTTCAACTGCACCTTGAGTGCCCGCGGAATATGTGGATATCTGGATTTGGTTCCAGTGAGATTGGGCCGTGTGAGAGGGCTTGCAAAGCTGCGGCTCCTGAACGGAGAATGGCACTGACACATGGAACAAGTAACACATTGATGGACAGATCATTTCTACCACAAAGTTCTGGACATAACACATTCTCAGGCTTCTTTTCCGTTTCTATTGAGGAATCTGTGAGGGGTGATCTGGTGAGTTTTTTTTGTGTCAAAATGATCTGATATAGCTTTGTATTGGTACCAATCTGGAATGGTGATGTTACCTTGTTTAATGGTTAGTGTGATGTGTGAAATTTTATGTAGTTTATTTTCAAACCTTTGTTATTGTTGACTGTTTAACCAAGAAAATATTCTCAAATGGATTCTCCTTAAAAAGAGCTCAAGGGTAGGCGGTGGCGTAGTGGTATTGTGACTGGACGAGTAAAGCAGAGACCCAGAGTAATGCTCTGGGGACCCAGATTCAAATCCTGCCACTACAGATGGTGAAATTTGAATTCAATAATAAATCCGGAATTTATCAAAAAGGTCAAATGATGACCATGAAACCATTGTCGATTGTTATCAAAAAAAATATCTGGTTTACTAATGTCATTTAGGGAAGGAAATCTGCCGTCCTTATCTGGTCTGGCCTACATGTGACCTGTGGTTGTCTCTTAAATATCCCCTCAAGGGCAATTAGGGATGTGCAAAAAATGTTGCCACAGCCTCCCACATCCCATGAACTAATTAGAAAAAAATTCTTGTGGGTACATGTGATATGTCTCAGACGATGATTATTGCATCACATTTCAATCAAACTTGGAGCCTCAACGGTTTACCTGAACTTCAGAAGCATCAGCACCATAGAGGCAGCAGCCAACCATCAAACACTCAAGAGTGGGGCTTCAGCACTGGGGATGTCCTTGCGACCAAAGGGTAAGTACGTGGAGCAGGTGAGGGTACCTAAGCATGGTCTCCCTAATATGCCACAGGAGCCTGGGGTCTAGGGGCTCCTGATGTGGCCAGGGGTGAGTGTGCAGAACAAAGTTCTCCAGCACAACCGACTCGCTGGATGGCACTCTGAGAGAAGGTGGGACACGCAAGAATGGGGGTGCGTGGGGGATTTGAAGATCCAAGGATGCAAGCTCTAACTAATTGTCGGTCCATCTCCTTTGCCAATTCTTTACAGATACCAAAATGGATGGTAGTGTCGATCCCGCAGCTGATGCCCTCGCAGTGCTGGTGGCAGCCCAGGCGGCCAAACGCCGGAGAAGGCGTCAGCATCGACACAGGCTGGAGGCGGCACCCCGTGTACAGGGGGCCGCCACACACCCTGAAGACCAGGCTGTTCTTTAGGCTGAGGAGGAGCCCAGAGGGGGATGTCAGGGATGGCCCAAGGTGTACAGGCATCGTTGGTCTTTCAAGGAGATGACGGACAGCATGTGCCACAGGAGACATTATCCCAACAAAAGAGAGTGGGGCATCTGTGCCCTATCATCATGGACTTAGCACCCCGTGGAGGAGGAGGAAATGAAATGAAAATCGCTTATTGTCACAAGTAGGCTCCAAATGAAGGTACTGTGAAAAGCCCCTAGTCGCCACATTCCGGCGCCTGGTCGGGGAAGCTGGTACGGGAATTGAACCGTGCTGCTGGCCTGCCTTGGTCTGCTTTAAATGCTCGCTCTTTAGCCCTGTGCTAAACCAGCCCCCAGAGGGACACTCCCTCTCGGTGGCCATGAAGGTCATCACAACCCTGAATTCCTTTGCCATCGGTTCTCCTTCCCGGATTCGAGCGTGGACTTGTGCAGCATTTCACAAGCTACAGCCCACAAGAGCATCTGTGAGGTTCTACTGCCCTAAATGCGCGGGTAGCAGACTATATCAAATATGAGCTGGACCAAGCCCACCGAGATGCCCGGGTTGCAGGATTCTCCGCCAGCGCCAGGATGCCCCAGGTCTAGGGAATAATTGATGGCACGCACGTCACCTTGCACGCACCGGGGCATCAGGGAGTGCCCCTCATTAACTGGAAGGGATTCTACTCGCTGAATGTTCAACTCGTATGCGACAACCACAACTGCACCATGCCCGTGTGTGCTCGCATCCCAGGGAGGGTGCATGAAAGCTACATCCTGGGACATTCGGCGACCTTCGACCACCACCCCGGATGACTGGTTGGCTCTTGGGAAATAAGGGGTACCCACTGGGCTCCTAGCTGATGACGCCAGTGCGGAGGCTGGAGATCGAGGCAGAGATCTGATATAACGAGGCCCATATTACCATACGTGCTGTCATTGAGCAGTGCATTCGACTGTTCAAAATGTACTCCTGATGCATCAACCGCTCTGTGGTGCACTGCAGAACACCCCCCAAAGGGTCTCCAGCTTTGCGGTGGTCTGTTAAGCCCTCCACAACCTGCAGGAGGAGAAGGAGGGACTTGCAGCCTCTTGAGGACCTGAGGAGGAGGAGGCGGGCGAACCTGGAGAAGATGGAGGACGAGCCCGGGGAGGGTCTGCAGCAGGAGCCGGAGGTGGCTGCAAGGGTCCGGCATGCCAGGAGGACCAGAGAGGCCTTATCCTCACCAGCGTCTCATAGGACAAGGCTTTGTCTGCCAGCTCACTAACCCTCCATTCCTTACCCTCCCCCCATTCCCTCCTCTCTCCCCCAACCCCCTCGTCGCCCCACCCCACCGTCCTGTTCCAGCCTCCCAGGGTCTCTGTAACATCACCCCAGGGTGATGGTGCTGTGTCGGCACTATTAGTGGGTCAGTATACAAGGCAGGAGAGTGATGATCACTCACTGTGAGGAAAGCTCTGGTGCTCCTCAGTTTATGTCAAAGTCTGTCTCCTGTCTTTCTGCCGACAGCACGCTCACATCCATCTTCTGAACCAGGGGCGGAATTCTCCAACCCCCCGCAGGTTTGGGGAATCTCCCGGGGCCATCGTAAATCCCGCTTCCGCCGTGGCCGGAATTCTCCACCACCCGGGAATCGGCGGGGGCGGGAATCGCGCCCCGACGGTAGGCGGTCCCCCGCGGTGATTCTCCGGCCCACGATGGGCCAAAGTCCCGCCGCTGTCAGGCCTCTCCTGCCGATGTGGTTTGAACCACCTCTGTGCCGGCGGGAGCAGGCCGCACGAGCGGGCCCCGGGGTCCTGGTGGGGTGCGGGGCGATCGGACCCCGGGGGGTGCCCCCACGGTGGCCTGGCCCGCGATCGGGGTACACCAATTGGTGGGCGGGCCTGTGCCGTGGGGCAACTCTTTTTCTTCCACCGCCATCACGGCCTCCACCATGGCAGAGGCGGAAGAGACCCCCTCCACCGCGCCTGCGCCGTGGGTTCCGTCACCGGCCGCTGACGCTCTGGCGCATGCACGGACTCACGCCGACCGACGAAGGCCTTTCGGCCAGCCCCGACGCCGGCTGGCGTGGCGCCAAAGGCTGTTGGCGCCAGTCGGCGGAGCGGGAGCCACTCCGGTGCGGGCCTAGCCCCTAAAGGTGCGGAGAATTCCGCACCTTTGGGGAGGCCCGATGCCGGAGTGCTTGGCGCCACTCCGCTACGCCGGGACCCCCGCCTCGCCGGGTAGGGGAGAATACCGCCTCAGGTCTGAATCAGGGGCGTTTGATCTTGGACCACTGTGCCTGTGGGGATGTGGGGGGATCGGAGGTCAACACAGAGAGGATGTGCAGTCATGGCCTCTGTGAAGGTTAACGTGACAGAGGCTTCACATGCAACAGCTGTGACATGTTTTAATTGTTAACATTGACATTCCTATTCCCCCTAGCTACAGATTGTGCCCACACCACCCTCATGCCCACTCAATGATCTCCTCTCCTTTTGATATTTCGTGGACTAGTGCTATGTCTAGCTGTGTCCCCAGGATGCACATTAGAGATGGAGGCAGCTGCTGTTTTTCATGCCCTGTGGTCTTTAATGCCCTTGGCAGACATCCTCTGGAGGGCATGGAACCAGAGGCCCCCGGCCAACTTACCGGCGTCACTGGCTTCGCTGGACCACCTTGTTCTGCCCGTTGCCCTTGAGATGTGCTGGTGTCAGTTGTGGGGGGTACAGAAGAACTGCAGAATACTGTTGTCTCCTTGGTGGCAGGCCCCGGGTTGGTCTCCAGTCCTTCCTCCACCCTGATGTTGCCTGTAGAGCTGTGGGGTCATCTTGGCGTGAAGGGGTAGCTGGAGTGACCTCCATAGGACTCTGTGTCATCTGGCTCTGCCAGGTCTGATGTCTCCGCATTGTCTACAGCATGGTGTCGACGCCTTCAGCGATGGTCCTCAGTGACTAGGTCACGCCTTGGAGCGTGACAGCAATGTCCTTCATCAACTGGGACATGATATTGAGATCCTCAGTCATGGTTGTCATGGAATGAACCATGCCTTGGACACTACCACTCAAGGTGCTCCAGGCTTTCCATTGTGGCCACCACCCTAGCAGTGTTGGCCTCAGTACCACGCAATGTCGGCATCATCTCCTGCACCCGTAGCCTTTGGGACACCTCTGATTGGCTGCATACTTGCTGGAATGTTGCTGACATCCCCTTATGAATCTCACGGCCATGTCCTAGCATGTGCACCAGCTCTGGGAGAACCTTGGCCAGAAGCTCAGCATCTCCCCGGGACTAGGCTGAGTCCTGGCAACCAGCAGACCTCCAACTGCTGACTCTCTTGGATATCCCTGCCTCAACCTCATATGTAGCAGATTGTGCTCCAGAAGCCTGTCCTAAATGTTGCCCACCGTGGTGTGTGTCTCTGCACTGGTGGAAGGTGGGGGTGATAACTATGAAGTCTCGATGGTTCTCTCCTCCGAGGTGGTCGTTTGGGTGGCTGGGGGTATGCTCCGGCCCCAGCAGATGGAGAACCTGTAAGAGAATGAACATGTGGTCAGTGAGATTAAAGGTTCAATTTTCTGACATGAACAACTCACTTGAGACAGGTCATCTGGGTGGAGGGGCAGTAGATCCTCACCTCTTTGGTGCAGGCTAACCTCACCATCTGGGACTTCTCTCTCCTTGGTCAACCCCATGATCTCCAGGTCCTGTTCCTCATAGGGGATGAGCACTCGTACCTCTGCTGCTCCGCCCCCTTGTCTTGGCACTTTCCTGCTTATTATGGGCTATCTTCTTTTGCGGGGACAAAAAGATGGCTTTGTAAGCCATGTGATTGATGGATCAGAGGGTCTATAGCAGGTGATACGTGTGGGCGCCACAAGTATATATGACGGGGTTGTGCTGGTGGGTGCCAGGGTGTGCTGAGAAACAAGCACAAAGATCGGATATGTGGAGGGTGCAAGGTGTCAGCCAGTGATTTGTGTGGGGGGGGGGGGGGGGGGGGGGGGGGGTTGGGAATTTGAGAAGTGGCAGGCAGAACTGATGCCAGGAGAGAGGTGGTAACTCACCCTTGCAGAGTGGTGGAGGTTGTTGGTTTTCTTCCTTCCTTAATTGTACGGTGGTCCTTCTTGTCATGCTGCACGCACTGATGGCAACTGCTCCAAGCAGTATTGGTGATCCTCCGACCCCTTGGAAGAACTGATGCCCCGTCTCTCATCGACAGCATCGAGAAGCCTGGCCAGTTTGGCAATGCTAAAGTGACGAGCAGGTCTGCGTGCTGCCATGATTGTGTGTTGACTGGAAATGAGTGGCGTGGGAGTGCTTAAAAGCAGCTCCCCCTTGTTAGTGATGAACTGCTGAGGTGCGAGCCCGGCGAATTAGACGACGAGACAACTGGTAATGGTGAGAAGCTCGTGGGAGTTCATTTCTGGTACTAAGTGCCCTTACATCTGCGATCTCGCCACAGCAGGCATTGAGAAACACCCCACCATTTGCAGCCGAAGTATTACTCAGAAATGTTTCTGTTAAATTGCACCCCATATGTTAGGCATCACAAGGAACAGCTGTTACTCCATGTATGTGCATTGTGACCTGTACTAGGAAATGTTAATCCATGGTTCCTGGGATGTAAACATTAAGTTTTAACTCTGAGGCAATCAAACATGCAATCCATCTTTGAAGAAAAAGACTGGCCTGAGAGAAATGGGCTAAAGTGCAACAATGATCAATGAGCTCTAAGCAGGCCAAGCCAGGTAAGGACAGCAGATTTATTTCCCAAAATTATATTTGTAAACTAGATGGATTTTCATGACAATTAATGACAGCTTCATAGTCACCATAACTGAGACTAATTTATTGGTTAAATGCGACCAGCTTCTGTGGTTGGTTCTGAATCCATGTAAAGCATTAGCCTGGGTTTCTGGATTACTAATCCAATGACATTATCACTGGGCACCATCATCTCTACTGCAAATCTCTCTGGGCAACACTTTAGATGAAGCAAGATAGGTTCACACTATCCCACAGGGAAGATGAGAATGCAGGTGGAAGGCTGCAGGTGCCAAAATGCTCTTCACTGAGGTTTACTGAGCAGCTTGGGAGTCGACAATGGAGGCAGTCAAGTATAGGCCTGCAGGAGGTTATATTTTTGTGGAGCTAGGAAGAATGCTGCTGCTCTGCCTGGAACAGAAAAATAAGTTGGAAGAAAAACAGAGGTTTGGAGTCTTTTAGTGGAGTGGCCACGATTGATCCCTTCAAGGACAACTACTTAGGCCACTCACTGTGTGACACATTAGGCTGCAGCATCACTCAAAATTACAATCAGGGCTCTGATATCGGGGTCCCAATTTGCAGGCAGGCAAGCTCTGTGTCATTACAGGCCTATGTGAGAGCACAATCAAGGTGGCCAAGTGTCTCACCCTCCTGAATTTTCCTGCTGCCTGCCCATTTATCACCTGACAATATGGGCAGGCAGCAGTAACATTGGGCAGTATTCTCCCCTACTTGGCGGGTCGGGGGTCCCGGCGTAGCGGAGTGGCGCCAACCACTCCGGCGTTGGGCCTCCCCAAAGGTGCGGAATTCTCCGCACCTTTAGGGGGGCCCACGCCGGTGTGGCTCCCGCTCCGCCGACTGGCGCCAACAGTCTTTGGCGCACGCCGACCGGCATCGGGGCTGGCCGAAAGGCCTTCGCCGGTCGGCGTGAGTCCGCGCATGCACCGGAGCATCAGCGGCCGCTGACATCACCACCGGCGCATGCGTGGTGGAGGGGGTCTCTTCCGCCTCCGCCATGGTGGAGTCCGTGGCGGAAGAAAAAGAGTGCCCCTACGGCACAGGCCCATCCACCGATCGATGGGCTCCGGTCGCGGGCGAGGCCACCCTGGGGGCACCCCCGAGGTTAGATCGGCCCGCGCCCCCCCTCCCCAGGACCCCGGGCCCGCTCGCGCCGCCTGCTCCCGCCGGCACCAGAGGTGGTTTAAACCACGTCGGTGGGAGAGGCCTGACAGCAGCGGGGCTTCGGCCCATCGCGGGCCGGAGAATTGCCGCGGAGGGCTCGCTGACTGGCACGGGGGGCCCGCCGGCCGGCGGGGCGCGATTCCCACCCCCGCCGATTCCCGGGTGGCAGAGAATTCCGTCCACGGCGGGGGCGGGATTTACAAAGGCGCCGGGCAATTCCCCGACCCTGCGGGGGGTCGGAGAATTCCGCCCATTATGTCCATTTCATTCTATTCAGCATATTGTAAGGGTCCTTCCTGGTTGTTCCTGTTTATTCCCTTATTTCCCCTTTCTTTTATTTTCAGAATTGCATTTTGATCCATCACATATTTATGGAAATGTGCCTTAAAAGCAGCCTGTGTCTTTAATTCAAACAGAAGGATCCAGAAGGCTCTGCTGATTTAAATTGGTGATTGCAGATAGACCGGCACCAATGACAGCGATTGGCCAGCATCAGTGATGACTCTGTTTGATTGATTTGGCTGATGGCCAATGAATTGGCCCAAAGGGATGTTCTCTGCCCAGAACAGGTGATGATTGGATCTTATCCCACTGGAATGTTTGAGTTTTTAGTTTTGGTTTGACTCCTGGAAGCTCTGAGGAAGGACTACTGTCCTACCTCCTCTCCGTTTTCATCCAGAAAGACTGTGTTTCTGAACTTGCAGGGAGCTTGGATGAATTTATGTACAGGACAACCATTACAGGCTGTGCCAGCAAAGTCCAGAACTAACCAACTCTCTCTGCAGGAAAGGCAGAAGCTTTGAGATAAACTACAAACTGAAAGCAAAGTTTGATGAGAAGCAAAGGGGCCTCTCCAGGAAAAGCTGTGAGTAATAGATTTCTAAACTACAGAGAAGATCACTACAGACTGCAAACCAAGGACTTTGATCAACAAGCATGCTGTGAGGAAAGTGTACTGTGAGGAAAGTTGCTAAGGAACCACCATTGGAAGCAATGATTCTTATCTTTTGACATTCATCCTCATTATTTTTACCCCTTTCCCTTGCTCTGTGATTGTATGTCTTGTGTGTGTGGGTGGAAGGTGGGACAGTTAAAGAGGGTAGTGGGATAGCTTGTTGTTATCCAGTTGTATTTACTGCATATTCCATCACTACTCTTGTTATAAATAAACAGTAATTGTGTTTCAACTGACAAACCTGGTGACTGTAATTATTGGGCCAAAAACATCAGGAATTTTTATAAGAATTATTGGTTAATTTATTCGTGTTGTGACTCTGGGGTGCGTGGGCCTGGAATTGTACACGCACATGCCCAGCCTGGCGTAACAATATTTAGAATTATGCAGGTGTTTGCTTGCTTTGCATATTTGTTGCAAAAACTTGCTGGTTCAGTACTTGTACATAGAACATAGAACATACAGTGCAGAAAGAGGCCATTCGGCCGATCGAGTCTGCACCAACCCAATTATTCCCTCACTTCCACCCTATCCTCGTAACCCAATAACCCCTCCTAACCTTTTTGGTCACTAAGGGCAATTTATCATGGCCAATCCACCTAACGGTAGCATTGTGGACAGCACAATCGCTTCACAGCTCCAGGGTCCCAGGTTCGATTCCGGCTTGGGTCACTGTCTGTGCGGAGTCTGCACATCCTCCCCGTGTGTGCGTGGGTTTCCTCCGGGTGCTCCGGTTTCCTCCCACAGTCCAAAGATGTGCGGGTTAGGTGGATTGGCCTTGATAAATTGACCTTAGTACCAAAATTGCCCTTAGTGTTGGGTGGGGTTACTGAGTTATGGGGATAGGGTGGAGGTGTTGACCTTGGGTAGGGTGCTCTTTTCAAGAGCCGGTGCAGGCTCGATGGGCCGAATGGCCTCCTTCTGCACTGTAAATTCTATGTAAATTCTATGTAACCTGCACGTCTTTGGACTGTGAGAGGAAACCGGAACACCCGGAGGAAATCCACACAGACGCGGGGAGAACGTGTCGACTCCACACAGACAATGACCCAGCGGGGAAATTGAACCTGGGATCCTAGTGCTGTGAAGCCACAGTGCTATTCGTTTGTGCTACCGTGCTGCCCTAAAAACCTATGCCTTTTTAAATTTATAAGCCGGAAAAGAGACCAGCAAACAGGAATGCTGTTCTGTGTGGAATCGAGTATGCCTTATGTGTTTAACAGGCTTATCACTGTATTTCTTCTTGAGTGTCGTTATCTTCTGTTGGTTATTGATTTTCATTACTACTATCTATTCCTCTCACTGATGCAGTATCACTGGTGACTTTAAGCATAAGGACACGGTGGCTTCACTCGACACTTGTCTGCACTGCACACAATCATGTTCTACCATTGATGAACGCAGCACAATGGGTGAGTTGACCCATGGGAAATCTGCCTGCACTATCCGCCAAAAAACATTGCTGCAAAATAATAAAAACTTATCATTCAATCACTTTATATGAAAAAGGTACTTTTGTCAAATCTATTGGGTATAGCCAGCATTTATTGCCCATCCCTAGCAATTAAGAGTCAACTAAATTGCTGCGTCACCTGTAGGACAGACCGAGTTAAGGTAAACTTTCACCATCTGCCATGGTGGAATTTGAACTCAGGTCACCAGAGCATTACCCTGGTCTTTGGATTACCAGTCCCGTAACAATATAACTACGTCACTGCCTCCCTTGAACTCAACAACCGGATTTTCAACTTCTTCATTATTTGTGCTAATTCAGTTGATAAGCAGATGCTTCCGCCATGTTAAAGGATTATTGTTACAGATGTGCTGTGGTTGATTTACTATCTCCCGTCTCCTGCCACTCTGACAAATGCAATTCTACATTCCTAATTAGCACTTTCTCACCACTTCACTTGCAGGTTGGAAACAATTGGAAACAATTCTTTGACAGAACGGGCAGCTAGCTAGAGCAGAATAGGATTACAATAGCTTCACTAATGAATATTATGAGTACACAGTCAATGACATTATATTATTATTCAACAGTTCACAAAGACAACATCAGGTTTCAAAGCTTGTATTGACAAGGCTTCCAAGCCAAACTATCATGGAAACATGAAGGACTGGATTTTCCTCCACGATCTCACCCCAAAATAGGAAGCACAGTGGGAAGAATTTAGTTTTGAAATTCCCTCCTTGGACTTCATTTCCTCCCCAGGAAGCTCACCAGCTTCCCCTCTGCCATTCAATGTATAGAAATGCTGGTGGTGGGGCAGACCCTGTCAATCTGCTCAAATTATCTACTTTTATCTGCTGTTATCGCTGTCTTCCCCAGAAACCACCAGGATTGTAGTAGTGCCTCGGCTGATGGAGGAAGATAGCCTAATGTTAGATTTCCCTCCCTATTGGGCCCTTGTAGAAGCCAGCTATTTTCTATAGGTAAGATAGCTATTTAGCATTAAGCCCCTAGTCTATTAAATACCGTTTTAAAACTCACTGATAACCTCAGGTCATTTCAAAACACATATCCAGCATGCAAAACATAACTGCAACATAATAACACAGGAACAGATAGATTAAAACAGCATTCTTATTCAGCTAACACATACTTTTGCCAGATAAAGTGACCAAGGACAGGGCAGGTTCCATAACAACAACATAGAACCTAAAGGAGCCATTGTTTTAACAGTCAAGGCGGCAATAATCCAGTTCAGGCTGCTTGCGATAATGGCACTGAATCGCATTCCATAGCACATATAAGAATTCATTAATGAAACATTTCAAGTTAATGTTGGATATTACAGACAGACAGCTAAACGTCGAATCAAACTTATTTGATTCTAACCCAAACCAATTAGGATTACATAGGGGTATGGCTAGATGGCTATACCCTTCATTTTCATTCATTTTCATTAAAGGCTGATATGATTTAGTATAACCGTAATAGTTTGAACGGCCATTTTCCATTCCGGAATCAATCTATACTTTGACCTATTTGCTGTCTCTATCTTTCATACTTTCACTTTCCAACTCTGACTCTTGAAGTAAATGCAAGCTGTTTGCTGTAAGCAAGAAAATCCATTCTGTATTCTTTGAAAGTTAAATTGTCTACAAAATTGCTTCTTTTAGATCCTTTTGCCAGCTGGACTTATTAGAAAATAAGATTTAAATGATTCTCAATTGTAATCTATAGAGACAAATAAAACAATTCTTATTTGCACCCAGAAGGGTTAACTCAAATTTCTACTGGGTTTTAGTGTTCGCAAGTGCCACTAGATCCGCATGGGAGATCTTACAGCCCTCTTAGCTTCTGAAGGTGCCAGTCCCACCTGAGGTCTTCAGTCAAAGTGGTACTTTAGTCTTTGGGCTTTTCTGACCACTCCACGTGTATTGCTGCAGTGACTGTTCCACTGTAGCACTCCCTCAATTTGCGCCTCCTCAGCAGTAGGCTTCATTTTGAAGAATGAGTTCCCAACAGGGGGCTGGAGGTAAAACTGGCTTGGGGTCACTTAGAGATAATGTTTTACCACTCAGCATATATGGATGATTTTGGAAAATCCAGCGCCAACTATAATACAATATGTTGAAGCGTTTTTTTCTTCACCTGGTGTAAGTTTTTTGTTTAAAAAAAAACAATTTTTGTATTTGCCAAATGAGCAATATTAACGTTGGCAACAACATTAGTGAACTGATCCATATATGGGACAGAGGAGAATCAATTGCTGTAGATTTAGTAAATCAGGCGACCCACCTGCTCCACCTGCAGGGAGAATGGTTGTGCCATTTCCAAAAGCTCCTTGGCAGTAAGACTTCACTGCTCCTGCGTGGGATCTGGAGACAATGATTGTCGGTGTCTTCTCATTGTAGGCTTTTCGCGGATGAATGTTTGATGCCCCATCAACCATAGCCCAAGCTACAAGGTGAAAAGTAGAAGAAGCACATTGTTTTGGATGTCAGGCAAGGAATGCTAAAAGAGGGCAACTCTTAATCCTAAAGCTTTCTTATGAAAACAGATTAAATTCACTGCAATCCTCTTTTAATACTAATTCCCAGTTGTTAATCACCAATTCATTGTTTAAATTGTATCCAGATGGTGGACATTAATAGGGCATTCATTCACTTCAGCCTCTTATGAATATACACATTCTAAAACGATGGTTGTTGGGTTAAGAAGTATATGTCTATCATCTGTATCTCTATGAACAAATATAAGGTGCGTAATTATTAAGACTGGATAGACTCCAGTTCTATCCTTTTTATTGTTTTAGTTATCAAACATATCAAGTGTTATGGGTATAGTGCAAGAACATAGCTTTGTGATAAGATCCGCCATGATCTAGCTGAGTGGCTCGAGGGGCTGAATGACCTACTCCTGCTCCTACTTCCGAAGCTCCTATGTTTCAATCTTTGCTTCTGGAATAGGATGCTAGCATCTACAATGTCTGAGCAAATAGTTGGAAATCAAATCCATACTTCTAACTTCAGATTATTTTTTCAATATCCTTGGGTATTTGGTTTGGCTGTTACCCAGTACAAATTGCACACAGTGAGATGGGAAATGGATGGTGTAAATGGATGTTGACATTTTAGATCGCAATCTGGCCACTGCTTTCTCCAGTCTAATTTCATTAGACTGCAGCGATTATAGGGCCAAATCAAGAGCTGCAGAGCCAAAGGTTTGTGGGCTTTCTGTCACACCAGAGACAATACCCGGCACCTTCACTTAGGGCTGATACTTTAACACCATAATTATTCATAACAGTAATTTTAGTGAAGTTACCTTTTCACCAACTTTGCAGGGACTGGGGGGTAGGGGTGGGGTTCAGTTATGTAGTTTCCACATTTATGAATAAAGGATTGGACAACATTTGCTTAACAATCCTGATTTTGCTAATAATGGCACTGACAACCAATTTAAGGTAATCAGCCTAGCTCGCCGTGTAGCTCACTTACTATGCTAGAAACTGAATCAGTAGTGGACTGCTCTGAGTATGGCCGAGACATTTTGTTGACTGTTACCCACGTGTATTGTTGCCACATTCTACAGGTTTCCATCCACATAGCTTTTTTTCTACCAGTATGACGGAAGTGATATGTAAAGAAAGGGCATGTGAAGTGAGGTGTGCTGTTTGCCCAGAACATTGACTCTGAGAGCCATGCACTGATTCTGCATCCAATCAAGCTCAAATATTTATTTTGTCTTCACCATTTGAAGTTGATAATAGTTCTATTGATATATGAATGGTTAAGCATTTTCTATAACTCGTTATTAAATATTCAGTGAATTCAATCTCATTCAAGGGTCATAATTAGTGAACAAGCCCAATTTCAATCTTGCTGATGTGTTGGGCAGGCTGGGTCGATGTGGACTGCACTTGATGCAGTATAGCGCGAGACAGACTTCCAACACTTGATGAGATGCAACACAATTTTATTTAACATCTAAACTATTATACATGTTCAACTGGGGGTTGACACTATGCTGACTTGAGGAGACCTGATGCTAGCCTGACCAGACTTACTAGCTACCGCATGGTGTTTGCACTGACTAGCTCACAAACTCTGCTTGTCTCAGAGGCTGGGTCCCGAGGCAGCAGGAAAACTGGTGCCCTCTGGCTTTATAGTGGTTAAGTCCGGTCTGGTGATTGGCTCTTCTGTGTGCTTACTGGTCACCCTGTGTGTCAATCACTGCCTGTCTGCACTCCATTATATACATAGATGTATATTATGACATCTCCACCCCCTTTTAAAAAATGTTGTTTGTGTTCAGATAATAAATGTTAAGGTGCATGTGCGTGTGGATGTGTATATAGATGTGTGTGACTATATACAGAATCTGCTAATATGAACTCATATACATAGGAAGGTGTCGCTAGTGCAGATATAGGGCAGATGAAATGGTGAAAACGATGTTTACAGAGGTCAAAATGATGAGGTAACAAAATTGTGCAAATGTTCAGTCTATAAGTTTAGTCTTTGTGGCGGGCGACAAATTCTGGTTGATCGCCCCTCAAGGGTGGATCAGGGGCTGCCTGCACTTGGATAGGCTGAACTTCCGCCAATGCATTGGTCGCAGAGGTCGGCAGGATTGCTGGTAGATCGGTGGCCTTGTGGTAGGGCACGTCCGGAGGAAGCATTGTGTGAGGTGGGACATCACGGTTGGGTGGCGGGCGTGGAACTCTGCGCAGCGCCCGTCTGTTGCATTGTAGGAAGGAGCCATCAGCCATGCGGACGAGGAACGATCTCGGGGCCACTTGCTTGACCACACCACAGACCAGCCGCCGTCAGGCAACTGTACACGAACGCGATCAGTTGTGACCAGCTCGGGGAGATCCGTGGCATGAGCGTCGTTTGCCGGTTTCTGTTGCGCCTGAGACTGCTGCATCTTTTGTATGACTGTGAGGTTGTCAAGGTCTGGAACATGGATGGCTGGAACCATGGTTCGCAGAAGTGCGATTCATGAGCATCTGCGCTGGAGACCACCCAGTGGACAGCCAGGTTGAAGTCGGAGCCTGAGACGGCAGGCTTGCATAGTAATCTCTTGATGATATGGACCCCTTTATCGGCCTTCCCGTTCGACTACGGGTAGTGGGGGCTGAAGGTGCCGTGATGAAATTTGTACAGCCGGGCAAAATCAGACCACTGCTGGCTGTAAAAACAGGGGCCGTCGTCACTCATCACCATGAGCGGTATCCCATGTCTGGCAAATGTTTCTTTGCATGCTCTAATCACCGCTGTTGACGTGAGGTCGGACAGTTTCACCACTTCGGGGTAATTGGGAAAGTAGTCGACCAGAATGACATAGTCACGCCCCTTGGCGTGGAAGAGGTCGACACCAACTTTGGACCATGGGGAGGTCACTATCTCATGTTGCTGCAAAGTTTCTTTGGGTTGAGCTGGCTGAAATTTCTGACATGTAGGGCAGTTGAGGACCGTGTTGGCAACGTCCTGGCTGATGCCTGGCCAATAGACTGCCCCCGAGCTCTGCGTCGACATTTCTCGACCCCCAGGTGACCCTCTTGGAGTTGGCCGAGCAACATTGCTCGCATGCTCTGCGGAATCACAATTCTATCGAGTTTCATGAGGATGCCGTCCACCACTGTCAGGTCGTCCTTAGAACAGTACAGCACAGAACAGGCCCTTCGGCCCTCGATGTTGTGCCGAGCCATGATCACCCTACTCAAACCCACGTATCCACCCTGTACCCGTAACCCAACAACGCTCCCCCTTAACCTTACTTTTTAGGACACTATGGGCAATTTAGCATGGCCAATCCACCTAACCCGCACATCTTTGGACTGTGGGAGGAAACCGGAGCACCCGGAGGAAACCCATGCGCACACAGGGAGGACGTGCAGACTCCGCACAGACAGTGACCCAGCTGGGAATTGAACCTGGGACCCTGGAGCTGTGAAGCATTTATGCTAACCACCATGCTACCGTGCTGCCCAAATAGACTGACGTTGTATTCGTGAGGTGCTGCATCACACGCTGTAGCAGAGGATCCTTGGCCGTTTCCTCACGAATTTGAATGACCCTCTCATCAGAGGCCGGAAGTTTGGAGGCAAAGAATTGCACCTGAGTGTCGATTTGGCATACAAAGTCAGTTTGCTCACATGGTGTGGTGATAGACCTAGAAAGGGCATCTGCAACAATGAGTTCTTTGCCTGGTGTGTAGGCAAGTTCAAAGTCGTAGCGGCGTAGCTTGAGAAGGATTCGTTGTAGCCGGGGCATCATGTCATTTAAGTCCTTCTGGATTATGTGGACTTGGCCTGTGGTCCGTCTCAACCGTGAATTTTGGAAGACCATCCACATAGTCATGGAACTTGTCGTTTCCCGTTAGGAGGGCCAGGCATTCTTTCTCAATCTGAGCGTACCGTTGCTCAGTGGGCGTCATGGCTCTGGAGGCATATGCAACTGGGGCCCAAGAGGAGGAGTCATCTCGTTGGAGGAGCACCGCCCCAATACCGTCCTGGCTCGCATCAGTGGATATTTTGGTCTCCTTGGTAGGGTCGAAGAATGCCAGAACAGGGGTTGTGGTGAGTTTTGCCCTCAGCTCACGCCATTCTTTCTCATGGTCAGGCAGCCACTGGAATTCCGTCGACTTTCTGACGAGATGGCGGAGGGCTGTGGTGTGGGATGCCATGTTGGGAATGAACTTCCCGAGGACGTTGACCATTCCTAGAAAGCGGAGGACTACCTTCTTGTCCTCTGGGGTCTTCATGGCATTGATTGCCGAAACCTTGTCAGCATCTGGTTGCACGCCTTGCTGCGAGATGTGGTCACCAATGAATTTGATTTCTGATTGACCGAATGAGCATTTGGCCCTGTTGAGTCGGAGGCCATGATCGTGGATTCTGTGGAATACCCGCTTGAGGCGGTCGATGTGTTCTTGAGGAGTTGTGGACCAGATTATGACATCGCCAACATACACGCGCACCCCCTCTATACCCTCCATCATCTGTTCCATGATGCGGTGAAATACCTCTGAGGCAGAGATGATGCCAAAAGGCATCCGGTTGTAGCAGTAGCGACCGAACGGGGTATTGAATGTGCACAGCTTGCGACTGGATGCGTCCAGCTGTATTTGCCAGAACCCCTTGGAGGCGTCCAGCTTCATAAAGAATTTGGCATGAGCCATTTCGCTGGTCAACTCTTCTCGTTTTGGTATCAGGTAATGTTCCCTCATGATAATGCGGTTTAGATCCTTGGGATCGATGCAGATTCGAAGCTCCCCTTACGGCTTCTTGACACAGACCATGGAGCTGACCCAGTCCATGGGTTCTGTGACCTTTGATATGATGCCCTGGTCCTGGAGGTCCTGTAACTGCTGCTTGAGGCGATCATTGAGGGGTGCCGGCACCCGTCGTGGTGCGTGAAGCACAGGGGTGGCGTTTGGTTTGAGCAGGATTTTGTATCGGTATGGGAGTGTGCCCATTCCGTCGAACACACTGTGATACTGCGTGATGATGTCATCAATTTTAGCCTGGAAGTTTTCATCAGGTGAGGCCGTCGTCTGTGACGATGACATGGTGCGTACTCCCTCAACCAGGTTCAGGAGTTTGCATGCCCAAGCACCGAACAGGGATGCTCTGTCAGGTCCTACGATCTCAAATCGTAGTGTTGCTTTAAATGACTTAGTGGAAACTCCGAGTTGACGTGAGCCACTGGCAGCTATGGCATTGCAATTGTAGTCAAGGAGCTGGCAGGCCGGTGAAGGAATGCTTGGTCTGACGCGGATAGTGTCGAGATCGGATTTCGAGATGAGGTTCGCCGATGCGCCGGTGTCCAGCTTGAACCCGATGCGAGCCTTGTTAACTGTGAGGACAGCACACCACTGGTCATCAGGATCCATACTGAGGATCGGGAGGTGCTTCACTATCTTGGATAAAGGCAGCGCATTTTTCGTAATGATGCCCACCGGGTATGGGGATTTGAGGCACTCAGCTTCAGGATCTGTTGGGCTGTCGGGGTCGAAGCCTGGCATGGCCTGCTGTACGGAACGGACGCTTCTGCGCCATGGCTGTGATCACTGGATGCTAGGCAGTGGAGCAGATCTGCAAAGGGCTGCGTAGTGGCCAAGCTTGCCACACTGTATGATTTTGCCGGACATTGCCATTTTAAATGGGCAGAGCCACAATTTGGACACGTCATGACACCAACGTCAGCGTGTTCCGTGCACCAACGGGCATGCACAGTGCGGTTGGACGACATACGCACCTGCGCAGGCTGGCCGTCGGTCTCGCCATCCCCTCGGTCATGGCGTGCATGTGCAGGAACTCAGGAAAAGTGTGCGAAATGGCCACTCTCGTCGATACTTAGGCCCTGCATTTGTGTGATGGCCTGCACCCGTTCCGCCTCGTGGGAGGCTAGCTTTGCATTCTCTGCCGCCCTGATATGGGAGTACCGATTGTTAGCATGTTCGTGGAGAACGCACATTTCGATGGCGGTGGTGAGGGTCAGCTGCTTGACTTTCAATTTTCAGCTGGCAAAGGGAATCGGAGTGGACCCCGAAAACGATCTGATCCCGGATCATGGAATCAGTTGTCGAGTCATAGTTACATGACTGCGTGAGGATGCGGAGATGGGTCAAAAAGGATTGAGAAGGTTCATCCTTACCCTGAAGCCTCTGCTGGAAAACGTAATATTCAAAGCTCTCATTCAGCTCAATGTCGCAGTGGCTGTCAAACTTCAGCAGGACTGTTTTAAATTTCATCTTGTCTTCGCCTTCAGCGAATGTAAGGGAGTTGTAGATGTGGATGGCGTGGTCCCCGGCTGTGGAGAGGAATAGTGCGATCTTCCTGGCGTCTGATGCGGCCTCGAGGTCCATGGCTTCGAGATAGAATTGGAACTTTTGTTTGAAGATCTTCCAATTTGCACCGAGGTTGCCGGCGATGCGGAGCTGTGGAGGAGGGTGGACGTTTTCCATGTCACCGGATGGCTGTTTGCTGGTCAACGCTGATTCACTCAAGGTAGGTCCGTCAATTTTCAGCATCACTGCCTGGTACCATGATGTGTTGGGAAGGCAGGGTCTATGTGGACTGCACTTGATGCAGTGTAGCTAGAGACAGACCTCCAACACTTGATGAGCTGCAACACGATTTTATTTAACATCTAAACTATTATACATGTTCAACTGTGGGTTGACACTATGCTGACTTGACTGGAGACCTGATGCTAGCCTGACCAGACTTACTAGCTACCACATGGTATTTGCACTGGCTAGCTCACGAGCTCTGCTTGTCTCAGAGGCTTGGTCCCGAGACAACAGGAAAACTGGTGCCCTCTGGCTTTATAGTGGTCGTGTCCGGTCTGGTGATTGGCTCTTCTGTGTGCTTACTGGTCACCCTGTGTGTCAATCACTGCCTGTCTGCACTCCATTATATACATAGATGTATATTATGACACTTGCGGCCCATTGAGATGAAGGAGAGCCATTCATGTAACCCATTAACCTAGCCTAGATTGCCAACCACTGAACAGCATATATTCACACACAGGGCCATGGCCTTTGCAGACAGAAGGAGCATATCCATGCATTCTGCCTTTTCCAACTGAACAAAAACTTGGAGGAACAGCCATTACTGGTTCATTCCAGTCCAAACAGGGACTGTTTAGCACACCGGGCTAAATCGCTGGCTTTGAAAGCAGACTAGGCCAGCAGCATGGTTCGATTGCCATAACAGCCTGCCCGAACAGCCGCCAGAATGTGACGGCTAGGGGCTTTTCACAGTAACTTCATTGAAGCCTACTCGTGACAATAAGCGATTTTCATTTTTTCATTTCATTCCCAATGGAAACTGGCCGTGGCCAATTAGTTAACCGGCCAGATTTGAATTTGAACAAAAACTTGCTGCATATGCCATGGCCACATTTCCTGCAAAACCAAAAATAAAATGTATGGTTTTAGATACGATTCTGTTAATGGGGAGCACTTGCTCAACAACCCTGAGTGTGCTAATAGCTGCATTAACAATCAGTTAAAAATTACACATCAAACTCAAGTCAAGTCATAGTTCATTTATACTTGCTGAAATGACATGCACTCATACACAGGAATCCGTTGTCTGCACAAACAAAAGGAATATTTCAAGCTTTGCAGTGGGAGCTTGGGGAGCCTTTACTTCCCCTATTGCTTTCTTCATAGCAATGCCTTGGCCAATCAGAGTCAAGTTACCAACCCTTTCTCCTGCAGAATGAGTGCAAGATGAAAAGTTTCAGCAACATGTCACTCTTTGCAGAATTAGTCAAAATTTAAAATGTGCTTTGTTCCTTAGTTCAACATGATCAAAATATCTGTATTTGAATCCAATCCTTTATAGTCATCCATTGCGAAACTTTAATAAACAAGCACGTTTTACTAAATTAAGGTACTTCTATTTGGCAAAGATAGATCTTTGTAGACCAAGTACTAGGACCTGGAATTTTAGAGAGCCTCTGCATTGTTTAAAAAATCTCAGAGAAGACTGAAATTACAAGTCCTGCTCCTGAACCTGGCATTTCCCATCATCACAGGGGTGCTACTGGAGATGAGCCAGTGTTCTCGCATACATGATTTGTGTAGGCAGTCGGTCATTTAAGTCACCAGATGCCTCTTCTGAAGTGAGGTTTTGGAAGAACAGGAATGTTCGGGTGAGATTCTGCCCCACCTGGTGGGGCGGGCCGTACCGGCGCCGAGGAGTGACGTGAACCACTCTGGCGTCAGACCGCCCGGAAGGTGCGGAATCCTCTGCACCTTGAAGGGCTAGGCCAGCGGCAGCGGTGTTGGCGCCACGCCAACCAGCACTGAAGGGCGTCCGCCGGCTTCTGCGAGTTGGCACGTGCGCAGGAGAGCCAGCATGTGCTGGCGCCATCCCAGCGCATGCGCAGGGGGGTTCTTCTCCGCGCCGGCCATGGCGGACTGTTACACCAGCCGGCACAGAGGGAAAGAGTGCCCCCATGGCACAGGTCCGCCCGCAGATTGGTGGGCCCCGATGGCAAGCCAGGCCACTGTGGGGGCCCCGCCGGAGCCAGATCCTCACGCGCCCTCTCCCCCCCCCTCCCCCGAGGACCCCGCAGAGCCAGGTCCCGCCAGTAAAGACCTGGTGTATTTTATGCCGGCGGGACCCGCCGAAAATGGGCGACCACCCGGCCCATCATGGGCCGGCGATCGCTGGGGGGGGGGGAGGTGCGCTGCCAACAGCCCCTGACCGGCGGGGCGTGATTCCCGCCCCCGCCGAAAAACCGGCACTGGCGAATCCGGCAGCAGTCGTCGGGGCGGCGGGCCGGGATTCATGCTGTCCCCCCGGCGATTCTCTGGCCCAGCTGGGGATCGGAGAATCCCACCCGAGGTATCCTGAGTGTGTAAATTAGAACAAGAAAAAGGAGGTCCGAACTTGGTGGATTCTTATGGATAGCTACAGCATCCCTTTGGAGAGGTAAGGTACACCATTTAATAGTATCCTGAGCCACGAAAGAGAAAATGCTGGAAAATCTCAGCAGGTCTGGCAGCATCTGTAGGGAGAGAAAAGAGCCAACGTTTCGAGTCTGATGACTCTTTGTCAAAGCTAACAGACAAAGTGGGAAATACTTATACAGTGGAGTGAGAATGAAAGGTGAGTTATAGCCACAGAAACCCAGGGAAACCGGGTGTGAATGGCCACAGAAACCAAGGGCTTGTTAAGGCTTGAATGATACGAAGGATGAAATGAAACTGGGGTTATGAGAGAGAGTAAGACGGTGCTGCTGAAGAGAGATGTCGAGTGTCTTCATGTGGCAGCGCATGGTACCGAGTGTGGCTTTCAGGATACGGCGAGAGCAGCTGTTCATATCTTGTTAAGGCGTTGAATGATGCGATGGATGAAATGAAACTGGGGACATTTACTTCTTTGAGAGAGAGTAAGACAGTGCTGCTTGTATCCTGAGACACATTTAGGATGAGTAAGGCACCATTTTGTGAACAGTAAGGTCCCCTTTGGGTTTGTTAAATCTAACATGAATATGCACTTTTTACACAAAAATTAATTGGAACTGTCAATTTGTAAAAAACTGTCTAGTTGTCAAGGAGCTGTACAGATGTTAAAGAAGCTTTCCAGCTGTCAAGGAACCATTAAGGAACTGCCCATCTGTCAAAGGGACTGTCCAGCTTTAATCTGTCAACGCTATGCAGAAAGTGAAAACTTGTCAAAGCTAAACAGAAAGGGTCAACCCTTTCTGAGATATCTAGGAAGTAGCAAAACTGTCAAAGCTATGCAGCAAGTGTCCAAGAATTGTCAAATCTGTCAAAGAACTGTCCAAAGATACTAGTTGAGCTGGAATGGAGGGGGTAAGGGCAAAAGTGTTGGGATAGTAATAGCTAGTCATAGTCATAGCATTTACAGTGAAGAAGGAGGCCATTCGGCCCATTGAGTCTGCACTAGCTCCTGGAAAGAGCACCCTACCCAAGGTCCACCCCTCCACCACATCCCCACAACCCAGCAACCCCACCCAACACTAAGGGCAATTTTGGACACTAAGGGAAATTTAGCATGGCCAATCCACCTAACCTGCACATCTTTGGACTGTGGGAAGAAACAGGAGCACCCGGAGGAAACCCATGCACACAGGGGGAGAATGTGCAGACTCCCCACAGACAGTGATCCAAGCTGGGAATCAAACCTGGGACCCTGGAGCTGTGAAGCAATTGTGCTAACCACTATGCTACCGTGCTGCCCAAATGGATGGAGCATGGATTGACTTTGTTGGCATAGGGGGTGTGGGGGCCATGCGGAGTGGGTAGAGGCATGGGATGGCATAAGGTCTAACGGGGCCATGGGCTTGGGCAAGGGATATGGGTTGGCATAGATGGGGAAAAGGGAGAATATAGTGGGTGCTGCGATGTCTTTTTGATTCACTTTAACACAGTGCCAGTGCAGGGAGGCAGGCCTTGTGCCCAGCCCATATCCATACCCGGTAGTTGCTCCACCCAGACTTGTTTCTCAGGCCGTGTTCACCAAGCCAGGAAGTCTCCAAATCATTGACCACAACTCTGGAATTAAAATTTAGGCCCAATTGTTTATTAAATGGAAGGAATTCAGAACTATTTATTGTTACATAGTTTAAATGATGAATTAAAACCCAAATGTAATATTTGTGAGTAATAATTACCACATTGAATTGCAACTGAGCTGATCTAACTTACTGACACTTTGTTCCTCTCCTTCTACAAAACACCACTGAAGTATCTAAGACCCAGGATTGCTGTACTCATTTGTTGAGTCTATTTTTAATTGCTTAAATAAAATGTCTGACATTGATCTATTAACACCTGCAATTTAAAAGCAGAAATTACAAAGGGGTAGGGTTGGCTCTGCTCTTAATCATGTGTCCCCGTGCTTTAGATATAATTCCCATTTTAGTTAAAATGTAAACCTGTACAATTCATACTTTTCAACATCATCCCCAAGCTGACAATGTCATTCAAATCAGACTACGCAGCTATGGCTGCCTGCGGCATTGATGCAAAGTGTTCTCTCTTTATCAGGGAGTGGGTGGAGCAATCAGATGAAAAAATAGCAATAGGAATCTGCCAGAGCCCTGTTATCTTTACTATCATTGCCTGAGGAAAGAAGACCTTGGACTGAAGCAGGTTGTGGTTTCAATTAATTCAATGTCTTTTCCAAGCTTGAGGAAAAACATAAGCAAATGTTGAAACATTAATAGATCCGTAAACCTTGCCTTTTATACAGATACACAACATTTTAATTTAACTGTGATGATAGAATTGAGGGATACATACTCTTAAAGAGTCCTTGAACTTCATAACATTCGGGTGGATATTACTTGTAACAGCTTTTGCAACACCCGCCAGCCCAATTTCTTTGCACAAGTATTTGGACCATTGTGTCAACGGTTGCTCAATTGGTGATATTCTATCCTCTCAGCCAGCTTATTCTGGGTTCATTGCCCAGTTAAGCACAATAAACTAGGCTGACCTTCCAGTGCTGTACTGAGGGAGTGCCAGAGATGCCATCTTTTAGATGGAATATTAAACATAGAACATAAGAACTAGGAGCACGAGTAGACAATTCAGCTCCTCAAGCATGCTCCGCCATTCAATACGATTATAGCCGATCTACCCTTAGCCTCAACTTCACTTTCCTGTCCTCAACCCATTGCTAATTACAAATCTGTCAATCTCCTCCTTAGATTGACTCAAATCCTCAGCATCCACTTCCCTCTGGGATAGTGAATTCTACAAATTCACCACCCTTTGAAAGAAATTGGGCGCAATTCTCCGCACTCACGACGGTGCGGAGAATAGTGGGCGGTGTAAGTTTTTATGGCCACGCTGGTCTGACGCCCTCCCGCTATTCTCCCCCCCCCCCCCCACGCCCGCCTCCCGACACGAATCGCTGCCCGACGTTTTTTTACGGCGAGCAGCGATTCTCAGCTGGCCGATGGGCCGAATTCCAAGCCCTTTACGACCGTTTTTATGAACGTCAAACACACCTGGTCTGACCGTTCGTAAAAATGGGCGTAAAGTCCCGATCTGGGGAACCATGGCACCGATAGGTACGGCAGTACCACGGCTGTGCCAAGGGTGCCATGGGCCCGCGATCGGTGGGCACCGATCGCGGGCAGCGGGTACTTACCCCGCGCACTCTTTATCCTTCCGCCGCCCTGCTGTATCCATTCGCGGGGCGGCTGAGGGGCATACCGGCCCGCGCATGCGCGGGTTTCACGCAAATGCGTGATGACGTCATCCGCGCATGCGCGAGTTGGAGTCTTCCAATCCGCGCATGTGCGGCTGACGTCATGTGACGCGTCAGCCATCGCAAACTCTGGCTAGCGGGCTTAATGAAATTCGTTAAGCCCGCGATGCCGGAGTTCACGGCCGCGGGATGCTAGCCCCGACCGGGGACCAGAATCGGTTCCCGGTCGGGGGGGGGGGGGCGGAGGCTGGCGTCAAACCCGCCCATTTTTGACGCCAGCCTCACAATTTCTCCCGGGTGAGGAGAATCACGCCCATAATTTCACCTCATCTCTGTTTAAAATCTGCTAACCCTTATCCTAAAACTATCACCTCTCATTCTAAATTGCCCCACAAACGGAAGCATCCATTTGTGGGAAGCGGATGCTGAGAATTTGAGTAAATCTAAGGAGGAGATTGACAGATTTGTAATTAGCAATGGGTTGAGGACAGGAAAGTGAAGTTGAGGCCAAGAGTAGATTGGCTATAATCGTATTGAATGGCGGAGCATGCTTGAGGAGCTGAATTGTCTACTTGTGCTCCTAGTTCTTATGTTCTATGTTTAATATTCCATCTAAAAGATGGCATCTCTGGCACTCCCTCAGTACATCACTGGAAGGTCAGCCTAGTTTATTGTGCTTAACGGGGCAATGAACCCAGAACAAGTTGGCTGAGAGGATAGAATATCACCAATTGAGCAACCGTTGACACAATGGTCAAAATACTTGTGAAAGAAATTAGGCTGGCGGTGCTGCAAAAGCTGTTACAAGTAATATCCACCTGAATGTTATGAAGTTAAAGGACTCTTTAAGAGTATGTACCCCTCAATTCTATCATCACAGTTAAACTAAAATATTGTGTATCAGTATGGAAGGCAAGGTTTACGGATGTCAATACCTTTTATCATCTCATGTACCTCAATTAGATCTCCTCTCATTCTTCTAAACTACGGATGTCAACACCTTTTATCATCTCATGTACCTCAATTAGATCTCCTCTCATTCTTCTAAACTCAAAAGAGTATAGGCCTAAATGGCTCAATCTCTCTTACCACAGGGATCAATGCTGGGTCCTCTGCTATTTGTGATTTTTATTAATGACTTGGAGGAGGGGGCTGAAGGGTGGGTCAGTAAATTTGCTGATGACACCAAGATTGGTGGAGTAGTGGATGAGGTGGAGGGCTGTTGTAGGCTGCAAAGAGACATTGACAGGAGGCAGAGCTGGGCCGAAAAATGGCAGATGGAGTTTAACCCTGATAACTGCGAGGTGATTCATTTTGGTAGGAAAAATTTGAATGTGGATTACAGGGTCAACGGCAGGGTTCTGAGGAACGTGGAGAAACAGAGAGATCTTGGGGTTCATGTCCACAGATCTTTGAAGGTTGCCACTCAAGTGGATAGAGCCGTGAAGGAGAGCTATAGTGTGTTAGCGTTTATTAACAGGGGGCTTGAGTTTAAGAGCCATGGGGTTATGCTGCAACTGTACATGACCCTGGTGAGACCACACTTGGAATATTGTGTGCAGTTCTGGTCACCTCACTATATGAAGGATGTGGAGGCATTGGAAAGGTGCAAAGGAGATTTACCAGGATGCTGCCTGATTTGGAGGGTAGGTCTTATGAGGAAAGATTGAGGGAGCTAGGGCTTTTCTCTTTGGAGCAGAGGAGGATGAGAGGCGACTTAATAGAGGTTTATAAGATGGTGAGGGAGATAGATAGAGTGAACGTTCAGAGACTATTTCCTCGGGTGGATGTAGCTGTTACAAGGAGGCATAACTATAAGGTTCAGGGTGGGAGATATAGGAGGGATGTCCGAGGTAGGTTATTTACTGAGAGAGTGGTTAGGGTGTGGAATGGACTGCCTGCTGTGATAGTGGAGTCGGAGACTTTAGGAACTTTCAAGCAGTTATTGGATAGGCACATGGAGCACACCACAATGGCAGGGAGTGGGATAGGTTGAACTTGGTTTCGGACAAAGCACGGCACATCATCGAGGGCCAAAGGGCCGATTCTGTGCTGTACTGTTCTATGTTCTATGTTCTTAAACTGAAGCCAGGTCTGCTCTCTCAAGTGAAGGTGAATGATCTCCTGGCCATTATTTTGAAGAACAGCAGGAGAGTTCTCCCTGGGTGACTTGCCCAATATTTATCCCTCAATCAACTGGACGAGAAAAAAAAAAAATACCCTGGTCATTGTCATACTGCTGTTTGTGGGTGTAAACTCTATGCAAATTGGCTGCCGTGTTTCCTATACTACAACAGTGAATAGCCTTCAAAGAGTTCTTCATCAACACCCTGAGGTCATGAATGATGCTATATATAAAAAGAAACCAAGCACTTGAATGGGGCCCATTTACAAGGAGAATTAGCAGCTCTGAAGCTGAGTGAATGGTAATTTCAGTCACTGCATGGAACTTAGTAGTTGAATAAGATTGAGGGTATTTTTTGATAATCTCTTCAAGAGAAATGTATAGTTCAAGGTTCAGCTTGCCTATTATTCATTTCCATTACAGCTAATTTGAACACCAGGGATACGGGCTAACAACTGCATCTGTTTCCATGGAGACCACTTTCAGTCTCTCATCATCACTTTTTCTTGTCTGTAATTATCCAGCAAACAGGGTTCCTGACATCCATCAGACAGTTCAGTCAACTGCCATACATACACTCAAATAGCACACCAATATTTAGCATTTTATGCTTGACAAGTGTGTGTAAAGATGCTACTTTTCCTCCCATCTATCATGATTTGTGTGCTGCAAATTGCACAAATATCAAGACACAATTTTTGCTTTGCTGTTTTTGGGACTTATTAATTCCAAAAAGATCTTTCAGCTAAACAAATTTGAGAGATAGAATATTAACAACACCGATGCTGAGAAAGCAACACAGTTAGAAATGTGAAAAAGAGAGAACTATTAATCATTAGCTGGGTATATTGCGATGGACAGCAAACAAAGAATCCGTTCATCACACTGGCACTTGCCCACAGCCCTTCTCTGGGATCTTGCATGGCAAGTTCCTGTCAGCCAACACCCAACTTGCAGAGCACCTCTCCAGGGCATCTGCGATAGGTGTGAAAAGAGCAAAATCTATGGCCAGGATTTTCCAGCCCCCCGCAATGGATTTTCTGCCCATGGAGAAGGCTCACCATTGGCCAACGGCAGGATCTTCAGGCTCCGCCGAAGTCAATGACCATTCATATTGCTCGCCGGCAACACCGCTGGAGAACCCGCCACGGTGGGGCACTTTTGGCAGAAGTGGAAGATTACGCCAGCAAGACGAGCCAACATATTCAGTCCTATGTATCTTCTTAACCATCAGACTGAAGAGTCATTAACAAGTAGTGTAGTGTCTAAACTAGGGGCAGAATTATACGTGTGCCAGACAGGTGCACGCCCAACAGGAAGAGCATGAAATTGCACATGATGACATTGGATGCACACCCCAATGTCAGTGGGCGCATGTGCAGACCGGCAGCACACCCACCCAAAACTATGAAGTCAATTGAAGGCATTATCTGCCCTATTGATTGGAACGCAATGTGTCCATGTGATTTTTAGATTGTCAGATAGGCAGAACAAGCAGGCAGGCAATTAATTTTTTCAACTTCTCTCAATCACGGAAGGGAAGGTGGGGGGCAGGGCGGTTGGCACCTCAATGTGAAGACCTCTGTAAGCTTGGGGCACCCTCCCCACTGGGACCCGGGAGTTTCTAGTCCCTGACACCACAATCGTTCTCCACCCACCCCCCACCCCTATCCTCTAGAGTATCCCCAACCACCCCACCCCAAGGACTCCCTTGGGAATGGTCCTGGGACTTAGTTCCAGGTTGAGCACTGCAGTACATTTTCTGGCCACTGAACTGCTGTGCCTGGAGGGGTTGGAGAGCTGTCGGCCCATCTGATTGGGACTTCCTTCCATGGGTGGATGGATGGAAGTCCTGCCCACAGCCAATCAACGCTCAATTGAGCATTAAATCCAGTTGACGTCCAAGAGTCAGCATGGGCTTCTGAGAGTTGGCATGAGTGCATTACGTTCCGTCTTTCAGGATGGTGAGCACTATCCTTAAATCTTTACCCCAGAATATGTCAGTTAGAATTGGGAATTCAATATCAAATCACAAAAAGTTAGATAAATAGAGGGCGAGAAAGATTGGATCGAGCGAGATAAGAAAAACAACAGAATTAGTTATTTTTAAAGTTTCTGAAAATCTTTAACAATAATTAAAAGCTGAAGAAATGTAACTCCACACTTGTAGAAATTAACATTTATTGTCAGAGAGGTTTTTTTGGCAATGGTCAAGACTGATCATATTGGTAAAGGGATACTTAATGAGAAAATTACAAGCACTAACTTTTTGTAATGACTTTAGTCTGCATCAACAATGTCAGTACAGATGGTTCACACTGTTCAATCCATTTCGAGGCAAGTTTCACAGAGAGCAGAGCATCTCGCATAGCAACTTCACTTTTAACACAGGCACGCTCAACGGTTGGGCGCGATTCTCCGCTGCCCACGACGGGTCGGAGAATAGCGGGAGGGCCTTCCCGACAATTTTCACGCCCTCCCGCTATTCTCCCCCCCCTCACGGCCGCCCCACGACACGAATCGCTGCTCTCCGTTTTTTTACGGCGAACAGCGATTCTCCCCAGGCCGATGGGCCGAGTTCCCAGGCCTTTACGGCCGTTTTCATGAACACAATCACACCTGCCCTCACCGTTCGTGAAAACGGCCGCAAAGTGCCGTCCCGGACAACCATGGCACCGAATGGCACGGGCCTGCGATTGGTGGGCACCGATCGCGGGCAGCGGGTCCGATACCTGTGCACTATTTGTTCTTCCGCCGCCCCGCAGGATCAGTCCGTGGGGCGGCTGAGGGGCATGACAGCCCGCGCATGCGCGGGTTTGACGCGTATGCATGATGACGTCATCCGCGCATGCGCGGGTTGGAGCCGTCCAACCTGCGCATGCGTGGCTGACGTCATCGTGCGCGTCAGCCAGCGTGACGCTTGGCGCGCAGACTTAACGACGGTCGCTAAGTCCGCGATGCCGTGCTTCACGGGGCCCCGCTGCTAGCCCCGCCCGGGGGGGAGAATCGGGTCCTGGGAGGGGGCGTGGAGGCTGCCGTGAAACACAGCCAGTTTCACGGCAGCCTTTACGACTCGCCGCATTTGCGGAGAATCGTGCCCTCTGATTTGCGTGTAACAGTGCGGACCATTAGACTCTGTTACTTTTATAGCAATTGCCTTTCTTTTGACATGATAATGCAATTGTTTGAGATCCTGTCTTTTTTTTTCAACAACTCCCGATGAGGTAACTCATCATTCAAATGCAATCGCGGAATCCATTCAATGTCAGTCAGTCATTGCGATGAAAAACAGAAGTATGAGGAGTGAGACTGGAGGACAGGTGAAGCAGGGGGAAGAGATTGGACCACAGTGGAAAGGGGAGATTGGCTGCCAGGGCTAGGTTCAAGAGATTGGACCTCATAGATTGTAGGAAAAAGAACGCTCCCTCCTTCGATATTGTCTTTCTAAGACGCTAGGAGGAGGATTGCACTTCCTACTTCCCAGATCCACATTTAGGTATTGATGAACCATCAATCGAACGCGAGACGAGCTGCTGTACAAAAGTTAGGCTTTAATACGCTAGAAGTTAGCCCTGCGGTCGACTACAGTAAATGGACGGCCGCCGGGCGTTCTGGGTATTTATACCTCGCTCCATGGAGTTGTTGAAAATTAAATAGACTCGATCAGCCTTTTTGATGCCCGTGACGTCCTGGCAGACCACCACAGTGGAGTTGGTGACGTTGGTTCAGCCGATGGTGGTGGTTCCGCTGATGTCCTGGAGTCCGGGAGCGATGGTCCTTGAACAGTCTCCGTCACCCGGGCTGGTGGTGGAGACGCCATGGATGGGGAAGGGGTGGCCTAGGTGGGGCGCTGGGGGAAAAAAACAGGGGGGGGGTCTGTGGTGAAGGGGGAGAGGGCCGCACGCCGGCAGGTGCCAGGTCCTGGAGGGAGACCGTGTCCTGCCGACCGTCGGGGTACTCCATGTACGCATACTGCAGGTTAGCGTGGAGTAACTGGACTTGTTCCACCAACGGGTCGGACTTGTGCACCCGCACATGCTTCCGGAGCAAGATGGATCCAGGGGCGGCCAGCCACGTCGGGAGAGACGATCCAGAGGACGACTTCCTGGGGAAAACAAGAAGTCGTTCATGAGGTGTCTGATTTGTTGTGGTACAGAGGAGTGAGCGGATAGAATGTAGGGCATCGGGGATAACCTCTTGCCATCGGGAAATAGGGAGATCTCTGGACCGGAGGGTCAGTAGTATGGTCTTCCAGATGGTACCATTCTCCCGCTCGACCTGTCCGTTACCCCGAGGGTTATAGCTGGTCGTCCTGCTAGAGGCAATGCCCCTGTTGAGCAGGAATTGACGCAGCTCGTCGCTCATAAATGAGGACCCCCGGTCGCTATGCATGTATGCGGGGTAGCCGAACAGGGAGAAGATGGAGAGTAGGGCCTTAATGACGGTCGATGTGGTCATATCGAGGCAGGGAATGGTGAAGGGGAAGCGGGAGTATTCGTCGATTACCGCCAGGAAGTAAATATTGACGTTGCTAGAGGGAAGGGGCCCCTTGAAGTCAATGCTGAGACGTTTGAAGGGGCGGGATGCTTTGATCAGATGTGCGCGCTCGGGGCGGTAGAAGTGCGGTTTGCACTCTGCGCAGATCTGGCAGTGACGGGTTACTGTCCTGACTTCCTCGATGGAGAAAGGCAGGTTGCGGGCCTTAATGAAATGGTAGAAACGGGTCACCCCTGGATGGTTTGGAGAAATCTCCGGAGGTTCGCATCATGGTCCTGCTGGTCGTGGCCGCAGATGGTGACATTATCGAGATACGGGAAGGTAGCCCGTAATCCGTACTTGTCGACCATTCGGTCCATCTCCCGTTGGAAGACCGAGACCCCATTTGTGACACCGAATGGAACCCTAAGGAAGTGGTGGAGGCGCCCATCAGCCTCGAACGCGGTGTACTTGCGGTCACTCGCGCAGATGGGGAGCTGTTGATAAGCGGACTTAAGGTCCACAGTGGAGAAGACTTTGTATTTCGCGATATCGTTTACCATGGCGGAAATACGGGGGAGAGGATGCGTGTCCAGTTGCGTAAACCGGTTGATGGTCTGGCTATAGTCGATGACCATCCGGTTTTTCTCCCCAGTCCGGACCACCAGCACTTGGGCTCGCCAGGGACTGTTGCTGGCCTCGATGACCCCTTCCTTCAGCAACCTCTGGACCTCGGACCTGATGAAGGTCCGGTCCTGGGCGCTGTACCGTCTGCTCCGTGTCGCGATGGGTTTGCAATCGGGAGTGAGATTAGCAAACAAGGAGGGGGGGTCCACTTTGAGGGACACGAGGCTGCAGACAGTGAGGGGGGGGGGGTATAGGGCCGCCGAATTGGAAGGTCAAACTCTGCAGGTTGCACTGGAAGTCCAGTCCTAGGAGTGCTGGTGCGCAAAGGTCAGGGAGGACAAAGAGTTTGTAATTTTTTAAAACCTTCTCTTGGACCGTGTGGTCCGTGATGCAGCAGCCGGTGATGCGGACGGAGTGCGAACCTGAGGCTAACCCGATTTTGTGTTTTATAGGATGGACAGGGAGCGCGCAGCGTCTTACCGTGGCAGGGTGAACGAAGCTTTCCGTGCTCACGGAGTCCAGCAGGCAGCCCGTCTCGTGGTCGTTGAGGTGGATCAGCGTCATTGTTTTGGCGAGCGTGTGTGGCCGTGACTGGTCGAGTTGAATGGCTCGAGCCGTGGAGAAGAACCATCGTCGTAGTCGTCGTCGGCCGAATAGTTGCTGGTAGAACCTTGCGTGCCAGTCCAGGATGGTGGTGCCCAGGATCCGCACGTGGAGTCGGGGTCCCAAGATGGCGGCGCCCAGGACCAGCACGTGGAGTCGGCGCCCCAAGATGGCGGCGCCCAGGACCCGTACGTGGCGTCCGGGGCCCAAGACGGCGGCGCCCGCAGGACCCTCGTGGTTGGTGGGGGCGGGGTTAGTGGTGCCGGCGGGCCGATTGGAGCGGCTGAGAGGGGGGGCAGAGAGGCGCGAAGGCCGGACGCAGGGGCCCGGGGGTGGGGGGGAGAGATTTGCGCGGTGCGCTGGAAGGGCCCGGAGGAGAGGGGGAGGCGCGCAGGCCAGGCGCAGGGGCCCAGGGGCGGTGGGGGAGAGATTGGGGCGGTGTACTGGAGGGGGGTATCCCCGGTCGCTGCGCAGTACAGCAGCGACCGATTTGGCCTGGCAGATGGATGAAGCGTGCCAGGAGGCCCAGGGTGCTGCAACGCGGCTGGGGACATAGGCGCGGGCGTTTAAATCGGTGACCTCCAGGGAGGTGGAGAGAGTCCGTGGCTGTTAGGCTGAGGTCGTCTTTCTCCAGCATCCGCTAGCGGATAGCGGCAGACTGCATCCCAGCCACGTAAGCATCTCTAATCAGGAGTTCCATGTGCTCCGTGGCTGAAACTAGGAGGCAGGAGCAATTCCTCCCCAGGACAGCGAGGGCCTGGTAAAAATCGTCTAATGACTCACCGGGGAGCTGTAGTCTGGCAGCCAGCTGTTGTCTGGCAAATACTCTGTTTACCGGTTTAAGAAACTGTCCATTCAGCTTAAGCATGGCCGCATCGTAATCGTTTTCCTCCGCAATCATCGCGTAGGCCGCCGTGCCCACGCTGGAGTGGAGGATATGAAGCTTCTGTGCCATGGTGGGGGGGCTGTTTGCGGACGGCAGGTATCCATCGGGACATGCTAACCAATGTTTAAAGATTTCGGACGCGTTCTGAGTTTGTGGGCTGATGCGGAGGCATTCGGGCTTGATCCGGAGCTCCATCTTCAAAATTCTAGCTTATTAAATTGATGAACCATCAATCGAACGCGAGACGAGTTGCTGTACAAAAGTTAGGCTTTAATAAGCTAGAAGTTAGCCCTGCGGTCGACTACAGTAAATGGACGACCACCGGGCGTTCTGGGTATTTATACCTCGCTCTGGAGGCGGGGTTAACTCAGCCTCTCGACCAATCGGGGAGCCGTCACATGACTGGTCTCAACCAATCGGTCAAGAGGCACATGACCGACCAGGGCCAATGGTAAGCCAGTGTTCTGCACCAATGGCAGACAGCTGTGCAAATCATACCACCACAGGTATGAATGAGTGTTTTTCTCTCAGTTAGCACATATTGTTCTGACTGAGTGAGATCGGTACATGGTGAGTGAAGTGCTGGGCTATCAGAGGTTTAACATTTCCCTTTAAATGTTCGTAACACACTTTCCTAATGCCAGATCACCTCTTCAGGGCATCTGCCATATGCCTGGCTTTCCCAACGCTCACAATGGATTTTCTGATGGCGGAGGAGGCTCCCCATTGGCCACTCGCAGGATCTTCCGCCCCACCGGAGCCAATGGCAATTTGCATTGCTCACTGGTTACACGGCCGGAGAACCCGCCCCGGCAGGTGGCATTCAGCGGAACTTCTTTGAAATAATTTTAACTGGCTGAGTTGTGGATCTGCTACCCTTGGAATCGCCCGCTTTTTATTTCCCTTAAAAGCCTCTGAATAACGAGTAGTTGCTATAATGGGAACTCGACCTGTAACAGCAGGTTTAGGCTCAACCAGCATGTTGAAACTTTACCCCTTCATCTCACAGATCTCTGAAAATACATGCAGGCATTCCACAAAGAGGAATGTTTGGTGGAGGAGTCTTGCTCAACAAGTTTTTTTTAAAGTAGCTGTTCAATACTTCTTGAAAACCTTTAAATAAAAGTGCGTTCCTGTGAGGCAAACTATTGCCTTGAACAAAGTCACAGGTTCCAGTGACCTTTCACCTTGCTGACCAGCATTTCGTTGCTGGTCCGCTAACATCTCTAATTTAAAATCCCCATCTGTGTGTTTGTAATTGTTTCATGGTCTCATGCCTTCCCTACTTATGTAACCTCCTTCAATCCTACACCCATCTGCTACCACCCCTACAAAAATATATTGCATTTCCACTTCATCTGTCTTAATTCCTAACCCTTTATTGCAAGCAAGCAAAACGCTACGCACGTTGTAAACATAAAAGTCTCTTCATAAACCATGATCTTAACATGGGCTCTTAGCTTGCACAAGGCCGCTATTGATTGAATACTGTTATGAATGGTCTTTCTGTCTCTGCATCAGAGAGAAGCATCTTATTGCAAGTCTTTCATCGAAAGTTAAGTAATGCAAGAAGCAGTACCAGGACCAGAGAATCATTTTACTACAAAACTTATTTTAACAGAAATTTAAGCTACAAACTAACTTCCTCCATCCAATATTTAAAAACAACTTACAAAAAAGTAACTATTTTGCTCAGTCAAAATGCATTTAAATGGGATAAAATTTGGTGCTAAAACTGTCCTTTTGTTATATAAATCGGTTTATTTTACTCAATGTTTGTAAAGCTTCCCGAGATGGCAGTGTCGTAAGTTGATGTACTAAAGTAATGGTTAAATTCTGAAAAGAATAGCTTCTCCAAATAAAATTGGATCCTATTTAGGCAGTCTGTGCTCCGATCTTCTACAAAACAGAATGCTGCTTGTTAGAAAATGGGCTGGGTCCTCTTCGGGAGCTATATCCAAATGACATTTCACTTGGTGTTCAATGGGTCTCAAGTGACCTGTCTCTCCATACATATGTGCTTTCAGGTACAGCGCACTAACCCGGGACTTGCAATACAGGAATGGGAGGAACGGTGTGTTCAGAGAGTGAAATTAAAAAGAAATCAGGTCTACTTAATGGTTGGTCTGCAAAGAAATTCCTTCAATGGGACGCTAGTGCTTTCTTACAGTTTAATTTAATTTCAGGATAATCATGTGCACATTCAGAAGGGTGTGGAGGAATGAAAGCGGGGATATCTCTCTATTGCACTCCCTTCTCAATTTTACTGTAATTGTACCAAGTGCCAGAATTGCTGGGGAGTGCCCCTCCCTGCCAACTATTTAAATGTGGTATCTGGTCTGGTTGAAATGTAAATTGATTTTAATCTAGCACTTATTTTTACTTAACCAATGGTTCTAAAGTGGCATGTTATGCACCTCAGTCTTTGAACAATGACCTGACTAAATTAGAATTATGGGGAGAAAACTAGGGATGGCTACTAAACTGTAAGACCGACAGGTACCCAAATTAAGCCATAATAAGTCAAACAGAATTTCTCTGAGCAACTTTCTTTAGATCAGAGCATCAATTATTTTATATCAACAACTTACCTGTATATTTTGAAAAAGGTTTATGTATGACTCCAATAACTGGCTTTCCATCTACAGCGACACACACCATAGTGGTTACAAAGTGTTTCAAATCCTCTATAAAACAGAAAAGTATGTGCAAATCTGTAAACTGGAAACATTAACAGTATCACAAAACTGAACAGTAAATGCATTTCACTTTTATATGGTTTTTATTTCAGGTTAGCAAAAAATAATATTGATGGTTAATAAAATGTAAGTGGTTGAAGTTATGACAATTTATTGAAAAATAAACTTATTGAAATTTGCTGAGGTGCCTTGTCTATTTAATTCCTACATATCTCAAAATTATGATCAAAATAGAAAAGTTTGGGAATTCCTAGAAAACCACTGGGAATATCCTTTGTGTTTTGTTCAATAAATTAAAGAATATTGTTGTGAAACAACATTAGGGGAAGGGAGCACCTTCACCACACAGATTGCAACGGTTCAAGGAGGTGATCCATCACCACCTTATCCAGGCCAATTAGAGATAGGTGATAAATGTCGACACTGCCGGTGTCACACACATCCCAAGAATGAATTAAAATAACAATTGTGCTCATGTAAAAAGAGGTCATTTTTGCTCGGCATAGCAACACAGCCATCCAGAATGGAACTAATGACCTTTTTAAAAATATCCTACCAACATGAAGCAATTGGTCGATTCCAATATAACTTAGTAAAAGGAAGACTTTCAAGATTGGTTAATAAATGTTTATTTATTTTTGAACTCACGTTAAAGCGAATACACTTTAGTGTACTGTCACATGTTGCATCTGTCACATGCAGGGTTGAAAACATCCAGGATGTTTACAGAAACAAACCATACCTTGTTGTGTGGTGCAGAAGGCTCGTGAGGTTTCAAACCATGGTCCTAAAACAACCCTTATGAAAGACTATTACTAATTCATTACCATTATTTATGTTTCTTCTGTGCCTATGGCACAGCATAAGAATTCTGTACAATAAGGTTCTGCAATGATCAAACATGATATTTCATTAATTCTTTCAGTTTTTAATGAACCAAAATGGTTAAATAAGATGCAGCTCAAATAACTGAGATATATTGTAAGGAAATTATCTCCCTACTGACTACCTCCACTTAGAAGAAATCAAATTCCACACGTGGAGTCACTCATTATTTCATTGCATCATCTTTCCATTTGATTATTTCATAGTAGCTTAACTTGCTGACGAGTCCTGGTTTTACATTGGCCCTCTCTCAAATTAAAATATGCTTTAACAGAGAAGTGCAACTAAAAATGAAGAAGTAATCTTTCTGAAATATATTAAGTTTGACTTATATTTAAACAAATGGAGATTTTAGGAAATGTAATACAGCAGGGAGAGGTACAACAATATTCCCTTCCATCTGTACCATTGAGAGATTTCATATTTAGAGATTTCAATCAGGATCAAGCAATGAGTCAGGTCTCTGAGGAGGAAACATTTGAACAGCTTATTGCAACACCCACCCACCTGTCCCTTCTCTTCCCAATCTATCTGATATCTATGTGAGATGAAATGAAATGAAAATCGCTTATTGTCACGGGTAGGCTTCAATTAAGTTACTGTGAAAAGCCCCTAGTCGCCACATTCTGGCGCCTGTCCGGGGAGGCTGGTACGGGAATCGAACCGTGCTGCTGGCCTGCTTGGTCTACTTTAAAAGCCAGCGATTTAGCTCAGTGAGCTAAACCAGCCCCTAGATTGACAGTGAAAGGCTCCACCAAATAGAGATTAGCTTCCTTTCCATTTATACCTGTTACCAGTGTTCTCCTCTCACTTCTTTAATGTACCCTCCTGAGTTTAGGTCCATAGTCATCAGTTAACCTTCAGTACTTTGTTCAGCTGTTCTGCTGTTCGTGTAAGTGTTAGAAAACTACCCAAGTGCCAGGGCTTTGCAGTTAAACTTGATCCTGCTCTTATCCAATGTGCACACAGAGTTTATTGTGTATGGACCAGGGCCAGAAATTCTGGCCAATTCCCCCCGATCTACCCGAATGGCTAATTCCAATATCCCCAGCCTTTCTCCTGGCTGATAGTTCACTCTGAACAAAGTTGTTATGATTCTCCTGGCTGATAATTCACTCTGAACAAAGTTGTTATGAAATTGTGGACCTTTCTGGTCTGTATGGTTCATATGTTAACAGGATAAACCCAGTGAGCTATTAGACAGTGTCCATTCCCTGTCTGGTTGCAAATTGAATTAGACATTAAGTCCATACCACACACACATCAATAGTAGACAGCTAAATAACAATGCCGTTCATTGAAAACACTTTGGTTAAAGCTATATTACTGTACAACTTCCTTATAAAACTCCTGCTAAATTATTAGTGACTTCTCGATACATCATTTTGGCACACTGCAATAGAATGACATCAGCTGACAATGCAATTAATGCTCATATTAAGTAGATTTGTTTTTATGTAAAAAATGAAAACAGATTGATTTTCCTTTCTTTAAGCTGACTGAGTGCCTGGTAGGCACAATATCTTCAGGTGTGCTGTAATATTAGAAGAGAATAAAACATATCTTTATCTTTCCTTCAGCCATTTCTATTAGAACTCTGGGGCCAGGGCTCCCTCCTGCAATAGTGGGTCTGGCACTGAAGATTGAACCCTTTGATCTCCTTGTTGAATAATATAGTGGTTCAAAACAGGAGGAGGTCATTTGGCTGTGCTGGATTTTTCAGACCTCCAATCCTCAGGTACCTCATCTGTATCTTGTGAGGATTGGAAAATGATCCTCAGAACATCCGCTATTTCTCCTTGGCTCCCTTTAACAGCCTGGGATAAAATCCATCCGGCCCTGGTGGTTTATCCACTTTCAAGGATATCTATCCCTCCAGTACTTATTCTGTCATTCTGCTGAGAGGTGATGTTAAATGTACAAGGTGATACAATAAATATCTTGCTCCCGCTGCATGCATCAAAGAATAACAAATAGTGCTCACCTGTGTATTCCTGGGTTGCATCCAATGGATCTATCCATACCGTGACACTTTTTGTTGATACCATCCTAGCATTGACAATGCTTTCCTGGACTAAATTAGGAATTTCATAATTCCATGTGAGGCTCTTATTCACTTTGGATGTATCATGCTCCTCTGAAATCAACTGGCAACAAAAATAAATTAATAATACAGAATTGAAACTCAGCTCAAGGAACATTTTTATTAGGTGAGTGGATTTAGCTATTTTTGAAAACACCTTTCCACAGGCCATTATTGGGATGAATTCCTGGGCTGGATTCTACGGTCCCCTCAGCTGCATGCTTCTCGGCAGAAGGAGGAGGCGCGCCATTCCCTGGTGACGAGATTCTCTGTTCCCACCGCTGTCAATGGGAATTCCCATTAAAACCACCCCACGCTGTCGGGACGCCCGTGGGCGGGGGCACGCTGCCAGCGGGACCAGAGAATCCTGGTAGCCACCAGCGAACAGCCAGAGGATTCAGGTCTCTTTCCTATTAAATCAAACAAAGCAAATCAGAATCAGTCCCACAAGTGCCAGGCAAAGACCATCTCCAAAAAGGGAGAATCTATCCATCTCCCCACAGCATTCTAAGACATTACCATCAATGAATCCCCTCCTATCAACATTCTAGGGGTGACTATTGACCAGAAAAAGAATTGGACCAGCAATATAAATACTATGGTTACAACATCAGGTCAAAGGCTGAGTATCCTGCCGTGAGTAACTAATATCCTGACTCCCAAAGTCTATCTACCATGTACAAGGCACAAATCAAGAGTGTTGTGGAATAATTTCCCCAGTAGGCTGGCTGAGTGCAGTTTTTTTTCTCATTCATTACCAAATGAATGGACGTTGCTGGCTAGGCCAACATTTATTACCCATCCCTAGTTGCCCTTCAGAAGGTGATGGTGAGCTGCCTTCTTGGACCTCTGCAGTCCCTGAGTTGTAAGTACACCCACAATGCTGTTAGGGAGGGAGTTCCAGGATTTTGACCCAGCGACAGTGAAGGAGCGGCGATATATTTCCAAGTTAAGGTGGTGAGTGACTTGGAGGAGAACGTCCAGGAGGTGGGGTTCCCATGTATCTGCTGCTCTTGTCCTTACAGATGATAGTCATCCTGGGTTTGGAAGACTCAAGAAGCCCAACACCATCCAAGACAATGCAGTGAACTTGATTGCACACCAGCCACCACCATAAATATTAACTCTCACCATCACCGGTGCACGGTGGAAGCTCTGTGTATATCTACAAGATACACTGCAGCAATTAACTTTGACAGCACCTTCCAAAGTGAGGCCTCTACTACCTAGCAAGCAGGGGCAGCAAACACATGGGAACACCACCACATGCAGGTTCCTCTCCAAACCACACACTGTCCTGAATTTGAAGGAAAGGTGTTACAGTTCACAGTTGCTGGGTCAAAAACCTGGAACGCCTTTCCTAAAAGCACTGCGGGTGTGCATCCGCTAGGTGGACTGCAGCACTACAAGTAGACAACTCACCATTACCTTCTAAAGGGCAATCAGCGATGGGCAACAAATGCCGACTTTTCCGGTGAGGTTCATATCCATGAAAGAATGGAAAAAGAGAACTGAACTTCACATCTTGAATATTTCTAGTTTCTACCGCTCGAAGCCGAAGGAGGAAAATAACAGCCGTGGAGAAACATGAATACATTACTTTGGGTAAGGTGCTACAAAGTAAGGACAGCTGAAGATGTCTTGGACCTCACTGTGTCACATCTCCAAACTTAACTCTACACAGTATGTAACTGCAAAAAGAAGCACCATCTAGCCCCGTTTCAAATAAAACTAAAATTGAATTAGAACTGAAAGTTAGACAGTAAAGCCCTGTAACATTCATTGGGAAAATAAAATTGTTCACAAAATAGACTATTTCAGTGGTATCGCATTTTTCAAATATATTTCTAATATCCATGATCCTCCTTAACTGGACAGCCAGCCAAAACCTCAGTAAGGAACAAGGAAAATACCTTGGTTCACGATTGTATACTAAAATAACTTGCAACTTTTGTGTGAGTATTTCCAGTATCTAAATATTCATGAACATTAATTTGCAAAGGTTTGACTTGCACTTCTTTTGATGAATTGAAATTTGATCTAAATTAAGTATAGCTTTCTTTTTGGGGGAACATGACACATGGGGAGACTGGATGATACCAGCATGCCTGTCCTTCAAACAATTATATTCAGCCTTTATGTTAAACTGCAAGCTGCAGGCACCAGCTGGGCATTTGGGGCAGCTCGCTGTCAGATGGGGATTGCAATTTCTGTCCCATGCATTGCTGGAATGACACTGAGAGTTTTTGAGAAGCAAATGGTAAGAGAGGGGGGGGGGGGACAATTGTGTAAGGACTAGTCAGATGCTGGCGACAGAGAATTACTGTTCCTTCTGGCTACATAGAGTACATTATTTTAAAAAGACCTGTTTGCTGATGGCTCACAGCAGTACTTGAAAAGACCACTGGCTTGGCCGAACATGGACCACATTTTATTAAATTTAGCTCTTCCAATCAAACAGACATTAGGAGCCTCATTTGTACATGCAATGGGAATAATGCCTCTTTCAGGCACAGGCCCTGAAAGTCTCATTGTTACCTACACCTTGGTACCTATACCAATATAGTGGACAGCATGCGACTGGCTCAGAATGTGTGGGCACATGCCAGTCACCATATTACATTATTTTGCATCCACTTTATGCAACTAAGTGACATACAGCAACACTGAAAAAGGCCAAAGTATATACAAAGATAGGTCCAAAGAAAAACTCTGAAATCCAATAGTTATTCTGATCTCCAAGCAAGTGGAGGGTCCAGATTATGGGCATGATTATAAATTTAGAGTACCCAATTCATTTTTTTTCCAGTTAAGGAGCAATTTAACATGGCCAATCCACCTCCCCTGCACATCTTTTGGGTTGTGGGGGCGAAACCCACACAAACACGGGGAGAATGTGCAAACTCCACATGGACAGTGACCCAGAGCCGGGATCGAACGTGGGTCCTCGACGCCGTGAGGCAGCAGTGCTAACCACTGCACCGCTGTGCTGCCCAATTATGGGCATGATTTAACGGCCATGTTGCACCCATGCGGGTCTGGGCGCACTGGTTAAATCACGGGGGAGGCCAAAATCGGGATCCATGCAGGGCATGAGTGGGTTTGCTAACTAACCAGCTTGCTCCCGTTGACGGGTTTCGGATCCTGCCCAGAGGTGGCAAGACACCAATTGAGGCCAGTTAAGAGCAATCTCCATTTCATTAGCGAGATGAAAGCCTAATCTAACATATTAACCAGCTCCCCAGCACGAGGTTGCGTGGGCGCTGTTTACCACTTCTATTAAAAAATGGGAAGATAGCACAATGGCTACTGAGGGGATCTGCTGCTGCCCCAGCACTCAGGGAGCGGGGAGGGAAAACGGGCCTGGGTGGGGAGGCGGGGGGGTTGGGTGCCACAGGTCGGTGGTCGTCCCTGGGCTGGGGGAAGGGGGTTGAGGGGCTCTGCATCTGCAGGGCCTGAAGGCCACCCACCAATATTGTGCATACCCATAACTGGGGCAACTGTAGCTACTGCCTGTCTGTCCTACCGAACACTTCCAGAACAGAGCTCTTTTCACGGATATATACTCCCTTTGGCCTCTGGCTGCACAGCTGAAGACTATTGCTAGTAAGGAATTGCCTTGTTAGTTGTGAGAGCACTTCACAGATGCAGGTTGTGTTTGCTGCTTGTTCCTGCTGGAGGCTTCCGTTGCTGTTTCCTTCCTTTTCTGTAACCGGAAAGAAGGACAATTTTTTCCAAGCTAGCTGGATCCGGAAACACCGGGCTCAGGGAGACGTATAAGTCCCGAAGGCAATTCTGTTTGAAGCAAGAAGACGGTGTGGGACCTGGTGCACAACACTGATCCAAATGGGCCACCTGATGATGACACTGAAGATATACTTTTGCAGTTTTCTGATGCTTTTGTTGCTGGTGTGGTGAATGCTACATGTAACTGGAACATCAGGGACCAAGGGGTGGCACGGTGGTTAGCACTGCTGCCTCACAGTGCCAGGGACCCGGTTTCAATACCGGCCTTGAGTGACTGGAGTTTGTAAATTCTTCCAGTGTCTGCGTGGGTTTCCTCTGCGTGCTCTAGTTTCCTCCCACAGTCCAAAAATGTGCGGTTAGATGCATTAAACTTGCTAAATTGCCTCTGAGTGTCTAAAGTTTAGGTGGGGTTACGGAGATAGGGTTGGGGATTGGGCCTATGTGGAGTGTTCTTCCAGAGGGTCGGTGCAGACTCAATGGACCAAATAGTCTTCTTCTGCACTGTAGGGATTCAATGATTCTATGATTACAGTGGGTTAAACACGCTGGAAGTCAACGGTGTTCAACTGCACCTTGAGCGTCGTGGAATATGTGGATACCAGGATTTGGTTCTGATGAGATTGGGCTGTGTGTGAAGGCCTGCACAGCTGCAGCTCCTGGGTGGAGAATGGTGCTGATACATGGAACAAATAACACAGATCATTTCCATGACAAAGTTCTGGACATGATAACACATTCTCAGGCTTATGCTCCTCTTCTGTTGAGGAACCTGTGAGGAGTGATACCGTGTGTTTGTTTATTTGTGTAAAAATGGGCTGATATAGCTTTGTATTGGTACTAATGTGGAACGGTGACGTTTCCTTGTTGTTTAATGGTTTGTGTGATATGTGGGAAGTTATGTCATTGATTTTCAAATCGTTGTTTGACCATTTAATGATCAAAATATTCTCAAGTGCATTCCTGTGTGTCCATGAGCCTTGTCTCAGATGAGTGTTATTGCCCAGCATTTCAATTAAATTGTGAGGCCAGAACACTTAGCCTGAACCCTGGCGGTGTCAGCACAACAGAGGCAGCAGCCAACAATCAAACACTCTGGAGCTGGGCTTCAACACTGGAGATGTCCCTGCAACCAGAGGGTGAGTATGTGGATTAGGAGAGGGCACCTGAGCATTGTCTCCCTAATGTTCCCAGTAGGACTCTGGAATCTTGAGGCTTCTGCTGTGGCCAGGGGTGAGAATGCAGAGCAGGGTCCTGCATTACAACTCTTCCAGTTGATGGCACTCAAACATGTGGGACACGGAAGGGAGGGGGGGAGGCCCGGGGGATATGAGGGTCCCGGGGCAGAAGTCCGAACTGATTGCCGATCTCTCGCCTTCTCCAATTCCTTATAGCAACCAAGATGGATGGTGTTGTCGACCCCGCAGCGGCATCCCATACGGTGCTGGTGGCAGCCTAGGCGGCCAGACACTAGAGAAGGCTGCAGCAGCATCGGCATAGGATGGAGGCGGCACCCCCTGTGCAGGGGGCTGCCGCACACCCTGCAGACCCGACCGCCCATCACACTGAGGAGGAACACAGAGGGGGGACAGCAGCGACGGCTCAAGGTGTATAGGCATCGTTGGTCATTCGAGGAGATGACGGACAATGTGTGCTGCAGGAAACGCCATCTCAACAAGGAAACAGTGCGGAACTTGTGCCCTGTCCTCGCAGAGCTGGCACCCCGTGGAGGAGGAGGAAACTCACTCCCAGTGGCCGTGAAAGTCACCACAGCCCTGAACTTGAGCGGCGTCTTTTCACAAGCTGCAGCCCACAAGTGCATCCGTGAGGTATTGGATGCCCTGTCTGCCAGACAACTGACTATATTAACTTTTAACTGGACCAAGTCCATCAAGGTGACCGGGCAGCAGGATTCTCCACCATCGCCGGGATGTCCCAGGTCCAGGAGATAATAGATGGCAAGAATGTCACTTGAAAATGAAATGAAATGAAAATCACATTGTCATGAGTAGGCTTCAATTAAGTTAATGTTAAAAACCCCTAGTCGCCACATTCCGGCGCCTCTTCAGGGAGGCTGGTATGGGAATTGAACCGTGCTGCTGGCCTGTCTTGGTCTGCTTTAAAAGCCAGCGATTTAGCCCAGTGTGCTCAACCAGCCCCGGGGCATCAGGGAGTGCCCTTCATTACCAGGAAGGCGCTCAACTTCCTGAATGTTCAACTCATGTGCCACCACCACTTCCGGATCATGCAGATGTTTGCATGCTTCCCAGGGAGTGTGCATGACAACTACATTCTGGGACACTTGGAGATCCCCAGCATCATCGAGGACCATCCCAGGATGACGAGTTGGCTCTTGAGGGATAAGTGGTACCGACTGACGTCCTGTCTGTTAACGTCAGTGCGGAGGAAGGAGACAAATGCTCTCTCCTTGGCCAACTGCACGATCTCCAGGACCCTCATAGGGGGTGAGGACTCTGATTTCCGGAGCCCCATTGCTCATTTAGAATCTTTACTGCCTGTAATGAGCCAACTTCTCCTGCAGGGCAAAGAGAGGGTTTTGAGAGCAGCATGGTTGATGCATCAGGCGGAGTCTATGGTAGGTGGCATGTGTTGGCACTGCACCTGGGCATGGAGGGGTTGTGCTGGTGGGTGCCAAGGTGCGCTGGGGCACAAGCACGGTGATATGCTTTGGGTGGGAGAGGGGTGTTGCTAGGTGGCAGTTGCCAACCTGTTACGAAGAGGGGTGTCGGAGGTCAGGGGGGTAGCAGGTGGGACTAATGCAATGCTGGGGGGGCAGTGTTAACGTACCCTGGTGGCCTGTTGGAGGTCGTTCTTCTTCCGACACTAAACAGCAATCCTCCTAGCCACACCTCCGGAATTGACGTCCGCTGCCAGTACCTCCCAGGTGGCATTGGCAGCCTTGTTGCTCGTCCTCAAACCCCCTCAGCTCACCTCCACTGGATATAATTTTTCAGACAGGGAAAGGTTTAAAAATGATAATGGAAAGGTGTTTGCATATTAAATAGGCTTGCAGTACACCTTCCGTTCAGTAAACCTTCCATTCTTCAACAGGGCCAGCAGCCTGACCGGGTCGGCGTCTCCAAAGCGTGGAGCAGGTGTACGTGGTGCCATGGTGGTGTACTGCCTGGCAGTGAGTTCGGAGGGAGTGTTTATAAGAAGCTCCCCCGTGCTAGTAGGAAGCTGCCCTGTGCAGTTCTGGTGAATCAGCTGGCGGGACAGCCAGTTCCACCGTGAAGCTCATGGGGATCATTTTCGGCACTAAGTGCGAGATTCTCCCAAAACGGGAGAAATCGTAAAGCTGCCGTAAAACCCGGGCGGGTTTTACGGCAGCGCGCCCCTTCCCGACCGGGGACCAATTCTGGTCCCCGGTCGGGGCTAGCAGCCCGACGCCGTAGGCTCCGGCAAGACGGGCTTAACGAAAATCGTTAAGCCCGCTTGCCGGAGTTAGCGCCGGCTGACGCGTCATATGACGTCAGCCGCGCATGCGCAGTTTGGAAGACTCCAACCCGCGCATGCGCGGGTGACGTCATCGCGTTTTTGCGCGAAACCCGCGCATGCGCGGGCTGGGTTGCCCCTCAGCCGCCCCGCGAATGGATACTGCGGGGCGGCGGAAGGACAAGTAGTGCGCGGGCATCGGGCCCGCTGCCCGCGATCGGTGCCCACCGATCGCGGGCCCATGGCACCCTTGGCACGGCCGTACCACGGCCGTGCCAATCGGTGCCATGGTTATTAATAGCGAGTTTGTGACGCCGTTTTTACGAACGGCAAGACCAGGTGTGTTTGCCGTTCGTAAAAACGGCGGAAAGGGCTGGGACTTCGGCCCATCTAACAGCTGTGAATCGCTGCCGGCCGTAAAAAAACGGCGGCAGCGATTCGGGTCGGGACTTCGGCGGGGGGGGTGGAGAATAGCGGGAGGGCCTTCCCGACATTTTTGCCGCCCTCCCGCTATTCTCCCACCCGTCGTGGGGGGCGGAGAATTTCGCCCTAAGTGCCGTTAAATACGCGTCACGGTCTCGTCAGCTCGGTCATCGGGAAGCACCTGGCAAGTCAAGCCCAATTTCCCATTAAATTGCGCCCTTTGTGGAAGGAGCAAGCAGCAGTGGTGGAAACTGCATTAATGTCCAATTAATAAAAATTAATTGTTGCCCTGTTGAAGAATGGAAGGTTTACTGAACGGAAGGTGTACTGCAAGCCTATTTAATATGCAAACACCTTTCCATTATCATTTTTAAACCTTTCCCTGTCTGAAAAAGTATATACCTCCCTCTCTTGATTAATTTTCTTTCTTCTAATGAAGAAACTGCCTTGAGGTAAAGCTGACTTGGGAATGTCTCACTGATTAAAATTGCCAGCAGTGGTTTATTGCTGCCAAATGAACAGATCTGGAATTTACATTGCTCCCACAGTGACTGATTGGATGGCACTCCCACAGTGTACGAAATACGAGACCTTTATGTTAACTGGCTACATACAACATGCTGCCAATAACTTAGGAAGTTCAGGCAACAAACCTCCTTTCATTGTCTTTGTTTCACTCGAGACAGATGTGCAGCTAAACCTTGCTGTTACCAACTTGCTATCCATGTGAACAGCCAATAAAGATAGTGAATTCACTGCGGTCCACAACATGAATTCAAATGAAATAGGTTTTAAATTTTCCAGCACTTTGGGGACTTGCTGCGACTGACTAACCTTGCTTCCAGTAAGGAAAAAGCAATTATCTTAAACTGCAGGTGCAGTATTAAAATCGGAGCAACAGATCATAAAGCAGGGGTGGGATTCTGCGGGAACCGGCGGGGCAGGCAACTCCGGCACGAAGGAGTGACGTGAACCACTCCGATGTCGGGCTGCTCCGAAGGTGCGGCATCCTCCACAACTTCAGGGGCTAGGCTGGCGCCGGAGTGGTTTGCGCTGCGCCAGCCGGCACGGAAGGGGCTTGGTGCCACGCCAACCAGCGCCGAAGGGCCTCCGCCGGCTGGCGCGAGTTGGCGCATGCACGGGAGCGCTAGCGTGTGTATCCCAGTGCATGCGCAGGGGGGGTTCTTCTACACGCCGGTCATCGCGAATCGGTGGGCTCCGATTGCGGGCCAGGTCACTGTGGGGGCATCTCCCGGGGCCAGCTCCACCCGCGCCTCCCCCAAGGACCCCAGAGACCGTCCACGGAGCCAGGTCCCGCCAGTAATTACCTGTTGTAATTTACAGCCTAAAACAGGCGACCACTCGGCCCATCGCGGGCTGGAGAATCGCCGGGCGGGTCGCTGTCAGCGGCCGCAGACCAGCGCGCTACGATTTCCGCCCCCGCCAAATCCCCGGCGCCGGAGAATTCGGCAGCCGGTGGGGGCGGGATTCATGCCGCCCTCCGGCGATTCTCCGACCCGGCGAGAGGTCGGAGAATCCCACCCCAGGTATTAATGAAGATGACCACTTCTCTAATCTTAACTCATCGGCCCACAATGAACTAAAGAGAATCTTTATTTTCTTCAATGCAAACTTGAGCTTCCCAGAAACCTACTCCATCTATTCAATAATCTTTGGGAAGAATTTTTTGACATGAGTCTTAAATATGGCTTCTACTCAGCTGAATCTTTGGGCGGGATTCTCTGAACACCGCCGGCTGCCTAAATCTCCGGTGCCGATATTCGGGTGGGGATTGCGCCATGCCGGTCAGATGCCTTTGGCAGCAGTGCCCCGGCAATTCTCCAGGCCCCGATGGGCCGAGCGACTGCCCGTTTTCGGCCAGTCCCGCCGGTGTGGATTGGACATGGTCTATCCAGGCCGGACATGGCTTGGAGGGCGGCTAGCAGAATCCTCGGGGGGTGGGCGCGGGGGTTCCGACCCCGGGGGGGCCCCCACGGCGTGGAGAAGAAACCCCCTGCACATGCACAGGAAACACGCCGGCGGTTCTGTGCATGCTCCAGAACACGCCGGCGGTTCTGCGCATGCCCCAACTCGCGCCGGCCCATACCAGCCCTTCGGCGCCGGTTGGTGCGGCGCCAACCCTGCCAATGCCTGCCTCGCCCCCAAAAGTGTGGAGGATTCCGCAACTTCCGTGCGGCCCGAAGCTGGAGTGATTTGTGCTGCTCTTGGCGCCAGTGTCGGGCTATCACGCCAATTGCGGGAGAATCCTGGCCATTGTCTTCTTGTCCTACAATCGTTACTTAATGAGTTGTAGTGTTTGCAAGTTAAAAAAAATATTGTGCACTGACTAAAAGCACTTATACTACTAGTTGTTTTTCAAGTTTAAGAAGCCAGTTTTTCAGTCTTTACTCCTGACTTAGTTCGTATGTGAAGGATCAGCCTTATAACTCTTCTCCAAACTGCCTTGATGACATCATCCGTGCATGCGCGGGTTGGAGCCGTGACTCTTGGCGTCGCTGTGATTCCCCCGGCCCCGATACTAGCCCCGTCCAGGGGGGAGAATCGGGTCCCGGGACGGAGCTCCGAGGCTGGCGTGAAACACGGCCAGTTTCACGGCACGCCGGATTTGCGGAGAATCGCGCCCAATGTTGCCAGAAAAGATGGTAATATGTGGAATTCAGGGTGAGAGGAGTAGTGTTCGATTATATAAGGTAAGATTGGAAAGTCCAGTGAAGAGTAGTGAAGTGACAGTAGGAGTAATGGAGAAACTACCTTGGCCAGGAATACAGTTTATCTTGGGTAATGATATAGCTGGATCGCAGGTAGGAGTGATGTCTACTGTGGTTGATAAGCCAGTGGAGAATCAGACAACTGAAGTGTTGAAGGACAAATATTCTGGGATTTGTCTGGATTGTGTAGTAACAAGGCCGTAAAATCACAAGTTAAGAGAAGAGGAGAAATCAAAGAGTGAAGATGAAGTTGAAATGCAGTTTATCAGAAACGATTTTTGATCAGATGGTTGAAAAAGAACAAGAAGAGGTGGAGGATGAGGCGGATATTTTTAATTCAGGAAAATTGGCGGAGTTACAACAAAAAGATATAGAAATAAAATGGATGTATCAGAAAGCATACAGAGAAGAGGAATCTGAGTGTATACCAGAGTGTTATTACCGTAAAAGAGATGCCTTGATGAGAAAATACCGACCTCTACATATGCAGGCAGATGAAAAGTGGACAGAAGTTTAGGGCAGCATGGTAGCATAAGTGGACAGCACTGTGGCTTCATAGCGGCAGGGTCCCAGGTTCAATTCCCGGCTTGGGTCACTGTCTGTGCGGAGTCTGCACGTTCTTCCCGTGTCTGCATGGGTTTCCTCCGGGTGCTCCAGTTTCCTCCCACAGTCTAAAGACGTGCAGGTTAGGTGGATTGGCCATGCTAAATTGCCCTAAGTGACCAAAAAGGTTAGGAGGGGTTATTGGGTTACGGGGATAGGGTAGAAGTGAGGGCTTAAGTGTGTTGGTGCAGACTCGATGGGCCGAATGGCCTCCTTCTGCACTGTAAGTTCTATGTTCTATGTTCTAACTTCATCAAGTAGTACTGCCAGTAGGGTATAGAAAGGAGGTGTTGCGAGTTGTACATGAGGCACCAGTGGGAGGTCATTTGGGAATAAGGAAAACTCAAGCTAAAATCCAGAAACATTTTTATTGGCCTGGACTACATAACGATGTAGTTAAATTTTGTCAATCATGTCACACATGTCAAGTGATACGGAAACATCAAGCAGTGATAAAACCAGTGCCCTTTATACCCATTCCAGCATTTGAGGAACCTTTTGCAAGGGTCCTAATTGATTGCGTAGCACCGCTTCCTAAAACGTAAAGTGGGAATCAATATCCTTTGACGATAATGGATGTGTCTACTAGGTTTCCAGAGGCCATTCCAGTACATAATATTACAGATAAAAAGAGTGTGGAGGAGTTACTTAAATTCTTTACTAGATATGGACTACCCACAGAAATACAATCGGATCAAGGATCAAATTTTACCTCAAGGTTATTCAAAGAGGTTATGGATAGCTCAGGAATAAAACAATTTAAATCAACTGCGTACCATCCAGAATTGCAAAGAGTGTTAGAAAGGTGGCATCAGACATTAAAGACAATGTTGAGGGCTTATTGTCAAGATTATTCAGAGGATTAGGATAAAGGAATTCCATTCGTACTGTTTGCAATTAGGGGTGCACCTAATGAGTCAACCAAATTTAGTCCCTTTGAACTAATTTTTGGTCATGAGGTAAGAGGACTACTTAAATTGATTAAGAAAAAATTGGTGAGTGAGGAATCGGAAATTACACTATTGGATTACATGTCAAATTTTAGGGAACGATTAAATAGAGCAGGTGAATTGGCCAGACAACATTTGAAAGTTTCACAAAATGTGATGAAACGGGTCGCAGACAAGAAATCCCGAGTTCGTAGTTTTGCCAGTGGAGGTAAAGCTTTAGTGTTGTTACCAGTGGTAGGTGAAACTTTAAAAACTAGATTTTGTGGACGTTATTAGATTGAAAGGAAATTAAGTGAGGTGAATTACGTGGTTAAAAACACCAGATAGAAGGAAGACTCACTGAGTGTGTCATGTGAATATGCTTAAAAGGTACTTTGAAAGGGAAGGAGAGAAAAAGAAGGAGGTTTTCATGATTCTAACTCAAAGTGATGAACTAAATCCAGATGACTGTGGATTTGACATACCTCAAATTAAATTGGAAAATGAGGATGTTCTTAAAAATTGGGGTAAATGGTTCAGTTACCTTCCAAAGGAAAAACTGCTCCTATACTTCTTCCATGCTAAACATCCCAGGCCCAAAACACTCATTCCAGGTTAAGCAGCATTTCACTTGCACCTCTTTCGATTGCATCCGCTGCTCCCAATGTGGTCTCCTCTATATCGGAGAGACCAAACATAGACTAGGTGATTGCTTTGCTGAGCATCTTCGGTCTGTGCGCATTCAGGACCCTGACATTCACGTTGCTTGCCATTTTAACAGAAGACCCTACTCCCATGCCCACATGTCTGTCCTTGGCCTGCTACAATGTTCCAGTGAAGCTCAACGCAAACTGGAGGAACAACTGGATAGGCACGCTGCAGCCTTCTGATCTCAACATCGAATTCAACAACTTCAGATGATTAGCTCTGCCCCCTCTCGGCCCCTTTGTTTTCATTCCATTTCATTTTAACTGTCTTTTACCTTTTCTTTCTTGTCTTTCTTTATATTTATTCCCCACTACTCTTTCCCCCTATTTTATCCCTCTTTCCTTACCTTTTCCCCCCTTTGCTTCCGCCTTTCCCTCTCCCCCTTTTTCTATTTTTACCTTTCTCCCACCCATGTCCTCCTCCCCCCCACACCTACATCTGTCACAGTTTACCCACTGATTTTAGTTTCTCTGCCATTTGGCCTTTCACACCTTTTATTCTCTAGAGGCTGCCATTGGCACTCTCTTACCTTGCTTTCTGTGGCTATGACTCATCTTTCATTCTCTTACCCGACAGTATAAATATCTCCCACTTTCTATGCATTTCAGCTTTAACAAAGGGTCATCTGGATTCGAAACGTCAGCTCTTTTCTATCCTTACAGATGCTGCCAGACCTTCTGAGATTTTCTCGCATTTTCTCTTTTGTCTCGCACACTAATCTTTAAGGTATGCATTTAACTTACTAATCTTATTTATCCAACACCATTTTGATCGTGGCTCAGCTCATAATCCAGAGATTAATAGGCTTGAGGTTTTGCTTTTTCATTTAGCCCCTAGCTGCTCAAACTCTCCAAGCAGAAATTCTTCCTATGCCATCAAAATCAAAGTGGACCATGACTATTGGATTTAACCCCCTCCTCCCATTGCAACGGCCTCCCCAGCAATAACAGGTGTCCTTAGCCCTGACATGTGGCAGGCAACCAGAGACATCTGGACTCACCATACATAGGAGAAGAATTAGTCCATTTGGCCCATCAAGTCTGCTCTGCCACTCAATCATGATATGTTTCTCATCCCTATTCTCCTGCCTTCTCCCCATAACCCGTGATCCCCTTATTGATCAAGGACCTATCTGTCTCTGCTTTAAGACACTCAGTGACTTGGCCTCCACAGCCTTCTGGAGCAAAGTGTTCCACGATTCATCACCCTCTGGCTGAAGAAATTCCTCCTCATCTCAGTTTTAAAGGATTGTCCCTTCAGTCTGAGTCTGCACCCTCTGGATCTAGTTTTTCCTAATAGTGGAAACGTCCTCTCCACGTCCACTCTATCTCGACCGTTCAGTATCCTGCCGGTTTCAATAAGATCCCCCCCTCATTCTTCTAAACTCCAATGAGTACAGACCCAGTGTCCTCAACTGCCCCTAATATGACAAGCTCTTCATTCCAGGGATCATTCTTGTGAATCTCCTCTGGACACTTTCCGAGGTCAGTCCATCCTGCCTTAGATACAGAGCCCAAAACTGCTCACAGTACTCCAAATTGGGTCTGACCAGAGCCTGATGCAGCCTCAGAAGTATATCCCTGCTCTTGTATTCAAGCCTTCTCAACCTGAATGCTAACATTGTATTTGCCTTCCTGACTGTTGACTGAACCTGCATGTTAACCTTAAGAGAATCTTGAACTTAGGCTACTAAGTCCCTTTTTGCTTCTGATTTTCTAAGCCTTTTCCCATTTAGAAAATAGTCTATGCCTCCATTCTACCTACCAGGTGCATAATCTCATATTTTTCCACATTGTATTCCATCTGTCACTTCATTGTCCACTCTGCTGAACTGTCTAAGTACTTCTGCAGCCCCCTTGCTTCCTCAATACTATCTGTCCCTCTGCAATCTTTGTATCATCTGCAAACATCGCAACAACGCCCGCAGTTCCACCTTCCAGATCGTTCATGTATATTGTCAAAAGTTGTGATCCCAACACCGACACCTGAGGCACACCACTTGTCACTGGCTGCCATCCTGAAAAAAGGCCCGTTTATCCCCACTCTCTGCCTTCTGCCAGTCAGCCAATCCTCTCTTCATGCCAGTATCTTACTCCTAACACCATGGGCCCTCAACTTATTTAACTGCTTTCTATACGGCACCCTGTCGAAGGCCTTCTGCAAATCTAAATAGATCACATCCACTGGTTCTCCTTTATCTAAATTCCTTGTTACTTCCTCAAAGAATTCTAACAGATTTGTCAGACATGACCTCCCTTTGACAAAGCCGTGCTGACTCAGTCCTATTTTATCATGCACTTCCAAGTACTCCACGATCTCATCTTTAATAATGGACTCTAGACTTATGCGGCTTGATGGGGATGTGCTAGGCAGTCGCACATCAGGTGGGTCTCCTCCGAAAGACAAGAAAATAGGCACTTACAGTTGAAATTATCCCACAAAAACCAGACTAAAACATCCCTTACCCTCAGCAATATGAAGAACAACAAGGATGCCAGGAAGCAACAGTTCCAGAACTGCAGAGACATTAGAAATGGCGGCAAACGACAGGAGCGGTGAGCAAGTGAGTCAGTGGACCCAGAAGGTGGGATGTTCCCAGCCACACCCGAGAGAGGGAGACCAGTGACCCGAAAAACAAGCCCCCGCCTCCTCCGCCAGAGGATGGATGGAAGATGTTCCTCACGAGGGAACTAAAAGAAATGAAGGAGGACATAAAGACAGAAATCAAGGCGGAAATTGGGAGTGACAGGGGGAGCTGGCCACCATGCAGGTGGCCCTTGCCAAATGGGAAAGCGATTGGAGCCCCAGGGCAACACGATAAAAGAACTGGAGAAAGTTTTCAATGGACCAGGGTGACCGAATCATCACCCTGGAGTCCGAAATAAAGTGGCCGGTTGTGACTCAGGGGAACCTGAAGGGGTAGCTGGAGGACCAGGGAAATCGGTTGAGATACCAGAACATCAGGATAGTGGGCCTGCCATAAGAAATTGAAGGCAGGGACTCAACTGTGTACATGGCCCAGATGCTGGGGAACCTAGTGGGGAGAGATAGCTTCCTCAAAATGCGGGAGATCGTCAGGTCCCATAGCTCACTCCGGCTGAAATCCAAGCAGCGGAACAGCCGAGAGGAATCATCACCAGTTACACCGATACCAGGACCGGGAAAAATCCGTCTCTGGGCCAGGCAAACAAAGGCTTGCAGCTAGTAGGGGCACAAGGTCAAGACATTGGAGCGGACATGGCAAAGCCCCGGGCAAAGTTTAACAGGGCAAAGCCGGCCCTGTACAAGAACAACATCAAGTTCAAGATGCTGTACCCAGCCAGACTCTGGGTAACGTACCAGAACAGGGAACATAATTTTACTGCCCCTGTAGATGCAGACAAGTATGTCCAAAAGAACGGACTGGATAAGCAACAAGGGAGGCAGAGAAAGTGAAGGAACAATTTGGGCGGACTGTACCGCCTCGATCTGAACCGGGGAACTAGTTCACAGAAAAGAGGGGGAGAGTGCAGGACAGAGTGAGGAGGGGACAGAGGGGAAACCGACAAAGCGGATGTAGAAGGGGGTCAGACCGACCCGAGGAGGGGGGCCACCACACACTAGGAAAGCTAGTGCCAGGAGGTATAAGTGAGAGGAGGGGCCGCGGCACATCTCCCATCAAGGATAGAGTGCCTCGCGAGGGGGGGGCACACCACCAAGGAGAGGGCAGGCAGCGGGGGATAGAGGGGAGAGAACAGTGGGGTAGCAGAAGGAGGGGGAAACAAAACTGCAGGGGGAACAAAATGGCGGGGGGGAAGGGCTCTGGATGGCTTTGACAGGTCACTTGTGAAAACGTGGAATGAGATGACACCGCAAGCAGTCACTTTGGACGGTCCCTGAACAAAGGGAAACCCAGGAGTGCAGGGGCTTACTCACATGGTCTACACACAGCTGGCAGCCATGTTGGCTGACCCTGGACAAAGGGAAACCCCAGAGCGCAGGGGCCTGGCTTCATGGTGAGTATGCAGGGGCACATCCACAAGGTAGTATGGTAATTCCGCAGGAGGTGGGGGTGGAGGGCAAAAAAACCCCGTCAGAATAGTCAGAGGATTTAACGGCCCAGAGAAAAGATCAAGAGTCTTTGCCCACCTGAAAAGTATGAAAGCCGACATGGTCTTCTTCCATGTTAAATGATGCACCTGTGGGAGAAAGACCGACTGCAGGGAAGAAAGGGATGGGAGGACAGACCTACCATTCATGTTACGGGATGAGAGCTGGGGGCGTAGCCACACTCCTGAGCAAGAGGATGTCATTTAACGTGACAAAGACGGCTACTAACCCAGAGGGACAGTGCGTCATGGTCAGTGGTGTCCTGGACGGGGCACCGTTGGTCCTAGTTAATGTGCACGCCCCCAACTGGGTGTCACGGAATTTGTAAAGAAGACCATGGCGGAAACCCCCGACATAGATACGCACTGATTGATCATGGGAGGGGACTTTAACTGTACAAGATCCACTGAGGGATACGTCAAACCTCAAAACGGTGAAAGCGGCAAACATGGCTGGAGAATTACAGACATTTATGGTGCAGATGGGGGCAGTGGACCCATGGAGGTTCATGCACCCGGGTGAGAAGGGGTTCTCATTTTTTTCATAAGTGCACAATGTCTATATCCATAGCAACATCTTTACAGTCGGGAAATTGTTTCTTCCAGTGGTAGTAAGGGCGGAATGCTCTGTGATCGAAATAAGAACATAAGAACATAAGAACTAGGAACAGGAGAAGGCCATCTGGCCCCTCGAGCCTGCTCCGCCATTCAATGAGGTCATGGCTGATCTTTTGTGAACTCAGCTCCACTTTCCGGCCCGAACACCATAACTCTTAATCCCTTTATTCTTCAAAAAACTATCTATCTTTACCTTAAAAACATGTAATGAAGGAGCCTCAACTGCTTCACTGGGCAGGGAATTCCATAGATTCACAACCCTTTGGGTGAAGAAGTTCCTCCTAAACTCAGTCCTAAATCTACTTCCCCTTATTTTGAGGCTATGCCCCCTAGTTCTGCTGTCACCCACCAGTGGAAACAACCTGCCCGCATCTATCCTATCTATTCCCTTCATAATTTTAAATGTTTCTATAAGATCCCCCCTCATCCTTCTAAATTCCAACGAGTACAGTCCCAGTCTACTCAACCTCTCCTCATAATCCAACCCCTTCAGCTCTGGGATTAACCTAGTGAATCTCCTCTGCACACCCTCCAGCGCCAGTACGTCCTTTCTCAAGTAAGGAGACCAAAACTGAACACAATACTCCAGGTGTGGCCGCACTAACACCTTATACAATTGCAACATAACCTCCCTAGTCTTAAACTCCATCCCTCTAGCAATGAAGGACAAAATTCCATTTGACTTCTTAATCACCTGTTGCACTTGTAAACCAACCTTCTGTGACTCATGCACTAGCACACCCAAGTCTCTCTGAACAGCGGCATGCTTTAATATTTTATCGTTTAAATAATAATCCCGTTTGCTGTTATTCCTACCAAAATGGATAACCTCACATTTGTCAACATTGTATTCCATTGTCAACATTGTATTCTCCAACTTCGCTCCACTCTACATGGATGTGAGGTTGGAGATGGACTGTGCGCAACACCCCCCATAGAGGTTGGGCACAGCCCTCCTGGCCGACATGGTCTTCTGCCAGAAACCACCACAGGCTATAGACAAGTATATTACTAATAACCTGAAAGGGGAGGTCTCACCCAACACGTTCTGAGAGACGCTGAATGCTGTGATCAGAAGAGAGATAATTGCCTACAAAGCATGCAGGGACAGGGAATGGAGGACTGCTAGGCAATAACTGATCGACTCCATTCAGGAAGTAGACAAAAGATAGTCTGAGGCCCCGACCGTAGAACTTCTGGCGGAGAAGAAAAAGCTACAAATAGACTTTAACCTGCTATCCACCAGGGAAGCACCGCTAGACACAGGGTACCTTCTATGAACACAAAGACAAGGTCAGTCACCTGCTGGCTCACCAACTGAGAAAGCAGACAGCCATGAGCGAGATGGCGTAGGTGAAGGATAAGCAAAGGCAGACTGTTAGCCAAAATAGGTCAACAAAGCATTTGAGGCATTCTACCGGGGGCTGTACAATTCCGAGCCCCCCAACAGGGACGCGGGGACGAAACAGTTCCTCAATGGACTGGACATGACAGTCATTGGAAACGAAAGGAGGAGGAGGCTGGAGGAATCACTAGAACTGGAGGTCATGGTCAGCATCAGCTCAGGTCGGGAAGGCGTCCGGAACTAATGGCTCCGCGGCGGACTTCTACAAATAATTTGTGACATCACTGGCCTCTCACTTGCAGGAGATGTTCGTAGACTTGTTTGCAAGGGAAAACTTGCCTCCAACACTAACACAAGCCACTATATCGCTGATAACCAAAAAAGACAAAGGCTGAACCAAATGCAGTTTCTACAGACCCATTTCACTGCTCAATGTGGATGCAAAAATACTTGCAAAAATCCTGGCTAAGCGACTGGAAAACTGCATACCAGAGGTGGTCATGGAAGACCAGATGGGCTTGTTAAGGGTAGACAGCTAACATCAACATCAAGACTGCTAAACGTGATAATGACCCCATCTGAAGAGAGAACATCAAAGGTGATCATAATAATAACAATAATAATCTTTATTGTCACAAGTAGGTTTACATTAACACTGCAATGAAGTTATTGTGAGAAGCCCCCAGTCGCCACATTCCGGGCCTGTTCGGTACGCAGAGGGAGAATTCAGAATGTCCAAATTGCCTGACAGCAAGTCTTTCAGGACTTCTGAGAGGAAACTGGAGCACCCGGAGGAAACCCACGCAGACACGGGGAGAACATGCAGACTCCGCACAGACAGTGACCCAAGCCGGCAATCGAATGGGACCCTGGCGTTGTGAAGCAGCAGTGCTCGCCACTGGTCACCTCCCTGGGTGCAGAGTCGAGTAGAAGTACCTCATCGAGACACTAGAGTGGTTTGGGCTGGGAACAGGGTTCACCTCATGGGTGAAACTCCTGTACATTGCCCCCATGTTGAGCATACGGACAAACACCACCAATTCTGAATACTTTGAGCTGCACGGAGGCACAAGGCAGGGATGCTCGCTGTCCTCTCTCTTGTTTGCCCTGGCATTTGAGCCATTGCCAAAAGTCCTCGAAGTGGAGTAAAACTAGAAGGGAATCTGAAGAGGAGACAGAGAGCACAGAGCCTTACTCTATGCGGATGACCTCTTCCTTCAAATCTCGGACCCGCAAAGCAGCGTGAGAGTTTGGAGCCTTCTCTGGCTGCAAGCTCAATTGAGCAAGAATAAAGTCTTCTCTGTGAACCCAAAAGGGGGAGGGGCAGAACGGCAGGACTACCATTCAAACTAGCGCAAAGCAAATTCCACTATCTGGGGAAGCCACCAGTCTGGTGGACGAAGTTAAAAGGGCCTACTTGAGATGGGACACACTCCTGGTCTCCCTAGTGGATTGGGGGGGGGGGGGGGGGGGGGGTAGATGATCAAGGTGCATGTGCTGCTCAGGTTCAACACTTCAGTTGTCTGATTTTCCACTGGATCCCACCTGCGATCCAGCTATATCATTACCCAAGATAAACTGTATTCCTGGACAAGATAGTTTCTCTATTACTCCTACTACCACTTCACCACTCTTCACTGGACTTTCCAATCTTACCTTATATAGTGGAACACTACTCTTCTCACACTGAATTCCATGTGTTACCACCTCTTCTGGCAACATTCTTCCCAAACTACATAACTCCTCATCTCTTACCGTTAAAGATTGACTTGCTCCCATATCTCTTAAAATTGTGATCGCTTTACCTGCTCCTCCTGATACACGAGAAAACTTTACCCACACAAGTAAATTCTTTAAAGAGATCTGGCACCTTCTTATCAATCACCTCTTGATCAGGCTGTACAATCTTTTGCACCTCCTACGCTTCACTTGGGCTTTCCTTTATTACTTTAACAAGCCCCACTGCCTTATCCTGTTTTACCACATCAGCCTTCCCAGTGCTTTTCTTCAACCACCAACACTGTGACTTTACATGGCCTAGTTTATTATAGTGAAAACATTTGAAACCTTTTGTTTCTTTTCCACCCTCCTGGATTTCTTTTTTAATCTGAGGTACACTCTCCTTATTATCTACCATCAGATCACCTTTACCTTTACCACTTGAGCATTTCTCATGTCCCCAGTTTATATCCCTCACAGGCTGAAACTGATGTCGTAAACCAAACGTTGATTTATGAACTAATTCATAATCATTGCCATTTCTGGTGCTAATCTCACAGTTTTAACCCTCTGCTCTTTCACATGAGTTATCACTACATCAGGAATTGAATGTCTATAAACTCCTCCAAAAGTATAGTTTCTCTGAGGGCTTCATACGTTTGGTCTATTTTCAAAACCCTTATCCACCTATCAAAATTATTCTGTTTGATCCTTTCAAGCTCCATTGATGTTTGACCAAATTCTTTCCTTAAATTTCTAAACCTTTGTCTGTAAGCTTCAGGCACTAGTTCATATGCACCTAAGATGGATTTTTTCACCTCCTCATACGACCCAGATACCTCCTCCTGTAGTGATGCAAACACTTCACTATCCCTTTCTGCCAGCTTTGTTTGAATCAGTAATACCCACATGTCCTATGGCCATTTCATTTGTTTAGCCACCTTCTCAAATGAAGTGAAAAAGGCTTCTACCTCCTTCTCGTCAAACCTTGGCAATGCTTGGACATATTTAAATAGATCCCCACCAAGCCTTCGACTTTGACACTCTTTCTCTTTATCCTCATTACTATCCTCAAACTGTACATTTCCTTTTAAATCCGCCAATCTTAACTGACTGTCATGTTTCATGGCGATTTTCTGAAGTTCAAACTCCCTCTCTCTTTCCTTTTCCTCTCTCACTCTTTTGTATTCAAGCTGCTTTAATTCTTTCTCATATTCCATTTGTTTAATTTGTAACTGAATTTTTGACATTTCCAATGAGTCAGACTGTATCTCAGGCAATTTTAAATGCTTAGCCACCGCCATAATTACCTAATCTTTTCACATTTTGTCAGGTAGTGCTAACTGCAATGTTTTTGCCAAATCTAACAGTCTGCATTTAGTTTCTGTCCGTAAGGTACCGTGTGTGACTGTCTCCAGCCCCAAAAACGTCAGAGCCTCTGAAAGAGCCATTATCCACAACACACTCCCTACTTAAACTGAAATAACACACCTGAAAAGCAACCACAATATGCTCACCCATCACTGTCTATAAGTTCACAAAACCAATCCAATAGATAGATTTTTATCCACCTCGAGCCCCCAATTTGTTATGGGCCAGGGTTTAGAGAACCCAAAAGTGTATCATGGAGTTCACCTGACCCACAACTTTTAATAGATTGTGGTATGGGGAGCACACGGCCCACTCTACAGGTACAGCAGAAATCGAAAAGTATTTTGTTAAGCAAAACAATGTTTATTCTATGAACTCAAGTTAACCTTTTTAAAACATACAGTGACCATCTTAGCAACCATCAAGTCAAATACAACCCCCAAAGAATACAACACTAAGTATTCCTTACTTTCCTTATAACATCCATAAGACATTAAAAAATCATTTTAACAGAAGTACATCAGGTTTAAATTCACTACTGAGAGCAGTTATCACTCTGAATTCACCAAATGATCAAGAGATAGTCTTTACAGGGCAGAGATAACAACATTACACCTTCTGTAGCTGACTGCAGCTCCAACGCTGAAACGAAACCAAAAAAACACAGACACACCCAACCTTTTCTCAAAGTGAAACTAAAAAGCAGAGCCAGAGCTCAGCTCCACCCACACTCTGACATCACTGCAGTAACTTTAGAAGACTACCATTTCTTAAAGTGATATTCTCATGACAAAGGACAGTGTAAAGTATTAAGTGGTGTTTTTGGTTGGGCTAAGAATAATAAGAGGGTATTTCAAAAGTATGCATTGCCCACAATTAGTTAATTGTGTTTAGTCATTTGTTACCGTAAATGACTCAAAATAGGACATCTTGGCATGTCTCTTTCAGTTATTAACTGGAAGTACACATTTATTTTCTAAAGTCTTTATGGGGATCGTAAGACAATGCAGCCATAAAGCTCCAACAGTGCAACAGTCCTTCAATATTGACCCACAACAGTGCAACACAGCCTCAGTACTGAAGCTTCTAAAATGCAAAATGCCCTCAATACTGACAGTCCCACAGGGCTGAACATCTGACAGTGCAGCAATCCCTCAGTACTACGGGATGGTTTAGCACAGTGGGCTAAACTGCTGGCTTGTAATGCATAACAAGGCCAGCAGCGCGGGTTCAATTCTCATACTGGCCTCCCCGTACAGGTGCCGGAATGTGGCAATTCGGGGCTTTTCACAGTGACTTCATTGAAGCCTATTTGCAACAATAAGTGATTATTATTATTATTTGACAGTGCATATGCAGCACTCCCTCAGTACTGAACATCTGACAGTGCTGCACTCCCTCAGTACTGAATATCAGATAGTGCAGCACTCCCTCAGTACTGAACATCAGTGCAGCAATCCCTCAGTACTGAACAGTGCTGCACTCCCTCTGTACTGAACATCTGACAGCGCTGCACTCCCTCAGTACTGAACATCAGTGCAGCAATCCCTCAGTACTGAATATCAGACAGTGCTGCACTCCCTCAGTACTGAATATCAGATAGTGCAGCACTCCCTCAGTACTGAACATCTGACAGTGCTGCACTCCCTGAGTACTGAACATCAGTGCAGCAATCCCTCAGTACTGAATATCAGACAGTGCTGCACTCCCTCAGTACTGAATATCAGATAGTGCAGCACTCCCTGAGTACTGAACATTTGACAGTGCTGCACTCCCTCAGTACTGTAATGAAGTGTCAACCCAGATTGTTGAGCCCCAGTACTGTCAGTGCTGAGAGGTCAGGAGGACAGGACAGTCTGAGGAACCCGTCAGGTAAATTCCGAACACCTGTGGGAGATTGTGTGGAAGGTGCCCTGAGCGCCCACTCTGTTACCTTGATGCCTGGGAAACTGTTGCTGAACAAACTGCTCATCCTCCCATGCGACAGCAAATCGCCGGTCGTCAGCAACTCGTCGGCGCCCTCCTTGGTTTTCCCTTTGGATCTCTGGCCCAGCGAGTCGGACACCCTCACTTCCCTCACCGCTTTGCCTCCTTCCTCCGCCGCTCTGATGGCGAGAGCCAGGAGCTGGCGGAGATCGACCTGGCTGTCCCTGTTCCTCACCAACCCGAAGTACCGGTAATAAATCACGCCGATGAGCAGCAGGATGCAGAGAAACACCCGACTCCGGGACACACTCACCCCCATCGGACCCATGCCCCCTCTCCTGTCGCCCTCTTTCTGCTCCCTCAATCACAGTCTCCCTGACCCAGTCTGTTCATTAGCCCTCACACAGACAACAGAGGGAGTTTCCTCACGAAACGAATGCGGAAGTAAAGCAGGAACAAAGTACTGAAGTGTGTGAAAGCAAACACAAATTGCAAACATAACACCACTCAATGAAACGTCCCTGGTGCCTGTCACCTCGCAATGTCCCTCTCCTTTCTGAACCTGATACTGGTTAATGTAACATTTCAGGGCACCTTTAAGATAGAAAAAATGCCCTAGGTGGCTTCACTGAGGCCAAGTCAAGAAGGTGATACTTGGAGAGGGTGACAATAATCCTTGTGAAAGGAGTGGGTTTTAAACACGATCTCAATATGAGAAACAAGGAGGATGCAAGTCGCTGGATCTCCTTGTGACTCTGACCCAGGCAATGGTGGCTATCCATAGGATCAACAGAGCAATTCAAGTTGTGGCTACATTCTACAGCCAATTTCATGGCAGGGTTGACGCTGAAGAAGGAGCAATCACTGGCCCCCAGATATGCTTCACCCATCTGTGACCATTGAGTAGTTGACACTGGAAACAATATCATGATTTAATTTATCAATTTTTTTTCATTCGTGATGTTTTGAGTGTTTAGTATTTGCACCCCTCTAAAAACGGGGCATTTTTGTGAGATTACTTTCATTTGGGTTATTCGACCTGAGTCAACCCAGTGTTTCCTTATTTATAGAACATAGAACAAACAGTGCAGAAGGAGGCCATTCGGCCCAACCCACTCAAGCCCTCACTTTCACCCTATCCCCATAACCCAATAATCCCTCCTAACCTTTTTTGGTCACTGAGAGCAATTTACCATGGCCGATCCACCTAACCTGCACGTTTTAGGACTATGGGAGGAAACCGGAGCACCCGGAGAAAACCCACGCAGTCACGGGGAGAACGTGCAGACTCCGCCCAGACAGTGATGCAGCAGTGAATCGAACCTGGGACCCTGGCGCTGTGAGGCGACAGTGCTACCATGCAGCCCAATTAAAAAGAGATTTGGGGAGAGAATTGCAGGGAATATTTAAAAATTTGTTTTACAGGATTTGGGCTTCGCTGATTAGGGCAGCATTTATTGCCCATCCCTAGTTGCCCTTCAGAAGGTGATGCTGAACTGCCTTCTCGAATTGCTGCGGCCCCTGAAGTGTAGACACACCCACAGAGCTGTTCCAAATGGGGGTGACTTGGCGAAGAACCTCCAGATGATGGGGTTCTCAGGTTTCTGCTGCTCTTGTCCTTCTGGGTGGTGGTGGTCATGATGCTGCCTAAGGAACCTTGGTGAGTTACTTGAGTGCATCCTGTACATGGTACACACGGCTGCCACTGTTCGTCGGTGGTGGACGGAGTGAATGTTTTTGGAGTGGGTAGCAATCAAGCGGGCTGCTTTGTCCTGAATGGTGTTGAACCTCTTGAGTGTTGTTGGCACTGCACTCATACAGGCAAGTGGAGAGTATTCCATTAAACCCCTGACTTGTGCCTTGTAGATGGTGGACAGGCATTTGGGGATCAGGAGGTGAGTTACTCGCCGTCAGATTCCTCGCCTTTGACCTGCCCTAGTAGCCCCAGTAGTAATATGGCTAGTCCAGTTCAGTTTCTGATCAGTGATAACCCCCAGGATGTTGATTCTGGGGGATTTAGTGATGGTAATGCCATTGAAAGTCAAGGGGCGATAGTTAGATCCTCCCTTGTAGGACATAGTCAATATCTGGCACTTGTGTGGCATGAATTTTATTTTCCACTTTTCAGCTCAAGCCTGGAAATTTTCCAGGTTTTGCTGCATTTGGACATGGACTGCTTCATTATCTGAGAAGTCGTGAATGGTGCTGAAAATTGTGCAGTCACCTGCAATCATCCTCACTTCTGACCTTATGATAGAAGGGAGTTCACCGATGATTGAAGCTGAATATGGTTGTGACTAGGACACGAAGCTGAGGAACTCCTGCAGTGATGTCCTGGAGCTGAGATGATTGACCTCCAACCACCACAATCATCTTTCTTTGTGCCAGGTATGACCGCAACCAGCGGAGATTTTGTCCCAATTCCCATTGACTCCAGTTTTGCTAGGGCTCCTTGATGCTATGCTAGGTCAAATGCTGCCTTGATGTCAAGGACAGTATCTGTCACCTCACCTCTGGCATTCAGCTCTTTTGTCCATTTTTGATCCAAAGCTGTAATGAGGTCAGGAACTGAGTGTTCCTGGTGGAACCCAAACTGAGCATCCATGAGCAGGTTGTTGCTGAGTATGCTCCGCTTGATAGCACTCTTAATGACTTTCCATCACTTTTCTGGCGAGGGACAGTCGACTGATAGGGTGGTAATTGGCTGGGATCAATTTGTCCTCTGTACAGGACACAAGAAACAGGACAAACCCAACCCAGCCAGAGGTAGGACCTCTGTGACAACCTTTTGACAGAGCGGTAGGAGAAGGGGGTTGTATGAGATAAGAGTCCCAGAGGGGAAAGAAGTTTGAACAATGCATTAGGGTTGGAAGAGCTTCCAGAGGTAGCAAGGATGAAGTCATGGAGGGATTTTAGAAAAAAGGATAATAATTTAAAATTTGAAGAACTTTGAGCTTAGGAGCTAGCAAAGGTAATCAAGAATGTTAGTGAGGGGTGAGAAAGTCTCTTCTGGAAAAGGATATAGACGTATCAGGTGATCTAGAGTTTATGGAAGAGTGAGGAAAGGAATTCATCCAGGAAAGGATTGAGTCAATTGACTCGGGATTATAAAGGCATTTCAAAGAATCAGTAAATGATACAGTACAGAAAGAGACCATTCAGCCCATCATGCCTGTGCAAGTTCTTTGGTTGCATATCTAATTTGTCGCATTCCCATGCCCTTTCACAAAAGCCTTGGAAAAAAAATTCCCTTCCTACATTCAGGTTAGAAGTTTACTGTTCCAACACCCTAGAGAGCAGTGTTTTCCAGATTGCAACAATCTATGTATAAAAGGAAAGTTTCTTCGCAATGCACCTAGGTTTATTTTGCCAATTAATTAAAAACGGTGCCTTTGATTGCTGACCCTTTGGAAATGCAAACTGTTTCTCCTGATTTACTTTGTAAAAGATCACGATTTTGAAAACTTCTATCAAATTTCCTCCTGACTAATCTTAAAGAAATACAGAATGTACTAGGAATACTCACCAAGTCAATCAACATCTGTTGTGGGAAATTCAAAGGTAGCATTTCAGGTCAATAATATTTTGTCAGAAAGTTTGAGGAGAACATCCCTAATCTGGCCACGTAATTATAGTCAAAATCCTTGATACCATTTTGGTAAATATCTTCTGCACCCTATCTAAGGCCCTGATATTTTCCCTCAAGTGTGGTGCCCAAGATTGAACACAGAACCACAACTGAGGCCAACCAGGATTTTAGAAATATTTATTATAACTTTAGTACTCTACTTGATTAATAAAGCCAAGGGTCCTATATGCTTTTTTTCAAACATCCTTCTCATTCTTTCCACAAAAATGCATCGCTTTACAATACCTTGTGTTAGTTAATCTGCCATGTGTTTTAGTATGACATCCAGAAGTCTTTCGCTATCCTCTTCAATGTTTATTTTCATAAATTTAGAGTACCCAATTCATTTTTTCCAATTAAGGGGCAATTTAGCATGGCCAATCCACCTAGCCTGCACAACTTTGTGCTGTGGGGGCGAAACCCACGCAAACACAGGGAGAATGTGCAAACTCCACGTGGACAGTGACCCAGAGCCGGGATCGAACCAGGGACCTTGGCATCGTGAGCGACTGATAACTGAAACTGATTTCACACATGAGTCGGGCCTCAAGCGGGACTTTGGATTCATGTCGCATTACACTCACCCCCCCCCCACCTGGCCTGGGCTTGCAAAATCCTACCAATTGTCCTGGCTTAAGACAATTGACACCACTTTAACCTGTGATTATCCCTCTCTCGCTCTGTCAGGACATGTAAAGACTTAATTACCTGCAAAGACTCGCATTCAAAGTATCATCATGCATCATTGACCTTGTCTATATATGTGTTTCTGGAACACACCTCTTCATTCACTTGCTGTATTAGTCAAGCTTCTCTGCTGTATTACTAATCTTGTAATTTTCATGAAACTCCAATGTCTGTCTCATTTTAACCTCTCCAGGGAGCTCTAGCTGTGTCCTTCCTTTACAGCTCGAGGGAACATGTCCACACTCTGCTTAAACCCTTTCCTCTTTGAAGGACTTCCATTGTCCAATGATCGTTTTGTCTACCAGTTTTTAATTCCAATCAAGCTGGGCCAGACCCGTTTTCAACTTACTCAACTGACCTTTCTTCAATTAAATATTTTCACACTTGAGGGTTCCATGTCTTTTTCCATAACACTTTTAAACCTGATTATTTTATGTTGTCATCACTGGTCCCAAAATACTCCCATACTGAAACATGTTACACCTGCCCCACTTCTTTCTCTGGTGGCCTTGTGCTGCAGTGGGTAGCATCCCACATGCTACTGTGCAGAGGGGCCTGGGTGTCCTAGTGCATGAGTCAGAAAAAGTTGGTTTACAGGTGCAACAGGTGATCAAGAAGGCAAATGGAGTTTTGTCCTTCATTGCCAGAGAGATGGAATTTAAGACTAGGGAGGTTATGCTGCAACTGTATAAGGTGTTAGTGAGGCCACACCTGGAGTATTGTGTTCCGTTTTGGTCTCCTTACCTGAGAAAGGACGTACTGGTGCTGGAGGGTGTGCAGAGGAGATTCACCAGGTTAATTCCAGAGTTGAGGGTGTTGGATTACGAGGAGAGGTTGAGTAGACTGTACTTGTTGGAATTTAGAAGAATGCGGGGGGATCTGATAGAAACATATAAAATTATGAAGGGAATAGATAGGATAGATGTGGGCCGGTTATTTCCACTGTCGTGTGAAAGCAGAACTAGGGGGCATAGCCTCAAAATAACGGGAAGTAGATTTAGGACTGAGTTTAGGAGGAACTTCTTCGCCCAAAGGGTTGTGAATCTATGGAATTCCCTGCCCAGTGAAGCAGTTGAGGCTCCTTCATTAAATATTTTCAAGATAAAGATCAATAGTTTTTTGAAGAATAAATGAATAAAGGGTTATGGTGTTCGGGAGGGAAAGTGGAGCTGAGCCCACTAAAGACTGATAACTGAAACTGATTTCACACATGAGTCGGGCCTCAAGCGGGACTTTGGATTCATGTCGCATTACACTCACCCCCCCCCCCCCCCACCTGGCCTGGGCTTGCAAAATCCTACCAATTGTCCTGGCTTAAGACAATTGATACCACTTTAACCTGTGATTATCCCTCTCTCGCTCTGTCAGGACATGTAAAGACTTAATTACCTGCAAAGACTCGCATTCAAAGTATCATCATGCATCATTGACCTTGTCTATATATGTGTTTCTGGAACACACCTCTTCATTCACTTGCTGTATTAGTCAAGCTTCTCTGCTGTATTACTAATCTTGTAATTTTCATGAAACTCCAATGTCTGTCTCATTTTAACCTCTCCAGGGAGCTCTAGCTGTGTCCTTCCTTTACAGCTCGAGGGAACATGTCCACACTCTGCTTAAACCCTTTCCTCTTTGAAGGACTTCCATTGTCCAATGATCGTTTTGTCTACCAGTTTTTAATTCCAATCAAGCTGGGCCAGACCCGTTTTCAACTTACTCAACTGACCTTTCTTCAATTAAATATTTTCACACTTGAGGGTTCCATGTCTTTTTCCATAACACTTTTAAACCTGATTATTTTATGTTGTCATCACTGGTCCCAAAATACTCCCATACTGAAACATGTTACACCTGCCCCACTTCTTTCTCTGGTGGCCTTGTGCTGCAGTGGGTAGCATCCCACATGCTACTGTGCAGAGGGGCCTGGGTGTCCTAGTGCATGAGTCAGAAAAAGTTGGTTTACAGGTGCAACAGGTGATCAAGAAGGCAAATGGAGTTTTGTCCTTCATTGCCAGAGAGATGGAATTTAAGACTAGGGAGGTTATGCTGCAACTGTATAAGGTGTTAGTGAGGCCACACCTGGAGTATTGTGTTCCGTTTTGGTCTCCTTACCTGAGAAAGGACGTACTGGTGCTGGAGGGTGTGCAGAGGAGATTCACCAGGTTAATTCCAGAGTTGAGGGTGTTGGATTACGAGGAGAGGTTGAGTAGACTGTACTTGTTGGAATTTAGAAGAATGCGGGGGGATCTGATAGAAACATATAAGATTATGAAGGGAATAGATAGGATAGATGTGGGCCGGTTATTTCCACTGTCGTGTGAAAGCAGAACTAGGGGGCATAGCCTCAAAATAACGGGAAGTAGATTTAGGACTGAGTTTAGGAGGAACTTCTTCGCCCAAAGGGTTGTGAATCTATGGAATTCCCTGCCCAGTGAAGCAGTTGAGGCTCCTTCATTAAATATTTTCAAGATAAAGATCAATAGTTTTTTGAAGAATAAATGAATAAAGGGTTATGGTGTTCGGGAGGGAAAGTGGAGCTGAGCCCACTAAAGATCAGTCATGATCTCATTGAATGGCAGAGCAGGCTCGAGGGGCCAGATGGCCAACTCCTGCTCCCAGTTCTTTTGTCCTTATTATGCTCTTATCCCTGCCCATGAGCCTGAAGCTCCGGTTTTGAGTCCCACCCAGGACTTGATAGTCAACTAAGGTGCATTCATAATGCGGTCAAACAAGTTGAGTGTGTCAACCTGAAAATCCTTCCAAACATGCTAATGGCTGGCAGTAAGAGTGGGAGAGTCTCCTGGTCAACCACACTTGGCATGGAGTGATGCCCCTCAAGCTATAAGCACCTGGCAACACACTAACAACCTGCTCCAGGAATTTCTTGCTCTGGAAACAGACTAAAGTCTTCCTTAGTGCACCACCAGGTTTGGGAAGAGAATTGGATTGGACATCTTTCCCCAGAACTAGATTCAGCACAACTTTCTTCCTCATGAAAATGAAAATCGCTTATTGTCACGAGTAGGCTTCAAATGAAGTTACTGTGAAAAGCCTAGTCGCCACATTCCGGCACCTGTTCAGGGAGGCTGTTACGGGAATCGAACCATGCTGCTGGCCTGCTTGGTCTGCTTTCAAAGCCAGGGTTGATCCGGAAAATTCTCTTGCTCACTTTTGTGGAAGGCCTCCCCCTCTTTTCCGTTTAGATTGTTACAAGTCTATATTAGGATTGTTATAGGTCCCCTATCATCATCACTCTCTTATTTCTTGCATTTTCTTGCAGCTGACCCTAAATGTGCTTCTCCATCTTCTTCCCCCTTATGTGGTTGCCTACAGATCTGGCAAAATTCTAATGCTGCCTCCTATAAAGATGTGCCAATTGCATATGAAATGAAAATGAATGAAAATCGCTTATTGTCACGAGTCGGCTTCAATAAAGTTACTGTGAAAAGCCCCTAGTTGACACATTCCGGCGCCTGTTCGGGGAGGCTGGTACGAGAGGCTGGTAAGGGTGCATATGTTCAGATTGTAGAATGTGCATTCAGCTTATCAAGTCATAGTTCTAAGTGATAACATCGAACTTGAGGCCAGACTTTTCAGAGACTTTTCGTACATATCTAAGATGGATAATATGTGGAAACTCTTAATTTTTTACTTAATTGCAAACCCCTAAGACTTTTAAGTTCCTGAAATCACTCAGGATCTAGTCGATTTAACTCCAATGTAAATCTGAGATTTTGGCCAACCTTTTTTGTATCCCTAGGACAGAGCAACAGCAGTTTGAAAACAGGGTTTCGCCATGCCAACCCAATGTGAAGTGCCAGCTCATTAGAGAGCATGCCGAGCCAGCCAGTGACAAGGTTGGCGACCAGACAATGCAGGTGTATGGCTCTTTGCTTGGAATGAGGGTGCCATGGGCAACATCTTTTTAAAACCATTGCAAGCGGCATGATGTGGCAAAAGTGGACTAGATCCAAATTACAGTGTGGCCACCCCTGATAGCTCGTGAAAGTGTGTGTAATCATGGAAGATTTGTTTATTGCATGACTGACAGATGTGCAAATGAATTGTACCGCACTCCTCTGCCGTTGATTAAAAATAAGCATTTTTATGAATGGAGCTTGACCCTGCTCCTTTTTGTTATTCCGCATGAAATAGAACAGGAAAAGTCAAAAATCCTGAAGGCTGGCGTCTTGATGGTAATGTCTGTGGCATCAGAAGTCACTTTGAGGAAGTATAGGGAGCGCCTACATTATCTATACTAAAGTGAGCTCTTGGGAGGTGCATAGAATGGTGGTAATTTGTTTGATGCTTTGCCATATAGGTGTAGTCTGTGTAGGATTTTAAAAAAAGTAATGGTTTGCAACATCAAGGAGTTGTCTTGTATGGCTTGTGCTGCTGAATACTTCAGCGCGGATGTTGCTAGGTTACAGTCGGCCGGTTGCTAGCAAGAGCAAACGCAGCTGTTTGCCAAACTTTTACAAGTAGTCCACACAGGAAAGCTGTTTGCTCAGTTTATTACCTCAACATATACGTGGAAGAAATCACATATCTGACGTACCTGGGATTACAAAGATCTCCCACATCTGTCCTCTCTGCAATGAAAATCCACATTTTAATCGTACTTTGGTGTTGAAACAAAATGACCCAGCATTGCTTGGCCAGTGCTGCTTTTCCCAGGTTCAGGCACTTCCTAATCAGACATAAGCCAGCACTAATTGCCAATTACCAGTTTTTCTTGTGAAGCAGCTCGCTGACATGCTCATAAATGTTGCCAGTTTCCCCATGTTTCTTTCTGAGGCGAAGATAACAATGTAACACAGGACTATCCAGTCAATTTTTAGATGGAACTGCAAATTGGCTTGTTTGTGGCACTCTTGCATCAGGTTACAAAAATTGTGGGTTGATCCCCTTAACCTGAGCTGAAATTCCAGTGCAAGCCTGAGTGCACGTTGCAATGTCAGCAATACCATCTGCAACATTAAAATGAGACCCTCTTTGCTTGCTCACGTGGATACTAAAACATCCCATGATAATTTTCAAAGGGCTGATCCCTTGGGGTCCTACCAAACAGATCTCTTGTTATCATTAACATTGGAAAGAGCAGTAAAATTGGTTGGTAAGAAATCATTTTGCTCCACCAGTCATTCTTTTGAATCAGGTCCACATATCAGTGCTTATTGAGAAAAAACAAGTGGACTTGTCTCTCCTGAGCAATAGTCCTACCAGAGTCCTGTTGAAAATAGAAATGAAACAAGTCACTGCATAATATAGATGGAAATTATCACAGAAGAACCTGTTGTGTACGGCATCAAAAAGCTTTGATATTTGACAGTACCCAGTTAGGAGTAGAAGCTGAGTGAAAATGCCAGTAAGAGATGGCAATGACACTGATGGAAAAGATGCATAGAAAGAGAAATGGGAGGCAGTTAAATAGACAATGAAGGTGAATGAAAAAAAAAAAATAAATGAAGAGCAATGACACGCAAAGGGAAAGTTGGAAATGAATGGCAGAGGGTCGGGGAAAGAAATTCTGACAATCAAGGTGAAAGGAAAGAGCAAATTATAGCAACAAATGGGAGAGAGAAGACAGGTGAAGCAGTGACCAGGCTTTGCAATAGGGGAGGAATGGTGGAGAACTTTAGTATGAACTGGGGAGCCGGGAGGAAAGAAAAAAAAGGATACCCCTTTGGTGGGGATGGTGGGGTTGGGGTTGTGGGGGAGGCAGGTTTCATGTTGCATTGAAAGGGCTGGAGGGATGAAGGGGGTTAAGTTGATTTGGAGTAGGAGAGGAAGGGGGAGAAGATTAATACTTTGAATAGAGGATGGGGTGGAAGACAAGTACGAGTTTGAACTATATTTGAGGAGAAAAGAGCATTTATGGGAGAGGGTAAGAGTTCTACGATGAATTGAGGGTAAAAGGGAAGTGTTAGTGACAGAGAGATCTCGATTTGAAAGATGGGGAATTGGACAGGGTAAAGCTTTCTGTTAATTTAAGTACAAAAATAGTTTGTGATAGTCCAGATAGACTTTTATAAATTCAAAAGCCATGTTTTTTGCCTTTTGTAAGGAACCTCTTTTAAATCCTTGTTTGACCCATGATTCCCTTTTTAAATCCTGTTGTGCTGACTGCTTCAATTCTGCATACTGTGCACTTAACTTTTGTATCTGGACGATTACTGAAAATACCCATCATCTAATGTGCTCTTTCAACTGGCCCAAGAGGACTCCCCTCAATGCAGTCTGCGATGTGGCAGGGTCCAGTAATGTAATTTTGATAGACTTGGCTAGCAGCCAATAAACTCTTCTGGCATTCCGAGCCTTATCCAATTCTTGATGTTGACTGGTAGAGTCCCTCAGAAGCTTCTGGGAGAAAGGCAGCAGAGTCAATTCTGCTTAGATTTCAAGAGCAGCGAGAAGCAGGTTTAAAACCCTCTCTATCAGCTAAGGCTGACGAGTGAAAATGCTCTTTCTTTCCAGCCAAGCCTGTGAAAGTTATACTCTGAGTAAAAGGCTGGAAACAGTCTCCAGCCAGGCCTGTGAAAGCCTAACATTTGGTTGTAAGACTGAGGAAGGCACAATGCTGATAGCTCTCTCCTGAGATCTCTAGAGGTCCTGAAGAAAGAACCCTTTTCTCTTTCTCTTCAGTAATGTTAATCATGATCTTCAGAAAAAGCAGCCAAGCATTCCAGATGCAGAGTGCAAAGCATTCCAGATGCAAACCCTCTTTTAAATTTTTGCGCAGGGAATTCTAATATAGCCTCGGTGAGACTGAGGTCAGTCAGGTGAAAGTGACTCCCCAGAGGAATTACTGCAGCCTGCGGGTTTTAATTGAAGGCACAAACTAGAGGGTCCAATACAACCAGTGGATTTCAATGCTTCTCTTCCTGAAAAGGTGGTTGCCTGCAAAGACCTCAACGTCAGCAGCGAAGGCACTCAAATCCCTCATTCCCAGTTTAATCCTCATTATTTTGATCCTTCCCTATCCCCATTGTTTGTCTGCCTTGTGTGGGAGGAGGATGGGATGGTTTCAGGGGAATAGTTAGATTAGCAGGCCATTGTTCTATTAATATAATTGCATGTTTATCTCTTCTCCTGTTATTAACAGTTCCTTTTCAGATGTTTTACATACAAATCTGGTGCCTGTAAGGCATTGAAGCAGTCAAGGGTCAAAGATCTCAGGAAAACATACAAATTATTGGTTAATTCACTTCTGCTGGGACTCCGGGGCCTGTGGGGCTGGAATAGACCACGCACTAGCCCAGGGTGTTGTCACACTTTTTTTTAGATAAAAATATGACAATCATGAAATATAACAGGATGCATCATTTAAAAATTATAATTCAGAAGTTTCCCCAGCATGGTAGTACAGTGGGTAGCAATGTTGCTTCACAGCTCCAGGGTCCCAGGTTCAATTCCCTGCTTGTGTCAATCTCTGTGTGGACTCTGCACGTTCTCCCCCTGTCCGCATGGGTTTCCTCCGAGTGTTCCGGTTTCCCTATTTTTATAGATTTCCCCAGAAATTCATTACCAGTCTTATGCCTTAAAAAGTTATTATTTCCTCTTCAATCATTTCTGTACTTATATTTTTTCCTCCAGTACATCTAAATTATGTTCAGCTATACAACTACAACAACAGCATGCATCTATGCAGCACCCTTGAGAAAATGTCCAATGGTGCAATACAAGCATAGCTAAATATAATTTGGCATTGAGCCACATAAGGTGGTCTTCGGCCAGATGACCAAATGCTTGGTCAGGAGGTACATTTTCAGGGGTTAAAAGGGGAAGAAGAATTGGAGACGTGGGCGGCACCATAGCACAGTGGGTAGCACTATTGCTTCACAACTCCAAGGTCCCAGGTCCAAATCCAGTCTTGGGTCACTGTCTGTATGGAGTCTGCACGTTTCCCTGTGACTGCGTGAGTTTCCTCCGGGTGCTCCGGTTTCCTCCCACAAATCCCCAAAAAAGTGCTGTTAGGTAATTTGTACATTCTGAATTCTCCCTCTGTGTACCTTAACAGGCGTTGGATTGTGGCAACCAGGGGCTTTTCACAGTAACTTTATTGCAGTGTTAATGTAAGCCTACTTGTGACAATAAAGATTGTTATAGATCATTGGGAGGGAATTCCAGAAATGAGGGCTCAGAAAGCTTACGTCATGGCACTAATGATATAGTGGTTAAAATCAGGAATATCACAAAGCCAGAACTGGCAGACCGCAGAAATCTCTGGGGCTGGATGGAGGGCAACTAGGGCAGGAGAAGATCACCGAGAACAGAAGCAGCATTCTGGGTCTTGGATAGGGATAGGTTAAAGGAGTGAAGGTGTAAGGTGTATTGGGGAAAGAATGAAAATGATATCGTGAAGCAAAGACATCAAAGAAGGTAGAGAGGGTTTGATTTAGAAAATTAATAACTGCAAAAATGTCACGATGAATTCTTAACCAACAGCAGGATGGTTGAAACTCCTCCAGCTTAAGTTACAAAACATGTACAAATTCTTGTTTACACATATTAGAGGCCTTTCCTCAGGGCTATTTTTCAGTTGTCAACTTTTCGGAAGCAGTCACTTAGCATTTCCTCGTGTTTTAGCTTGGCATAGCTGCTGGCACATTCCTCTCAAAGCTTTGAAACATACTATGGGAAAAATAGTTGCTGCATGTATCAATAACACGTCTTACAGGATTGGACTTTCTCTCAAATATCTGCTATTTGAGTAACGACCATGTAAAATAAACTTTAGATTTCTGATCTTGAGGAAATGGACAAACGGGGATAGCACTGAAGCATGGTGGGTAGCCAGGCTAAGTCAGGAGTATTATGGTGAGGGTGATGGGTGCTCACAGGGGCCCCAGGCAAAATGAATGTGAGGGCAGCCTATTGGGATCAGTAATTGCTAAGATTACCTTATATGGCTAGGTTAAAGAGTGTGAGAGAACCTATGGAAACCCTACAATTGCCAAGTTACCTTATTTGGTCGTGTGTGTAACCCCATTTTTTAAATACCAATGTATATGAGACAAAGTCTTTGTTCTGTATCTCACTCACTCTGGGGACTCGACAAGACTCTGGCAGAGTGAGTCAGCTCGCAAGACGCGCAAATAAATTAAATTGTTTTACAATCCGATTCGGTATATTTACTGAGACCAGACTGAGGGCAAAAGGATCTCGAATTCTCATTCGGTGTCAGAAGTGGGATCTCAACAGACGATCACCGGTCATCTGCGAAATCAGAATTAAACTAGTCTCGGACGGAGAGAGAGGAAATGGGCCACGACGTGAGTAGCTGGGAAATGACCATGTCAGTTTTCCTCTGTCTCGTAATCTGATAAAAGTTTGATCACTCGCAAATGGTCAGGTAAGATCATCTCGACGTGATCAAAGGTCAGTCTGGCGGAATCAAAAAATTAAATTTCAGTCGACGTAGGTACGACTGAGGGTTAATAAGCACGGAGGGAATATCCAAGCGATAATTCAGATAGAAACTGAGGGAATATCCTAGTGATAGTTCAGTTAAGAGCCGATTAGAGAACTGAGGGAACCAGGGATAATTCAGTTCAGTGTGTGTGTTGAGAACTAGAATTGATTAAATTAAATTGTATTCTTGGACTGTAGTGGCGAACAACGCAGTCTGAGGAATAGTTCGAGATTATGGGGAATTGTTTAGATAACACGAGTGACCCAGGTAGTTCCTTACAAGCATTATTTGATTTCTGCACGGTAGCACACGTGGCTAGCCCTGTGGCTTCACAGCGCCAGGGTCCCAGGATCAGTTCCCCACTGGACCATTGTCGATGCGGAGTCTGCACGTTCTCCCCGTGTCTGCGAGGGTTTCCTCCGGGTGCACTGGTTTCCTCCAACAGTCCAAAGATGTGCAGGTTAGGTGGATTGGCCATGATAAATTGCCCTTAGTGTCCAAAAAGGTTGGGAGGAGTTATTGGGTTATGGGGATCGGGTGGAAGTGGGTCAGTGCAGACTCGATGGGCCGAATGGCCTCCTTCTGCACTGTATGTCTATGTGATAGATACCCGGACAAAGGAAGAGACTTTAGGCAATTTTCCGCAGCTCTAAATAAGAAATTGGGAGATGAATGGTTACTAGGGGGAACCAAAGATTTGGAAATCATTAAGAAAATTCAGGAGAAATTCTGGAAAAAGAATAAGGGAATGAAAGCGAAGGAGTTAATTGGATTATGGGGGTCATATTGCCAAGAGGGGAAAGATAAAAACCTGTTATCAAGTTGGCAAGAAAACACCCTTAAAATGGGAATATCAATTAGTGAAGGGGAACCAGAAACTCTGGAAATCCTGAAAAAGGAGTGTGCATTCAAAAAACGCGCACAGAAAGAAAGGGAGACACCTAAAAGGGCAGCCTTGAGTGAGAAAAGTGGACTATGTAGTTCAATGGCTGGCCTTGCATTGACAGAGGTAGACGAAGACCTAGAGAATTGGACCGTGTCCGGTAGGGTCCCGACGGCACCAGCAGCATTGCCTGCACCACCACCAAGTGCACCCCCAGGGATCATAATTTATTTCCAGTCGCTGTTTCACAGATTCAAATCATGCCGGCCACTCCAGTGCCCCTAGACTCAGTCTCACAGGCCCAGACGATTATCCCTCCCCCTCTGGCCGACCGCATAATAACTCCACAGGTACCGTTGCTAGCTCCTTCAATTGATAGCTCGGGTACTACTTCCTCACCCCCGACACCCGTTAGAAAAGGGAAGTCCCGTTATACAAGCCCGGTCAGCTGGAGGACCCGATCTCGGACTATGAAAAAGGGATCTGAGACCATCTGGAAACAATTACGCCTACGACCTAGAACCCTTAAAGCCAAGATGACAGGACAGAAAATTCTGTACCACGGGACGAGGACAGGGACGGTTCTGAAGAACCGGAGCCCCCCCCCTATCGGAAGGGGAGGACTCCGACGTTTCTAAAGAGGAATCTCCCCCATCTACATTATTTTTGACGCCCCCTAGCGAGACTCCGAGACAGTTGCTGATTAGGAAAATGCCCAACCCTGATGTCGCTACAGCGGCAGCTCAGCCCACGATAGATGTTTATTTTCAGTGGAGACCCAGTGAGATGATCTCTATTCTAACTGCAATCCCAGACTGGAATAAGTCTCCTGCTGCTTTTGTGGACTATCTGAGAACCACCATCTCAGTTTATCAAGCTGACTCGAGGAACCTCTGGGCCCTAGTCCAACAGGTTTTAACCCCAGCCGAATACCGCAGTCACCTCAACCACTTGAATTATGCCGACCACGCTGCCCATCAGCAGGCCCATGCCATGGACGATGATACATGGGCACAAATCCTGAATGCACTAAGTGCAACATTTCAAACGCCCATAAACATCTCTGCTATCCTAGATATCAAACCGAAAAAGACCGAGGAGCCAGAGGAATTTCTGGAATGCTTTAATTAAATCTACCGTGGGCAGTCAGGCGGCTTGCCGTATCAAAATGGTCAGAATTCCCCTCAATATTGCGCTATGTTAATGCATTGCGTGCCACCTTCCGTGGCCACCGCTGTGAAATGTAATAACATGAATTGGACAGAGAATGACCCTTCCCAGATGGCCCAGGCAGTTAGATTTTATTGGAAGGAGGGCAGAGGCCAAGAAGGAGGCCCAGTTACAAAAATTAAGACCGAGTATGTAACGAAAAAGGACGATCCGAGACCCCCAACCGAACGCAGGTACGGTGGCTTACCAGCCGGAACCCCAATATTGTGACCTCGGGTGAGTGGATCAGCATGGGGAGGATATCTAACCCACCCAAATGGACCTTCAGCCCCTCTCTACGGCCCGCCATATGCACCAGCAACCTTGCAACTGCCACCCCCTCTGCGGGGCCATTGGTCCACCCGGAGAAGAGCACGGGGAAGAGGGCCGGGATATAGAGGGAACAATGCATGTTTCAATTGTGGCCACGCAGATCACTGGCACCAGGAATGCCCATTTAGAAGACAGGTGGCAGGAGGAGGATACCCAACGCCAAGAAGGGGGTACCCACCAAGGGGAGGGCAGATGAGGTACACCGACTTTTCCCAAGCAAAACCCTTCCCAACACAAGATTGACTAGCCAATTTAGTCATACGGACTCTCCATTCGGACAGAGAACCCATCGTTTCTCTGCAGATGGATCAACATCACCCATTTATGATCGACACTGGAGCAGCCATGTCTTCGGATCAATCGAAACTCCAACTACCACTATCTGACCACACCCAGCATTTGTCGGGATTCCAAGGCCAGGTGTATCAGTTTCCCATTTCTGAACCGGCGAAGGTAACTTATGAGAATGAGTCGACAGATCATCAATTTGTGGTCACCACCGGGTTGGATTGCAATTTGCTGGCCCGAGACCTACTGTGTATCTTCCAGCTACGGCTAGAATGTGGGGACGAGGGGGTAACGGTTCAATCATGGAGACCGAGACCACAGTGTTATGTCTCTACTACACCCCAGTGGTGGACATTGGACATTGAATATTCGCTGCACCACGTTACCCTGGCTTATGACAGAACCGGACAGAGTCGTGAATTAGAGGACAAATATCAGTCATTAGCTGGGACTGAATGGCCAATCACGATTACAGCCACAGTCACGGGACAAGAAGGTACAGCCGACTTTGTTACAATACCACCACATTTATGGCAACAATCAGCCTCCATGGCCCCCCATTTTACACACCAAGTCCACAACCAATACCATGCCAAGGATCTGGGACCGATGGTAAGGAGGGCAGTGGACCAATCAGGTCCGACAGAATACGCACTCCAAGTACTGCCAGACGGCACTTCCATACAGTACTCCGAGGCCCCTGAGACGGTTAACACCTGACTCCAGCATCATCTCGGGACGTTTTGGAATATGTCAACCCTCAGGATTGGGCGGATCAGCCATCACAGGTGGGACAAGCGAAGGTTACACCCATTAAGGTAGCGAATAAGGACCATGTGACGCTGCCCTCCATTCGACAATACCCCCTGAAATCCCAAGCCATCCCGTCTATAGCCAAGTTAATCCAAGAACTGTTGCAACAGGGGATCCTGGTCCCGAGCCAATCAGAATGTAACACACCCATACTTGCGGTGCCCAAACCAGGCAAACCAGACCAGTACCGGCTAGTACAGGACTTACGTTCAATGAATGCCATTGCACAGTCATTACATGCCTTCGCCCCTAATCCCTCCCACATACTGACTCAAATCCCAGCCCAAGCCTGGGTCTTTGCCATAGTCAACCTCGAACACGCTTTCTTTGCTCTCCCACTCGCGCCTGAAAGCCAGTATTTGTTTGCCTTCACCTACAATGGACAGCAGTATACCTGGTCCCGACTTCCACAGGGATTTGTTAACTCACCCATGCTTTTCTCCAGATGTCTGCAGACTCAACTCCAGACTCTGAATTTGAAACATGGTTCCACTCTCGTACAGTACGTAGATGGCCTATTAATAGCCAGTCCCGATGAGCCCAGTAACAGGGAAGATGTGATGCAATTATTAAACCACCTGTCCTCACTGGGCTATGTTGTTTCACAATCCAAGGTACTGGTGGCCCAGACGAAGGTCAAGTTCCTGGGAGTCCTACTCACAGCCACAGAAAGAAGTCTCGAAACCAGTCGAATTGAACCTATATGCCAATTTCCCGCTCCTACCACAGCCAAGGAGGTCCGTCACTGGGCATGGTAAATTATTGTAGGCAATGGATACCAAACATCGCTGTCTATACTAAGCTGCTGACGCCTTACACCAGCAAAGAAAGGACGTTCACTCTCACCACCGAGGCCCTCAAAGTCTTCCGTCTCTTAAAGCAGGCCTTATTACAAGTCCCAGCCCTGGGCAGGCCCTTATATGACCGACCGTTCCAGTTGTACTGTACTATTTTGGAGGGGTGCTCAACGGCGGTACTAACCCAGCAACATGGCGATAAGCACCGACCGGTGGCAGACTACTCTTCCAAACTTGATCCAGTGGCACTGGGTCACCCTATTTGCACCCAGATTCTGACAGCCATATACAACAGTTTACAGGCTGCCGCTAATATAACACTCCAACAAAACATTACAGTGTACAGCTCCCACTCGGTCACTGCGCTGTTGGGGCAGTTTCAGACTCAGCATCTCACCACGGCTCGTCAGAATAGGTACGAAATATATCTCTTAAATAATCCTCGGCTGAGATTTGAATATTGTACCACTATCAACCCAGCTTGCTTTCTTAGCAGCCCCCCGATCATGAAGGGGCGCCTGGCCATGACTGTTTGACCCTGACTCAGGAAGATTCTACAATGCGGGAAGATTCGATTTATAATCATCTAGATAGGAATAATATGATTAGGGATAGTCAGCATGGTTTTGTGAAGGGTAGGTCATGCCTCACAAAGGACAAATCTGAATGCGGAATACAGGGTTAATGGTAGGGTTCTTGGCAATGTGGAGGAGCAGAGAGATCTTGGGGTCTATGTTCATAGTTCTTTGAAAGTTGCCACTCAAGTGGATAGAGCTGTGAAGAAGGCCTATGGTGTGCTAGCGTTCATTAGCAGAGGGATTGAATTTAAGAGCCGTGAGGTGATGATGCAGCTGTACAAAACCTTGGGCAGGCCACATTTGGAGTACTGTGTGCAGTTCTGGTCACCTCATTTTAGGAAGGATGTGGAAGCTTTGGAAAAGGTGCAAAGGAGATTTACCAGGATGTTGCCTGGAATGGAGAGTAGGTCATATGAGGAAAGGTTGAGGGTGCTAGGCCTTTTCTCATTAGAACGGAGAACGATGAGGGGCGACTTGATAGAGGTTTATAAGATGATCAGGGGAATAGATAGAGTAGACAGTCAGAGACTTTTTCCCCGGGTGGAACACACCATTACAAGGGGACATAAATTTATGATAAATGGTGGAAGATATAGAGGGGATGTCAGAGGTAGGTTCTTTACCCAGAGAGTAGTGGGGGCATGGAATGCACTGCCTGTGGTAGTAGTTGAGTCGGAAAAGTTAGGGACCTTCAAGCAGCTATTGGATAGGTACTTGGATTAGGGTAGAATAATGGAGTGTAGGTTAACTTCTTAAGGGCAGCACGGTAGCATTGTGGATAGCACAATTGCTTCACAGCTCCAGGGTCCCAAGTTCGATTTCGACTTGGGTCGCTGTCTGTGTGGAGTCTGCACATCCTCCCCGTGACTGCGTGGGTTTCCTCCGGGTACTCCGGTTTCCTCCCACAGTCCAAAGATGTGCAGGTTGGGTGGATTGGCCATGAAAAATTGTCCAAAATTCTATGATTAACCTAGGTCAAAAGTTCGGCGCAACATCGTGGGCCGAAGGGCCTGTTCTGTGCTGTATTTCTCTATCTATCTATCTAAACCTTATCGAGTTCTTTGAGAAGGTGACTGAACAGGTGGACGAGGGTAGAGCGGTTGATGTGGTGTATATGGATTTCAGTAAAGCGTTTGATAAGGTTCCCCACGGTCGGCTATTGCAGAAAATACGGAGGCTGGGGATTGAGGGTGATTTAGAGATATGGATCAGAAATTGGCTAGTTGAAAGAAGACAGAGAGTTGTGGTTGATGGGAAATGTTCAGAATGGAGTTCAGTTACGAGTGGCGTACCACAAGGATCTGTTCTGGGGCCGTTGCTGTTTGTCATTTTTATAAATGACCTAGAGGAGGGCGCAGAAGGATGGGTGAGTAAATTTGCAGACGACACTAAAGTCGGTGGAGTTGTAGACAGTGCGGAAGGATGTTGCAGGTTACAGAGGGACATAGATAAGCTGCAGAGCTGGGCTGAGAGGTGGCAAATGGAGTTTAATGTGGAGAAGTGTGAGGTGATTCACTTTGGAAAGAATAACAGGAATGAGGATTATTTGGCTAATGGTAAAATTCTTGGTAGTGTGGATGAGCAGAGGGATCTCGGTGTCCATGTACATAGATCCCTGAAAGTTGCCACCCAGGTTGATAGGGTTGTGAAGAAGGCCTATGGTGTGATGGCCTTTATTAGTAGAGGGATTGAGTTCCGGAGCCATGAGGGCATGTTGCAGTTGTACAAAACTCTAGTACGGCCGCATTTGGAGTATTGCGTACAGTTCTGGTCGCCTCATTATAGGAAGGACGTGGAAGCTTTGGAACGGGTGCAGAGGAGATTTACCAGGATGTTGCCTGGTATGGAGGGAAAATCTTATGAGGAAAGGCTGATGGACTTGAGGTTGTTTTTGTTAGAGAGAAGAAGGTTAAGAGGTGACCTAATAGAGGCATACAAAATGATCAGAGTGTTAGATAGGGTGGACAGCGAGAGCCTTCTCCCGCGGATGGAGGTGGCTAGCACGAGGGGACATAGCCTTAAATTGAGGGGTAATAGATATAGGACAGAGGTCAGAGGTGGGTTTTTTACGCAAAGAGTGGTGAGGCCGTTGAATGCCCTACCTGCAACAGTAGTGAACTCGCCAACATTGAGGGCATTTAAAAGTTTATTGGATAAGCATATGGATGATAAGGGCATAGTGTAGGTTAGATGGCCTTTAGTTTTTTTTTCCCATATCGGTGCAACATCGAGGGCCGAAGGGCCTGTACTGCGCTGTATCGTTCTATGTTCTATGTTCTATTTGACCGATACCCGGTTAGATCAACCTGACATGACCATGTATGTTGATGGCAGAGTGTTGGTAAGCCCTACCGGCCAAAAACTGTCAGGGTACGCGATAGTGGATCAGGATGGCCTGATTGTGGAATTGGCAGCTTTCCAAACCCCCTACTCGGCCCAACAAACTGAACTCTTCGCCCTCACCCGCGTTTGCATACTCGGGACGGACCGCCAAGTGAATATTTATACCGACTCGAGGTATGCCTTTGGGGTAGTCCACGACTTTGGACAACTCTGAAAAAATAGGGCATTTATCACCTCGGCGGGGACTGAGATATCCCACCGATGGTTAGTTAATGACCTACTGCAGGCCCTCTTTTTGCCCGCGCAGATTTCTGTTATTAAATGCACTGCCCATATGAATGGTAAGACCCCGGTTGATGTTGGTAACGGACGCGCAGATCATGAGGCGCGGACAGCCGCGCAGACTCAGCAGGTGGTGATGCCTAAGATGATGAGTCTGACCAAAAGCTCTAAAAGAAACAAGTCTGCCTCTGACAAGCCAATGCCAACCATCCCTACCTCATAAGGTTACAGGAGGACGCTTCTGAGGATGATAAGCAAATGTGGAAACAGTTAAGTTGTACATATGATCTTGCATCTTATTTACGGACTACTCCAGCACATCAGACTTGCATGTCCGATACGTTAGCGTTGTGGATCATCAAATGTGTACACTTTGCAACTCACTGTGGGGCTCAGGGGATGAGCAACTTACTACTGGACACTTGGTGGCATCCCAAACTACAGGTGCTTGCCCAGCGTATAAATAACCGGTGTTTGATTTGCCAGCAGTATAACACCGGCAAGGGTATCCCTTGTGAGATGGGGAAAACCTCGTTGCCCAGTGTCCCTTTGAAATGCTCCAGATGGATTACATTGAGTTGGAAAGATGTCAATGTTATAAATATGTTTTGGTTATTGTGGACGTATTCAGCAAATGGATTGAGGCATATCCGACTACTGATAACAAAGCTGTGGTTAAGGTTCTAATGAGAGAAATCATTCCCCGGTACGGAATACCCGCTCAGTTAAGTTCCGACAACGGGCCCCACTTCATCGGTCAGATTAATGAGGAGTTCTGCTCCCAACTGAGCACATGCCAACAGTTACACTGTGCATATAGACCACAGACCGGCAGGTTTGTTGAAAGACTCAATCAGACTCTCAAAAGCAAGTCGGCGAAACTGAGAGCGGAAACGGGGTTAACATGGCTTAAGTTGCTCCCTGTCAGCCTTTTAGAGCTGCGGGTTACACCTGCAGGACTGGCCCGACTCTCTCCTGCAGAGATCCTTTATGGCAGGTCCCTCAGAATACCCTGGAACCAAAAGGTCCCCAGACTTTCCAGTTTCACCACATGACTGAAGAAATGATGAATTATGTCTTATCCCTCACCAAAGCTCTCAAGGAACACCATGGCCAGGTTAAAGCGGCTGACTTGACACCGACCCTATTGTCTAGCTTGCCTCAAATGCAGCCTGGTAGTTATGTCATGGTAAAAAATTGGGTTCGGAAAGGGTCGGAACCTCGATGGGAGGGGCCCTTCCAAGTTCTCCTTACTACCCCCACTGCAGCTAAAGTAGAAGGGAGGAGTGCTTGGGTCCACCTCCACCACTGCAAGAAGGTCAGTCACTAACCTGCTTCCTTTCCCCAGCACTGTCTTACAGGTTTGGAGCATGTCGGTTTGGATGCGGGCCGCCTGGGCCATCTTCTACCTTGTCACGATCGAGGTACTCCCAAAGGAGGGAATGGGGAGGGAAAGCGTTATTTCATCCTGTCGTCGTGACCAACCTCCAAGGACATTTCACCTACGCAGAGGTGACGTTCTCCACTGGCCTCCTGCACGGGGGCATGATACCGGCTCATGGAAGGTCAACAGGTTAACGAATAATGAGGGACTAATGAAACAACTCCATTGGTTCGGACGATTGGAAGGAAAAGCTGCATGGACATTGCCCTGTTTTTGGACTAAATGTAAATTTGATTTTGGATGTAACAAAACTGGTGCCATAAAGGTAAACTCATGCCGAGAGGAGGGGATAGGTGGAGATTGCACGAGCGGAAGGGAAAATCATAATAAGACGGAAAGGGCAAAGGGGGAGTCATGGCGGGAATGCCGGTTATCAGAAAACATACTCACTTCATTTAGGATCCAAAAGGAAGGGGACCTGGGGACCATGAATCTCTTCCTCCAGACCTATCACCACATGTATGGCCAAGGAAGGTTTGTCTGTTACCCGGACCCCGCCTCGGTGACCAGATTATTTTCGGTTTAACCACTCTGGGGAACTTCCCAAGCGGTGGTTCACTGCCAGCATTCCCAGCCACCGCCTGAGCAGGTTACTCTCCCTTACGACACTGATTCAGCCCCACAGGCAATTTGCCTTCCCCTTCCCCGGGATAATTCCCATTCACACTATGACAAGCTCCAAAGCTGGAAGGCATACATACCCAACCACTTCTCTCCCAATAGAGATCCCCGGTCGTACGAAAACTGTTTCGTTAGAAAGGGATACGGATGTATGGTGGTAGAGGTGGAAGAGGATATAACATGTCTGTTCTCCACCTGTAATGAACGGGAGTGTCACGTAACCCAGACGTCAGTCCAATGCGTCTGTCACAACATCACCTGCGTTCCGTTGAGGGCAGGCCTCCAGCTCCTTTGTGGTTGGGCGAATGCCTCTCACATAACTGCTGGAAATAGGGCCTTCCACATTGCCTGGGAGGTCGAATGAGCATCTAGAAGCTGGATGAACTGGGCCACTGGGAGATCCCTGATCTACCGATATACTGGCTGTGATGCCAGCCTGTACACAGACAACGGATACTACTTCTTTTTAATGTCACTAATGTTTTGTCACTCCCCTTTCCCCAACAAATCACTATCGGAATTATAGTCCCCACCACAGTCCCCTGCCCCTCTGAGTGAACCCATCACCATCGATTGACACATCGGGCAGTCTCAGCAGTATTCTGTGAGAACTGGAAAAAAGCCCGGGTCCTAGCGCCCACCCGAGGCCACTCAGCAGGATGGGGAATCCTAAGTATCCTGACGCTGGGGGGCATGGGGGGTTCTGTGGCGGTAACCAATCGGAAGTACTTCATCTGTGGCCTAACTACTTTGGGAAATGAAACACTGGGAGCTCTTGGGGCAATAAAGAAAGAATTGTCCGAACTACGATTGTTTACCATGCAGAACCGATAAGCCCTTGACTATCTCCTGGCCCGTGAAGGCGGGGTATGCGCCATAGTAAAGGGAAAATGTATCATGGGAGTTCAGGACCTAACCGCCAACATCACTGAATTCATGGACCGCATAAGGGACCATTTAGATGGCATGAACGACCCAGGTTCCTGGGGAAGTTGGGGATTCGGAGGGTGGACGGACTGGATGATAAATATGGCCATGTACTTAGCCATCACACTCGGTTGCACCCTTGTAGGCCTAGCCATCGTTAAATGCGTGATAGGCAGAGTGCAGGTTGCACTGGAGCAAATAAGCACCCCTAGAATCTTGACCCATGAACGCTCAACAGACGACGAGGCGTTACAGCAAGAGCTGGCATTGCAGCGGAAAAGTTTCCTGGACGAGGATTAAAGGGATGCCGGGTATGGGACGCTGTGGCTCGTTCTCGGTGAGTGTGCTTAACACTCAATTTGGCTCTGTTTCATTACTTAGCTCTGGAGTCGCCAGGTATCGTTAAGATACCGCCACATGTTTCAAGGTCAAGTTCAAAGCAATAAACCATACACCAATTAGTAAGTTCAAACAAATGAGTTTATTATAATACAATTATAATACTACCCATGCACACGCTAAGATGATTAAACTATTCTTACCACTAAATAAACCAATACTTATCTTAAAGGGAACTGCTGGATCGGGGACAAGACCTCTTGCTCTGCACTGGTCCGCAGACTTCAGGTTGGTACGGGTTAAAAAGGGGTCAGGAGTGTCTATCTCTGGTAGCGATCATTGTGAGACACTTACTTGCTGGCGGCTGCTGTCCCAAACCTCCCCTCTCTCTCGGTCAAGGTCTTCTTCGGTAAAGGCTGGTCGAGAGGGCTGGTCAAGAGAGGAGGGCTGGTCAAGAAGAACAAACTAAGTTTGGGACCTGTCATTTTGGCCGGTCCCCTATACCTGCTGGGAATTGATTGGGTCTCTTCCCAATCGATTTGTTTGAATCCCCCCAATACTGAGGCTGTCCCTCGGCTACTGGGCGGGCCTTCAGGTGCTTTGTCTTCGAACTCCGCTGGTGCCGGGGTGTCTGGTTTCCCATACACTGTTGCAATCACTTCCCTATTTGTGTCCATTGTCCCTGGGATCGGTCCATTACTATGTTAACTATCCTGGATATTGCCTCATTGGTATACGGAATGTTCGTTTCGGTGCTGTCTGCTCTCTTAGCAGACAGAAGACACATTGGCTTGGTGCAGCCTGCTTGTGTGCAAACTTTGTCCATTTTAACCTGCAAGCTTTGCGTTCCTCCATTTTGTATTGAGGGAATGGCCAACTTCGGTGGCTACAACACAGCAAGAGGAAATATTAGGGGGTGGATCAGTAGTTATCATAGAATGATAAAAGGAGGGAATGAGGAAATGAACAAAAGGGGATGGCACTGAAGCATGGTGGGTAGTCAGGCTAAGTCAGGAGTATTATTGTGAGGGGGATGGGTGATCACAGGGGCCTCAGGCAAAAGGAATGTGAGGGCAGCCTATTGGGACCAGTAATTGCTAAGATTACCTTATATGGCTAGGTTAAGGAATGTGAGAGAACCGATGGAAACCCTACAATTGCCAAGCTACTTTATTTGGTCGTGTGTGGAACTTCATTTTTTTTATACCAATGTATATTAGACAAAGTCTTAGTTCTGTCCCTCACTCACTCTGGGGACTCGACAAGACTCTGGAAGAGTGAGTCAGCTTGCAAGACACGCAAATAAATGAAATTGTTTTACCTACAATCTGACTCGATATACAGTATTTACTGAGACCAGACTGAGGGCAAAAGGAACTCGAATTCTCAATCTGTTTTTCTGAGATGAATATTCTTTTGATCGATAAATTGTACAATTGTAGAACAGATGGTTATAATAGCAATCTTCCATCCCATTACTGTAATGTTCTGTTTTCCAAAATCTTTAAGTGGACGGAATGACTTTGTTGCCAGGGATAGTTCTGGAATACGGAAATTATCATGTGAAGAAGACATGAAAAAAAATTCTATATCATCCTGGCTAACTTGTCATTCTCTTTTTTAAATATAATGGGCAAAGGCTTTACATTGACTGAAGCCATGTATGAAACATTAACCATGTGTAATGATGCAAGTTTAATAAACAATCTCAGAGTAAAAACCCGCTAGGAAACAGTGACCATAACATGTAGAATTTAGCTTTCAGTTTGACAGTGAGGAATTTGGATCAGAAACAACTGTGCAAAACTTAAATAAGGGTAATTGGAAAGGAATGCGGGCAGGGTTGACTGGAGTGGTGTTGCGCAGAAAATATGGTTGATCAGCAAGGCAGATTTTTATGAAAATAGTTCATGACTACCACAACAAAGATATATACCAATGGGGAAGAAGCATTCTGGGAGATGAAAATCAACAATGGTTAACCAAGCAAGTTAAAGAAACCAGAAATGTGGAAAAGATTAGTGGTAAGCCAAAGGATTGAGAAAGTATTAAAAACAAACAAAATATTACCAAAAAAAAGTGGGGGAAGCTAAGCGATGATGGTAACCAAGCAAATAATACAACAGACAGTAAGAGCTTCTTTAAATCAGTAAAAAGGAAGAGAGAAGCCAAAGTGAGAATGAGACTGGGTGTCATGATCGGGAGATATTAGGAACTTGGGTCCAGAAATAGGATCCTAGATGTAGTGGACAATTTTGACCTCAAACAGACTAAGGGAGAAGACTACATGAGCAGACTCAGAGGTATATGCCCATTCAGACTTAACCTCATTAGTGGGAAATACACAGGATGCTTTGGTTCAGCCAGGATGATCCACTGAAGATCCATTGTCCTTTTGGACATCTTGTTTGGCAAGCGATTAGCCCATCTCAGAGTCTGATTACCTATTTGCCCATCAATGGAAGGTTAGTCGCATATGAATGGCATAGCTCTGTTCTTTTGTATAAGCGGAAATAGGCAATCAGCCAAGATAACGATAATAGGTTCAAGTCTAGAAACCAAGAGAACCTTTGTTTGAGGGGCTGGGTAGAGTGTAGAGAGAGAGTGAGAGAGGGGAAGAAATGCAGTTTTGAACAGTTACAGTAGAAGGCTGTGGAAACCGAACAGAGAGGTTATGAAAGTTGCCATCGAGGCAGGCTTGGAAACGGGTTCTGATTTAATGTCCCTGACAGAGAAAAATTGCTTTGTTAAATGCACGTATTGCCTTTACCTGTGTGTAAGTGGAACAAGAACTGCAGATTAATGCAAAGTATTGTTCAATGGGAACTAATGTGTTATGGCTAGGAAACTGCATATAATCTGTTTATATTAGTAACTGAAATAAAAGTTTAAATATTGCTTTTTTTTCTTTTGTTTTACCCAAAGTTTGTTTACAAAATAACCAAGCCCTATTTCTTTTATTATTACTTCTGGAACAAATCGATTTTTCTAAAGCTTTAGAAAATTATGGCATCTCGTCCAGTCTTTCAGCCACTGTTGTGAGCTGACCAGGCATTCATAACTCTGGGGAAACAATAATGAGGAACCAGGAAATGGCAAAGGAGTTAAATAAATACTTTGTGGCAATCTTTATGGTAGAAGACATGAATAACGTTACAAAATAATCAAGGGGAAAACAAAATAAATACAGGGGGCGATTTCAGCTCACATTCACTGTCAGAGAGAAAAGATCGAAAGTCCGAAGAGATTCAGGAAACACGATCCTGATTTTCCCTACCGTTTGCCAGTGATGTCATGAGATTCACACCCACAAAGGGCAAGACCCTAATTGTAATGGATTTAAATAAATTTAAATACAATTAGCCAGCCCCCCTGCCACATGATTACCCCTCACTGAATATTCATACCATGCCAACATGACGTCACGTCGACGAGGTTTACAACAGGCTTTTAAAAATGGGATTCAGTCGAGGGGCTCCTGCTGGGGGCATAAAGATATGCATATCCCCTGAGGGGAGAGGGGCATGCCTGGCAAGTACACCTGGCGCAGCCATGTTGGCACATGGTCTCATTGAATGGCAGAGCAGACTCGTTGGGCCAAAGGGCCGACTTGTGCTCTTACACCTTATGGACTTATGGTCCATCTCAAGATCGCATACCAGGAATATACACCTTTTGTCCAAATGAAGGGGAAGAATTGGGAGTTATGTTATATGTCCCTCCAAGCTACTAGAATCTATAATATTGCCTTTAGGGGCTGGTTTAGCTCAGTGGGCTAAACAGCTGGCTTGTGATGCAGAACAATGGCAGCAGTGTGGGTTCAATTCCAGTACTGGCCTCTCCGAACAGGCGCCGGAATGTGGTGACGAGGGTCTTTGCACAGTAACTTCACTGAAGCCTACTTGTGACAATAAGTGATTATTATTATTATTGTGAATGTAAAAGGTTCAATCTGCCACCTTCTATCAAAAAAAACAGCAGCAGAACTAGAGTTCTGTCCAGATTTCAATAGCCTGGACCTCATTCACACTGTTTCTACTGGAATATCTGAACTTCTGTTCTACAAAACAAATTAATCTCTGCATACTTCCCACATCATGGAAGTCAGCGCGAATGGATAACTGGATTACTCCGCATTAGCTTCAGCCTGCTAACCTCGCAGAAGGAATACACCATTGGATTTTTGATTCTGGACTCTGGACTCAGGTGAAACAATAATTCTAACTTTTGGCTGTCATCTTTTCCCAGTACCTCTTTCTTTCCCTTATTCTTCTTTTATTGTATGAATGCAAAAAGGCTGGGGACATCATGAACCCTCTTCCTGCGTTTTGAGTGTGTGTCACTCAGGTGAAACAATAATTCTAACTTTTGGCTGTCATCTTTTCCCAGTACCTCTTTCTTTCCCTTATTCTTCTTTTATTGTATGAATGCAAAAAGGCTGGGGACATCATGAACCCTCTTCCTGCGTTTTGAGTGTGTGTCACTCAGGTGAAACAATAATTCTAACTTTTGGCTGTCATCTTTTCCCAGTACCTCTTTCTTTCCCTTATTCTTCTTTTATTGTATGAATGCAAAAAGCCTGGGGACATCATGAACCCTCTTCCTGCGTTTTGAGTGTGTGTCAAATAAATTGACCCTCTGATTTTACCCGATCTCGGGTTTGTAGTGGGGTTATTAATATGGGATTGGATCACTTCAAAACTGAAGGATTGGGTAAAATATGCCACCACTGATAAAGAGGAAATGAAAAAAATGAAGAACACCTTTGTTCATGGGCGGGTGGTGGGAGGAGAAATCAGGTTTGTTTTAAATGAAACTCCCTCCTTTCCGTAACAAAATAGTGGAACAAATCATAGATCGCTTATGGTACAGAAGGAGGACATTAGACCCGTTGAGCCAATGCTGGATATTTGCAAAAGTGAGAAAGCTTGTCACATTCCTCTATGCTTTCCAGATAGTCCTGAAAATTTGCATGTGTTTGATTGACATAGTGAAGATGTCCAGACTTGCCTATCACTCATTGGTTCTGAATATAGGGGCTGATTTAGCACACTGGGCTAAATCGCTGGCTTTTAAAGCAGACCAAGGCAGGCCAGCAGCACAGTTCAATTCCCGTACCAGCCTCCCCGAACAGGCGCTGGAATGTGGTGACTAGGGGCTTTTCACAGTAACTTCATTAAAGCAATTTTCATTTCATTTCAATGTAGTGGACACTGGTAGGATGGGTATTGAGGCGGCAGCTGCATGAAGGGCATGTAGGAGCATGGGAGATATCATGGGGCATGAGAACATGAGGGATGGAGGATGGGCTGGTGGGAGGGGGTGCGTGCGATTCATCGACTGACATTCATGATTCTAATTGACCCAGTAAATGGAGGTAGGACTTCTGATTGCTGGCCTCACCGCCTGCCTGCCTCAATTGCCACTTCGGATTCGCCACCAGAGGTAGTGGACAAGGCTCCATCCTGCCTCCGTCAGAATGTAAGAATAAAGGGTTAGGACTTCCTTAATGGAGACGGATCTGTGGATTCAGGACCTTTGCTGGCTCACAATATCCGTTCTCCTTCACAAAATCTAACCTAATAACCCAGATATTTGCCGAGTCAACCAAGTCAGGAGACCTTTAAAAAGGTAGGATTTCTGCCCCCATTCCCATTTCTGGTAATTTTCACTGGTGCAGAAAAAGGGCACAGGTAGCCAGTCCACTCACAGCACTCTAGCCCTTGCTGGCTCCATTATGGGGGTGCACACTTCAAACTCCATCCTCATTGAGTTGGGCTTGTTCTGTTAGGATATGTAGTTCATTGCATCTCAGACGAGCTATGAACCATAGGAGAAGCCTAGTCTTCAATTGGAAAAACAAAGGGAAACCATTCAGCATTCTCATTGAAATGCATTGCCCTTCTTACCTTCTCATACAGCTGTGACTCAATCATAGTCATTAATAATATCAAATTCAAAAAATATTTTATCCAATTCAGACCTCTTAACCTTTTGTAAATAATAGATAATAGAAATATCAGGTTATCACAAGGTAAAAGAACCATCAGTTAAATAAAGCACTCCCTTTAATTCTGTGTGAACATTGTTTGCTGAGCGAAGTGGATTAGTCATTCTCGGAGCTCAGCCAGGCATTCATAAATGAAGCAATGAAGTGTCATATTGGACTCCAAACATTTCTCTCTCCACAGTTGCTAATAGACCTGCTGAGTTTTTCTCGCACTTTCTGTTTTTATTTCAGTTCATGATGCCACCTGGCAAATTCAAGAATAGGTGCAGATATCTGTTCTTCCAAATGGGGTGAGGTGTGAGGCCTTAAGGGTCTAAGATTCCCCGAGATTCGTGATTACAACTGAGGTGCTTGTCCCAGTAGGTGGTCAGCCTTCCTGTCTACCAGCCTCCCCATCTGCCAGCTTCCATTGCCACCTCAGGCCTACCTCCAACTGTTGGGGTGGTGAAGGTGCGGGGGGGGGGGGGGGGGGGGTGGGGGGGTGGGAGCTGTTTAACTCAATCCCTCCTCTACCTACCCAGTATGAAAATAGAATAATAGAATGAACAGTGGTCTCCTTAACAGGAATGAGTTTGTGGGGTTAGGAACTTTTCCCACTCCCGATACCCATTTCCTTCATGAAAATCCAGCCTGATACTTTACTTGAGGCTGAACCAGTGTCTTATAAAGGTTCATTATAACTCCCTTGTTTTTGTAATCCATGCCTGTATTTCTAAAACCAGGCATCCAATATGCCATTTTAATCATTTTCTTAATCTGCCCTGCCACCTTCAATGATTCGTGCACAATAAACCCCATGTCTCTCTGTTCCTGCACCCTTTTTAAAATTGTACTCTTCATTTTATATTCTCTCTCCTCATTCCTCCTATCAAAATGTATAAAGAATTCCTATAGTGCAGAAGGAGGCCATTCGCCCCATTGAGTCCACACAGATCCTCTGAAAGAGCACCCTATCCAGGCCCACTCTCCCACCAATCCCTGTAATCCCACCTAATCCCTGGACACTAAATGGCAATTCAGCACAGTCAGTCCACCTAACCTGCACATCTTTGGACTGTGGGAGGAAACCGGAGCACCTGGAGGAAACCCACACAGATACGGTGAGAATGTGCAAACTCCACACAGTCACCCAAGGCCGGAATTGACCCTGAGTTCCTGGCACTGCGAGGCAGCAGTGCTAACAATTGTACCGCTATGCCGCCCGTATCCCGCTCATATAAATTCACACTTCTCTACATTAAATTTCATCTGACACGCGTCCAACCATTCCACCAGCCTATCCATGTCTACATATATTGACATCTATCACAAACCTTCTCACAGTTCACACAAATTCCATACTTAGTGTGATTTGCAAATTTTGAACTTGTGCCGTGTATACGCAAGTCTGAGTGATTAGTACAAACCAAGAAACGCAATGGTCTAGTACTGGCCCCTGAGAAACCCCACTTTATACCCTCGTCCTGTTCGGACAACAACTGTTGACCACTATTGTCTGTTCCCTGTCACTCTGCCAACTTTATATCCATGCTGCTGCTGTCCCTTTTATTTCATGGACATCAGTTTTGCTGGCAAATCTATTATGTGGCATTTTATCAAATACCTTATGGAAGTCCATGTACACAACATGAATCATATTACACTCATCAATATTTTCTGCTGTATCAATAAAAAATTCAGTCAAGTTACTTAAGCCTTTAACAAATCTTTATGACTTTCTTAATTAATCCACATTTATCCAAACGACTGTTAATTATGGCTCCGTTTATCATTTCCAAAGGCTTTCCCATGACAGGTTAAACTGATTGCTGTGTCGTTGTTGGATTTATCCTTAACCCTTTTTGAACAAGGGTGCAACATTTGGAATTATCGAGCCCCCCGGCACCATTTCTGTAGCGAAGGATGATTGGAAGGTTATTGCCAGTGATTATTGGAAGATTATGGCCAGTACCTCCTCAATTTCCACTTTTACTTTCCTCAAGTATACTTGACTGAACTCAGTTCTGGTGACTTATTAAATTGAAGAACAGCCAGCCTTTCTTATACCTCTTGTTTTATCATTTTAATCAATGGAGCATTGTTGGTTCCGTAGCAGTTCCTGTTACAGATGCTAACATCAGGAGATTCAAAGGTCTATCATACTGCATTTTTCTCAGCTGACCAGCGTTGGCCCTATTCTCAGCCAAAAAGCTAAGATGAATGCTCATGAATAAAATACTGGATTGTAACTAGAACGACAAGACAACTGATTAGGAGCATTCACACTACAACATTGCTTTATTTAGCAAAGAATGTCAGCATAAACTATAATCTTGATTGTCTGTGAATTACACAAGTCTAAATTTATTTTGAAAGAGCTGCGAGGGAGTTACTTTTGAAGTTTTGATGTGTTTCCTGGCAAAGGAGATCTGTGTTGTAGTAGAAACAATTTCACTGCATGTGCCCCTAATGTTTGCTTGGCTCAATTTTGATGCATGCAGCTGTTGATAGCCTTGAAACCAACCAATTGTGCAAACTGCTGAATTAGATTATTGCACTAATGTTTTAATTACTTTTCCTGATTTAGTCCCAGCTTGGTTAATCAATTGAAGAAAACAAATTGCAGACGTTTTAAATTTTACAGACTTAATTTAATATTTCATGTTCTGTTTTAAGAACAAGTTGGTTCCCTTCAGGATGATAGATGTGATATAGTAAAGGAGGTTAATGGTACTATAATAGGCAGTCCTAAAGGCAGCTGAGATCGTTGAGTATTGCTAGATAACATCCAGAAATAATTAGATGGAGCTCAAAGCTGCCATAAGACAGACAGTCCATTTACCATAACAATGTGTTAATCACTCAGTTGTAACTACCTTTTCCCTGGCAGATGAAGGAAAAATTACAATAAATTTCAAACTGCCAATATTACAGTATTTCAGTCATTTATAAACAACTGCAACAAAAGAATTTCAGTTACAGCACAATCTCCGAGTGAGGGGGCAGGCAGAGAAGACGGAGTCGGGAAGGGGAATGACAACTGGCTGCAGCTTCCTGTGAATCATACTCAGGCCTGGCCCTGAGACTGCAGGGCAGTTGGCTGTTGACACCCAGGTAGGGTGAGGTTGTAGAAGTAGCTTGAGTCCATGGAAGACTTTATAAATTAGAATGAAAATCTTCAAATAAATACAAAGAACAAGTTGGGTAAGTGATCAAGATTCTGGAAGGGGTAGAGTGCCAGAGTTGTGGATGTATTTAAATTATAAAGGGTGCAGCAGGCTAGGCCTATGAGGAAAGTGTTTGAGAATCTGATAGATGCCTGGAAGCGGTGAAGCAAGGACAAGTGGTTCGGGAGCTGAGGATGGCAGCAAGCGATGTTATTATGGGATAAAAAGGGAAAATGCTGGATAAACTCAACATATTTGGCAGCATCTGTTGAGAGTGAAACAGAGTTAATGTTCTGCATCCCACTGACCCTTCTTTGAGTCATACGGGCTTAAAAGGTTAACCCTGTTTTTCTATCCCTAGATGCAGCCAAACCTATTGAGTTTATCCAGCATTTCCTGTTTTTATTTCAGATTTCCAGCATCTGCAGCATTTTTCTTTTATTTGAATGTTATTCTGGGGTGGATATAAATCATTTCAGTAATGAATCAGATGGTGGGTTTGAAATTTGGCTTGGGGTCAAACAGAACACCAAAATTACAGTACTGTAGTTTGGATTGAATACTAAAACAAACTGATTGCAATACATTTTGTATTTCTGAAGCGGTTCACCCAGTCAGATTGGGTGTTTACTGATTGGGAAGTGCTTCAAAATAAAACAGTAGACTTCAGATCTTCTGAATTGCAAGAGTTCTAGTGTATAATGCTATCACACACTCTATCACACTCTTATTTACCTTTACTCATGCAATTACATTTTAAATTACACCATTATAAAGTGTAAAGCTACAGATCGTGGACAAGCCAGGAAATATTGATCACAGTATTGATCAAGGTAATGCATAAATCATACCCCTGGGTTAGCAGGTCATAAAAACCTTCGGAAACACGTGACATATATCCACTATATTTCCTGACACCAGTTCATCTCCATTCCCCTAAAATTCATGCAACGTATTTCCATTGCATCTGAAGATTAATATTAACATCATAATTTGAGAGCGACATTTTGAATGTCATCATGATTATATGGACCAGTGGTACTGATTTAAGTGAATGTCCTTTAGAATAATTCAGTACAAATTGATTGCATCAAATAGTTTTTTGACGAAAGTAATGAAAGATTCAGTCATCCTGGAAAGCATCCCTAAAGATAATCATTCCGCAAATCAATTCATAGAAACAAAACACTCCATACACTTCCAAATATTATGCAGCTGACTGAGTATTACAGAATATATGTGTGTGATGAACTATTGTGCAACTCAAGGGATCCAGTCACTAATAGTTCTAGTTCACCTACTCTCTGATTATTTGTAAATAGCCGATTTTAATTGTCAACTTTTGCAATGCAGATTATCCTTTAAACATATACTGTGCTAATAAATATAAATCAAATAAATTTTATATATAGGCCATTGGTTCTCTTGTTTAAATTTTAACTGGAAAGTTCTAGTCTTTGATTTTGTATTTAATTTTCACTAAGAAAATGACAACTCCACTAGTTCTCCGAGCAATTCATGTTAATTACAACACCGACCAATAACATGTGCTCCTTGGCCTTTGTTCCAAGGTAAGGTACGCATTCTGAATATTTAGAACATAGAACAGTACAGCACAGAACAGGCCCTTCGGCCCTCGATGTTGTGCCGATCAATGATCACCCCACTCAAACCCACGTATCCACCCTATACCCGTAACCCAACAACCCTCCCCCTTAACCTTACTTTTTAGGACACTACGGGCAATTTAGCATGGCCAATCCACCTAACCCGCACATCTTTGGACTGTGGGAGGAAACCGGAGCACCCGAAGGAAACCCACGCACACACGGGGAGGACGTGCAGACTCCACACAGACAGTGACCCAGCCGGGAATCGAACCTGGGACCCTGGAGCTGTGAAGCATTTATGCTAACCACCATGCTACCGTGCTCCCCAGCTGTCAAATATGAATGTGGAGTATATTGCATCAGCGCACTGTAAATTTGACCAAGCTTAATTTCTCACTGGACATTCAAATAATATTTTGGCAAATGTATTTTTCAAGCAGTCATATTCACAAGCTTTATGTCCTTCCAGAAGTGGCCTGAGCTATAACTGTTCAGAGCAGGGGAATGCTGGTTCAATTTCCGTGCACCGCTGAATATCTTACCTCAGGCTCTTTGGTATAACTAGGCCCAGAGTGGTCAGACTCCACACCACAAGAAACTGGTGGAAATCCTAAGGCACTTCTGTATGTCATTTAGCCATTAGTTCAGAACATTAACCTAACCTCAGCCATCATTTTATTTGTGGTTCATTATTATAACCCGCTTGAAACCTATGGGGATTGTCCAATTAGCTTCCCCGTGAGTCTCTTAGAATACGAACTTCCTGCTGAGGGGCAGGGACCCATCAGTGGAGTAATGGACTCCAGCACCAGATGGGAGCCGAGCATGAGTACTCACGGTTGGGACTTTGAGTGTACTGTTTATATTGTTCACCTTGCAATACAATAAGTTTCTTTATGTCTCTTTTTGCACAATTTTGTGGTCACTAAACCTATGAAGGTCAAGGCATTAAATAAAATAGTGGGAGATTTTTTTTTAATAAGTTGGCAGCAAGCATAAAATATAAGAATGGCTTTTGATACTTGTAGTGGTTGTAGAAACTGCAATATGTGGGGCGCGATTCTCTGCTGCCCAGGCCAGGTGGGAGAATCGCGGGAGGGCCGCTCTGGTTCCCCCCCCCCCCCCTGCGATTCTCCCCCCCCCCCCCCCCCCCAAAATGGCGTGTCGTGTTTTGCGCCCACGTCAAGGCCTGACGGCCGAGATTTACGGGACGCCGCTCCTAGCCCCCCCTCCCCCCCGGGGGGGGGGGGGGGGGGGGTAGGGGGTAGGGGGCGAGGAGCGGCCTCCGACGCCGCCGTAAAACACTCCGGGTTTCACAACGGCGTTGGGCATTGCAGAGAATTCCGCCCGTGATGTTATTATGATCCCAGTTAATGTTGCAAATGGACAGGAAGATCCCAGAATTGAAGCCTGGCTCAAAAGACCTTCACTTTTACTCTTTATTTAATTAAATGTGGAGGAAAAGAACAGCAGAACCGCTAATTAGTTTTAACAACATTAAATACATTTTAAAAAAAATCTTTTCATTGGCATTTTCAAAAATTATAAACCATTATGCACTTTGCTGGCTGCATTCATTCATTGTACCATACTGAAAGGTTTGTCTTTTCCTTCCCTTAAGTTCTCCTATATACAGTCCACCACCATCTGGCTCAGCATGTGGTCCCTCCCCCCCCCCCCCCCCCCCCCCAACCTGTGCCACCAGCCCCCCACTCCGTGCCCCCCCTTCCATCCCCCCATTAAATATGGAAACATTGGATTATAATACAGTACTTCTGTACCCCCACACAGGTTTTAAGATTAACACAGATGACAAAGTACATTTGAAGCTGCAATGGTCTCATTGACACACAAAGTCCCTTTGATGCACACAAAATGCCTGTGGTCAAATCCACACTCCACTCTGAAACTCCAAGTGAATGTCTGTGAATGCCTCCTCAGAATCCCCCAGATCATTGTCACATAGAGTTTCCAAACTGTACTTCTCAGAACACGCTTTCAAATCTTTTCTCATAATCATGCTTTCCATTAGTGGTTTGCATTGCCCCACTAAAACCACAAGCTTATTAAATGATTCAGTGTCTGGGACCGCTGGGTCTGTGAGGCTACATACCACTCCACACGTATGTAGCCGCAAGCAGTTATAATAATCTTTATTAGTGTCACAAATAGGCTTACATTAACACTACAATGAAGCTACTGTGAAAATCCCCCTGTCGCCACACTCCGGCGCCTGTTCGGGAACACTGAGGGAGAATTCACAAAGTCCAATTCACCTAACAAGCACGTCTTTCAGAACCTGTGGGAGGAAACTGGAGCACCCGGTGGAAGCCCACACAGACATGGGGAGAACGTGCAGACTTTGCACAGACAGTGACCCAAGTCGGGTATTGAACCCGGGTCCCTGGCGCTGTGAAGCAACAGTGCTACCCACTGTATTAGCAAGGTGACTACCTGGTGGTTGGTCTCTGTGATATTGTTGGCCCAGAAAATGTAACGCATCCTCTGTGCGTACTGATTCGAATATTGCAGTTTGACATCAAACACGTCTAAACATCTGAAAAGAGGCATAATGAAAGAACGTTTCCAACCTGTATCCAAGAAGTATGGAGAGGTGGCTCAGCAACATCAATAGCTATCCGGTTTTTATCCTCATTGCCAGTTTTGGAAGGGCAACAAAGAGTTCACACCAAGTAGGTCAAAACGTAAACTTACTTAATTTTACAATTACTATTATATAGCTCCAGTGGTTCCCTACTTGATCTTCTCTTGTTGGTGCCTTTCTGGCCGACTCTATTTCTACATCCATAGATTGTTAATGGTCCCAATCCCCTTCTTGAGGGAGCTTGTATTCCTTAAGATCCACAGGGTAGTTAACCACCCCTACCCAGTAAGACCCATGCGCGTTAGAAGATCTAGCTTTTATTGCTTGTCCCTAATTGCCCTTCAGTGGCTTGCTAGGCTATTTCCGAGATCAGTTGAGAGTCAACCACATCTCTGTGGGTCTGGAGTCACATGCAGGCCAGACCAGGTAAAGATGGCAGGTTTTCTTTTCTAAAGGACATTAGTGAAGCAGATGGGTTTTTCCGAAAATCGACAACGGTTTCATCGTCATCATCAGACTTTTAATTTGAGATTTTTATTGAATTCAAATTTCACCACCGCCAGGGTGGGATTTGAACCCAGGTCTCCATTATCCTGGCCTCTGGATTATCAGTCCATGTGCTGCCATTTGCTCAGGATTGGAGGGAAACGTGATGCATGTTGGGAATAACACCATCAAAAGACTTGCTTTATGATGTATTAAACAGGCCAGAATGTTTACTGAGCTTTAGCCAGAGTAGCCAGTTGTTTCATGCCACTTGAACTTGTTGATGTAAGTAGACAACAATTGTTGACTGCTCTTCTGCACTTGATGGAGGCTGCTAGAAATCTTAGAAGAATTCCTGGAGTGATGTTTAGTATAACTCATTGGGGGTGTCTTTGAATTATCTTCTTTCTCCGAATAAAGAGAATGCAACAGCTGCAAATTTATACTTCAACTTGTCTGAAGCAATGATACTATAAAAACAACAGCAACAATTGGTGTTTATATAGCGCCGTATAATGTGATGAAATAGCCCAAAATGAATAACAGCACTTTTATTACATGTGAAATGAGGAAAATGCACAACAGAATAACAGCACTTTTATTACAGGTGAAATGAGGAAAAGGCACAACAGAATGATTATGCTAAAAGTCCACCAATTGAACACAATTTTCAGTTTCCTAATCTCTACTCAATCTATTTAATCTTCATGGTAGGCAATCATCGGCAAAATCTTCAGGAGAAAACTTTCCTTACCTCTCTAATATAATCAAAATTCTCCACATTAAGAGCTGATAATCAAACCTGACCAGTTGACTTTAGATAATATTCCAAGTCCCAATAGAACTGGAACCAAACTGTTACAAAGAGGCTTTTCTCAACTATACAAGTGGGCTGAAACGTACCGACTACCTGTCTCAGTGAGTGGGTGGGGGGGGGGGGAGGCGTTGGGCCAATTGAGGGCCTCCTCACACTATTGCAGGGATTTTCTTGCAGGGGGAGGCCCATGTCTAGTGTTTAGACCACAGTAAACGCTTGTGACCTGGTGGCTGGACTAGGGTGGAAGGCAGGGTTGGGTTCCTCCTGTTTGGATATCCTGTACTCATTGGGACCCCCCTCCCAAGCCTTACCTACTCACATTTATCCTCTAACCCCATCCCCTGTCCATCCCAGCCCCCAACCCATTCAACCCCATGCAACATTCTACCTGTTTTCTGGCTTTCTAGGAGAAAGATCTGTTTAACACTAGACAAGTTTAAAATATTTGGAGATCTGTTACAAGTTGCCTAGTTGCAGGCATATCCTGCAATTGAGGAGAAGAAAAAGGTTTAACCTTGCAATTCCCCGGGCGGTTTAGAAATATATATCCAGCTGTTTCCATATAAATCACAAGGCATGCATTGCACAGAAGTGCTGGAGTCAGAATTTTCAGTTCCATAAATGGTTTGCTCACATTTTATTCTTTTGGTTATATATAGCTTCATATTGATACAGTATCAGCTCAATATAAGAGTAAAGTTCAAATGGGATATATCTCCTCATTCTTTAAACATTCAATAAAGGGTTATATTCTTAAACATGCTGGCATTTACAGTTGCGGCAGACTGGTTCAGATACCTGTCTCACTTGTTAAAAATACTTGAGTCTATTGATTCAGAATTAATTGGTGGACAGCATGAAGATGAATAGGACAAACATCAGCAAACATTAAAAAATAACAATGGGATTGCTTACACATGCCATTATGCCTGACTTGTTTTGTATCCTTCGGGGCTTTGCTCAATTTTTTCGAGTCATCGGGTGAGGGAAATGACTCAGTGGCGTTCCGAGCGGGAATTGCCGAGTGATTGCCACGAGTGTATGAGTGCAATCCAGGTCGCAATTCACACACACTGAGGAACTCCCCCATGAAACACACTGAGCCTGAGTCCCCAGATGTGATTGACCCAATTTGGGGCTCAGTTGCTTGCAGCTGACAAGGGAGAGCAGCATTTAAACAGTTCCTCAGCACACATTCCCAATCAAGCCAGGGGATGGCAGCGCAGTGACCTGTTCCTCGCTTTCTGGACTCAGACCTGGTCAGGCTTCCGGACGCCAAGGAGGAGAGGTGGGTCACCCTATACCCCCGAGGGGGTATCCAAGGAGATCCAAGAGAATGGTGATAAATGCCACCTGGGAAGCAGTGGCAGCTGCAGTTGGTATCAGCAGCAAGACAAGGAGGACCACCGTCCAATCTAGGAAGGTGAATGATCTACAACGAGCTGCAAGGGTAAGTTACCACTTCCTGGCATCAGTTCCGCCTCCGTACATACATTTCCAACCCCATCCCCATTCCACTGGCCCTCTCACCCTCCCAGTATCCTACTTCCAAGCTTGTTCATCAAAACCCCCTGGCACACGCCATCACACCCTCTTAAATTCTAGATGTGGTTCCCACACATGCCACCTGCTATAGACCCCCTACCATCATGCTGCACCCATTCACCTGTTGTGTTGCTCACAATGTATTCTTTTTGTCCTCGCAGGAGAAGATAACCCATAATAAGAGGGAAAGGGAGAAGAGTTTTGAGTCCTCTCCTCCTATGAGGAAGATCACGGAGTTGCCCAAGGAGCAAGCAGAAGTAGGAATCTATTGCACCTTCATCCAGATGACCTGTCTCAAGTGAGTTGTTCATTTAGCAGACCCTAGCCCTCCGCTTTCAATTAATCTATGTCCCTTGTCTTCTAGGATCACCATCTGATGAGGCTCTGCCTCCCCGTCACCCAAGGGGACCACCTCCGAGGAGAGCTCTGAGGCATACATCGACAATGCATCTCAGCTATCATTCGCACCTTCCACCATCACAGAGACACATACTTCCGTGGATGAGATTAGCCGACAGGTTTTTGGGTCACTATCTAGTGAGCACCACACAGCTGCTGCTGCACATCAGGTGGAGGAAGGAAATTCCAAGACAGATGTCAGTCAGAGATCTGCTGGCTCCCAGGTCTCAGCTGGTCACCACTAGGCACTTGCCAAACCTCTGGAAGAGGTTCTCCCTGAGCTACTGGAGTTAATAAACCAGAGCGGCGACATTCCTGCAACTGCAAGGCCAATTGGAGGCATCCTAAAGCCTTCAGGCGCAGGAGAAGATGCCGGCATTGTGTGGCACCCACGCCAACATTGCAAGGGTGCCGACCACAGTGGAAAGCCTGGTGAACGATGTCCGAGCCATGAGTGGTGGCGTCCAAGGCATGACTCGGTCTCTGGTGAACAGGGCTGAAGGCCTCAACATAATTTCCAATTCATTGAGTGACATGTCCCAGACACAGGTGGACACTCCAGAGTTTGGCCCAGTCACAGAGCTCCATCACTGAGTGTTTTGCACCATAGTGCAGACAATAGGGGGCTTCCAGGACTGGCAGGGCCAGATGACTCAAAGGCTTCTAGAGCTCACACCAGCTGCTGCTCTATCCCATGGCATCACCCACAGCCCAATGAGCACCCAAAGAAGTGCTGGGACCCACAGTGGGGCCTTCCAGCAAGGAGACTCTGGTGTTCTCCAGTCCTTCTGACTTTCTCGCTCTTGATACCGTCACATCTCAAGGGCAGCAGGCAGAACAGGGTGGCACAGCAACACCTGTCACACAGGTAAGCTGGCCGGTGCTTTCTGGTTCCAGACCCTCCTGTTGTCAACTGGCAAGGGCATCAAAGGGCACAGGACGTGGAAGTCAACACGCAGCATCCACCTATGATGTGCATCCCGGGGCCACATCTAAACGTAGTATCAGACCACGGAAGATAAATAAGTTTTAGGAACACTGAGTGAGCACAGCTGAGGTCAGCATATAGAGTTAGGGAGAATGGATAATAGTAACTGTTGGAGGGAAGAAAGACCTCAAAGTCTCTTTTCGACTGCGTGGTATTGGTAAAACTTTGTTTAATTCGGAAAAACTGTGCACACAGAAGAGGCAGGTTCTGCTACTAGCTTTAGCTTGCAAAAGTCAGCTCTGCCTGTCCTTAGAACTACATACATATATATTTAAAGTTCTTCGGAGTCACAAGCAGGTATTGACGTCACTGAATCAGTCGGAACAATACAAAGTGATCAGTATGCATATTTTCTGCTCCCCATAATGGGAAAACGATTGAAGAATACAATGTTTCCTTACAATCTCATGGGTTTGTGCATCACATATTTAACTTCTAGAAGAGGTGTGAATGTGTTGGACAATGGATCCCTTAGACTTACTGGGGCCTCCTGTGTTTCCCTTTTCATGTTCAAATGCTCTGAGATGATTAAATCATTTCCAATGTGGGTGACTTTAACCCCTTGCTTGCTGGTTTTCCCTTGGTATATGTTTAACCCCTTGCCTGCTGGTTTTCCCTTGACCTACGCTATTACAATACTTTGAAACATCTTTATTATACCAATCCTGACACATAAAGCAATTTCTTCCTCTAACAGTAACATTAAATGTTCACCACTAAAATATGTCACACCTGAAACATGCAACGCTTCTGTCATTTTAATCTTTACAACAGGGTGTGTCTCTCTCCCCATCTGGGGTCGCTTCCTGCTGCCCCCCAAGAGATGCCACCAGTGAGAGACTAGGAAAGTCAGAGTGACGGACACCCTGGACTGCAAGCTCCATCACTCACTGAACACATACATTCCCCCAACCCCCATCAGAGTTATCCAAAATAAAGTGCCCCCAATGCAGATGCCATCATGAGGATGGGTGTGAGCACACTGTCAGCAGAAAAACAGAAGTCAGACAAAATCAAAACCAAAGGAACACTATAGAGCTTTCCTCATAGCCAGTGGTCATCCCCCACCTGTCCTGAGTAGTAATCGCCAGCAACACAGGCCAATCACCCTGGTGTGATGTAACATAATCCTTTTGATGGGGGGAAGGGGACAGGGGAATATGGGAAGGGGGTGCAAGGTGACCTGGGAAGATAAAGTGCGATGTGGGGATGTTGAGCTGACAGACCCACAGCCTTGTGCCATATGAAGCTGGAGGCTATAAGAGCCTCCCTGGTCTTCCTAGTCAGTCTGACTCTGCCACCGCCTGTCCTCCATCCTCTGGCTCCTCCTCGAGCTCATCCTCCAGTCCCTCCTGGTCCTGCTCCTTCACCTCAATCAAGGCCGCATATTCCTCTTCCTCCTCATCCAGCATGTCATCGCGTTGCCTTATCAGGTTGTGGGGGCACAGCAGGCCACCACGAAGTGGGAGACCCTCTGTGGGCTATATTGTAATGTACCACCAGAGTGATTAGGACAGCAGAATGGCTGTTTCAGCAGCCCGATGCACCACCCAATGACAGCATGGCTGGCAGTGTGGGCCTCATTGGACTCCTCCTCAATTTAAATTCTGCACTGGTGTCATCAGCCATGACCTCGGCGGGTATCCCTTCTTCCCCACCAGCCACCTGCTATCCTGTGATGGTCCACAAAGACACCGGGGATCTCCGAATGCCCCAGGATGAATCTGTCATGCAGGCTACAAGTGTAGCAGGCACACGTGAATGAGTCTTATGTGGTGGTCGCACAGGATTTGAACACTCAGGGAATCGAACCCCTTCCTGATGCCATGGTGTTTACAGGATGACATGCATGCCATCAATGCCCTCCTGGACCAGGGGCATCATGGTGATGGTGGCAAATCCTGCAGCCCAGACATCTTGGTGAGCCTGGTCCAGGTTAAAGTTCATGTGTCGGATGCCCAGGCATACAGAGCATCCATCACCTCCTGAATGCACCTAATGGCTGAAGACTGTGAGATGCCACATGGGTCCCCGCTTGAGCCTTGACATGACCCAGTGGCATTGAAGTTGAGCGCTGCCATGAACTTCACAACCACCAAAAGCAAGTATCCTCCTCCTCCATCTGGTGTTATGCCTGCGAGGACATGGCACAGGTGCCGTGCTGTCTCCATTTTGAGACACAGTCACCCCTGGCACATGATGTCTGTCAGCTCATTGTAGGACCATCAAGTCCTATGTACCCTAGCTCATCTTCAGTGTGCACTTCATGTCCCTTCATCAACCTGATGGGTGGTCCCGAACCAATGAGGTCCAGGCTTCAGCTGTATTGGCCTTGATGCCTTCTACGATGTTTGCCCGTCTCGACTGCGATTATCAGGATGGCAGTGAACTCAGCAGAATCAATCCCAACATTCATCTTATATCTGGAAGGATTTGGAGGAGACAACAGACAAACAGGTCTTTCATCCCGGGACTCTCTCATGATTTTCTTTAAAATTTAATGCAATGTTCTGCCTGAAGGGAGGCAGAGAGCAGGTCACGCCCCCCAAAGTCGACGTCACATGCTTTGGGCGCAATTGCAATTCCTCCATTTTGTCAGCAGCAGCAAACAAGGTAAGAGAAAATGGTGGGTCGTGAAGGTTGGCTGGCGGGGGTCCCAAAGGTCAGCCGGCGGGGGTCGCAAAGTCAGCTGACGTGGGTCCCAAAGGTTGGCCGGTTGGTAAAAATGGGTCCCCGGAAAACAAGTTTCAAAAACACTGACCTAGAAAACAGGCATGCTACTCAAGCATCAAAGGTTGCAGGACATCCAGTAAACAAATTATCCTCTCAGACAGGCCACCTGATCTTTTGATGGCATTAAGTTCGGGGAGCATTAAGAGCTCTCATAAATTACAAGGCTAATCCGTCCATCGAGTTTGTACCGACTCTCCGAAAGAGCACTACACCCAGGTCCACTCTCCCGTCTATACTACCCTATCCCTGTAACCTAACCTGCACAACCCTGGAGACTAAGGGACAATATTATTAGCATGGCCAATCACCTAACCTGCACAACGAACCTGCACGTAATGGGGACCTGAAATTCACGATCCCCTTCCGGCAGGTTTTGTGACGATGGGTGGGGAGGAGCATGCCATTGAAAGAACCAGGGGCTGGATTCTCCGTTTTTGGGACTATGTCCCTATGCCGGCTTTTTACTCGTGAAAATCCTGGACACAAATTCCCAGCCCTGCAGGGGCCTAGCAGGGACCCGGAGTAAATCTCGCAGCTTTTACCGCAGATACGGGCACCGCAACTCCGGGCTAGAGGCCGCGCATGTGCATAGTGGCGGTCTCCAGCGGCTGCGCTGTGCTCCATGGCAGACTCGGACCGCGGAGATAGACCCTCAAAGACCCACGCGATCGACCGCACACCCGACCCTCAAACCTGCACAATCATTCCCCGGCCGCCAATCCGCCCGTCCCTGACCGGGGTGGCTGCAGACTCAGCCTGCAGCCGCCACGCGAGTATCCCGCCAGGCTGGACCAGGTTAGTTCCACACTGTCGGGACTTCGGCTGGTCAGGGGCGGAGAATGCCGGAGCGAGCATCTGGCAATGACCCCTCACGGTGCGACGTACTCCCCGGTGACACCACTTTTCGGTGCCCAGAGTATCGGTGAACCATTGATGGTCCCAGTTTCCGCGTCAAACTGGATTCTCCGCCCCAGCGCCGCCCACAATTATGGCGTTGGGGTGCGGAGAATCCAGTGGCAGATTTCCTCTGGGTTCTCAGTCACCCTAGCCTCACAGCTATTTTATTCCTTTGTGTGGCTAATTATTGGCTAGTTAAGGGCCATTATCTGTCCAGCCCAATTTTTTAACTGGCTGGAGGATTTAACTGTTATGAGGGAATCTGAAAATTGATGGGGGCTGGGCTGAGATCTCGGCTGGGAAGAGGTGAAGAGTGGGATTGGCATCTCCATCAAACGCCCCCTTCTATCTTTGGGTTCCTTCCCTGCTTAATGTCCGGTAGCTGCTGGACCTCCCTTCCCGCTGCCTCCCCCACCCCCGCTGCTTGTTTCTCTCCGAAACCCCAAATGTCTACTTTTCCTCCTGGCCTTCCATGTTCTCCCTGCCCTTGGACCCAAACCTTAGCTTGCCGACCGATTCTGGGATTTAGGCTCTAGTTCTTTTGACACACTTCCTCCTCTGTCTACTACAGGTTTTGGCAGTACAGGACCAGAGAGCAACCAACCAACCAAAAGCTCTCTGAGGCGGGCATTCTCCAAAGTGAGGTTGGAAGGAAAACCCGTCATCTGAAATATTCAGTCTGGAGTTATTTGTTTCAACATTTTGATTGTTTCCTCCTGATAACAATATTATTGGTGACCAATTTCCTTACTATATTGTTGATATAAATGTTTTCACAAAAGTTTAGGTTTACTAAGCACGCATCACTCATTACGTTCCTGTGCTTAATTGTTGTCTAAACATTGCACTGTAACTTCCTTGGAATGCCAATCCGTGCCCAATTATATATGCTACTTTTCTTGCGTGCCTGACTTGCCCAACCTTTTGAGTGAGGTCTGGTGGTAAGTGCAGCTTGTCTCGAGGCCTAGAGTTGAAGGCCAGCACTGTAAAAGTGAAGGAGGACACACCACTTTTCTCAAAGCACCAATGAACCATAAAACCAGGTACATTTAAAGGTCGCATTGAGATTGACAGGCCAGGAAGGCAGCACGGTGATGCCGTGGTTAGCACTGCTGCCTCATGACGCTGAGTTCTCTCCCAGCCCCGAGTCACTGTCCGTGTGGAGTTTGCACATTCTCCCCATGTTTGCGTGGGTCTCATCCCCACAACCCAAAGATGTGTAGGGTAAGTGGATTGACCATGCTAAATTGCCCCCTGATTGGAAAAAAAGAATTGGGTACTCTAAATAAGGAGAAGGTAAGTGTCTGAGGTAAATGGATAGGATTTGAGGTGTATGCAAGATCGGAGGTGTGGGTTGGGAAGGCCAGACATCAGGGCTGGGTGGGGGAGGGGGGCAGGGTTGGACTTTGAAGGGGGATCGAACCTTGCGGGGGTGGAGGGAGAGTGGGGGTGCAGTTAGGCCTCAGCAGGGGTGAGGGTGGTATCAGGCCTTGGAAGGAGGGATGGGCATGTAGGACCTCAGGGGAGGGGGTCTGGTTGACCTATAGTGAGCAGGGGATTGGTGGTTTGAGCCTGCGGGTGGAATGGGCCGATTTTGATCGAGCCAGTGGGAAGGGTGGAAGGGAAAGTATTTGGGTCTGGAATGGGAGGATCATGAGTGGATCAGATTATTTGGTGCGTTTTGGAGTAAGAATGGGCGAGCAGATGTGTGGGGCCAGGGAGGCGAGTGGGGGTAATTCCATGGACAGTCAGAGGGTGGGGAATATTGTAGGAACATTGTTAGTCAGGGGTTAGGAGGAGTCTCATGATGGGTCGGGATGGGAAAAGTCCCATGGGGGAGAGGGGGCATCTGACTGGGTCTTTACAATAGTTTCCCAGAAGTTAGAAGTTTTTCTGAGTAAGTATTGGTGTAACCCTGTGGGAAATGTCCAAAAATGGGATTTAAATAACATTTTTGAATGGTTCCTAGTGCCCGCAAATTGCCCAAAGACGTTTGCACTGCTGGGAAATTGCTGAACAAATCCGTGTCTGAAAATTTAAGAAAAGTTCCATAATTGCTGTATTTGCTGCATTGGACAACAGTGGGCTGAGAGGGTGCATAATTTGCTGGCCTTTATTTTCTCTGGGCCCACTTATTTGCCAGCTGAACTTTCCATTTCTAATCAAAATTATGTATCATACCATATATTATAGAGCAAAAGGCAACGCGATGCTTTTCCGAGTGACTGTATTGGTTGTTATTGGAAACAGAAGCGATGCACGATTAGGTTATGATAATGTCACCAAAGATGATTGGTGCCATTCCTTTGTTCCATGATTCTGTCTGAATCCGACTTGCCAGATGTGGTCCAGTTGCTATCAATCTTGCCTCTGAATCGCCAGTTTCAAATTACACTCCAGAGACTTGAGCACAAAAATCGGGGCTTCCCCTCGAATGGAATAGTAAATGCACTGTCATCTTTTTGACAAGACATTTCTAAGGTGGGCATAGAAGATCTCACAGCACTGTTTCAAAGAAAAGCAGGGAAGTTATCCTTGTGTCCAGGTCCATATTGATCCCTCACTCAACATTACAACAGCAAAATAACTGGTCATTATCACAATGCTGTTTGAGGGAGCTTTCAGGGTGAAAATTTAATGCCACATTTCCTGTATTATGACAGTTAATATGCTTTAAAAAGTATTCAGTTGGTTTTAAGGTACTTTAGTACACCCTGAGATGATGAAATGTGCTCTGTAAATGTACAGATCTTTTTTTTGACAAATGAAGAATCCATTCAAACATTTTTTCACCTACCCTTTTAATAGGATGCCACTAGAGGGCATATGACATCTATGGTTGTACTGCAGGATGCACTGTCAGCCAACTGAACAAATCCCTGTGGTTCTGTAGCTTGGAGCAGAAGTTAGCTAACACTGTAGGTGACTGAACCAAGGCTTGCAACTGTAACTTTAAACTAAAACAGTTACAACCCTCACAGAGATGATGGGGGAATCACTGATTCATTTCCCCGTGAGCATTGTACAATGTGAGTTCCCCTGTTTAGTGGGAGGAGGCTGCCCAATAGGGGCCTTAAATATCGACTGGCAATTCCCGATAGTCCCGGGCTGGGACATTTGTTTTGTACACCGCAGCTGCTGCTTTATTTGTGTTGGAGAATAACCTGCTTTGGCTTTTAGCCTGTCCCTCCAAGAATTTTATATTGGCGATGAGGATCAAGCACAGGCTTTTTTAAACTTTAGAAGACAATTCCGGCAATAAAAGAAAACCCGGAAAAGCCTTTCTTTGCAAGACTTGAGTCGCACAATGCAAATGTAGGACTGAGGTCAATATTCCGAGCTTGTGTGCTATTATTTTCATGCCAACGGCATTGAAGGGGGTGAGGGATAAAAGATGATGCTCCTAACAACATATGGGGCACCACAAGTGTAGCTAACAAAAGCTTAACCTATGCAGTGACCCCCAAAACCAAAATATTCGACAAGCTGTGGATCTGGTGAGAAACCCTTACAATCCAAAGTTGCCCATAATTAAGTGTGCACCGACCCTCTAAAAGGGTGCCCTACCTAGGCCCACTCCTCCTCCCTCCCTATGTCCATAACCCCACCTAACCATTGGATATGAAGAGGCAATTAAGTTTTTTAACATGGCCAATCCGCTGTCGAGTGCCCCAGCAGCCCCGGGCACACCCATCCCCACCATCACAGCTTTCAAAGTCAGATCGGCCTTCCTGAAAGTGAACGCTCGGAAGGCGATGGGCGCCGACAGGGTCCCTGGTCGCACACTCAGAGCCTGCGTGGACCACCTGGCAGATGTGTTCGCGGACATCTTTAACCTGTCCCTTCTCTGCTCCGAGGTCACCCCCTGCTTCAAGAAGACCACCATCATACCAGTGGCAAAGAAGAACCAGGCAACGTGCCTCAATGACTACCGTCCAGTGGCTCTGACATCAATCGTAATGAAGTGCTTCGAGTGGTTGGTCATGAAGCGCATCACCTCCATATACCCAGGATGCCTAGATCCACTGCAATTCACATACCGCCGCAACCGGTCCACAGCAGACGCCATCTCCCTGGCCCTACACTCATTCCCGGAGCATCTCAACAACAAGGACTCCTATATCAGACTCCTATTTATTGATTACAGTCAGCCTTCAACAGCATTATCCCAGCCAAGCTCACATCAAAGCTCCAAAACCTAGGACTTGGCACCTCAGTCCATAGCTGGATCCTTGACTTTCTGACCCACAGACCACAATCAGTAAGAATAAACAACAACACATCCTCCACGATAGTCCTCAGTACTGGGGCCCCACAAGACTGCGTATTTAGCCCGCTACTATACATCCTATACACACACGACTGCGTGGCAAATTTTGGTTCCAACTCCATCTACAAGTTTGCTGACAACACGACCATAGTGGGTTGGATCTCGTACAACGACGAGCCAGAATACAGGAGGGAGGTAGAGAACTTAGAACTTAGAACTTAGAACATAGAACATAGAACATAGAACATAGAACATAGAACAGTACAGCACAGAACAGGCCCTTCGGCCCTCGATGTTGTGCCGAGCAATGATCACCCTACTCAAACCCATGTATCTACCCTATACCCGTAACCCAACAACCCCCCCCCCCCTTAACCTTACTTTTTAGGACACTACGGGCAATTTAGCATGGCCAATCCACCTAACCCGCACATCTTTGGACTGTGCACCCGGAGGAAACCCACGCACACACGGGGAGGACGTGCAGACTCCGCACAGACAGTGACCCGGCCGGGAACCGAACCTGCGACCCTGGAGCTGTGAAGCATTTATGCTAACCACAATGCTACCGTGCTGCCCCAACTTAGTGGAGTGATGTAACAGCAACAATCTATTCCTCAATGCCAGCAAAACTAAAGAGCTGGTCATTGACTTCAGGAAGCAAAGTACTGTGCACAGCCCTGTCAGCATCAATAGGGCCGAGGTGGAGATGGTTAGCAGCTTCAAATTCCTAGATGCGCACATCACCAAAAATCTGTCCTGGTCCACCCACATCGACGCTACCACAAAGAAAGCACAACAAAGCCTTTACTTCCTCAGGAAATTAAGGAGATATGGCCTGTCCACACTGACTCTTATCAACTTTTACAGATGCACCATAGAAAGTATCCTATCTGGCTGTATCACAGCCTGGTATGGCAACTGCTCGGCCCAAGACCGCAAGAAACTTCAAAGAGTCGGGAACACAGCCCAGTCCATTACACAAACCTGCCTCCCATCCATTGACTCTATCTACACCTCCCACTGCCTGGGGAAATCGGGCAGCATAATCAAAGACCCTTCCCACCCGGCTTACTCACTCTTCCAACTTCTTCCATCGGGCAGGAGATACAAACATTTGAGAACACACACAAACAGATTCAAAAACAATTTCTTCCCCGCTGTTACAAGACTCCTAAACGACCCTCTTGTGGACTAACCTGATTAATACTACACTCCTATATGCTTCACCCGATGCCGGTGTCTACGTATTTACATTGTGTACCTTGTGTTGCCCTATTTTGTATTTTATTTTATTTTCATCCACTAAATGATCTGTTTGAACTGATCGCAGAAAAATATTTTTCACTGTACCTTGGTACACGTGCAAAAAACAAATCCAATCCAATCCCGACCTGCAGAGTCACCCGAGGCCGGAATTGAACCTGGATCCTTGGTGCTGTGAGACTGCAGTGCTAACCACTGTGCCGCCATGCCACCTTATGTCAGAACAGAGAGAAATTCCAGGCAGGCAAACTGATCTACAGGGTAGTTCGGAAAGGCCTACATCTCATGGAGGATACAGTTAAGGCCAACAAGGAGGCACTGACCCTGTGAAATACAATAGAGTTGAAATCTTTTTTGGCCTGATAAATTACTATGGAAAATTTATCTTAAATTTGGCCATTTTTTTCAACCCTTCACATCACATGTTACTGAAAAAACATGAAAGGTGGTCATGGCAGGCATTGCATAATGAAGCCTTCACGAACGCAAAACAGAAACTGTTGTCCTCAAACATATGGGCCGATTATGACCCCAGAATGAGCTAATACTGACATGTGATGCCTCTCCATATGGAGTGGGTGCAGCCCTCTCACACGATGGGGTGATTGCAGGGAGAAGCCCATTGCTTACGAGTCCAGGATGCTGAGAAGCATTGTACACAGATTGAAAAGGAAGGTTGGTTGTTATTTTTGGTGTGACAAAGTTCCACCAGTATGTCTACAGTCAATATTTCATAATCATAACAGACCACAAGCCTTTGCTGGGCCTTTTGAAAGAAGACAAAGCAATTTCTACCATCGCCTTGGCTCGGATCCAATGTTGGATCTTGACATTGGTGGCTTATGAATACTCTCTCGAGCACTGACTTGGAGTGTGTATTGTCAAGTGGACGCTCTGAGTCGCCTCCCACTGCCCACATGCTTAGCCCCTTAGCCGGTGCTGGAAGAAGTCATCATGACTTTAAACGTTTTAGATACGTTGCCAGTATCTGTGAAACAGATCAGAGCTTGGACTCAGAAGGACCCCACATTGTACAAATTATGCCACATGCCCGTCAGTGGCGGAATCCAATGACACCCCACGGATGACATGAAGGCCTTCCTCATGAAAAGACTGTTGAAGATGGTAGGACCCTCTGGCAATGCCAGGTAGTCATCCCTCCTAGAGGTCAGCACCCAATTCTGATGGAGTTACACAATGGTTACCCTGGAGTATCCAAGATGATATTGCTGGCGAGGAACTTTGTTTGGTGGCCCGAGGTCGATGCAGATAAAGCACTTGTGCCAGGATAACCAAAGGCTCCTTACACCCATGGGAATTGCCAGGAAGACCATGGTACCAGCCCATTCTAAATGGCTGAAAGTGCCTCACATGGACTCCATAACTTCTTACGAAACAATAGAAAATGTCCAGCAACGTTTTTGTACACACGGCATACCAAAGGTCCTTGATTCCGATAATGGTTAATTAATTAATGATTAATAATCTTTATTGTCACAAGTAGGCTGTGACACTGTGATGAAGTTACTGTGAGAAGCCGCTAGTCACCACATTCCGGTGCCTGTTCGGGTACACGGAGGGAGAATATAGAATGTCCAAATTACCTAACAGCACGTCTTTTGGGACTTGTGGGAGGAAACCGGAGCACCCGTGCTGCCCTTACCAGTGGGGAGCTCATGGCGTTCTTGAAGTCAAGCACATCTGGACGTACCACTAATTGTCCAATGGTCTGGCAGAGCGGGCGGTACAGACATTCAAGAAGGGAATGAAGAAACAGACAGAGGCTTCCATGGACACAAGGTTGACTTGATTCCTGTTTGACTGCTGAATCACACCACAATGGGAATCACGTTGATGGAATTATTGAAGGAACAATGACTGCGTAGCAGGCTGAACCTGATATTTCCCAATTTAGTGGGAAATATGGAACCTAGCAGCAGGAGGCTTGACGAGCATTTGATTTGGGGAAACCATGTACTTACAGAATTTCGGGAATGCCTGTAGCTGGATCCCTGGAACTGTGTTGGAGAAGACAGGACCTGTCTCCTCTGAAGTCACCTATCTAAACACTTGGAACATCTGAGGAGTAGGGAGCCCACTCGCTGGAAACTACACTGCCAACGCGAGTTGTGGCCAATTTGGCACTGGGTCTCAGCCCATGGTGGACATATCCCCCTCAGGATCCACCCATATGGGTTAACAAGCAGGGCCTTAAATATCGACCCCCAGACCCGGTCCGGCAATTCCCAAAGGTCCCGGGCTGAGACATTTGTTTTGCACGCCGCAGTTGCAGATTTATTTGTGTTGGAGGCTAAACCTGCTTTGCCTTTTAGCCTGCACCTCCTGGAATTATAACAAAAGCAAAACATTTGATGCATAAGTTCTGTATTTCTTGTTTAAAGATGCGCCACTGTTAAACTTCAGAGGGAACAAAGGGTGAAAATAACCCATTTAAATCTTTGCCAGGTAGAGAAATGCTGTCCATGTAAAGTATAAGTATGAAGCAGTGGAAATATTATTCACATTAAGCGGCACATGGCCAGTCAATTTACAAAACGTATGGCAGCAATTCCAACATCATTCAGTCTTGAGATGGAATTCAAAGGAATGATAAAAATGTTACTTTCTGCGGCATTTGGCTTTTAAGATTTTCTCCCCGGTTTGGCTGCTTTCCAGGTCAGGCTACATTTAATGCATATTTCTAGTTGCCTTGAGAAGTTGATGGTGAACCTTCACCTTGGACTGAAGTCCTTGTGCTGATGGCACTCTCACAACTGTCTTCTGGAGGGAATTCCAGAATCCTGCTGCAGTGACAATGAAGGAGCAGTGATATATGTCCAAGTCAGGATAATATGACTTGGAAAAGAGCGCGAACGTGGTCTTGCTGATCTTTTCCTCCTCCGTTTTAGTCGTTTCGAGGCCAGGGGGTCTACAGAAGTAATGAATAAATTTCATAACAAGAGAATTTGTGAATAGAAGGGATTTGAGATCTGGGTCAGGAATTGTGAATTACACAGCGGTCATCCAATCAAATGGTTTATGTGACATAATAAATCACAAGAATGAAATTCAAAAAAATCTGACGGTGATTCTAAACTCCTGACTGTAACCCGCCCTTTACTGCCGCTTGTATGTCATATGTACATAGATATAGGCGGGTTTAAGATTTAAAAAATCAACACCAGTTTTTCCACTGATCTTTTGAGTGTATCAATATGAAACAGCACCTCACAGAATGCAAGTTCGTTCAGATAGTAAATCATAATGGAAGTGATTATCCTTCGGACAATATACAATCAATTTTGATTGGAAATGGTTTAGAATTTTGACATTATACAATCTCAATTAGTGAATCTTACAAAATGCTTTACGCAAGTTTATTTTCTGTTCAAAAACAATGAAAAATGTCAAGAATTCCCCAAATTATCTGTCTGCACTGATTGAATTAGCTACAATAAGATTCAACCAAAAAACCTGATACTTTCAAATTCCCAGTGCAAACATTACCGAGGAAAGCACTTTGTAATGGAGAAATATTTGCCTCAACTAAAAACGATTGAGAATTGACAAAGGTATTCATCATCTGGCTCTGCCAATGGTTCAGTTAAAGGCCATGTGTAACCAAGCCATGGTCACATGGTCCCAGGATCAATCCTCAGCCTATGCTGAGCTAGTTTCTCGCAGGCAGATTGGCAGTAGGAGAGCCTTTTGTATTTGTTCATGGGATCTGGGCATTGCGGGCTAGGCCAGCATATATTGCCCAGTCCTAACTGCCTTTAAGAAGGTGGCAGTGCGCTGTCCTCTTCAACTACTGTAGTCCATGTATTGTAGAAACACCCACAATGCTGTTAGGAAGGTCAGATGGTCCAAGTGTTTAGACCCAACAACAGTTAAAGAATGGTAATATATTTCCCATCAGAATCGTGTTTGTCTTGGAGGGGAACCTGCAGGTGGTGGTGTTCACAGGCATCTGCTACTCTTGTCTTTCTCAGTCAGTGGTTGAGGTTGTGGGTTTGGAAGGAGCAGCCGAAGGATCCCTGGTAAGTTACTGCAGTCCATCTTTTAGGTGTACATTAATGGTGAAGGGAGTGAATATCGAAGGTGGTAGATGGGTGCCAATCATCAGGCTGCTTTGTACTGGATGGTGCCAAGCTTCTTGAGCGTTGTTGGCGATGCATTCATCCAAACAAGGGGAGAGTATTCGATTACACTCCTGGTTTGTGCCTTGTAGATGCGGGGAGTTAAGATCCAGGATCCCAGCCTCTCAACTGCTTGTGCTGCAACAGCATTCATGCGGCTGGTCTAGTTCAGTTTCTTGTCAATGGTAGCCCCCCAGGATGTTGATAGTGGGAGATTCAGTGATGGTAATGCCATTGACTATCAAGGAGAAATGGTTTGATTACCTCTTGTTGGAGATAGTCATTGTGTGGTGCAAATGTCCAAGCCTGAACATTATCCAGGTCTTGTTGCATATGGACACGGATTGCTTTAGTGTCTGAAGAAGCGTGAATGGTAATGAACAATATACATTCATCAGCGAACATCCCCACTTATGACATGTTAAGATCATAAGACCATAAGATATAGGAATAGAATTAGGTCATCCGGCCGATCGAGTCTGCACTGCCATTCGATCATGGCTAAAATGTTCCTCATCTCCATTCTTCTGCCACCTCCCCATAACCTCTGATCCCCTTATTAATCAAGAAATCCATTAATTAATAAAAAACACTGGATTTGTGCTTGAGGTATTGTTACCTACAGGGCTACATACCAAGAGCTGGAAGGTGGAATTAGACAGAATAGTTATTTCTCAGAACATAAGAACTAAGAGCAGGAGTAGGCAATTTAGCCCCTCAAGCCTGCTCCACCGTTCAATACGATCATGGCTTATCTCACCATAGCCTCAACTCCACCGTTCTGCCTGTTCTCTGTAACCCTTCACCCCATTACGAATTTAAAATATGTCTTACTCCTCCTTAAATTTACTCATTGCCCCATCATCCACTGCACTTGACGCAGCAAATTCCATAGATTCACGACCCTCTGTAAGAAGTTGTTTCTCTCCATCTCTATTTTAGCTTTGCTACCCCTTATTCTGAGACTATGATTTCTCATTCAGGAATGCCCCACAAGAGGAGGCATCCGCTCCATATCTACTTAATGATGGAAGGAAGGTAATTGATGAAGCAGCGAAAGGGCAGCACGGTAGCATTGTGGATAGCACAATGGCTTTACAGCTCCAGGGTCCCAGGTTCGATTCCAGCTTGGGTCACTGTCTGTGCGGAGTCTGCACATCCTCCCCGTGTGTGCATGGGTTTCCTCCGGCTGCTCCGGTTTCCTCCCACAGTCCAAAGATGTGCAGGTTAGGTGGATTGGCCATGATAAATTGCCCTTAGTGTCCAAAATTGCCCTTAGTGTTGGGTGGGGTTACTGGGTTATGGGGATAGGGTGGGTATGTTGAGCTTGGGTACGGTGCTCTTTCCAAGAGCCGGTGCAGACTCGATGGGCCGAATAGCCTCCTTCTGCACTGTAAATTCTATGAAAGATGGTTGGGCTTAGTACACTGTGCTGAGGAACTCCTGCAGTGATGTCCTGGGACTGAGACGATTAACCTCGAATAACCAAAACCATTTTCCTTTTTGTTGGGTATGACTCCAACCAGTGGAGAGTTTCCTCCCTGATTCTCATTGACTTCAGTTTTACTAGGGCTCCTTGATGTCACGCTTGGTCAAATGCTACCTTGATGTCAGAGACAGTCACTCTCACTTCACCTCAGCAATTTTGCGATTAGCCATCAAAAGTACTCCTGGGTTTGAGAAATTAAAGCAAAGACTGATTTCCCTGGAAAATACAAATGTTCAAAGTTAGGAATATACTGAATCAGGCTGAGGGTTTTCTCTTTGTCAAATGACCTGCCCCAACATACATTGATGAATGATCACTTGGGCGAGATAATGTCTTGTTATGCTCTTGGCGTAGCATAAGCGTCTTCCTTGATGTGCATTCTGACAAAGGAAGGTTGAGACGTGGAGATAACTTCAACGCGTTTATTGAACTGTTTACAATTCTCCTACTCGGACTCGCCACTACTCTTAATCCTTCTATAGCTGCTCAGACTGACGAACCAGTCTGCTACAATCCAGGTGGTGGGTGTGATGTTGAATCAACCTTGTGCTTGTACTCACTGAGTGGCTACACTGGAAAGAGGAAGATCATGTGTGCTGTGTCCTTTATATATGGGTTGGTGTAATGCCCCCCTGTGGTAGTGTCACCTCTGTGTGTATCGTGAATGCCCATTGGTCATGTCCTATTTTACTGACCTATTGGTTGAGTGTCTGTGTGTCATGTCTCTGGTGCTCCCTCTAATGTCTAGCTAGTCTACGTGTACTTACATTAACCCCTTGTGTATCTACAGTGATGCATATCACCACATCCCCCCTTTTTTCGTGTTACGCATTTTCTGTACACTTAAAGAAAAACAGGTAGATAAGCGATGCTCTGTATAAGTTATGATAACAGTCATTAAACAATAAGTCCAACTCGTATGTATCAGTCCAAAACCCATCAATTATCATGGTCGAATGTCCTTCTTGTTGGGTTGGTGAGTTGGTGATTTTGATGGTGGCATGTCCTTGTGAACACCATCAGTGTCCCTGTGCACAAGGAACCAAGAAGTGGTCAAATCACTTTGTTGTCTGATTTGGAGTCTTTTTTTCTTCCGATGCTTGTGACAGCGATGTTGGATGGCACCTGTCCTGAAAGCCAGGTTGCCTGTTGGTAGTGCAGCACACGTGAATTGGGAAGATGCATCATCCTGCCATGGTATGTCATTGTATTGAGCTGAGCAGTTACAATGTCCCTCATGGGCAGAGTTGTACCTACCATGTCATACCAGTCATAGTTCCATTGGTGTAGTCTTTGTCGCGCTTGCTGTCGACGATGTTGTCTTTGGAACACGTTGTGTCGTTGTCTTTGATATGGTTTTCATAGTTTGTGATGTTGTGTTGGATGGTTCTGTTGCTGTGTTCACTGCACTCAAGGACCACAATCTGTGGACAATACGAGTCCTTCACACAGTTACTCGTGTCAGCGTGCTTTGTGGCATCTGCTGTCACCTTGAGCGTGCCGTCACTGAGTTTGCAGCGCTCACTGTCTGGAGTCATGTCCGGCTTACTTGAATCAGTTTTGGCTTGTGGTTGCTCCCCATCTGGAGTCTAGTCTGTTTCACCTGAGTCAGTGTTGGTTTGTCGATGCTCCCCGTCTGGAGTCATTGCAGGTTCACTGGAGTCGGCTGAGATTTTTTGATGCTCCATGTCTGGAGTCAAAACATTCAGGAATGCATTTGCTTGTGGAGAGGCTCGAGCAAATGAGGTTTGAAGTACCGTGGTGTCACCCGAGTCACCAGTCATCTCACTGTGATCGTCGAGTGCCTCTGTACACACTAGCTGAGGTCTGTCACATTGCACGTCTTGCATGGGAAGTGGGATGCTGTCGTCACTTGTCTCACATGCAGTGGGTAGAGCCTCAGTAGCTTCTTGTTGTTCACTTGAGCTCGGTAGACTGTCAGAGTCTTCTTCTGGTGGCTCAAACAATGTGGGTGGACTGTATTAGTCGCTTTGTTGTTCACTGGAGCGTGGTAGACTGTCATAGTCTTCTTGCTGTGCACTTGAGCATGGCAGACTGTCATTGTCTTTCTGTTGTTCACTTGAGTGTGGCAGACTTGCATTGTCTGCTGCTGATTGCTCAGAGGAGGTTGCTAGACCCTCATGGTCATGTTCAGACAAGGACTGCGCTTTGGAGTCTTGCGTTGCTTCTATCATGGAGGCTGTCCACGAGCTCTCTGTGGAGGCTTGTGTCACTGGAGTCACTTCTTGTGTGGAAACATGCAGTTGTCTTGCTGTTGAGTCTTTCATCGCTTTCTGTGTGGAGGCTGGGACCCTTTGTGGTGCGTGGACCACTCTCTGTGTGGAGTCAGGAACCCTTAGAAGTGCGTGGACCACTCCCTGTGGGGCAGCAGGCCGCTCTATGGGCTTGTACCGCTCTCTGTCGCTTGCTGTCAGGCCGCAGCATAATCCTGCACTCACGAGTCGGGATGTCGTATATGCTGGGCTGAACATCCTCAAATTCGAAGAACTCGTCATCGGAGTCTTGAATGTACAACACGTCTAGTTGTGATTCGGATTTGGTACTGCGGTAGCTTCCCAAGGTGAAAGGTTCGTCTGAGTCATTGTCTTCTAGGACCATATCATCACTTTTTGTGTCGGAGCTGGCATTGGGCTCGCGATGTCCAAAGAAGAATTCAAGGTCTGAGTCATAGTCTTCAAGGACTGCATCATCTCTTTGGGTGGTGCTAATTGCTTGTTGCAGGGTTCTGCGGAGGTTACTTTCAGCTACTGGTTGAATTTCAGGCATTGTGCTGTCATTCCAGGTGAAAGAATCTTGTTTTACGGCTTTAAGAATTTTTTTTGTGTTTTGGGACATTTCCCCTTTAAGTGGGCATGGTCCAGGGCCTCTGACGTCACAAAGCGCGTGACATCTGTCGTAGGAAGCGATTGCGTATGTGCATATCGCTGTTCCTGTACTGGGGGCCGTTTTTGCAATTGCGCATGCGCGGCTTCTCGAGCATGCGCAAATGGACCATCCCGTTCTGTGCGCTTCTTGCGCAACTGCGCATGTGCAGTACCTTTACTAAGATGGCCGCCAATCAAAATTGTTGTTCCCTTCTCCGGGATCTCAGCCTCGTGATGAGTACTGGCGCCTCTCTTACCGTTTTCTGTTGGTTTACTTGTGTTTTCCTCGAAGTATGTACTGAATTTGTCCAGGACTGCCTGGAAGTCGCTCCTGTTTTGCCCTTTGGAGTACTTGAACGTTTTAAAGATTTCTTCTGCTCTGGCACCGGCGATGGGAAGCTCTGTCTTTTCAGCATCGGCCGTGTCTTGTAGGTCAGCTGCTACCAGGAAGATCTCAAACCTTTGACAGAATGCATGCCAGTTTTCGCGGAGATTGCCATGGCACTTGAGCCGCTGCAGAACCGGGATCTCGATCATCTTGCCTGGGTGTTGTTGCTGGTTGTCACTGTTTGCTGAGTTGTAGCTATATGGATTGAGACAGTTACTCACTGGTACCATGTCGTGTTATGCTCTTGGCGAAGCATAAGCAGCTTCCTTGATGTGCACTCTGACAAAGGAAGGTTCAGATGTGGAGATAACGTCAACACGTTTATTGAACTGTTTACAATTCTCCTACTTGGATTCGCCATTACTGTTAATCCTTCTATAGCTGCTCTGCTTCAATCCAGGTGGTGGGTGTGATGTTGAATCAACCTTGTGCTTGTACTCACTGAGTGTCTACACTGGAAAGAGGAAGATCATGTGTGCTGTGTCCTTTATATATGGGTTGGTCTAATGCCCCCCCCGTGGTAGTGTCACCTCTGTGTGTATCGTGAATGCCCATTGGTCGTGTCCTATCTTACTGACTTATTGGTGTCATGTCTCTGGTGCTCCCTTTAGTGTCTAGCTAGTCAACATGTACTTACATTAACCCCTTGTGTATCTACGGTGATGCATATCACCACAACTTGGGTTAGATATTGAAAGGTGTCCACTTTTAGCAGAATAAAGGGGTGAATAAAAGACACAAACCAATTGTGGAGATGCCAGCAGTGGACTGGGGTGGGCACAGTAAGAAGTCTCACAACATCAGATTAAAGTCCAACAGATTTGTTTGAAATCATAGGCTTTCGGATGGCTGCTTTTTCATCACGTCAAGTTACAAACTAATTGGTCACAGAACAATTGTCTCACAAATGTTTTGTATTGACCCAAAACAAATAATTGGTAATTGTCTTAAGAGTGCAATATTGCCCTTAGATATTGATCGTGGGGCATTCAGTGATGGTAATTCTATTGAATGTAAGGTTGATAATACAAGTGAGGATCTAGCTGAAAATAGAAAGTTTGAAGGGTAAGTGAAAAAAAAAGTAAGGAATGCAACGTGAGTATGAGTAGGGCCTGTAAACTAACATAAAAGGGAATGAAAACGTCTCCCATAGGCATAAAAAAAGGAGCGATGAGGAGAAAGGTGGAGCTGATTAGCGGCAAAAAAATGGACCTACACATTGACTCAGAGAGAATGGCTGCTGAACTGAATACTTAACATCGGACCTTACTAGAGAAGAACATGCAGCAAAAGTTATAGTGAAATTCATATTCGGTGGATAGTCAGAGACCTTTTCTCAGGGTAGAGGGCTCAATTACTAGGGGGCATAGGTTTAAGGTGCAAGGGGCAAGTTTTAGAGGAGATGTATTTTACACAGAGGGTAGTGGGTGCCTGGAATTCGCTGCCGGAGGAGGTGGTGGAAGCAGGGACGATAGTGACGTTTAAGAGGCATCGTGACAAATACATGAATAGGATGGGAATAGAGGGATACGGACCCCGGAAGTGTAGAAGATTTTAGTTTAGATGGGCAGCATGGTCGGCACAGGCTTGGAGGGCTGAAGGGCCTGTTCCTGTGCTGTACTTTTCTTTGTTATTTGTTCTTTGAAATGGGAGGTAGCTGAGGGTAGGCTGAATATTGATAAAGAGGTGTTGTTAGAAAGGTTGCCTGTATTTCAAGTTGATAAGCCACTCAACAGTATGAGAGGTACCCAAGGATACATAAGGAAATAAGGATGGACATCACAGATGTTTTCCAATTCTCATTGGTTATGGGTGGTGCCAGAGAACTGAAGAATTGCAAATGTTACACCCTAGTTCAAGAAAGAGTGCAAGAATAAACCCAGCAAGCACATTTAACCTCGGTGGTTGAAAAACTTTGAGAAACAACAATGCAGGATAACGTTATCAGTCAGTTAGACAAGTGTAGATTAATTAAGGAAAGCCAGCAATGATTTTTTAAAAATCAAGACTTGTTTTCCTAATTTGATTTCATTTTTTGATGTGGTAGGAGAGGGTTGATGAGGTAATGTAGTTGATATGGTATTCATGGACTTCTGAGAAGCATTTGATAAAGTGCCCCATAATTAACTTGGCAGCAAAACTGATGCTCTTGGAATGAAAGAGACAGTGGCAGCATGGATGTGAAGTTGGCTGAGTGACAGGGAACAGAGATCAGTGATGAACTGTTACTTTTTCAGATCGGTGAAAGGTATAAGGCCAATTTCCCTGGAGATCAGCACTCAAACCACCTAGACCTGGCTCTACAGGGACCAAATCACAATTTGCAGTTGACGCAAAACTTTGAAGTATTCTGAACTGTGAAGAGTGCAGTTATGGATATCAAGAGGTCATAGATAGCCGGTGGAATAGGCAGAGGAAATTGAATGAAGAAGTGTGAAACAATACTTTTTTTTTCAAGGAAGAATGTGGAAAAGCAATGTAAAATGAAGGCTATAATTCTGAAAAGTTTAGGGAACTGAGAGGCTCCTGGGGATGCAGGGGACAGTGGATATGCACATAATGTTGAACGTGGCATGACAGGTTGGGGGTTCAAAAAGGCGGATGGGATTCTGGGGTTTATGGCCTATAAAAACCAGGAAGTGTAGGAAAATGGTGAACCTTTATTTTTTTTAATGAACATTTTATTGAAGTATTTATGGTTTTATAACAATAACATCAGAAACAGTGTACATACAAATGTAAACATAGTGCAAAAGCTGTCTTCCTCCCTCACAGGTCCCACCTTTTCCAACCCCCTACTCTAAACCAAACTAACACCCCCCCCCCCCACCCCCGCTTCTGCTGATGATTAATTTTCCCTAAAGAAGGCGGCGAACGGCTTCCACCGCCGGGCGAACCCTAACATTGACCCTCTCAAGGCGAACTTGATTTTCTCCAGACAGCGAAAGCTAGCCATATCAGTGAGCCAGGTCTCCGACTTCGGGGGTTTTGAGTCCCTCCAAGCTAATAATATCCGTCTCCGGGCTACCAGAGAGGCAAAGGCCACTACGTCTGCCTCTTTCTCCTCCTGGAATCCCGGATCCTCCGACACTCTGAAAATCGCCACCTCTGGACTCGGTGCCACCCTTGTTTTCAAAACCTTGGACATGACATCCGCAAACCCCTTCCAGAATCGCCTAAACTTCGGGCATGCCCAGAACATATGAACATGGTTCGATGGTCCTCTCGCACACCTTGCGCACCTGTCTTCTACTCCAGAGAACCTGCTAATCCGGACCACTGTCATTTTAGCCCGGTTAACAACCTTAAACTGTATCAGGCTGAGCCTGGCACATGTTGTGGATGCGTTGACTCTACTGAACGCATCCACCCAGAGACCGTCCTCTATCTCTCCTCCTAACTCCTGTTCAGATTTGTTTTTGAGCTCCTCGGTCTGCGTTTCCTCTGACCCCCATGAGTTTCTTATAAATGTCCAAAACCCTCCCTTTTCCCACCCACACTCTGGAAACTCCCCTCTCCTGTATCCCCCTTGGTGGTAGGAGCGGGAAGGTTGAGACCTGCCTGAGTAGGAAGTCCCATGCCTGCAGGTACCTAAACTCATTCCCTCCCGTCAATTCAAATTTCTCCTCCAGTTCCCTCAGTCTGGGAAAGCTCTCCTCTGTAAACATATCTCCCATCCTCTCGATCCCTGCTCTCTGCCATCTCCGGAACCCTCCATCCCGCCTTCCCGGGGCAAACCGGTAATTATTGCAAATTGGAGACCAGACCAATGCACCCTCTGCTCCTACATGTCTCCTCTACTGCCCCCAGACTCTCAGGGCCGCAACCACCAAGAGGCTGGTGGAGTACCGTGCCGGCGGAAACAGCAGCGGCGCCATTACCAATGCCCCCAAGCTAGTGCCCTTACATGATGCCGCCTCTACTCGCTCCCACATCGACCCCACGCACCCCCACCACTCACTTCCTGATCATGGCTATATTCACCGCCCAGTAAGAATTACTAAAGTTCGGGAGTGCCAACCCGCACTCCCCCGGCTGCGCTCCAGCATCCCCTTTTTAACTCGCGGGATCTTACCCGCCCATACAAAGCCCGAGATCACCTTGTTAACCTGTTTAAAAAAGGACCGTGGAATAAAGATGGGGAGGCACTGAAACACAAACAGGAATCTCGAGAGAACCATCAGTTTCACTGTCTGTACCCTCCCAGCCAGTGACAGTAGGAGCACGTCCCACCTTCGAAAACCCTCCTTCATTTGGTCTGCTAGTCGGGCCAGATTAAGCTTGTGCAGCTGTTCCCATTCCCGCGCCACCTGGATGCCTAATTACTGAAAACTTTCCCCTACCACTCTAAACGGCAGCTCCCCCAATCACCTCTTCTGCCCCCTTGCCTGGATTGGGAACATCTCACTTTTCCCCATGTTCAATTTGTAACCTGAAAACAGGCCAAAATCCCCCAGAATCCTCATAATTTCTTCCACCCTTCCAGTGAGTCCGACACATATAAGATCAGGTCATCCGCGTATAGTGAGACTCTGTGTTCCACCACCCCTCCGGACCAGCCCCTTGAGGCTCTCAATGCAATTGCCAGCGGATGGCCAGTGTGAACAACAGCGGGGAGAGGGGACATCCCTGCCTCGTCCTCCGGTGCAGCCTAAAATAGCCCGATGTCAACCTGTTCATCCGTACACTCGCCACAGGCGCCTGATACAGCAGCCTGACCCAGTCAATTAAGCCTCGTCCAAATCTAAACCACCCCAGTACCTCCCACAGGTAATCCCATTCCACCCGGTCAAATGCCTTCTCTGCGTCCATTGCGACCACAACTCTATGTCCCTACTCTCGGGGGGCATCATAATTACATTCAGCAGCCTTCTTATGTTGGCCACCAACTGCCTCCCCTTGACAAATCCCGTCTGGTCCTCCCCAATCACGTCCGGAACGCAGTCTTCAATCCTTGAGGACAAGATCTTAGCCAACAGTTTGGCGTCTACATTTAGTAGGGAAATCGATCTACAGGACCCGCATAATTCCGGGTCCTTATTCTGCTTCAGGATCAATCAGATAGTGGCCTTTGACATCCTTTCTCCCTTGCCTCATTAAATGTCCTCATCAGCAGTGACCCCAGTATCCCAGAGAATATTTTGTAAAACTCCACGGGGTACCCGTCCGATCCCAGGGCTTTACCCGACCGGATGGCCTTCAGCCCTTCCGCTATCTCTACCAACCCGATCGGGGGCCCCAGCCCTTCTACCAACACTTTGTTGACCTTCAGGAACTTCAGCCTCCAAAGAATTACCTCATCCCCTCTGGCCCAGCTAGGGGTTCCGACTCATAAAGCCTGCTGTAGAATTCCTCAAACATCTTCTTGACCCCAACTGAGTCTCCGACCAGGTGCCCATCCCTGTCCCTCACTTTCCCAATCTCACTGGCCACCTCCTGCTTTCTAAGCTGCTGCACAAGCATTCTACTGGCCTTCTCCCCATATTCATAGATCACCCCCCTCGCCTACGTCAGCTGCTCCTCTGCCTTCCCTGTAGTTAACAAGCCTAAGTCCGCCTGTAGCCTCCGTTGTTCCCTTAGAAGCCCCGCCTCTGGGGCCTCCGCATACCTCCTGTTGACCTGTAGTATTTCCTTTATCAGTCCGTCCATCTCTGCTCTGTCCACCTTCTCTCTGTGGGCCTGTATGGAGGTCATCTCCCCTCTAACCACCGCCTTCAGTGCCTCCCAGACCTCTGCAGCCGAAACTTCCCCCGTGTCATTGGCTTCCAGATAGCTCTGGATACATTTCCTCAGCCACCCACACACCTCCTCATCAGCCACAAGTCCCACGTCCAGTCTCCAGTGTGGGCACTGGCCACCCTCCTTGCTCACCTGTAGGTCAACCCAGTGTAGGGCATGGTCAAAGATAGTGATCGCTGAATGCAGTGTCCACTATCCCCATCAGTAAAGCCCTATTCAGGATAAAAAAGTCAATCTGGGAGTACACTTTATGCACGTGCGAGTAGCAGGAAAACTCCTTCACCCCCCCCCCCCCCCCCCCCCCCCCCCCCCAACCAATAACCAGCTTGTGCGAATCCAGGTCCGGGATCTTTCCCAACATCCTCTTTATGAATCCCAATTTGGCGCGTACTCCTTCACGATTATTACCGGCAGCCCCTCCAGCCTCCCACTGACCATGATGTACCGACCCCCCACATCCGCAACTATTCTTCCCGTCTCGAATGACACTCGCTTATTAATCAGGATTGCGACCCCTCTAGTCTTAGAGTCCAGCCCCGAAAGGAAAACCTGTCCGACCCATCCCTTCCTTAGTCTGACCTGGTCAGTTATTCTAAGGTGTTAGACCAGCAGAGGGCAGCAGAGCAGAGCTACTGATCAGCTGTTCTGGGGAAATTTGCATACGTGCAGTGCGGTCAGCCTAAGTTGAAGGTGAACCTGCGAAGAAGACCCAAGGAGTTTGAATAAAGGCAAGCAACCAGCAGAGGGCAGCAGAGCAGAGCTACTGATCAGCTGTTCTGGGGAAATTTGCATACGTGCAGTGCGGTCAGCCTAAGTTGAAGGTGGTTTGTGGAGGGGCTGTTGGCAAGTGACAGTTAAACCCGAAACACTTTGTGAGTGTTTCCCACCCTACCTCCTCCTCTAACCAACCCCCCCACCCCACGGTGGTTGGGAAGCGGGAGCAGGGGCCTGTCGTGAAGGTGAGTGAGTGCCTTTAAATTTGCTTACCTTTCAGCGGGATCAGGGTTTGAGGTAATATCAGGTAAGCTCTTCCGTTCTTTTTCTTTTTCTTGTTTTTTTTTTTTAATCTAGAGGGGATGTCAGGGAAGGCAGTACAATGCTCCTCCTGCAGAATGTTTGAGGTGAGGGACGCCGTCAGTGTCCCTGCTGATTTCATCTGTGGGAAGTGCACCCAACTCCAGCTCCTCAAAAACCGTGTTAGGGACCTGGAGCTTGAGCTGGATGAACTTCGGATCATTCGGGAGGCAGAGGGGGTCATAGATAGGAGCTTCAGGGAAGTAGTTACACCAAAGACTGGAGATAGATGGGTAACTGTAAGAGGGATTGGGAAGAAGCAGTCAGTGCAGGGACCCCCTGCGGTCGTTCCCCTGAGTAACAAGTATACCGTTTTGGATACTTGTGGGGGGGACGACTTACCAGGGGTAAGCCATGGGGTACGGGCCTCTGGCACGGAGTCTGTCCCTGTTGCTCAGAAGGGAAGGGGGGAAAGGAGTAGAACATTAGTAATTGGGGACTCAATAGTCAGGGGCACAGATAGGAGATTTTGTGGGAGCGAGAGAGACTCACGTTTGGTATGTTGCCTCCCAGGTGCAAGGGTACGTGATGTCTCGGATCGTGTTTTCCGGGTCCTTAAGGGGGAGGGGGAGCAGCCCCAAGTCGTAGTCCACATTGGCACTAACGACATAGGTAGGAAAGGGGACAAGGATGTCAGGCAGGCCTTTAGGGAGCTAGGATGGAAGCTCAGAGCGAGAACAAACAGAGTTGTTATCTCTGGGTTGTTGCCCGTGCCACGTGATAGTGAGATGAGGAATAGGGAGAGAGAGCAATTAAACACGTGGCTACAGGGATGGTGCAGGCGGGAGGGATTCAGATTTCTGGATAACTGGGGCTCTTTCTGGGGAAGGTGGGACCTCTATAGACAGGATGGTCTACATCTGAACCTGAGGGGCACCAATATCCTGGGGGGGAGATTTGTTAGTACTCTTTGGGGGGGTTTAAACTAATTCAGCAGGGGCATGGGAACCTGGATTGTAGTTTTGGGGTGCGAGAGATTGAGAGTAGAGAGGTCAGGAGCACAGTTTTGACTTCGCAGGAAAGCGGCAGTGTTCAGGTAGGTGGTTTGAAGTGTGTCTATTTCAATGCCAGGAGTATACGAAATAAGGTAGGGGAACTGGGAGCATGGGTTGGTACCTGGGACTTCGATGTTGTGGCCATTTCAGAGACATGGATAGAGCAGGGACAGGAATGGTTGTTGCAGGTTCCGGGGTTTAGGTGCTTTAGTAAGGTCAGAGAAGGGGGCAAAAGAGGGGGAGGTGTGGCGCTGCTAGTCAAGGACAGTATTACGGTGGTAGAAAGGATGCAAGATGGGGACTCTTCTTCCGAGGTAGTATGGGCTGAGGTTAGAAACAGGAAAGGAGAGGTCACCCTGTTGGGAGTTTTCTATAGGCCACCTAATAGTTCTAGAGATGTAGAGGAAAGGATGGCGAAGATGATTCTGGAAAAGAGCGAAAGTAACAGGGTAGTTGTTATGGGAGACTTTAACTTTCCTAATATTGACTGGAAAAGATATAGTTCGAGTACATTGGATGGGTCGTTCTTTGTACAATGTGTGCAGGAGGGTTTTCTGACACAATATGTTGACAGGCCAACAAGAGGTGAGGCCACTTTGGATTTGGTTTTGGGTAATGAACCAGGCCAGGTGTTAGATCTGGAGGTAGGTGAACACTTTGGAGACAGTGACCACAATTCGGTGACCTTTACGTTAGTGATGGAAAGGGATAAGTATACCCCGCAGGGCAAGAGTTATAGCTGGGGGAAGGGCAATTATGATGCCATTAGACATGACTTAGGATGTGTTGGTTGGAGAAGTAGGCTGCAAGGGTTGGGCACACTGGATATGTGGAGCTTGTTCAAGGAACAGCTATTGCATGTTCTTGATAAGTACGTACCAGTCAGGCAGGGAGGAAGGGGTCGAGCGAGGGAACCGTGGTTTACCAAAGAAGTGGAATCTCTTGTTAAGAGGAAGAAGGAGGCCTATGTGAAGATGAGGCGTGAAGTTTCAGTTGGGGCGCTTGATAGTTACAAGGAAGCGAGGAAGGATCTAAAGAGAGAGCTGAGACGAGCAAGGAGGGGACATGAGAAGTCTTTGGCAGGTAGGATCAAGGAAAACCCAAAAGCTTTCTATAGGTATGTCAGGAATAAAAGAATGACTAAGGTAAGAGTAGGGCCAGTCAAGGACAGTGGTGGGAAGTTGTGTGTGGAGGCTGAGGAGATAAGCGAGATACTAAATGAATACTTTTCGTCAGTATTCACTCAAGAAAAAGATAATATTGTGGAGGAGAATGCTGAGACCCAGGCTATTAGAATAGATGGCATTGAGGTGCGTAGGGAAGAAGTGTTGGCAATTCTGGACAAGGTGAAAATAGATAAGTCCCCGGGGCCGGATGGGATTTATCCTAGGATTCTCTGGGAAGCCAGGGAAGAGATTGCTGAGCCTTTGGCTTTGATTTTTAGGTCATCATTGGCTACAGGAATAGTGCCAGAGGACTGGAGGATAGCAAATGTGGTCCCTTTGTTCAAGAAGGGGAGTAGAGATAACCCCGGTAACTATAGGCCGGTGAGCCTCACGTCTGTGGTGGGTAAAGTCTTGGAGAGGATTATAAAAGATACGATTTATAATCATCTAGATAGGAATAATATGATTAGGGATAGTCAGCATGGTTTTGTGAAGGGTAGGTCATGCCTCACAAACCTTATCGAGTTCTTTGAGAAGGTGACTGAACAGGTAGACGAGGGTAGAGCAGTTGATGTGGTGTATATGGACTTCAGTAAAGCGTTTGATAAGGTTCCCCACGGTCGGCTATTGCAGAAAATACGGAGGCTGGGGATTGAGGGTGATTTAGAGATGTGGATCAGAAATTGGCTAGTTGAAAGAAGACAGAGAGTGGTAGTTGATGGGAAATGTTCAGAATGGAGTTCAGTTACGAGTGGCGTACCACAAGGATCTGTTCTGGGGCCGTTGCTGTTTGTCATTTTTATAAATGACCTAGAGGAGGGCGCAGAAGGATGGGTGAGTAAATTTGCAGACGACACTAAAGTCGGTGGAGTTGTAGACAGTGCGGAAGGATGTTGCAGGTTACAGAGGGACATAGATAAGCTGCAGAGCTGGGCTGAGAGGTGGCAAATGGAGTTTAATGTGGAGAAGTGTGAGGTGATTCACTTTGGAAAGAATAACAGGAATGCGGAATATTTGGCTAATGGTAAAATTCTTGGTAGTGTGGATGAGCAGAGGGATCTCGGTGTCCATGTACATAGATCCCTGAAAGTTGCCACCCAGGTTGATAGGGTTGTAAAGAAGGCCTATGGTGTGTTGGCCTTTATTGGTAGAGGGATTGAGTTCCGGAGCCATGAGGTCATGATGCAGCTGTACCAAACTCTGGTACGGCCGCATTTGGAGTATTGCGTACAGTTCTGGTCGCCTCATTATAGGAAGGACGTGGAAGCTTTGGAACGGGTGCAGAGGAGATTTACCAGGATGTTGCCTGGTATGGAGGGAAAATCTTATGAGGAAAGGCTGATGGACTTGAGGTTGTTTTCGTTAGAGAGAAGAAGGTTAAGAGGTGACTTAATAGAGGCATACAAAATGATCAGAGGGTTAGATAGGGTGGACAGCGAGAGCCTTCTCCCACGGATGGAGGTGGCTAGCACGAGGGGACATAGCCTTAAATTGAGGGGTAATAGATATAGGACAGAGGTCAGAGGTGGGTTTTTTACGCAAAGAGTGGTGAGGCCGTGGAATGCCCTACCTGCAACAGTAGTGAACTCGCCAACATTGAGGGCATTTAAACATTTATTGGATAAGCATATGGATGATAAGGGCATAGTGTAGGTTAGATGGCCTTTAGTTTTTTTTTTTTTTTTTTCCATGTCGGTGCAACATCGAGGGCCGAAGGGCCTGTACTGCGCTGTATCGTTCTATGTTCTATGTTCTATGTTCTATGTGTGTCTCCTGCAACTTTGCCACGCCTTCAGTCCCCTCAAATGCGCGGTCATGAGTGCCCTCTCAACTGGTCCATTTTGCCCTCTTACGTTCCATGTGATCAGCCTGGTTGGGGGGCTTCTCACCCCCCCCTCCCCTCCTCCCGCCGATCAGCCATCAGCTTTCTTGGGTCAGTCTCCAGCCCGCGCCCCATGCATCCGCAGGTCCGTCCCTCGGCAGTCTCTGTCCCCGACCTCCCTATTGTCCGACAGCAAAAATCCCTGCCCTGTCAGCAGAACATTTGCCCCCACAAAGAAAAACAAAAAAAAGATCCAACATCCAACATTCACACCTCCATCCCCCATCAGGGCAAATGCAAATTTTAACTCGCACAGCTCATCCGCAGGCCCTAATTCGATACAGAAGACATTACAAATAACGTCCAAACACTGCAGCAAAGTTTAGTGCAAACACGTCAATCCGCTACCAGCCCTTGCCTTCTAGAGAAGTCCATCGCTTCATCGGGTGACTCAAAGTAGAAATGTTGCTCTTCGTGAGTGACCCAAAGACAGGCCGAATACAGCAGTCCAAACTTAACCTTCTTCTTATAAAGATTTTATCTGATTGAACACTGCTCTTCTCCTGGCCACGTCCGCGCTCAGATCCTGATATATATTTGCAGGACGCTGTTCTCCCATTTACAGCTCCGTGTCTGTCTGGCCCACTGCAGAATGCACTCCTTGTCCAGGTACCTGTGGAATCTCACCACCATTGCTCTCAGTGGGGGGGGGGGTCACCTACACTCGGCTTCCTCACTAGCGCGCCCACCAATCGGTTGCCCCCGATCGCGGGCCTGGCCACTGTGGAGCCACCCTCACCCCCGGAGTCGGCTTCCCCCCCCCCCCCCCCCCCCCCCCCACCAGGATGGCCCCCGCAGCCAGAACGCTGAGGTCCCGCCAGGTAGGACCATATGCAAACAGCCCGTTGAGCACTCAGAATTGCCGCGGGGGCCGCTTTCAACAGCCCCCTACTAGCGCCGTGACGACCACACCGGCCTGATTGGGACAGATTCTCCGGTGACCAGAGAATCGGCGGTTCGGCGTCGAAGGGGCATGGTGGGATTCGCCCCCCCCCCCGGCAATTCTCCGGCCCGATGAGGGCTCAGCGAATCCCGCCCCTCATCTTTCGGGATTTGTGGGAGGAACCTGGAGCACCCGGACGAAACCCACACAGACACGGGGAGAACGTGCAGGCACCAGACAGACAGTGATCCAAGCCAGGAATCGAACCTGGGACTCTGGCGCTGTGAAGCAACAGTGCTACGGTGCCGCCATGAAAGTGGACTTTGAGGATTCCAAGAGGATAAGATAAACACTAGTTTAAATGATAAAACATGAGAATAAGGGTGGCTGACTAACACCATTGACTGTAGATCTATCTTTATATTATTTGAATTATGTGGCATTCAATTGAAAATCATTTCACCTTTGGCTTATAGTCTGGCAGATAGAATGTCATCCTTATTTGCATGATCTGTAGACTTAAAAACTGCTTTTTAAATCAATAGACATTTGTGAATAATTTTGTGAACTGACCTAGAATGTTGGGGAGTTTAATCTAAAACAATGTTACAATTCCATCTTTGCCAGGACGGCTTTTAACATCTTACTCTTCATAGGGCCGGTAATCGCTGTTGAAGAAAATAGTGTTAATAAGCACTTCATGTGGCAGCAATTAAGGAATTCTAGACCACTATTAAGAGAGATTTTCAACAAGCAGCAGTCATGTTTCAGTTAAAGCTACAATTCCATCCATCAATATGGAACACAATTTTCATTTTCACTATTTCTAATTATCTCTAATTAGCTTGGAAATAACTATTGACAATATTGGCAGACAAATAGTTAATGCATTTCTATGGTACTCCCTGCCTGCTATTTTAATGCAAGCATTAGCTAGTTTATTTGACATGAGGTAGCACCTGTGTTAAAGTAGAAGCAATATATTTCGCATTCATCCGAAATCAGAAAGATGGAAATCGGGTAGCTTATATAGGTGGATTATTAGGGAAAATGACTCCTAGTAGTCTAAAGGGGCTGGTTTAGCATACTGGGCTAAATCTCTGGCTTTTAAAGCAGACCAAGGCAGGCCAGCAGCATGGTTCAATTCCTGTACCAGCCTCCCCGAACAGGCGCCAGAATGTGGCAACTAGGGGCGTTTCACAGTAACTTCATTTGGAGCCTACTCGTGACAATAAGGGATTTTCATTTCAAAAAGTAATTTCTAAATCATTTTGATTTCATTGAATTTACATTTCACCTATTTTCATTCTAGCACCTATTCAGGCTAGAAATCTTACATTGGTTTAGAAAAGCAGTCTCGGCTGGGATATCTGTTCCATGTCCTGTGAAAGACATCCATGACTTGCATTCTCCTGGCCCTGCAGAGTTCCAGATACTTAAATGTTATTATATGCTGATCAATGTATAACCAATCCACCAGTATATTCTATACTTGGAACAAAGAGGTCAAATTTATCCTTGAGTGGCTTTTGGATGAGAGGGGGATGGAACATATGAGGAATGCACTTACCAGCCTATGTTTGAGGCCAGAGATATTTTAACTCCCAGGTCTCATTAATGGTTACAGATGGACTTCCCATCTGTTACGTATGTCAGTTGATATTGTTGTGCTGTTGCATGATCCCTTTGAGAATTGTGTCACGTGATAATCCATGATGTCATCGGCTACTTTAGTCTAGACTGTGCTTCTGTACAGTAAACAACCATCCGATAAACATTTGTTTATTCTTGCATTCGGCCCATGTGCTTCAGCAATTTCTTCCTTTTATCCCATAAGTACAATACACAACAGGATCAATGAAACTGGCGACAAGATAAATTATTTTTTGAAGTGATAGGAAAATCAAAGTTGTACATGTTTTTTTTAAATTTAGAGTACCCAATTATTTTTTCCAATTAAGGGGCAATTTAGTGTGGCCAACCCTGGCACATCTTTGGGTTGTGGGGGTGAAACCCATGCAGACACAGTTGAGAATGTGCAAACTCCACACGGACAGTAACCCAGGGTCGGGATTCGAACCTGGGTCCTCAGCGCCATAGGCAGCAATGTTAACCACTGTGCCACCGTGCTGCCCTAAAGCTGTCCATGGTTGACGTGAGGCCCGTCAATGAGGTCTACGTGCGCCACGTTTTTACTACTCGCCGCCAGCGCCCCACAGAATCGCTAGAAGAATTTCTAAGAGACTTAAAAGCCTTATCCCGGGACTGTAATTACCAGGCAGTAAATGCTGCTGAACATAGAGAACTTGCTGTCCGCGATGTCTTTGTTGCAGGCCTAAGATCGAATTATGTGCGCCAGCGACTGCTGGAGAAAGGGGCTCAAAATTTAGAAGATACTGTTGAACTCGCTACAACTATGGAGGTCTCGTTTCGTAGCCTCACCTCGTTTCCTGCGGACTCCGCAACCCCATCATAGGCCCCCGACCAGCGACTGCCCCAGGCCTGCGCTGCGCGGCCGCCCAGCCACCATGCTGCCCCACCGGCCACTTTTGTGGAAAGTCCCAGCACCCGCGGCAGCACTGCCCGGCCCGCAACACAACCAGCAGCAGCTGCGGGCGAAAAGGTCACTACGCCAGAGTGTGTCTGGCAAGGAAGGCCCCAGCCACTAACCCTCCCGCGGCACAAAGCAACCGCTCTCCGCACTTGCAGGCCCGCAGGCCCCGGAATGCTGCGGCCTATACCCCGACTCCGCCCCCACCCGCCACATGCGATCCATGGGGGCCGCCATCTTGGCAGACCCCCACCACGCGGCTGACCACGTGCGACTCATGGGGGCCGCCATCTTGGATGCCATCTTCCTCGCCGCCCGCCACGTGCGATCCACGGGGGCGGCCATCTTGGGCTCCATCCTCTCCAAACTCAGAAAATTTGATTGAAGACTGCGACCTCAGCGGGCATTCATCGCGGGGCCACCCCAGTGCAGCCGAACGAGCCGCCGACTACCCGCAACTCAACGCAGTCACACTGGACCAATCGCGCCCAAAACATCTCCACAACTCTATGACGACGGTCCAAATCAATGGGCACAGTACACTGTGTTTGAATGAAGGAACTTGCACGGATCTACTTTTGGTGGCTAAGATTCGATGTCCATATGGTGGAAAAGGCTGGGTTGTGCCAGTCATGTGCACGGGTAAGGAATGCACCGCTGTTATCCCCATTGCATCCATGAAAGTGGCCTAAACTGTCTTGCAACGTCTACACATTGACTCTGCTGATCCATTCTTCATGGCCCTCACAAAAATTAGATTTTCGCCAGATTTGGGAAACCAGAACAAATCTTGAGTGACAATGGCACACAGTTTTTTGGTCAGGAGTTTGAGGAGTACTTAACGATGAGTGTTTTTCCACTCATCCATAAAAGCTTTCGCCAAAGGTTTGTTCAGTTTTTGAAGCATGCACTGAAACCCACCAAGGACTAAGGTCCTTTACATCATCACTTAAACAGTTTCTTGGCTACGTATCGCAAGACCACACATGCAACCATGCAGATTTCCCCAACTTTCTTACTATTGAAGAAGAAGCTGAGGACTACCTTTGACTTACTCCTACCTGAGGAGATCTCTGACATAGTACAGCGAAACCAACATTCGCAGACTTTGAGATGAGAAAATAACTGAAAGAAACGCTTGTTTCAACAAGTAGAGAAAGTGAGAAATGGGTTCCTGCAATTGTATTGGCTCAAACTGGTCCAATGTCTGACATCTTGCAAACAGGAGATGAGTTAGGGTGGAGATGATACTTGTTATCTCCACGTATTGATGTGTTAGCGCCATGTACAACAAAACTACTTCAAGTGGAAACCACATAGCCAGATCTGGTGAATCTACTGAAGCAGAGATTGCCAAGGAATCCACTGGTGCTACTGGTAATCCTTCTGCAAAAGAGAATATAACGCCTTCCAGGGTAGAGTCATCCACAAACCAACCTAAGAATACATCTAAACTCAAGAACAATTAAATCGCTGAAGTGCGCAGGCAAGCAGTGTGGAATAGACACCCACCAGATTTCCTTTCCTATTGACTGTATTACCACTGTGTAATAATGGAATGATTGCCCATGTATATGTAAATGACTTTGTAAAAATACCATAGTTATTTGTTGTGTGGAACTTGACAAGTAAAGGGGGAGGGATATTATATCTGTGGGTTGATATTGTTGTGCTGTGGGGACTTCTGGTTGCAGCTATGCGGAGCTAAGTCACACGTTCGGCAGCTCCCGCCAGGAACGGACTTTTGGGCTCTTTTTAGGGCCCCCAGCGGTACTTTTTCAACGTTTCCCGACGTGGGAAGGAGTCAGCAACATTTCGCCAGTAGTATATGGCCTGGACCAGGAGTGGGGCGAGTAAGAAAGTGATTGCAGCGCCAAAGCAGAAGCGAGGGAAGAAGCACAAGATGGCGGCGGGTGGAGACCAGGAGGCATGGAGGCAGTGGGCGCAGGAGCAGCAGGAGACTCTCCAGCGCTGCTTCAGGGAGCTTAAAGCGGAGCTGCTGGAGCCGTTGAAGGCTTCAATTGACAAGCTGCTGGAGACCCAGATGGCCCAGGGGGTGGCGATCCGAGAGATCCGACAAAAGGCCTCCGAAAGAGAGGACGAGACCTTAGGCCTCGCGGTGAAGGTGGAGATGCACGAGGCGCTCCATAAAAAATGGCAGGAGAGGTTCGAGGGGATGGAGAACTGGTCGAGGCGGAAAGATCTGCAGATCCTGGGCCTTCCGGAAGGGCTGGAGGGGTCAGACATGGTGGCCTATGTGGTCATCATGCTAAATTCGCTGATGGGAGCTGGGTCCTTTCAGGGGCCCCTGGAGCTGGAGGGGGCCCACAGAATATTGGCAAGAAGACCCAAGCCGAATGAGCCGCCACGGGCGGTGCTGGTGCGGTTCCACCGGTGTGCTGACCGGGAGTGTGTGCTCAGGTGAGCCAAGAAGGAGTGGAGCAGCAGGTGGGAGAACGCGGTGGTACAGATCTACCAGGGCTGCAGTGCGGAGGTGGCAAAGAAGAGGGCCGGGTACAATCGGACAAAGGTGGTGCTGCACAGGAAGGGAGTGAAGTTCGGCATGCTTCAGCCGGCGCGTTTGTGGGTCACCTACAAGGACCGACACTTTTACTTTGAGTCCCCGGAGGAGGCGTGGGCCTTTGTGCAGGCCGAGAAGTCGGGTGCGGGGGTCTGCATGTAACTGTGTTATATTTTGAGGGGGGGTTCTCTGTTTAATGTTGGTTCTTTGTTGTTTTCAGGGTGGGTGGGGCACTGTTTTCTGCTTGGATTTGTTGGATGGGCTCGAGGAGGGGGGCAGACCTGCAGTGTGGGGGTCTGATGGTGTGAAGGGGGGTTGGGGCCCCGTGAGGGGACCGGGCCGGTAAAGGGTGCTGCTTTAGAGGAGGTGGGGTCGGGCAGGTGGAAAGTGTGGGCTTTTTCCCGCACTGAGGGTTGACGGGGGCGGGGCCGGAGCTGGGAAGCGCGGGCTTTTTCCTGCTTGAGAGTGCGAGGGGGAGGAGGAAAACCTGCTGGTGGACACTGGGGAGGAGGGGAAGCCCCACGCTGGGAGGGGTCGGAGGAGTGGCGGGAGTGGCCGGGATCAGCAGGAGTCAGCTGACTTGCGGGAGTGCAATGGAGGGAGCAACGGGGCTAGGGGGGTCCTAGCTGGGGGGGGGGGGGGGCTACCGGGTTGCTGCTGGAATGGCCAGGAAGGAGCTGGAGTATATAGAGGGGGTCGGGATGGGGGTTCGCCGTCGTGGGGAACGGGCCGAGTGGAGGGCGCAGGCACGGGGCGGGCTGAGGAAGGGAAATGGCTAGTCGGCGGGGGAGGGGGGCAGGTAGCCCCCTGATCCGGCTGATAACCTGGAATGTGAGGGGAGTGACTGGGCCGGATAAACGGGCCCGCGTGTTTGTGCACCTGAACGGGCTGAAGGCGGATGTGGCCATGCTTCAGGAGACGCACCTGAAGGTGGTGGATCAGGTTAGATTGAGGAAAGGATGGGGAGGCCAGGTGTTTCATTCGGGGCTGGATGCAAATAATCGGGGGGTGGCGCTCCTGGTGGGGAAGAGGGTGTCGTTTGAGGCATCGAATGTGGTGGCAGACAGCGGCGGGAGGTATGTGATGGTAAGCGGCAAGCTGCACGGGGTGCGGGTGGTGCTGGTCAATGTATACGCCCCGAATTGGGACGATGCGGGTTTCATGCGGCGCATGTTGGGCCGGATTCCAGATTTGGAGGTGGGGGGCCTGATAATGGGGGGGATTTTAACATGGTGCTGGATCCGGCACTGGATCGATCCAGATCCAGGATGGGTAGGAGGCCAGCGGCGGCTAAGGTGTTGAGGGGGTTTATGGACCAGATGGGAGGGGTGGATCCATGGAAGTTTGCGAGGCCGAGGGCCAGGGAATTTTCATACTTCTCCCATGTTCATAAGGCCTATTCCTGGATTGATTTTTTCGTTATGAGTAGGGCGCTGATTGCGAGGGTGAAGAATGCTGAGTATTCAGCGATAGCCATTTCTGACCGTGCACAGCTCTGGGTGGACCTCAAGCTGGGGGGGGAGAGAGACCAGCACCTGGTTTGGCGCTTGGAGGTGGGGCTGCTGGCGGACGAGGAGGTGGGCGGGCGGGTTCGAGGATGTATCGAGAGGTACCTGGAGGCCAATGACAATGGGGAGGTCCGAGTGGGGACGGTCTGTGAGGCGCTGAAGGCAGTGGTCAGGGGGGACTTGATCTCCATTCGAGCCCACAGGGAGAGGAGAGAGCGGAGAGAGAGGGAGACGCTGGTGGGGGGAGATGGTGAGGGTGGACAGGAGATACGCGGAGGGTCCGGAGGAGGGATTGTTGAGGGAGCGGCGTAGTCTCCAGGTGGAGTTCGGCTTGTTGACCACCAGAAAGGCAGAATCTCAGTGGAGGAAGGCACAGGGAGCAGTGTATGAATATGGGGAGAAGGCGAGCAGGATCCTGGCGCACCAGCTCCGTAAGCGGGATGCATCCAGGGAGATTGGTGGAGTTAAGGATAGGGGAGTGAATGTGGTGCGAAGGGGGGTAGAAATTAATGGGGTCTTCAGGGACTTTTATGAGGAACTGTATCGGTCCGAACCCCCAGCGGAGGAGGGGGGATGGGGCGCTTTTTGGACCAGTTGAGATTCCCGAGGCTGGAGGAGGGGCAGTTGGAGGGACTGGGGGCGCCGATTGAGCTGGAGGGGCTGGTCAAAGGGATAGGGAGCATGCAGTCGGGGAAGGCGCCGGGGCCGGATGGGTTCCCGGTCGAATTCTATAAAATGTATGCAGACCTGTTGGTTAGGACCTTCAACGAGGCAAGGGAAGGGGGGGCTCTGCCTACGACGATGTCTCGGGCGCTGATTTCCTTGATCCTTACGTGGGACAAGGATCCCCTGCAGTGTGGGTCATACAGGCCGATCTCGCTGTTAAATGTAGACGCCAAGCTGTTGGGGAAGATTTTAGCCACGAGGATAGAGGACTGTGTGCCGCAGGTTATCCACGAGGATCAAATGGGGTTCGTGAAAGGGAGCCCGGCGGAGGATTCTTCTTCTGTGGAAAGATGAGGCCCCCAAGCGTGGAGGCCTGGATCAACGATATGGCGGGGTTTATTAAATTGGAGAGGGTGACATTTGCCCTGAGCGGATCAGTGCAGGGGTTCTTCAGGAGTTGGCAACCATTCCTAGATTTCCTGGCAGAACGGTAGAAAAAGGCCAACAGCAGCAGCAACCCGGGGGGGGAGGGTTGTCTCTTTGTTTTGGGCTGAAGGGACGTGTATATTTGTTCTTTGCTAATGACGGGCGTTAATTTATTTCTTCCTTTTTGTATACACGGGCGGGGGGTGGGGGGGGGGGGGGGGGGGGGGTTGTTCTTTCTTTTCTTAGTATTTTTTTGTTATTGATATTTTGTGATAATTTGAATAAAAATTATTCCAAAAAAAAGATATTGTTGTGCTGTAGCTCGGTCCCTTTAAGAGTTGAGTCACGTAATAGTCTGTGGCAGCCTCAGCTACATTGTGGGCTTACAGTCAGTCTAGACCTAGCCTTTGTACAGTTAACAACCATCAAATAACCCTCTGATGATTATTACATTCAATCCACTTGTTTCAGAAATTCCCTTCTTTTATCCTCCAAGTACAATACACAACACCACCCAGAAGCAGCAGAAAAAAGCTGAAGATTGGCTGCTGGTAGGGAATAAGTATGCATAATTTTTAACAACCACTGATATTGAGGAAGGTGCATAAATGCAAATATTAAAAGGCCTCCTTTTATTTGATCCACGTAACCTTTGGAATCAAATACCTAACGTGATAAACAATTTTGAATCAGTCACTCAATAGATGGAACTTCACTCACATGGGTAATGCAAAATGTAATTTTGTTATAATGGTCAGAACAGCCATCATTGCACATCACCAAAGAAAATTGAAGGTGGAAGCAATTTCCAATCATTTCTGTGTTACTCACATGCAGTGAAGCTGATGACACGTTTTTCCTTTGTTATATTGTTATATTACAGCACAGTCCTGATACTTAATAAATTGCATTATTATGTTTTCCATTTTTTTAAGCAAGTCAACTCGGCATAAGTGCAATAAACAGTATTCAAGGAGGCTTGGCTCTGATCTTGTAACAACACAATTACTACCCTTCATTATACTGTCAAAACACACTCAAACAAGCAAAGTCACCCAGAATATGCAAATATAAGTAAACTGAAGATCTAAAAGTACAAAGAATAGTTGTGTAAACCATGCTTTTACTATCGTGCACATACATTGCTTTTAATGCAACACTTTTGTTGCCATTTGCAACAAAACACAACGTTATTTTTGAGGCCATAGCATTAAATTGAAATTTACCATTAGCAAGCATTTCCAGTTCATTTGACTTTACTGAAGAAAAATGCAAAGTATAATGCATTACGGTCACAGAGTATCTTTTCCTCCTTTGTCGTTGTTTTAAGAGGGCTCCCCTCTTCATGTCGGGCAAGTAATCAACTTCAGACCATCCTGAGAATAGATCAGCAAGGACCTGATGTTGTTTCCCATTCCACTCAAATATATCTGCAATGGTGAGTTGCCATTAATGATCCGGGACCTCATGGAGGTGTAGTGGTTCTCTGCGTTGCTGAGGCTTGAGCGCATTGCCTGGTACACATCTGGACACTTCTCCCTCTGGGTGGGATTCTCTGCCGGCAGGATTCTCCATTCTGCCGTTGCCCGGGGGTTTCCCAATGGCGTTGGGCTGCCCCACAATGGGAAACCCCATTGACCGGCCGGCGTAACGGAGAATCCCGCTGGCCGGTCGGGGCAGAAATGTGACGCGGCGGGGCGGAGAATCCAGCCCTCTATGTCACCGTGCATTGAGGGCCAATACATGGTGTCCTTTGTCCTACACCTTATTGCTTCCACTCCCAGGTGTCCTTGGTGGAGTTGCTGGAAGTATACCTTTTGCAGAAAGCTGGGGATGATGAACCCCTGGCCATGTCATAATAGTACAGTATTAGTATTAACTCCTCTCTCATGGCATAAAAAATGTGGAGCTCATGGGGAAGCTCTTTTGACGTCACGGGCCATTCTTTCATGATGGCATAATGTAGCTGCCTGCATGTGTATCTATTTGTAGGGCAGCTATGAGTTCCTCAGTTTTGCAGTTTGACAGCACTCGAATTGTCATAATATTAATATCCTCATCATGATCTGCATGCTCAGTGGTGGATAAGTAAGCCCGGAAGAGGGCATCGGCAAGGTATAACTCCTTAACATGCTTGGAGTTCATGCTGAGTTTGTCTCATTGCAGCTTGAATATCATCCACTGCAGGCGTGGTGACGTAGTATGGAGGAGATGTTTAAGGATAGTGATGAATGACTAGTGATCAGTTTTAACATTGGCAGGACGGCCATCGATGAAACCATGGAAATTCTGATATTGCAAAGGCTAGGGCAAGTAGTTCCTTCCCGCTCCGGGTAGATTGAATGTCCATGCCAGTGAGAGTCCTTGATGCAAAAACCACTGGTCTGCCATTCTGGATGCACACTGCTCCTAGTCCATGCTGACAGGCATCTTCTGCTGAGTACAGGTGCTTGTAAGTCAAAGTATTGTAACACTGGAAGGACTGATGGCAGATGTTTGAGTTTTCTTAATGCAGCATTGTGCTGCTCCTGCAGCCCCATTCTGCATCCTGGTGGTGAAGTTGATGGAGGAGTCCAAATCCCTTGTTGTAAGAGAGAATGAACTTTGATAGATAATTCAACCTGCCGAGGAAATTATCCAGTGCATGCTTGACTCAGGAGTGAACATTTTCTGTGTAGCCATTGTCTTATCCAGATCTGGCTATATACCATCAGTGGTCAGCAGGTGGCCCATATAGGGGACCTGGCTGACTCCGAATGTGCATTTGGCAGGGTTGAGCTTAAGCTGTATGGTCCTGATTCATTTGAGGGCCAAGCACTGAGGTGCAGCATGTTCTTGCATTGTATGACCCCAGACCAAGATATCACCAACGATGATTTCACAATGTTGCCCTGCCCATGAACCATTTTAAGACTCCACTACCGGTGGAGATATCATAGGGCGTGTGGAGAAACCAATATCTGCTCACGGGGTTCATGAATGTAATTAGCTTCAAAAATCCAGCGGGATTTCTCAAAACCACACTTTCCAGCCAGGGTGCTGAAAAGTATGAGGGCTATGACCTTCTCAACTGTCTTCATCCGATGGTGGGGTCTCAGAATTGCTTTATTTGGGTGAACTAGGTTGATGCAGAACCTGACTGTGCCGTCTTTCTTTACCACAGCTGTCATTGCAGAAACCGACTCTGTGGCCTCACCTATGGGGCTATGACATCCAGTCTTGTCATTCTTTCCAATATGTCGACTACCTTCTGTTTCATGGCAATGGGTAATCTTCTTGGAGCACAGACAGCGGGCGTTACTGAACTGTTCAGCCTCATGAGATATACGATGGGCAGCTTCCCACTAATGTCGCAGTCAAACAGATCTTTGTGTTCTGTCATCTTTGGTGCTGTAGGGTGTGTACATCTGGCCCAAGAGAGTTTAGCCCCAGTGCAATGCTGTCCCTGAGACCTAATGGCAGTTTGACGTCCTGGTTGACCATGTAGAACTGGAACTTTCCCTGTGTGCAGTGTAGGATGACTGTCTTCCGTGTGTATGGTTTGTTCACCACAGGCAATGAGAATTTCTTTGTTGATAGAATCTTGTGCAGCACAGGCCTCATTTTCCCGCAGAAGCAGCCTTGACAATACATTGCATTTTTCCCCAGTGTTGATTTTGATTCTAAATTTGGCACTACTGTGAGCAATGTTTAACGGTGTGAATATTTCATCATTTTCATGATAAAGTCGACACTTTCACATTAGAATGTTTTAAGGGGTTTGATGCTCTGATTGTTTTGATTTATCTCCAGCACATTTACTTCGTTCACGTTCTGAACCTTGGAGAGGTAGCCAGCTGTATTCTGACTTGTAGTAGGGGACGTTGCTGTGGCTTTAACCGACAACACTTGACAAAGTGATTCCATTTGCCAGAGCCATTGATTAAATGCAAAGCACGTGCTTTTTTTTTGGGGAGGGGGGTTTGTCTGCTGCAGTTTGGGCAGGGTGTGTTGTGTTCCAAGAAAACTTTCATTTCTCTCCTTAATATTAATATTATAATAATCGCTTATTGTCACAAGTAGGCTTCAATGAAGCTACTGTGAAAAGCCCCTAGTCGCCACATTCTGGCACCTGTTCGGGGAGGCTGGTCTGGGAATTGAACCCGTGCTGCTGGTCTTGTTCTGCGTTACAAGCCAGCTGTTTAGCACACTGTGCTAAACCAGCCCCTGATCCTTGGGCTGCTCTCAGACTGGTCTTTCGACATGCAGATACTAATAGCAGATTCTAATGTGTGTTTTTCTCGTAGAGCAACTGCTTGCGCACAGCATCGCTTTATATTCCACACACTGTAGTTTCTTACAATGAAAGAGAAAATACTGGAATATCTCAGCAAGTCTGGCAGCATCTTTAGGGAGAGAAAAGAGCTAACGTTTCGAGTCCGATGACTCTTTGTCAAAGCTAGATGCTGAGATTCCAGCATCCGCAGTAATTTGCTTTTATCCAGTAGTTTCTTACAAGTTCATCCACGAGAGTAACGAGTATGGAATTTCTTGCCAAAAGTTTCAATGTTGGGGCATTGTCACGATCCATCAAGTTTCTGGTTACTGGTGTTAAAAACGTGTCTGTCCACGCTGACAATTTTTACGGGAGCGTAATTTAAAAAAGAAAATTACCCCAGTGTCCTCTTGGTCATCCTCCCCCTGGAAGGTGAAGGATTTAGACTTTTTGATTGTCTCTGGGTCCGTTAGGTTAAACAGCATGTCTGCCTGTTCTTTCTTTGATTTATTAGAGAGACTGGCATGGCACTGCTTTTCAAACTTTTTCCAATTATCAATGATGTTCGTACCGAAGATGCACTAAAATCCTTGTGCCATCTTGGCCAGCTCCAGACACCATGTAAAGTTGCTGGGTTGTGTAGGAATGATAACAAAGGATGACAACTTAAACGGTTTACTATGAGATCTCCAGCAGCTCTCACGGTCTGTAGCAGACTGGTGAGAACTCCCGAGCCACCGACACGTCACTCTCTATGTACAGGTCATACCAATATATACATGGATACAGATTCTACAAAAACATATTTGCTTGTAGTTTAGTATCCCATTATTGCCCACCCCATGCACACACTGTGCTTCAATACACCCATCTGTTGGAATGTCCTGGAATGCCTATGCCACTACCCAATGGGATTTAGGAACATGGGGCCAGTGCAATTAAATCAACAGTGCTCCAGTTAATCAAGCAGATCGCCAATACCCCATATGACAGGACCAACTTGTGCAGCACTTTCCCTGTGGACACATGAGTCAAATCATGGAGCTGGTGGCTGGCTTCTTTTGAGCATATGCAGAGGGTATCAGACTGCATGCATGTAGAAATCCAAGCACCAAAAGACCAACCACCAGTTTTCGTTAATAGGAAGAATTTCACTCCATTAATGTCCAGCTGGTCTGTGATCATCACAACAGGATCATGCAAGTCTGGGCCAGCTTCACAGACGGTTGTCCTGATGCCCTTTTTTCTGCAACAATCAACCATCTCTCCACTTTTCAATCTTTCCAGGGATGTTAGAGGGTGGCTCCTTGAGGAGAAATAAAACACGTATTTCTCCTGTCACCAGGCTACGTTCCTTTATTTTTTTGAAAATGTGATTTTTCAATTTCCAACTGGCTGAAAATTTTGCAATTTGCAATGAGGCAGAACAAATTACTTGAAAATTCAAGGCCACATTTCAACGTGAAGGTGTAAAACAACAAGCTTTCAGACCCATCAAAACTAATCACTGAAGGAAGAGACATTAAAATGCAAAGTGTTGCATATTGAATCAACGGCTGCCATGTAGACTCACCCAAAACCTCTTGGAAATACACAATGAGTGAGTTATCACAGGCCAGGCTACAGCCAGTGTAGGGAGATTGCAAGTGTCACAGGTAGCATCAACAAAGGCAGAGAAAACAGGCTGAAATGCTGCACTCTCTCTCTCTCTCTTTTTGGAACATGTATATAGCTTTGTGTGGAAGCAGAACGTTACGAGTAACCTGCAAGTGAATCAAAATCGCATAATAATTGCAATATCTTCTATATCTGACTGCATCTATGAAATCAATTAATCCAATCTACCACAATGTTTCAAAACCTGCACTACCAGGACAATCAAAGGATACTTAACCCTACATTCTTTTAACTTTTTTTTGGACCCGAACATCTCTTATTTCTGACACCTGTGTTCATGTGATGTGAATTCTTATTTTTTTCCCCTCAGGTGTAGTGGTTAATACATTTTCTCTTTCTTTAACTGAAGAAAACCTTGTTTGATTGGCTCCTTATTGCTCACTGTATAAATAGTCAAATGCATTTGTCTGTGTGGAGTTTGCACGTTCTCCCAGTGTCTGCGTGGGTTCCCTCTGGGTGCTCTGGTTTCTAAAGATGTGCAGGTTAGGTGAATTGGCCATGCTAAACTGTGCCTTAGTGTCCAAGGATGTGCAGGTTAAATGGGTTGGCCATTGTCAATGTGCGGAGTTACAGGAATGGGCCGTGGGGGCAGTATATAACAATCTCACCCAGGAGATAAAAGTTGGCCCAAACCTTCCCAAGACCTCAAACAGTTACTTCCACTCAACCCAATCAAAGCCTTCTCTGCTTCCAAAGAAATAATTGCTTCAAGAGCAACCAAATGTTACTTGGCAACTGGGAACCGCGTTTAACTCTAAATAACTTTCAAAGCAAAAGTGTCTGGATAGGTCTAAGACTTTTACAATATAAGAAAATGAGCCATATAATTTCATATTTCAGAATACTGCATCCAGAGAGGCGAACACTACAAACTGATATGCCAAATGTAATTATTTTAACATCAAGGACAATTGGAAGACATTTACTGGCCCCAGCATGATGGAATGGGAGCATGGTGGCTAGTAAAATACCAAGGAGCCATGGATAGGGAAGGCAGCCTCCCGCAATCCCTGCAATCCCCCCCATGAGCATTGCTGGCAGGCCACGTGTTACAACCAGCATGCTCTTCTTAAAGGCTGGCTGGTTCTTCAAGGAAAGCTGCACTTAACAATTTTTATGCAATGCCAATTATTGCAAAATGAATCACAAAGCAGACAGAGGAGTCTGCATTAAAGGATGTGGCACTGGAGACACTAATTGTTCAGCTGAGCAGGAGGAGAGATACCATGCATCTCTGGTGGGCAGGGGACTCTCAGAAGAGAGTGAGACAGGTGGCAAGTTATGTCAACTCCCAGACGCCGTGCCTGCAGCAGTGTTACAAGAGGCCTGATGATCTCCCATGGTGATCAACTTTAGTAAATCTGTGAAACTTCACTTGACATCCCCAATGCAGCACAACACCAGCCTCTCACTCTGTTCAATACACCATACCCCCATCACTCAGCCAACACCCACCTCTCGCTGCCTCCAGATATGTCAACTAGGACAGGCGCATCACCCAAACACAGTGCCATACAACGTGTGGGCAGCACGGTAGCACATGTGGGCTTCGAGTAGGGGGTTAATAAAGGTGGGACCTGGAAGGGAGGGTGCTGGCTTTTGCACATGTGTATAGTTTCATGTACATTGTTTATTTTGTTGTTACAATACCAAAATTACCTCAATAAAATGTTTATTTAAAAAGAACTATTATCTAATTCCTAACCCCCCTTTTAACTGCCCCCACCCGTTACACATACAAGATAGACAAATACAGAAGGGAGCGAGGGGTGGAAAGAAAACATCCCCCCTGACTGAAGCCAATTAATGCCTGTTGCCGGGCAGAATATGGCTTTTCGCCAATCCATTGGCCACTAACCAACCAATCGAACCAAATCCCTTTGAGTTTTCAGGTGCCAGAAAGTCTGAGTTCTTCTGTTAAAAATCTAAATCTTCATAGCACAGTGGACTGTTTTGCAACGTTTGAGTTCCTCTGTTCCTCTGCTCGACTTAAAGGTGTACGTCAATTAAATATCCAAGGATCAAAAATGATAACGACAAAGTAAAAGATATGGGAAATAAGGAAGGGACCTCAGAGAATTTTAATGTTGATGACATTTCCTGCCCCTTCTCAAAACATGGCACGACATGACGCAATTTCGCAGTCCCAGTTTCTTGTTAACATTACGTCAGAGTGTTCTATTGACTGATGCATGGTCTGCCTCTATGAATGTTTTCAGAATGACTCGTGACTTATGCAATATATTTTAGATGAATTTGGAAAAAGGATACTTTAAAAACCTTTGCAGAGAATGAGTCAGTAACAATTAGAGATCATGGTCGGGATTCTCCGACACTGCGGCCAGGTTGAGAATCCCCGGGGCGGGGGGAGGGGGGGGGTGCGAGAATCAAGCCACACCACCCCGATGGCGGCTTGCCGATTGTCCGGCATTGATTTTTGGGTGCCCACGGGATCGCTGCCGTGCCAGTCGGGGGCCATTGGAAGCCGTCCCCCCCCCCTCCCCCCACCCCGGCAATTTTACGGGCCTTGACGGGCTGAGTGCCTGCCGAGTTTGGCCGAGTCCCGCCGGCGTGCATGACGTATAGTCCCACACGGCGGGACCTGGGAGTTCGGTATGTGGGGCCATCCTGGTGGGGGGGGGGGGTTGGGGGATCTGACTCCCGGGGGGTGGCCCCATGGTGGCCTGGCCCATGATCAGGGCCTACTGACCGGCAGGTGGGCTGGTTCCGTGGGGGCCTATGTTCTTCTGCGCCGGGCCCCTGTAGGGCTCCGCCATATTCCCCGGGGCCCAGTGCGGAGACGGGAACCCACGCTCATGCGCAAACTTGCGCCGGCCGTGGCGCGACAGCATTCGGGCGCTGGAGCTGCGGAGACCACTCGGACGCTGTAATATCCCCCTGGGAAGGGGTGGATAGCTGCCAGGTGAGGCCCGTTGACGCCGGAGTGGCTCGCGCCACTTTTCACGCCAGTGTCAGAACTTGGCCGCAGGATTGGAGAAACCCGACCCATAGGTTTAAAATCATTTGCGGCCGCTCCCATCCTGTGGGATATTAGGGTGTCAACAAATGAAACAGCGATTTAAATGGCCTGCCGCATCTGCTAATGGGAGACAAACCAGGGCAGGACAGTAAAACCCTGGCCATTAACATATAGGATCTAGACTGGGGATGAGGATAATTCTATTCACCAAAGAGCTGTCACTAACAGCAATGGTGGTGATGGCTGATTCCACAAATAATCTTAAAAGGAAGTTGGTCACTTGAGGATGAGGAATTTACGAGTTGCAGAGAAACAAAATGTGGCACTGTGGAACTAAATAAGGCTGTTCTTATAACGAGCCAGCACAGACATAACATACCACTTGGCCTCAACAATGTTGTAATTTTCTACAATTCTATAATTCCATGATGAAGAGCACAAAGCTCACCTCAAGCCTATTTTATCCATTAGGTACTGTGTAGGCGATTTCACCTCCTTCCAACCCTTGTCCCCATTTCATAAAAATGCCGACGCTAAGTAAAATAGGTATTTCAGAAATTGTCACTAAAAATTACCTTAGATCAATCCATGAGTAAGTAAAGTGAAAATACCTGCAAAACTGCTGCACATCTAACCCACAGTCACTTACCTGTCTGATAGCTGACTTTAAAAAATGGCAATTAGCTTGTCAAGGATAATTTTAAGAAGAGAAGTAATCTCCTCTCCTGATAAATACACAGTTAACATTAAGGTGCAAAATATAGTACAATACCATACACTGGGGGCAGGATTCTCCAACCCCCCCCCCCCACCCGGGTCGGAGAATCGCTGGGGGCCGGTGTCTATTCCGCCCCTGCCATGTCCCAAAGTCTCTGACCGGTAAAAAGCCGGTGAGGCGTCAATCCCGTCGCCCGCTTGGGAGAATGGCGGGGGCTGGCGGGAGGCTATGGACTCCGGTGCTGCCCGTATTCTCCCGGCCGGATGGACTGAAGTTCATCAAAACAGCTATTTAACGGTGTCAACCAGTGCTGATGGTTGACGCTGTTCAGCGTGGAGGTAGGTCACGGCGTGGGGGGTGACCGCAGGAGAAGTGACGGCGTGGCCACAGTCTGTGGGTAGGGGGAGAGGGGGAGGGGGGTGGGGGGGAGGGGGGATGATGGGGGGGTGGGGGCGGATGGGGGTGGAGGGGTTGGGGGGGCTTGGGGGGAGGTGAGAGCCAGTGCCGGAGAGGGGGGGAGAGTGCTGGGGAGGGGGGGAGAGTGCCGGAGACCGGGGGAGAGTGCGAGTACCGGAGAGGGGAGGACAATGCCAGAGAGGGGGGGGAGAGTGCGAGTACCGAAGAAGGGGAGACAGTGCCGGAGAGGGGGGAGAGCGCGAGTACCGAAGAAGGGGAGACAGTGCCGGAGAGGGGGGGAGAGTGCGAGTACCGAAGAAGGGGAGACACTGCCGGAGAGGGGGGGAGAGTGCGAGTACCGAAGAAGGGGAGACAGTGCCAGAGAGGGGGGGGGGGGGGGGGGGGACAGTGCCGGAGAGGGGGGGGAGAGAGCGAGTACCGAAGAAGGGGAGACAGTGCCGGAGAGGGGGGGAGAGAGCGAGTACCGGAGAGGGGGGGACAGTGCCGGGGAGGGGGGGGGGAGAGAGTGAGTGCCGGAGAGGGGGGGGGGGGGTGAGGGACAGTGCCGGAGAGGGGGGGGAGAGAGCAAGTGCCGGAGAGGGGAGGTGAGGGACAGTGCCGGAAAGGGGGGGAGAGAGCAAGTGCCGGAGAGGGAGGTGGTGAGGGACAGTGCCGGGGAGGGGGAGAGAGAGCCGGGGAGGGGCGGGAGAGAGCGAGGGGAGGGGGGAGAGCGAGTACCGGAGAGGGGGGGAGAGTGCGAGTACCGGAGAGGGGGGGACAGTGCCGGGGAAGGGGGGGGGAGGTGAAAATGAGGTCGTCCGCCTGGCCAGGTGCCATGCTCCCACAGTCGCGCCCATGCAGCCCATGGCACCTGGCTACCCGGGGGGAGGGTACGGACAATGATGACATGTTGTCGCCCCCCCCCCCCCCTTGCAGGCTGTCATGTTTTCTGATCAGCCAGCGATGTTGGCCACCATGGCGGCAGCCGCTATTCTACATGTTGCCCTGGAGGAGGAGGAGGAGCCTGGCAGAGAGGTGGCGCAGGCTGCCACAAAGGAGCATGCCGCAGAGGGACAGGCGGCAGGCGCCCAAGCGACAGGACGAGGAGGAAGAGGAGGTGGGGGAGCACGAAGAGAAGGAGCACGAGGCGAGGGTGGAGGACGCCGTGGCGCCATGGCGACGGAGATGCCCGAAGAGGCCCCGTGTGTACCGGCCCCATTCGTTGTTCCAGGACCTCACGGACCGGGAATGCAGGAGGAGACTCCGGATGAGCCGGGAAACTGTGGCACACATCTGCCACCTGCTGGCATACCTGGCACCGCGTGGCACTGGGGGACATCCTCTCCCCGTGTCCGTCAAGGTTATGGTGAACCTGAACTTTTATGCCACGGGGTCATTCCGGGCACCGAGTGGGGACCTGTCGGGCATCTCGCAGACATCGTTGCACCGGTGCATCCGGGCACTAACAGACGCCCTTTGTGCCATTGCGGACCGCTACATCTGGTTCCCTGTGGACCGGGCGAGCCAGGATGCCCGGGCCGTGGGCTTCTCTGCTGTGGCCGGTTTTCCCATGGTCCAGGGCGCGATCGATGGGATGCACATCGCCGTGCGGCCACCTGCCTGCAAATAACAGGGCCGTGTTCACCAATAGGAAGGGGACCTATTCCATGAACATTCAGGTGGGCTGCCACCACTGCATGATTATCCTGCACGTCTGCGCCCGGTACCCGGGAAGTGTTCACGACTCATACGTGTTGTCGCGGTCTTACATCCCCGGCACGTTCGAGGGATGCCACCCCCGGCTGAGGGGCTGGTTGTTGGGCGATAGGGGTTACCCGTTGCGGTCGTGGCTGATGATGCCTATACGGAGGCCACAGAGTGACGCGGAGAACAGCTACAATGATGCCCATGCAGCGACAAGGGGTGTGATAGTGAGGTGCCTTGGGCTGCTGAAGATGCGTTTCAGGTGCCTGGATATCTCTGGGGGGGGGGCCTCCAGGTAGGGTCGGCCACATCATTGTGGTGTGCTGTGTCCTGCACAACATAGCCCAGCAGGGGGGCGATGTGCCGCAGGCAGAGGAGGGGGAGTGGAGGAGCAGGAGGAAGAGGCGCAGACCTCCCCAGATGAGGGAGATGGGGGCAATGGTCAGGGCTGACGGGCTGGATATGGGTGGGTGGCTGCCCACCGTTACCGGCTGGGCCAGCGGGCACGGCAAGGCTGATAGCCGCCCTGTTCACTGACTAGGGGGCTTGCGAATTGGTGAGTATGGCCACAACCGCACACCATGGCAACCTCCGACCAGCCTCACCCCCCTCACCCACCCTGCACCAACACCCTAACCGCCCCCTTGACCCACCCAGCACCAACACCCTAACCCGCCTCCACCCCCCACCAACCACCCCCAACCCCCCCCCACCCACCACCAACCACCCCCACCACCCGCATGCACACCACCCCTCCATTGCACATCCACCTGCGGCACAACGGGCCGAGCTCACACGGTCGCCGGTGGAAGCGTGTCTATTGCAGGCCATGGAGGATGATGACAACCCGATCTGCGATGAGCTCCTGGCTACACATCGTTGGACAATGTTTGACCCATGGCCACAGTACCACCATCCACCCGGACCATCCCTGCATGCGGCCGTGACATTGCAGCGCACGGTCCCATCCTCTGCCCGGGGGGATGGAGAGGGCAGCCAGGTTGGGGGGGGGGGGGCACACTCACCTGTGGCTGATGTAAGACCACCCATCACTCACACACACTGGCGCTCAACGTACATGACACCCCCGCACGCTTCAGACAGAGCACAAAGGCAGCTTCTGTAGGTGTGAAAGTGATTTTAATTACAAACTGTCCATACACGTGCCCTAGCCCCAAAACCCCGTCTGTGCCCTGCACCCGTGCCAACTTACACAGTGACTAATTGTTTGGCCTTACGGGCCCTTTGACTATGCTTAGGTTGTTCTCCAGAAGGTCAGGCAGGACAGGAGGTGGACTCCTGTGATTCCTGCCCTGTGACTCTGGATCCCTTTGGCGGCCGTTTCCTGGGGCGGCCCGGCCTTGATGGGCCAGGCTGCGGGTCGGGCTACTGGGATGGCGAGCTGCCAGCCTGTCCTGTCCGCTGCCGACCAGATGCACCTGGGACGGAAGGGGGGAGTCCGATGTGCCGCGGTGTTCCGGGACCTCCCCTAAAGGGGGACCCGGAACGGGCCCCAGCACCTCCTCCTCCCTCGGGGTGCCCAATAGCCCCCAGGCCGCTACATGAGTCGGGGATGCGAATGGACCCGCCATCCGATGCCCCCCCCGACACCTGGCGCTGCCAGTCCTGGAGGCCTGTGCTGGTATCGACAAGGGTCTGCAGGTTTGCAGCCATGGAGCTGAGGGAGTTGGCCATCCCTGTCTGTGTCTGGGCGACGCCAGCCAGCACTTGGGCAATGGCGTCGATGTCCTCAGCGATGGCCTGCTGAGACTGGGCCATTGCCTGCAGAGACTGGGCCATGGCCTGCTGAGACAGGGCTACGCCGTTGAGCGCCTCTGCCATCTGCCGCTGGCTCTGGCTCATGGCTTCCTGTGAGAGGGAAGCCATGTCCTGGGCCACACACGCTGCCCTCACGGAATGCCCCAGGCCTCGCATCCTGCTCCCCATGTCTGATACTATCGCACCCATTGCCTCCACCGCGGTTTCGGCCTGAGTGGCATGCATGACCGGCAACACTCCCGGCTCCTGGACGCGGGTGGACTCCTCTACCTGCGTCTGCAGCCGCTGCAAGCCAGCCATCATCCTCTTCCTTCGTCTCAGGTTTTGTGGCTGCACCTGGTCTATGGGTGGGTGTGGTAACTCAAGGAACCCGTGACCCGTCTCGCTTGTGCCAGGATGCCCTCCGACCTCCCGGCCCCTCTGCTGCTCCGACCTCCACCTGCTGTACCGGTACGGCTGTGTTGTGCGCACCAGTGAGTGTACCAGAAGTGTCATCACTAAAGTGCCCAACCGAGGTGAGTGTCTCTGCGATGGTGGAGGGTGTTGGAGAAAGCAGTGGCGTTGTGGCGTGCGTATCGTCAGACTCCGAGTCCATCGTCCCCTGGGGAGGCGCCTCGTCTCCACCCGTCCGCTGTGTTTCACTGTCCTGTCTTCCAGTCTCAGGTGTCAGTGTCCTGGGTAGGGCTGTCCTGGGTAGGGAAGTTCTGGCTCGGCTGCGATGGGGACCTGTGGCTGCTCCCCTCGTCACTGGGTGTCACACGCCTGCGTCGCCGCACCCGCACGAGACGGGGGCGTCGTCTCTGTGGTGCTCCAGGTCTCTCCCTCTCTACTGGCTGCCCTGGGGGGGCCTGCGGGCACGGACAGGTCCACAGGGGACAGGTGCCTCGACGTTTAGTCCTGTAATACACAATACAGCATGCATGGTTAGACACGTGGGCGGTGATCGGGGAGAGGGGGATATGGGAGAGGGGGGATGTGGGGGATATGGGGGAGGGGGTATATGGAGGATATGGGGGAGGGGGTATATGGAGGATATGGGGGAGGGGCATATGGGGAGGGGGGATATTGGGGATATGGGAGAGGGGGGATGTGGGAGAGGGGGGATATGGGGGAGGGGGGAGGGGGTAGGGCCGTGGGTGGCTCACTTGCTGGCGGGCGAATGACGTCACGCAGCTGCTAGCCCATTCGGGCCCGGAGATTTCGCGACCTTTGAGGGGGCCCGACGCCGGAGTGATCTGCGCCGCTTTTGGCGCCGGGTCCCGACCATCGTGCCGGTTTTCGGAGAATTCCGTCCAGGATTTCTGAATTGTGAATTCCAGTGCTAAGAATTTTTTTTTCACGAGATCTTTACATTTTATTGTTTTGTAGGGAGAATGGTGACGTTACGAATCTTCAACCCAGCATTGGAATTAATCTTTCTGAATGGAGTGCATGCATTGTGGCAACAAATTCTCTCCTGGCGATTGAGTCTCTAACCAGGTTGTGCAGACACAAAGAAATCCTGCTCACTGCATCATTACACATTCCAGGGGAAAAATAGATAACTAATAGCTGATCTTATTGAAGTTCCTGTTCACTAGAAGTTGCTGAAATAGAATCCAGTTAAATCTGGTATCAGCTTTCATTCTAAATTAAAATATTCCATACATATAAACGGCATCTGAACATAAAAGATAATGAAATGCTGGGCAGAATTTAACCAGTGCTGGAGTCAGAACCATTACTTCTGCTTCTGTGTCAGGAGTCACCGCCCACGTCATTCATATGAACATTTAATGAGCCAGAAGCGGGCATGTGAAACACCTACAAATGTCAGGGGTGGGGGGGGGGTCAGGTTTCCATGAAGGATCCTGCCATCAGCTGACTCTTTAGCAGGTCTGGGTGGGCTATTATAGAGTGGCTGGATGTGCAAGGAGGCTCAACACCAAGGTCATTGCCTCCATGCCCAACTCTATTTGCTCCATGGTCGGTTAATTTGCTTTCACAATCCTCATTCTTTTGCAGCTCTTCGTAAACCTCAGCTGTCCTTGAAGTAACTCCCCCGTCACTTCCCATCGCACTGAAATCTATACTCACCTGACCATGGCAGCCTGGATAGAGATTGCAATAGAGTTTAGCAACCATGTGATTCACCCAAGATCATGGTAATAGTGCCAGAAGAGTGCCAATCGCCATCTTCGATCTGCCCCGGTAAGTGTCATGGTGGCATGGGACTGTTTCTCATGTGGGCATCAGGCTACATATTGTGAAAAGTACAAAGGGGCTTGGCAGGTGAATGCATGATCCACAAGACTGCATGGCACTTCCTCGGTTGAAGCCTGTGACAGTTTGGCTTCACTGAATGATTGGATATAATCTAACACATCAAGAGGCCAGTATGTGTGATGGCGCTGTGTACAGTCAAGGGGGTCAGCAGGACAAAAACAGAAAATTCTGGAAAAACTCAACAGGTGTGACAGCATCTGTGGCGTGAGAACAGAGCTAACATTTCAAGTCTGGATGAAACAAGATGGGAAGCGGGATGAGAAGGGGGATGAAAAAATGAATCAATGGTCGAATTGAAAATAAATTGATAGAACTAATAATGGGGAGAAGGTGAAGGATGGAGTTCACAGTGTAGTTGTCAAGTACTAAATCTTCGCTCTTTCCTGCAGGATAAGCAGACACATACCCTAAAGGAGACAAGGAAGATGGGCAGAGGAGTGCCTGACCCCCAATGTTCTCACCACTGTTGGAGGAACATAAAGGTTGAACTAGTGCTAATGGCAAGGCTGGACTGGCAAAGCAACCAACTGAGAATGCATTCGAACTGCAGCTGCCATGATAGGTGCTCAGACCATGCAAGAAATTGTATTGTGCTCCTAGATTCTACGGACCCTTTTTGTGTTTTGCTTTGTTCTCCTTTGCCGGTGCCCCTAATTCAGACCTTAGGTCTCAGCCACATGTTAAGTTGCCACCTTTTATTGCCTGTGATCAAATGTATTTGTATGTAACCCCCAGAAACAATGGTTTGGTTATGTTAGTTACAGTGCTCCACCAGCGGCTGTCATCCCCCAACCCCCTTACTCTCCTTTGTGTTTAATGTATTGATTGTTTAATTTAAAAGAGTATATTTGTACGTGAATGTGTGTATTTTCTGAGCCACGGGTTGACTCAGTCAATTTAAATAACTCAGCAGCAAGTCTTTGGGTGTCAAAAAAATGAAGAAAGTTACTTTATTTCGCACACACTTGCCCTGAAGGTTAAAGAGAAGCTGGATGTTACTCACATGACTCCCGCACACTATCACACACACAATAAACAATTAAAAGTAAAACAGTAATTATGAAAATGGAATTCAGCTCAGTCTCTATTTTATTGTGGGCCTGATGTTTCTTGGTTGAGTTGATGTTTTTGCTGGAAGTGAAGCCCCAGAAAAGCATCTTTTGTTCAAAAGAGTGATATGGCACAGCTAGGGCACATGTCCTGTGTAAAGAAGTGCAATTGTATTTCAATTTTCCAGATATTTTTTGCAAAACAAAAATCAAAGGTACACATGCACTCCTTTATTCACACACTGAAGTTCATCCACAAATTTATCCGTTGGCTACAATTTTCTCCTTCATTCTCTTTTCTTACAAATCTCAGTTACATTTTATTTGGCAACTATTTATTGACTTCAGTGCCCCAGATGGTACTTTTGCAAGACATGTTTCACGTGCAGTTATTGGCTGAGGACAGGTCAGAAAGTCTTCTGGTTCTGAAAGAGGAATACGTTTGACCAGGCTGGGCTTTGTATGATAGTCTGAAAAGTAGATCATCCTGAATATTTGTCTGGGGAACGTCAAAAGCCTTTAATGGCTGTTTCCACAGTCCATGAGTCAGTTAATTTCGTTTTTAGTTCACTGAGGACTTGTATTTCGAGGGTAATGGTGGGAGTGCATTGCTTTAGACTCCTGCGAGGCCTCTTGAGTTTTCCCTGTCACTTCATTATCAGTTATCTGGAAAGTTGAGCTGTTGCATTGAGGTGTATTTGAGTTGTGAACCTGATCCTTTGGCCATTTTGTCGGGTATTGCTGGCTTAGCCTCATTTGAACTGTCCTTGCGGCTGACACAAGTACAGTTTAACCTAAGACATATTTATTTTCCACTTTTGGTTACTTTGGGGACGGTTTGCTCCATGTTCGCTCCATGTCCTTTAGGTCAATACTGCCCAATACTACTGGCTGGCCAGCTTCTGCTGCACTGTCTTGCAGTTTTTCGACTGGGTGAAGCATTTCACTGTCTGTCTACCGAAAGAAAGTCTCTTCTAACCAGATCTCTTCATTCTTTTTAAATTCCACAGGTACTCTCTTGACACATTTAAACTCTAAAAGCCTAACCTCGGCTTTTTTAACCTATCTGGTTTCCATCTTGACCCTTTTGACTTTGATAGATCCTCTGTAAACTTCTGGGTTTCCTGACTTCCTTCCATTTCGCTAATTATTTTTGGCTCTATTGCCCCTTGTAGCATGTTAGGGTCTTATTCAACTTTCTGCAGCTGAACATTATTTTTCTGGCTCCCTCTGTTTCCCCAGTCCCCTTGGACTGCCTTTTACCTTCTGGGCACTGAACCTGGTTTCATACTCAGTCATTTCCGAACAATGTCTAATCCAGCTCACTGCCACTATCCTCATGACACACTGGAGGTGAATTTTTACAAGAGGAAACTTTAAACATGTACCAGTAACTCCCTTTACTCTGGTGTTTGTTGTGGTTTTTGGTGGCACATCAGCAATCTCTGCTTCAAGCAGTGTTTGAAAATACCCTGGATGAAGAAAAATAGTTATTTATTTCCCTGGAGCTTGGGAAGTACACAAAATCATTGTCAGGCTTTGCAGGAAGCCTTGGTAGAAATTTTGTCCAATCTCCCCATCCCATTTAAGTCTTGGCCTGGTTCCTTCTTTTTGCGGGTTTTGTTTATAATTATTATGTTTCTTTTGAGATATCTTGGATAACTTTCCTTCATTCACATCCAGCCATTTGCACTGCATTGCCACCTGCTGTTGCAGTTGGGTAATGTGTCAGCATTTCCAAATAGCTCTATTTTAAAGCTTTTCAACTGCTTCTCAATCCATTCTTTCTTCTGCGCTAAACTCACCAGCTCATGCACTTCATTACACTAACATGTCAACAACCATCTTCTAGTTTTCTTGAATATTTCCGCCTTTGGCTTGGGGTCTTCTGTCTCCCTAGCTCTGGGGTATTCTGTCTTCCACGGTGCTTTATTGGGGTGCTCTGCACCTTCCTTTGTAGTCCATGCTCTCCATAACTTGGAGTTTAACATATATGTCAAAAGCTTTTAATACCTCACCAAATATGGTTGCGGATTCATCTATACCATGGTTCAGAATTATTGCATTCCAAATACACCAAAGAGTATAAACCGTATTAATTTGTACTTGTCTGATTTCTTATTTATTTCTGATGTGCTCCTGCAATCTAAAAATTTTATGTCGAATAATCCCAATATTGGGTCTGGTTTAGCACTTTCCTTATCCTAAACTGGTGTGATAGTTTTAATTTTATATCGATTCTGTTTAATCTTTTTCTAATTAATGCTTTAAATTGCCCATTTAAGAATGTCTGTGAAATAACCATTCTTTTCGCTTGTTACAGAAAATAACTCAACTTATTACATTTTATCCTTATTGCTAGTTCTCATTTTTAAACTGGACTTTTCTGCTGAATGAAGACAATTAAGGTGGCTAACCTCTTGCCTGTGAGTCATCAGAACAAAATAATTCACTGCTCAGTTTTGGAAATGTTACATCTCATTATGTCTGGGCAAACTCGAGCTGATCACTTAGAATTGCCCAGACTAACTTCAAAGAAAGCTACACAAATGGCATTTGCATTTAATAGCCAAGCTTTTTTAAAAAAACATTTCTGGGATGTGGGCGTCGCTGGCTGGACCAGCATTTATTCCCCATTCCTAGGTTCTCTTCAGAAAGTGGTGTTGTGCTGCCTTCTTGAACCACTGTGGTGCCTGAGGCGTAGGTACACCAGCAGTACTGTTAGGGAGGGAGTTCCAGGATTTTAATCCAGTGAAAGTGAAGGAATAGCAATACATTTCGAAGCCAGGGTTGCTGCTTTTCAGCCTTTTTTTGATCTAGCTAGGTTCTTTGAGAATGCCTTTGACTAGGTCTGGCAATGGGACTCCACGTGCCCTGATGGAGGCGTCAACCTCCATGTTGGTAATGGAGCTTTTTAGTCAGGCACTTTCCAACTGTGTCTTCCATTTCTTTTTAAGTGACCTTCAATTTAGGCACACTTCTCTCAGGTCAGGTTTCAGTTTCTTATTCGTGCTTTGAGATTCTAACTTCCTTCTCCAGCTTCTCCGGGATTTTGGGATCCACCCACCATTGCCGCCATGTGGAGTTTATTGGTAACACTTAACAATATACATTGTAAGGGTCCTCCTGTTTATCTCTTGTTTGTTCACTATTTCTCCTTTTAATTTCCGTTATTCTTTTGGCTATCACAATTTTTGTACATGGATGATTAATGACTTTCAGGCCAAGCAGTTTACCTTTAAATTAAAACGGGAAGCTCCAGCAGGATATGCTGTTTTGGGCTGACATCGGTGATGACTCGGACTGACTGAATTGGCTGGTAGCCAATGAACTGAACCCAAAAGCTGGGTCCTGTTCGCGGACAGGCAATGATTGGTGCTGCTGTCTCTGGAATGCTCCTCAGTGAGACCAGTTTATTTTTCTTGCTTTCATTTTTGGTTTGGAACAAAGAACAAAGAAAAGTACAGCACAGGAACAGGCCCTTCGGCCCTCCAAGCCCGTGCCGACCATGCTGCCCAACTACACTACAATCTTCTACACTTCCTGGGTCCGTATCCCTCTATTCCCATCCTATTCATGTATTTAAAAGCTTGGAGGACATAGCTCTGACCTCTCTCTCTCATCTAATGGACTCTCTCTAAAGATCCAGACTGAACTGCAAAGAAATAAAGCCAAGCCACCAGCTGAAGGCAGGGTTTGACTCAAAACCAAGTTAAGGAGTCTTTTTCTCTCACCACAGTAAGGCTGTGTGGTTTATTTTGTTTTTGCGAATAGGGCTGGAAACTGGTTCTCTGATTTCCTCTCCCTCTCTCTGAGATGTTTATGACTTTCTGAAAATCTTATATGGGGAACTCTGTTCTTACCTCAGTAAGACTGGGGGTCAGTCATTCTGGTGAAGCTGGAAACCAAGTAAGATTAAAACTCAGGATGGAGTTGGGTTGAAGTGAGATAAACAGGTCTGAGGCTGTTCCTTTGAGTGAGGGCCCAGGTTAACAAATCTTAAACTGACTCTTCAGAGGCAACTGTACAGCCTGGAAGTGCTGACAATGTTACTACCAGAAGATCATCACTAACAATACACTCAGCATCCTTGGAGGACAGCCTGCTGTAAAGACTTCAACGTTGGAAACAAGGATTCCAGACTTTCTTTTCATCTTAATCCTTATTATTTTCACCCCTCCCCCTCCATCTGTGTTTGTCTGTCTTGTGAGGGTGGGGGGCGGGATGGTTGAATGGGAGGGGGGAATAGGTTACCTGACCGCTATTCTGTTATAATTACTGCATATTTCAACTTTATTCCTCTTATAAACAGTTATTGTGTTCAACTTACAAAGCTGGTGACTATAAATTATTGGGCAGTCAAGGGCCCAAGAGTTTGGAAATTGTACATGGATTATTGGATAATTCACTTGTGTTGGGGCTCCAGGCCTGTGGGGCTAGAATGGACTGCATACAACGGGCAGGATTCTCCGATCTGCTCGCAGCGCCCCCCCCCCCCCCCCCCCCCCCCCCCAGCGATTCTCCGACCCGTGATGGGCCAAAGTCCCGCTGGTTCTATGCTGGTCCCGCCGGCGTAAATTGGACTAAGTCCCTTACCAGCAGGACCTGGCAGCACGGGCGGGCTCCGGGGTCCTGGGGGGGGGGGGGGGGGGAGATCTAGCCCGGGGCGGGGGGGGTTCCCCCACGGTGGCCTGGTCCGCGATCAGGGCCCACTAATCCGCGGGCGGGCCTGTGCCGTGGGGGCACTCTTTTCCTACGCGCCGGCCATGTAAGCCTCCACCATGGCTGACGCGTACGTGAATCCTCCCTGCGCATGCACGAGGATGACGTCAGCGGCCGCTGATGCTCCTGCACATGCATGGACCCGCACCAGCCGGCGGAGTCCCTTCGGCCCCGGCTAGCGTGGCGCCAAATGTCTACCACGCCGGCCGGGGGAGCGCAAACGACTCCAGTGCTGGCCTAGCCCCTAAAGATGCGGAGGATTCCACACCTTTGGGGCGGCCCGACGCCGGAGTGTTTCACGCCACTCCATCCCGCCGGGACCACCTTCCCCGCCGGAAATGGGAGAGTCCCACCCAACATATCTAAGTTACTGCCATACATGTGTGCTGTCTCCATTCCAGCTCCTTCCAGACTCGTCTTCTTCTTTGGCAATCACACGCAACTGAATATGGTTGTCCACTTAAGGGCCGGGATTCTCCCCTACCCGGCGGGCGGGGAGGGGGGGGGGGGGGGATACCGGAGTAGCGAGAACCACTCCAGCGTCGGGCCTCCCCAAAGTTGCGGAATTCTCCGCACCTTTAGGGGCTAGGCCCACGCTGGAGTGGCTCCCGCTCCGCCGACCGGCACAAATGGCTTATGGCGCCCTGCCGACAGCGCCACGGCTGGCCAAAAGGCCTGGCGTGAGTCCGCGCATGCGCCGGAGCATCAGCGGCTGCTGAAGCCACCACCGGCGCATGCGCGGTGGAGGGGGTCTCTTCCGCCTCCGCCATGGTGGAGGCCGTGACGGCAGCGGAAGAAAAACAGTGCCCCCACGACACAGGCCCGGGGTTCAAGTTCAAGTTCAGATCAATGACTCAATACACCAATTAGTAAGGTTCGAATCAAAACTCGTTTATTAATACACAGTTAATCACTACTCATGCATACAATATTAAAAGACTAGGCTATTCCTACCACTAACAGGCCAATACCTATCTGGATAAGGGAACCCGATGGGTCAGGGAACAATGGCCTCTTGCTCGATCCTGAGTCTGCAGGCTTCCAGCTGGTATGGACTAAGGGGTCAGGAGCATCTATCTCATAGCATGGTTGACTGAACACTTACTTGATGGTGCAGCAGTTGGCCAAGCCTCTCCTTCTTACGGTCAAGTTCTTCGAGAGCTGCTAAGATGTTCTGCTGGGAGGGCCGGCTAAGAGAGCAAACTGAACTTGGGACCTGTCTTTTATAGGTCCCAGGGGCTTCGCGCCCTTTTGGGTGGACCCCGAGCTTACTTCCAATCGATTGGATCCCATACCAATCGATTGGTTTGAATTCCCCAATACTATGGCTGTTTCTTGATCGCTGGGCGGTTCTTTCTGGCTTGTTTGTCTCCTTTGTTTCGACTTCCGTTGGCGCCGAGGAGTCCGACTTGCTATTGAGTGTCTCAAATGTAGCTAATTGTTGTAGCTAATTGTTCCCGGGGATCGCTCATCAATATGTATAACTGCTGGTTTCAGTGCTGTCTGCTTTCTGCAGACCGAATACACTAAAGAACTCTGCAAAACTGCTTGTTTCGTTAGATTGTCCATTTTTCCCTGCTGTCTTTGCGATTCTCCATTTTGTTTGGGGAAGTGGCCAACTCAGGTGGCTACACCGGGTGGCGGCGAATTCCGGCCACGGCAGGGGCAGGATTTACGCTGGCCCTGGCCGAATCTCCGATTCCCGGGTGGCGGAGATTTCTGCCCAAGAAACTCTATGTCATGGGTTTTGTGAGTCCTTGCCTGGCTGATTAGCCCGATCTCTAAGTCGCATATTCCACCGCACACATGGGAGATATTTCAGGGAGGTAGGATCAGCGCTTAGACTCGAGATCAGGCGTATTGCTTTCTCAATCCTCTTTGCTGTTAGGACTCCTCGAAGAATTGTGTCCTTTCAATCAGGACGTTCTTACAAATTGGTCTCTTCTGTGCAAGAGCCCCCCAGGCTTTGACACCTATGCTGCATTTCTTGAGATAAAGCGTCAGAGTGTCTTTGAGGAGCTTACTTTGTCTTTCTTATGTTCGGGAGCCTTTTTGAGCTGGGCAAAGAAGATTTGCTTTGGCATTTGGGACTTTGACATCCTAAGCACATGGCCAACCCAGCGGAGTTGGTTTCCAATGATCATGGCCTTGATGCTGGTGCTCTTGGCTCCTTCAAGGAAACTGATGTTGTATGCCTACCCTCCCAGTTGATGCTGAGAATCTATCTCAGATCGCATTGGTGGTGCCTCTCCAGGGCCTTAGGTGGTGTCTGTGCGAAGACCAGATTTCTGAGCCATGTAGAAGAGTTGGGAGGACAACCACACGAGGATCTTGGTGTCAGCATGGATGTCGCACTTGTCAAAGATTTTCATCTGTACGTATCCGAAGGAGGTGCTCACGGATTGGATACAATGTTGAATTTTGGATGAGAGGTGGTTCCCAGGTAGGAGAAATGTTCTTCGTTTGGTTGGGTTTCTCCATTGGTCTTGTTGGAGGGAGTGACTGGATCTTAGCCTGGTGTGGGTTGGTAAAGAACTTTAGTATTCTTGAGGTTGAGACAGATTCTTTGGCATGCTTCCACAAAGGTGTCACGCATGGCTTGGAGATTCTCTTGTGATAGAATGGTGATGGCAATGCCATCCACATACTGAGGTTCGACAAACAATGTCAGTGTTCTTTTCTGCTTGAATGTATCCAATGTCCACAACACTGGTAAGCTTATTCTTGGCAAGGTGAAGGATGGTGGTGGTGAAGAAAAGGGTGGGGCAATGCCAAATTCCTTCTTGACTCCAGTCTTGACCTTGAAGGTTTCTGTCTTATTTTCGTCAGTGAGCACTATTGGCAACATCTTGTCCTGTAGGAGCCGGAGGATGTTGATGAATTTCTCTGGACAGCCAGCCTTTGACATCGTCTCCCGTAATACTTCCCGATTGATTGAGGCAAAAATCTTGGTCAGATCAATGAGGGCCATGTAAAGTGTTTGATGTTGCTCCTGACATTTCTCTTGCCGTTGTCAAGCAGTGAAAGCAGTGGCTCTTCCATGGTATTTTTGGAAGCCACACTAGCTTTCCGGAAGGAGTTTTCAAAGACTTGGAGAAGGAAAGTAGCAAGGATTTGGACAATGATCTTCCCAGTGATGGACAGTTGGGAGATTTTTCAGTACTTGCCACAGTCCGCATTGTCTCCTTTCTTGAAGATAGCCGTGATGATGGCATCCCCGATGTCAGCAGGAATTTCCTCTCTGCCCCAGACTTTCAGGAACAGCTGATGAAGATGACGGGTGATCTCTTCTCCTCCAAGTTTGAAAATCTCTGCTGGAATCTCGTCCACTCCTGTGGCTTTTCCATTTTTCACATGTTTAATCGTGACTGCATCCATGCCTGGTGGGAGTCCAAGACCATCTTGGACGGGGAGTTGGGGACTGCCTCAAACACGTCCTCATCTATGATTGTGTCACGGTTTAGGAGTTCTTTGAAGTGTTCTCTTCATCGAAGGAAAATATTTTCTCTGACTCTCAAGAGGGTTCCTTCCTTACTGCTCACCGGTTGTGGTCGAGGTTGTTGGGTCTATATATTGCGTTAGAGGCACTGAAGAAGCCTTGGCTTGTCAGCAGGGAGTTGCAGCTCCTTATCTTTCTTGATTTCCCTTGTTCTTTTTTGTACCTCCTTCTTGGCTGACTGGTGAGCTCTCCTCTTTGCCTTGCTGGTTATATTGTCTTGCCTTGTGTAGAATGCTTTCCTCTTCTTGTCAACCACACCATCTAATATCATGTGATTCTCCAGTTACTACATGGCTGGTACTATTCTCCATTTCCTCATTAACCTTTGCTTTGCCAAACACCCTGAGCGGGATTCTCCGATCCTGCGGCAGGTCAGAGAATCACTGGAGGGGGGGGGGGGGGGCACAAATCGCGTGACACTGGGCTGCCGATGGCGCCGTGTGGTCGTCGGTGTGCCGGTCAGGGGGCGCTCAACGCGGACCTGCCGATTCTCCGTGCTCAACGGGCCGAATGCCCGCCGGGTTCAGCTGAGTCCTGCCGGCGTCGTTCGCATGTGGTCCTACCCGGCGGCACCTCGGCATTCTGGCTGCGGGGGGCTTCCTGGTGGGGAGGAGACGGGATCCGACTCCGGGGGATGGCCTCCACATTGGCCAGGTCCGCGATCGGGGGCTACCTATCGGCGGGCGGGCTAATCCTGGGGGAGCGGGAGGGGACCTATGCTCCTCCGCACCAGGCCCGTGCTGGCACCCATATCGGCGGCTGGAGCTGCGTGTGGTGCTCCAGTGCCGTGCTGGCCCCCTGTGCGGCGCAGGATCGCTGCTCCTAGTGGCCAGATGACGCCGTTGTAAAATGCTCCAGCGTTTTTGACGGCGTCAGCACTTAGCCCCATTATCGGAGAATCCCGCCCCCTTATCCTACACCCAGCAGCTGAGGAAGACTATGACAGCCAAGGTCCTAAGCACTCAGAGGATAGCTGGGGGTTAGATCCCCACTGTGCCCCACGCTGGTGGCAGATTTCTGACTCTGGCCACAAGGAGCCTGTTGAAAATGCAGCAGAGGTTAGAGAAATCTATTGCAGAGATGCCAGAGGTTAATCACAGTTTTGCAATCAGTATGGAGGTGTCCATGCATGTCCTGTGTTTTGCCATGTTGGGGTCTTATGAATGTTTGGCTGTTTCCAGGAAGACGTTGGTGACTCCCATAGAGAGCTAGGTCGAACAATCAATCCGTATGCGCTCTGACTGTACTTCATCACTCGAGCTACTGGCTCCATACAGCAGTGGTCTAGAGAGAAGGTCAAAGCACTGGGACTCCCCCCAGGTGCCCCTTCTCCTCATGGAGATGGGGAGATGCCATTGTACATCCAGGTGGAGCAGGAGCGAGTGCCAGCTGCCCAGAAGGTTTCCTTTCAGGAAAGTTGAGAGGCTTCTCGTCTTTCCTTCTGCCATTGACCTCATTGCCTGAGGCAGACATGGCCTAGTCTGTTGCCCCTGTAGCTGTGTAAGATGCTGATAAAAGGACAAAGCCCTCAAGGCCCAGGCCACTAGAGGATGCAGGTCAAATTCATCACAGGCAACAGGGCATCAGACTCAGCAGCCTGCCTCCACTTCAATACTGATGTTGGGCTTGTGTCAAGATATACTGGTCAGAAGAGCTATTTAAGATTTTATGAACGCATAAACATGTCACGGGTTTTTCCACAAAATTCACTTTTGTCACATGAAAATATTTCACTTCTCCATGCCCTGACTCCATTTTCTGTCATACCTCAGCCCCCTTCCACTCTTCCATGTCCCTGCCTGAACCACCAAACCCACACCAACCCCCATCTCTGACTCGCCCTTGCTGGTCCTGCCATTCGAGTTCAGAAAAGTCAACTACTCACCCAAGACACAACTGCACAATGCCAACTGGTGTACACCACCTTTAAACAAACATGAACCACGATTGTCTTGCACGGCTGACTTAATCTTGGAGATAGGGCTTAATTTTTTAAAAATGTAACATAAAGAGTGCTTATGTAGTACAATTATAGTGTAAGGAGAACCGCAAGACCCAGCCCACCATACTCGTGCCGTCGACTTAATTTCTCATTCTGAACGCACTATCTTGATTTCAACAATTCAGCTTCCGTCTGATTAACCGCCCTGCCTGCCACACTGCCTGTTGCTGGAGTCTTCACTGAAGAAGCTCTGAATAGGTCCCAGCATTGGACTGTTTCCTCAATCAGTGGACTGGGGAATATTAAATGCTTGAAATGGAAGCAATTTAGCCACTCCAAAATATAATGAACAAGAAAAGTTTAATGTTAATACTTTAATTCATATCTCATTAAGTTCACAGTGAAGTCATTTCCAGTGAAGGGAACTAAATAAATGTCATGTTCTGATTTAGTATTGAACTCGAAGTACAATATTGAAATATTGATCCATAACCTGCTACTTTATTGACTGCAGTGTACTACACAATAACGTCATTCATCACTGTTATTAAGACTTGCTGATTCATTTAGCTCTCAATCCACTGTGGGACAACTGCTGAATAGCCCATTTCAACAGATTTTGTGCTTCCAATGGAAAACAGCAACTGGCTGAGTGTTTGCTCTTTATTTGAAAACATAAGACAAAAATTAAAAATAAAATAAAATTCAAAGTTACTCTTTAAAAGGTGTGTTAGTTTTACATATTGGACGCGATTCAGCAGCCATAAAACATGCTCTGCTTTCAGCCACATTTGGTGGGGTGTTTCTCGATGGTTGCAGCGCTGAGATACACCCCGCTATTCACGGACACTGCTAGTTTTTTCAACTTCGGAGAGTTTCTCCCTGACGAAGCCACACTTTAGCAGTTTTCCTGAACTGGCAAGTTGAGCTCACCAGCAGGACTGGCTCCTCGCAAATCGGGGTGCCATTTTGACCAACTGCCCTGCTCTCCAAACCCCCTGCCCTTTCAGCCCACCTCCCACTTTCAGGAGCCCCCAATATTTTTGTGGCCCCTTGATCCCCTCCACTCATGGGCAAGCCCCCCCCAGTGCCCAACACCTGGCATTGTCAACCTGGCATGTAAGCACCTTGGAACTGCCATTCTGGAACCCTGGCAGTGCCAGGTTGGCAATTCCAAGGTGCTCAAGTGACAGGGCACCAGGGTATATCCCTGCACCGTCGCCGACCATCTGGGGGGCTCTAATGTCCTGAAACACCCCACAAGATGGCTTCACGCTTGGTCCATGTTTGTGGAAACCAACAGTACAAAACAGCACCTGGTTGAGATCTCAAAGGCACGGCCTTTGATTCTCGGGCCTCAATTGAATACCACACCCAAATATTTAAATGATCCATAAATATGTTGATTTAGATCATGCTCAGCGAGGGCGTGATCCAGAGTACGCCGGGCGCAGCGAGTTGGGTGACTCGCGATCGGCCGGGCATGAAACTCGATTTGTGGCTCTCGTGGGATTCACCCATTGTGCCCGGCTTCCCAACCCTTTGATGCCGAAAGCTGTGCAGTAGATTTTTATATTTTAACTGGTTGGAGTTATTTCAATTAATTTTTTCAGAAACTACCACAAACTATGTATTATTCAATAACATTGTTAAGAGTGATTTTATTTCACAATCCACAGGGTAAGCAAGATAGTGTGCCAGATTTTCTGCCCATTGACGACAAATGAGTTAGAAATTCAGGCCGTATCCCAAGTCATTCATCCTCACTGTAAGAAATTTGATCGCTTTTCAACTAGATTTTGCAGGATGCCCTTGGTTATTGCTGTATTCTATCTGTTTGGAGATGGAAACAAAGGTTGAAGGAATAATTACATGAATCCTTTCTGTATTTTGACAATGGTTGCAAGAAATCCATTTGTTCTAACATATCTGGCTAACGGAAGCAACATTCACTATTAGAGGTGGGAGATAGGAAGAGACAGGTATTTCATTCTAGGTAGATCTAGGTAAACATCTTTTCGGATAATACTACTTCCAAATTTCATGAACAATTACAAGTCGTCCTTACTGGAGGAAGGAGGGGAAAAATTAGACAATCTGGACACCTATTTCTGGAGGGAATGATATTCCGTTAAGATTTCTCCAATTCAAATACTTACATAAATATGCCTTTACCATCTGAACAATATGATCCTCAGCATATGAACAACAGCCGAAGTTAACATAATGGTGTACTGCTGTTGCCATGGTAAATGTTAGAATACTGGAGCATTGAAAGAATTATAATTAGGATTTTGACAGACATTCATACCTAAAGAGAAATAATACAATATAGGCAGACATATGTAGAAGATGCATTGTGGACACTCATAGGATAGAATTATCCAACAAGTGACCAATTTGGAATCCAGTTATGGCTACCATACATTGTGTATATAAGTTGACCTTTGAAGCTTGGAAAAATCCTTCCAAAACCTGCAGGGCTCAGCTTACACAGCAAAGAGTGGGGGGAAGGGAGCAACTTATGAACAGAATATAGTCTGAAGCTTTAACTCCATAGATGCCTGCCAAGTATTTTTCAACATTTTTATTTCAGATTTCCAGAAATCGCAGCATTTTGTGTCGGCATCCACCCCCATTCTGGATGGTGAGCAGCGGCAGGTCTAATGTATCTCATTGACTAAGTCAACATCCTCAGCAATCATAATGATAAAATGAAAACATCATATGCTACTGCTAGACAAAAATCAAGAAGCTGCACTCAGGTTTTCTGTGCTCAATAAGTTTGTGCCAGTTCACGCTGGAATTCCAAACTTTGGAGAAACATAAGCAGTGTGTTACGGACGCCTGGTCAGCCCTCAACAAAGGCTAAGATGCTGAACCAGATGCTTAATACTTTTTAAATTTTAAGATTGTGCAAAAAGATAGTTTCGTTGCGGGAGTGATAATGTAAGAAATTGGGCTTTGTTATTTAATGAACAAAACATTATTAAAACAAAAGAAAAGAAAATAATATTTAAACTTTCAAATTTCATAGTTCTAACACTAACAGATTATATGCAGTTTCTTAACTTTAACACACGAGGTCCCATTAAACAACACTTGAAATTAAAATACAGCTCTCGTTCCACTTACACATTCAGGCAAAGGCAGCCCTTTGATTTAGGAAGCAATCTTTCTTCTGTTAGGATATCTCTTTCAGAATTCTTTTTTAAAATTTTCTCTGTCTGCGGCAGTTTTTCATGACCTGTTCCATGGCTGCTTACATCTTTAAGATAGTAGGCTTCATGACCTCACTGGCTGCTCTCCACAGACTTCCGCTTCCAGATTTCCTGACCTGTCTTCTTGGCTGCCTATCTGTTTCTGCCTTTGTTCCCAAAAGGATTTCTCTCTCTCTCTCTAAACTCTGCCCTGCCCTTCAAACAAAGCTTCGTTCCCGAAGTGGTCAAACTTGAATCTATTCTCGTTATTTGGCTGATAGCCCATTCCCATTTACACGAAAGGCCAGAGTTATGCAATTCATATGGACTTAACTTCCATTTATACACCATTAGGACATCAGATTCTATTAATAGGATAATGGCTGGTCATGTAGGAATGGCCCAAAAGACAATGGGTCTTTGGTGAATCACATTATGCATTCCCTACCAAGTCTAAGTATGTTTGGGAGCATGTGACCCAGTCAGGTAAGGGCGTATCCCCTTGAGTTTGGGATAATTGTCTACTTCATTTTTGGACCCCAGTTCTGAATCCAAATTTCTAATATCTAACAACAACTACAAGGGGACACCATTTTAAGGTGAAGGGGGATAGGTTCAGTGGAGATGTGCAGGGGACGTTTGTTACACAGAGGTGGTGGCCTGGAATGCACTGCCAAGTGAGGTGGTTGAGGCAGATACGCCAGTGATCTTTAAGTCTTATCTGGATAGACACATGAACAGATGGGGTATAGAAGGATACAGCCGGTTGGTCTAGATAGGACACGTGATCGCCGCAGGCTTGGAGTGCCGAAGGGCCTTTTCCTGTGCTGTACTATTTGTGTTCTTTGTTCTTTATCTCCCTTTCATGATAATTGCAAGGTTTTGCGCTGAATGCTGGATGCTCATTAAATAAATATAGACGTGAGATATATTTACCTGTATTCTGTGTCAGACTTTCACGACTAATATTATTGCATGTAGCCAAAATTATGTCACAGTTAATCTTGCCTGGGTTAATCAGTGATATTTTTTGAATAACACTGTCTGAGACTATAAATTACAATGTCAAATGTTGTGACCAGTGTTATAAGTGAACTATAAATCATATGCCACAGGCCTTCATTATTTGTACTATTTGTTCAATTCTACAATTTTAATGGATGTAAAGGCATACTATGTTCATTTGTTTACTGGCTCCAGTGCAATTGAAGGAACCATAAGCCCCCAAAAAATTCCTGAGGGCATAAAAACTTTGAATTTCAAATGAATTACAAAAATAAAACAATTCTGACATGTTACTAAAGCACGTCAGGTGTTTCAATAGTTTTTTTTTCAAACCAATACCACATAGCAGGCCTGCACAAGGCAGGGTATGTCACGGAAACCTTGTACCATAGAAAGCCATGGAGTCTAGCCACAGCCAGGCCACATCCTGACTCCCAGTAGAGTCTTCTCTAGAAAGATACCAGACCCTGCTCCATATTTTGTTGTCTCTCTGACCTCTCATTCTATTGGTTCTCATCCATTACCTTCTCCATTCGCCATTGAAAAGAACTAGTGGAGCCCTTAATGGGGTGGCCAAGGTGCCCTCAGTGCTAAAGATGGGAATGTGGAGTGAAATAATAAGTTTCCAAACATGTATAAATGGCTGCTCCCCTCCATATTTAACAGAACTAAACATTTATTTCAAGAGCCTCTTAAGTCAGAGAAAACATAAATGAGCACAACAACGAAGCAATAACAAGCTAAGCTAACTCAGATACCTAGGTCAAGTCGGATAAGAGGCTAAAGTGCCTGTGCTGGGTGACTTTCCTCCTCTTCAATCAAAGGTACAGGCCATTGCAAGAGAGTGAAGATTTCACTCAGGGTCATTTTCTCCTCTGGTGTTCTGTTTTATTAATTCATGGAATGTGGTCATGGCTAGAAATGCCAGTATCTATTGGTCCAACTCCCATTTGCTCTTGAGAAGCTGATAATTGGCCAACTTCCTGACCTGGGTGAAGGGGTTCTAATCAAGTGGGCTACTTTTCCCTGGATATTTTTGAATGTATTGTGGAGATTAACCTATCACACTCCTGCCTTGTAACTTTCGGATGGTAGAAAGTCTTTGATGATTCAGGAAGTGAGTCATTTTAATATGATTAATGGTCTGGAAGCCCAATTCTCCACCCCCTCCATCAAGCCCCCGATGTTCCAGCCCTCTCAACCAGGAGTCACTCAGGTGTGATTTGGTGCAAGTATTTACAAGCACGGCACAGGTGCAATTGCCATTGAGGAGGTGCAAGGAGGTGAGAAAATGTTTCAAGCCGGGCTTGCTGGGGGAGGGAGGGTTACAGTGTATGGCCTGGACCCCAGAGAATAGTGAGGAATGACTTGAATCCTCACCTTGCTGATATTCTCTGTCTCTCCCTCCTGCACCTCTCAGAGAATGGATTTTAGACTACAGCCAGCTATACTCGCGATCTACCTCGCTGCTGCTGCTGTTGTGGATGCTTGGCGGCAAGAGCGCCAGGGCGAGCCCAGGGGAGGTATTGCGCAAGATGAGTCTGTCCCAGAAGAGCAGGGGCCAGCCAGTAAAGTTCAAGTGCCAGCCATCCAACAGGGCAAGGCGGAAATGCAAAGAAGGCGTCATGCCGCTCTGGGACTGTGTCACATGTTCCTCAGGACTTATCATATTCCTCTGGGACTGTATCCTGTCCCTCTGTAACTGGCTAAGGTCAGTCATTGTGCGGTCACTGCTCTCGATGCTCTCAGCCATGACCCTTTGTGAATAGCTTAAGCTCTGGAGCGTCAATGCAATATACATGTGCGCCCAGGACATGTCTGCCTGTGACTGGGCTCTCCTGTCCTGCTCCTGAGCCATGGACAGCACAATGTGCTCCAAGCTTGGATGCCCTGATACGTGGCTCTGACAACTTGCCCCAGGCCGTCCACTGCGGGCACCATCTTTTCAGTGTTGGCCTAGGTGCCACGCATTCTCGGCACCAATTCCTGAGTCTGAAGGTGGCTGTAAAGTTGCTAACACCCCCTCCTGTAGATTCTGGCTCTACTTCCCCTTCGACAACAGTGATAGGATAATTTTTTCCAGAAGTGCAACATTTGTCTGGGCGACAGCCATTCCCTGATATTGGGCCATCCTCCGACCATCCTCTCCCTCTAGAGTCCCTGCCTCCACCTGATGTGCTGCAGCATGTGTGTGGTGCTCACCAGAGGGTGACCCAGGAGCCTGATCACTAACATCACCCACAGAGCTGATAGTCTCTGCAGTGATGGATGGTGCAAGTGAAAGCAATGGCAAGACGTTGGTGTCTTCCCCGGAGTGTTCTGTGGGTCTGGATGAGGACAGCGATCCTGGACGGCCCAGATTTGTCTGATGGTGATCTGCAAGACAAAATACATGAGGTGAGACCTTGGAAAGGTTGGTCTGTGGAGAGGGGTAACTCACTTGCTGCAGGGACACCTGCATTGCATTGGCTCTGACTTGTTGGCTAATGCTGACCTCCATTTCAGCCACTGCCCTCTCCTCAATCTCTCCTGCGAGCTGCAGGGCTCTTTCCTCTGAGAGGGTGTGGACCCGAATATCTGGGATTGCCCCTTCCGTCCTCTGGTTCTCTAGGTGATTATGGGCCACTTTATCCTTGGAGACACAGAAAGGACATAGTGAGACACTGGGATATGGGTTTTTGGATGGTTTGAAGCTGTTGGATTGTGTGTACCAGGCTCTTGGCCAAAGAGGACAATGCGTGTGTTGGGGTTTTGTGGAGAATGGGCTGTAAGGGAGATGCAGGCAGGGAGGGTGTTGTCATTCATCTTCTTACGGCATTGCATACCGGTCCTCTTAGTGAGGCTGGCAGCACTCAGAGCTTCTGCCACCTCATTCAAGGCCTTGTTCAGTACAATGAGCTTGAGTCTCTGCCCCACTCTGGAGAAGAGGGTGTTCCTCCTTTCCTCAATGGCATCCAGCATTTTCTCCGACTCCAGAAACCTTGGAGCAAGTTTTTGTGCAGCCATCTTCTTTTCTGGAATGACAGTCTGTGCTGAGCGCAGTGCTTAAAAGGTGCTCCAGCTTTTCAGTCTCTGAACGCAAATCCCGACTCCAGCGAATCAGATGCCTGCGGGTCCGGGAATTAGGTGGGGTGCATGTTGGCTGCATGCTGGTCCATTTGCATGATGTGAATTTCAACCAACCGGTGCTCCTAGCGGGAGCACGCAGCTGTTGTGATTCTACACCAGCGGCAGCACTTAGTCTCCAACCGTCATCTGGTAATTTGGCAAATTTGAAGGGATGAATTTTTACAATGGAGATGAGAAACAGGAGCCAGAAATTTTTTGGTTTAGAAACCCGTCTCCAGTGGGAAATTGATTGAAGTTCAGATTTACTTGGGGCTGACCTCATAGAGCACAGGATTCTTGTCCTCTTCAAACCAGTGGAGTAGGAGTGGGGTGGGTCAGACGTCATTTAGTTACCACAAGATAGCCATCATTGAGTCTGCTGGTTGTTCTGAGGGAGGGATATGCAGTTTGTGCCAAATCCTCCAAGTTCACCAAAGAGAAACGGGTATCACTGGGGAGCTGGAGGTCTGGCATCAAGAACAGGACATATTCTCACTTCATTGATGTTGATCTGGTACTAATATAGAGGTTATGAGGGAAAGGAGAGTGGTCCTCTTCCTGGAGGATGGTAGGAGCAGGCCACCCCATCATGCCCCTCTGAGTTCAGCATCTGTCTATGCCTCCTGCTCCTCCTACGATGAGCTGACTTCTTCCAGGGTCGTAGCATCCTCAAGATCCAGACCTCACTGTAATGGAGAGAACAGCCACAATGAGTTAGGTTTGGAAGCACCGCCCGATTGGCCGAGGAACTGGAATCGTACATTCAGGAGCCCAATGACCTACCCAATGGTTTTTTCATGGAGCAGGTGGTTTTGGTTGTCTAATCTCTATACCTCTGTCTGGGACTCCTGCAGGAATATCCGCATCCATTCCTTATCACCTGAAATCCATTCCCACCCTTTGGGATTTGAAGTGAACATTAGAGGCATTCTGTTTGATAGGGGATAAATGTGGCATGGCAGCTGCTAGGAAAGCGAGTGTACACGTGGAGAGTCATCGTTGCAGTTACATACCAGCTGGATAATGAGTGAATGGAAGTCCTTCCTGTTGACGTATCTCACTGAGCAGTCACTGTTGCTCACCGGTTGCCTTATTGGCTACATATCTGCAATCAGTAATGCCCTGCTCCTGGGGGGCGGGGTGGGGGGGGGGGGGGGGGGGGGGGTGGGGTCCAATGATGGAGGCAAAACTCATTGCCCTTATCTCTTGCTAAAATGTATGTGCTGTCCAACTCTGGCAAAGAGTGACCAGTGAAATGCAGTGATATGCAACTGCTTTTGAGATGCCACCAATGTCCACAGCTGATCCCTGAAAGGAACCAGAAGTGAAGATGTTGCAGACCACAGTGATTTTTGTGTCCATTGGCAGGGAATAGAAACAGCCTAAAGAATTGTGAAATCTTCATCTGTGAGGCAGAGATGTCTGTGACCAGCTGTCTTCTGTGGCACCGGCTCTCGGTCATCCCCAGGTAGCTCCTTCTAAAGTGGTAGATCCTGTGTGGAGGGTTAGACCTTTGTTGCATTCTTGCCCTTCTTTACTTGTCCATGTCTTTCTGATCCTTGCGGTCTGCTCTTCCTGCAGAGGGCATTGACCTCATTACCTCATAGTCCAAAGTATGACAGTGTTGCTCCCATTGCCAGTTGGAGCTTTCCTTTTCGGCAGGTGGCCACCCAACTGTCAGTCTTGCACCCCCCCCCCCCACCCCTTCTGCCCTTTGGGTGTCAGATGGGTGCTACCCCCTTTCCAAATCTGGGCACAGAGTTCCACTCTCCCTGACACCTGCGTGGTGCGGTGCCAAGGGAACTCCTTGACAACAACCTTTGCCTCTTATCATCAGCTGCCCACCCTGTACCTGGCTGCCTTCATTGATTGAGCTTTGAAGCAGTCGCTAAGTTGTCTGTTACTCTAAAAATGAGAACTTCAGTCACTGATCAGCTGTAAACCACATTTTGAATTGGTGTCAATTTAGGGGAGAAGGATTCCTGTCCCGCCCTCCCTCTATACTGAAATGAAATGAAATGAAAATCACTTATTGTCACGAGTAGGCTTCAATGAAGTTACTGTGAAAAACCCCTAGTCGCCACATTCCGCCGCCTGTTCGGGGAGGCTAGTACAGGAATTGAACTGTGCTGCTGGCCTGCCTTGGTCTGCTTTAGAAACCAGCGATTTAGCCCAGTGAGCTAAACCAGCCCCTGTTGAACATTGCTGGAGCCAAGATTGGCATCTTCAAATTGATACACTACCTGTGCTGGCACTTACAAAGCTTCCTGCCTCCGCCGACAAATTTGGGGGTGGCCCGGAAATTCAGCCTAGTTGTCTGTCATCTTCTGGAGCCTGCCAGATCAGCTTCACTTCTGAGGAACTTCGGCCCCAATGACTTTAAAGTACTTACTGATACAGTCCACTTTAGTCAAGATCTTAAATTAGAGGAGGAGCCACAAGTTAAAAGTCACAGTGCCAGTGAGTGTGTCACATCCTTCTGACGTTCCAACACAATCCAGTAAATGTAGCCTTTCAACATGCGCAGAAATTGAATGCTAACATTATTACACAAATTCCAACGCTTTAAAAAGGACAAGCGTGGCAGCCACCTGTCATTCTTAAATCATTCTGACATGTGTTGGATTATGTTAAAAAAAAACACCTCTGATACGAAAATACTGGTGAGCAAAGAAACCTGTTCACAGTAAAGGCTGGCAAACAACTGTTTTTGTCATTTCTGCGTCAGTCTGACAGCAGACATAACTTCACCTGAAACGACAAAAGGCAAAGACTAGCTGTTGCAGGTTTGTAATGCTTATAACAGTTTAAAGTGGCAAGAGCTTCTTGTAAGGCACAGCAGCGAAGTGGTGTATGTTTGTCCTCCAGTTTTTGTCACAATCTTTCCAGATCATGTTCTGTTGCCTCTCCCACGGAGGATCCCCAGCAACAAGGCATCAGGAGATTTGCTCCACACATGAATAAAAACTTGGCTACGTTTTTAAAACAAAACAATCAATTTTAAAATTAAAAACTGCACAATGCAATCATTTATTATCATTGCAGAGTACATTCGTACTCCGCACACGATCATAGAATCATAGAATTTATAGTGCAGAAGGAGGCCATTTGGCCCATTGAGTCTGCACCGGCCCTTGGAAAGAGCACCCCACTTAAGCTCATCCCTCACCCCATCCCAGTAACCCAGTTTTGCCTTTTACCTGCTATAAATATGGCAATGAATAAGGTTGCCCTTCTTTCTTTAGATATCGATATTATATTGCTCAGAGTCACCAGGTACCAAGAGATATCACCACAAGGTTCAACCGGACATCGATCAAAGAGCAAAACAACCAGTTAGTTAGTTCAAGATCAATGGTACTTTATTTACACACAAGATTAACATGCAACATAAACACTACTAGTTAAACTACACTTAACAACTATCACAACCTGTACTTAACTTCAGGCACCCGGCTTAGGTCAGAGGAACAGTGGCTTTTGTTCGAATCTGGATCTACTGGGTCTGGAGACGTAACTGCTGCTCACCTGAGCTCATCCGTCTGGTAGCGGGCATTGAACTTGAACTTGCTTCTGGTGGTGCTGCACTTGGAGGTGGACGTTGCCGGAGCGCCAGGTGCAAGAGAGAGCGAACGCATGGCGGTCTCTCTCTTTATCCTTGGGAAGTTTTGCGCTCTTTTGGGCGGTCCTTCGGTTTGGACCCCATTAATTGGGTAGTTCCTTGATCATTTTATTTGATTTGAGCCAATGAAGGGGCGGGTGCCTTGATGGCTGGGCGTGTCCTAAGCGGTCATTGACCCTGTTGTTGATGCTTCCTGAGTACAGGCAGTGGCACCAAAATGTCTGACATTGTATCAGTTACTCAAGCATCAGTCTTTTGTCTTACGGAGATGGGCCATCAAAATGCTAATCGGTTTGGGGTTTTGATGCTGTCTGGATTCATCGCCTGAACCTTACATTGTCCATATTTCCCGTTATTCTTTGCGACCGTCCATGTTTCTTATTGTAAGTGGCCATCCCAGATGGCTACACCAGTAACCCCACCTAAACTTTTTGGGACACTAAGGGCAATTTATCATGACAAATGCACCTGACCTGCTCATCTTTGGGCTGTGGGAGGAAACCGGAGCACCCGGAGGAAACCCACGCAGACACGGGGAGCTTGTGCAGACTCCGCACAGACAGTGACCCAAGCCGGGAATCGAACCTGAGACCCTGGAGCTGCGGACCAACTATGCTAACCACTGTGCTACCATGTTGCCCCGTTACATATCTCAGTTCCATATCTCACCTTTCAGGTTTGTGGAAATGGATAAAATGATTCTCTGTCACTGACTTGGCCACTTTGCTGTTGGTATCTGGAAAGGTTTATACGCAGGCCACCTGGTCGCTGTCATAATCTTTCTGACTGAGCAACGGAAAGTGATATAAAATAACCTTCTGCTGAAAGAGAAAATAAGAATTGAGATGACAAGTATTTTGTTGAATAAAGTAGATAATCACCGGAACATAAAAAGAAAACTGCCTTTTGTCAAACCAAATCTAATTTTCAGAGCCTTTCTGGATCTTTTCGTTCATTATCCTGAAATTCTCCAGAGAGCTATATTTCACATTTTATACAAGTCTTTCAGTCAAACACTTCCAAGTTATGTTTTTTTCAAAAATGTCATATTTCTGAGGATTCTGTGTGTGTGTGTCTTGCCTCCTTACTTCATCCTGGACACTATCCACTCCATTAACATCGCTGCAGGCATTGCCAGAGCTGTGCTTCTTCATATCGAACTGACAAGAAGCATGTTTCTTGTAGGGCTAAATGGAGGATCATTTCCTTTCAACAGTCAGGTTGTAAAATGATAGAACTCCTTAAACTCATAGCTCAAGGATTTTAAGAAGCATCAGTCCGGGCTTAAACCTGTAACCATATACTTACGACCCAAGTGCTCTTGCCTCCAGGCTGCTGTCAACCAGTTTTCAAGCCCCAATCAAATAGCAATAATATCTGTCTATCATTTTAACCAAGTATTTGGGTGCACGCCATATGCTTAAGTGCAATAATTAAAGAAATAGCTGTAATTCACAGGTAAATTATGTGGGACCCTGTTCTCTCCTTTTGGGGTCTTGCATGCAGCAAATGCAATTTGTAGGCAGGGTGATTGTCTGGATCATTGGCTGTGTGCAGCTCTCTACTGGTGGCTAAGGCATTAACAGACTAATCTTAAACCTTCCCCATGGGTGGAGACCATTTCCTCTGATGTCTCTGTCTGGAAAAATGGTAAAGGTGTTCATACGCAATTTATAATTTCACTTTAAATTTTGACCAGTGCATGAAGGAGAAAAGGAACTCAATCTTTCACTTGCTGCCATCAGCTTAGACTCTGCATATTTTAGAGGCTCGGGCAGTGGGGAAGTTGTGCATGGTGCAGACCCAAATGCGGAGGAGCTGGGGCAGGGAAAAAGGATTGCTCAGGTACCAGTTCACCTGACAATGAGGTTGCACTCTTGTTGTGCTCCAGACGAATCAGGTGAGGACATTGAAGGGACAGGCTGTAGAAGAAGGCTGGTGGCTGTACAGAACCAAGGGGTGGATTCTCCCAAAATGATACTATGTCCCCACGCCGGTGTAAAAATGCTGGAGTTTTATTCCAGAGATTCCTATAAAAAAGTTGACCTAATTCAATGCCGTGCAGGGGGCGAGCAGGGACCCGGAATAAATCTCGCAGCTTCAGTCGCGGATTCAGGCCCCCATACTTCTGGTTCAGACTCCGTGCATGCGCACAGCGGCGGCCTCAAGCAGCCGCGCCGAGCTCCATGGCAGACTCGGACCGGGGAGGCAGACAGAAAAATGAGACCCCCCCTCCCCCCGATCGGCTGCGCGCCCGAGCATCTAACCCCGCAGATCTAATCCCGGCAGAGAACCAAGCCCCAAGTATTTGGCACATTGCAACATTTGTATTAATGTCATGGAGTCCAGCACAAACCTTGCACAGGTTTTTGCACAGACCTTGGAGTCTGTTCCTTCCACCTACCCATAGAATGTACGATCACCATCATCAACACAGTCTGGTAGCCACCATGATACAATAGCTGACAGCTGAGGTAACATCTTCCTTCGTAGCACTGCACATATTCAGCAAAAGTTAGAGTGCTCGGGTGGAAGCGTAATTAGACTGCTATCATTATTACTCTGGATATCACTGCTAAACGGAGCTTCCTAGGCCTCACAGCAGTCTATCCATCTATTCTCTAAATGATCTGTACGACTGCTGAGGTGCCAACATGGGAGAATGACAGTAGCTATAAGGACTTTCAGGATGTCATTATCCCTGCTCATACCCTGGCTAATCGGACATCCAGTATTGGATGAGCAAAAGTTTCCTGCAGCAAACTACTAGGAAGAATGCACTCAATTCTCTAACCCTCGGTTCCATCGTTCTCTCAAGGAACTGTCTGAAGCTGAATAAGGCCATTTGATATTGTGGTTTTTGACCCCCACATTGTGTTTCAGACCCCCAAATATCACCATGATGACCTACTTCCATCTCTGTGACATCACCTAATTCTGCTCCTGTTTCAGCTCACCTGTTGCTGAGCCCTTGTTTGTACCTCTGTTCCCTTGAGATTTGGCCTTTCCTGTGCTTCCTTGGCTGGCCACCCCTATTCTATGACCTGTATACTAGCTCACACCAAATCCTCATGTCTCTTGTATCTTTGTTCTCACTGGCCTACATTGGCATCGCATTAAGCGACACATCAAGTTTAAAGTTCTCATCCGTGTTTTCAAATGCTTTCATAGCCTCAACCCTCCCAATTTCTGCAACCTACTTCCTGCTTTTCTAATATTGGCATCTTTGCACATTTGCCATTTGATGGTGATGCCTTCAGCTGTCAAGGCCCTAACCTCTGGAATTCCTTACATCGGTAAAGGTAAAGTTGCCATAGTCCCAGTTGACCAAAGACTTCTTTCTCTTTTAGAGGGGGAGAGCTGACTTGTGGTGATCTAACCTGAGGATCAGCAAACTTTAGGCAAGGGGCATGGTTATCATGAATAACCTCAACCGGTACGGGAATTAAACCACGCTGCTGGCCTTACTGTGCATCAAAAATCAGGGGTGGGATTCTCCGACCCCCCGCCGGGTAAGAGAATCACCGGGGGCTGGCGTCAATCCCGCCCCCGCCGTGTCCCGAATTCTCCATCACCAGAGATTCGGCGGGAGCGGGAATCGCCCCGCGCCGGTCGGCGCCCCCCCCCCCGATGATTCTCCGGCCCGCGATGGGCCGAAGTCCCGCCGCTGTCAACCCTCTCCCCCCGGCGTGGATCAAACCATCTACCTTACCGGCAGGAGCAGGCGGCGTGGGCAGGCTCCGGGGTCCTGGAGGGGGCACAGGATGATCTGGCCCCGGGGGGTGCCCCCACGGTGGCCTGGCCCGTGATTGGGGCCCACCGATTGGTGGGCGGGCCTGTGCCATGAGGGCACTCTTTTCCTTGGGGACTCCCTCCCCTGAGCATGCGCAGGGATGACGTCAGCAGCCGCTGACGCTCCGGCGCATGCGCAGACTTACACTGGATGGCGAAGTCCCTGCGGCCCCAACTGATGTGGCGCCAAAGCCCGTCCACGCCAGCCGGCGGCGCGCCAACCACTCTGGCGCAGGCCTAGCCCCTCAAGGTGAGGTCTTGGCCCCGTCTCCGCACCTTTGGGGCAGCCCGACGCCAGAGTGGTTCACGCCACTCCATCTCGCCGGGATCCCCCGCCCCGCCGGGTAGGGGGGGATTCCGTCCCAGATGTCTAGCCAACTGAGGTAAACTAGTCCCGTGTTTCCTTTCCTAAACCTCTATCTACCTCTCTTTGTTCTTTAAGACACCCTGTAACACTCTTTGACCAACCTTTTAGTCAGCTACCTTAATATTTCTCTGTGTGGCTCAGTATCATTTTTTGAACTCCTTTGAAGCACTTTGGGAATTTGTTACTAGTCACTAGCTTTTCTGATTGGAGGGCTGTGATTAGTGGTGTTCCACAGGGATCAGTGCTGGGACCTTTGCTGTTCGTACTATATATAAATGATGTAGAGGAAAATGTAACTGGTTTGATTAGTAAGTTTGCAGACGACACAACGATTGGTGGAATTGCGGATAGCGATGAGGACTGTCAGAGGATACAGCAGGATTTAGATCGTTTGGAGACTTGGGTGGAGAGATGGCAGATGAAGTTTAATCCGGACAAATGTGAGGTAAAGCATTTTGGATGGTCTAATGCAGGTAGGGAATATACAGTGAATGGTAGAACCCTCAAGAGTATTGACAGTCAGAGAGATCTAGGTGTACATGTCCAAAGGTCACTGAAAGGGGCAACACAGGTGGAGAAGGTAGTCAAGAAGGCATATGACCTGCTTGCCTTCATTGGCCAGGGCATTGAGTATAAGAATTGGCAAGTCATGTTGCAGTGATACAGAACCTTAGTTAGGCCACGCATGGAGTATAGTATTCAATTCTGGTCGCCACATTACCAGAAAGATGTGGAGGCTTTAGAGAGGGTGCAGATGAGATTTAACAGGATGTTGCCTGGTATGGAGGGCATTAGCTATGAGGAGCGATTGAATAAACGCGGTTTGTTATCACATGAACGACGGAGGTTGAGGGACGACCTGATAAAGGTCGACAAAAATTATGAGGGGCATAGACAGAGTGGATAGTCAGAGGCTTTTTCCCAGGGTAGAGGGGCCAATTTACTAGGGGGCATTGGTTTAAGGTGCGAGGGGCAAGGTTTAGAGGAGATGTATGAGGCAAGTTTTTTACACAGAGGGTAGTGGGTGCCTGGAACTCGCTGCCGGAGGAGGTGGTGGAAGCAGGGACGATAGTGACATTTAAGGGGCATCTTGACAAATACATGAATAGGATGGAAATAGAGGGATACTGACCCCGGAAGTGTAGAAGATTTTAATTTAGATGGGCAGCATGGTCGGCACGGGCTTGGAGTGCCAAATGGCCTGTTCCTGTGCTGTACTTTTCTTTGTTCTTCATTCTTTAAAGGCATGCATGCTTTTATGAATGTGAGTTGTTGTTGACAGTTCTTTATTTAATAAATAAATTTAGAATACCCCATTATTTTTTTTCAATTAAGGGGCAATTTAGCATGGCCAATTCACCTACCCGCCACAATATTTTGTGTTATGGGGGTGAGACCCATGCAGACCCGAGAAGAATGTCCAAACACAACATGGACCGTGACCCGGGACCAGGATCGACCCAGGTCTTCAGCACAGTGTGGCAGAAATGTTAACCACTGCGCCACCATGCTGCCCATTGACAGCTGTTACTCATAAAATCAGAGTTCTGTCCTCTCTAGTCCAGATATTTGAAGGGTTCTTAGCTTTTATCCATCAAGTAACTGGACTTTCTGCTCTGGACAATGTCCAATTAGTGACAATGTCCTTGTGAATATTCATACCAAACTCAAGTGTGGAGATTGCACACCACCACTAGAGCTGTAACTACTCTGAAGCAGGGGTACTGGATTAAAGGTCTATAGCTGGCTTGCTATTATCCAGTAAACAACCACATCTTTCCACTTCTCTGATAAACTGACCTGACAAAGATATCTCAAATCTAATCTGTATGAGTATCATGTTGGAACAATAGAGAAAGCTCCTTCCATCAACATTTTTCTTTTCACTGAGGTTATTGGTGTCAGCAGCAATTTAAGTGAAGACTGGCACTGAATGCTGACTGTAATTACAACATCACTCCCAATTGCAGTTGACTGCTGATCCTATTTTAATGCATAGTAGATGGACATAAAATAAGCCGCGATCAAATTGTTTCAGAATTGTGATGAGCTCTTTGTTATGTGTCAAATACTGGATGCCATTAGGCAATCCCCAATGGTTTGTTGTCAAATTGCAATCCTTTTACACTGGGAAACGTCAAATAATGGCAGTGCTCTGATGAGTACACTCTCCAACTGTAAGAGAAAGGTCCTCATTTACATTGTTTCACAGTATAGGCGCTAACTACAGTGAGCCCAACAATTCTGATAGACACTTTCTGATTTCTAAACCAATTTTGCCAACATTCGGGTGATTGAAGTTAATGGTCAGTTTTTGAACCATTGGCGATTCCTGGAGCTCAATTGCTTTCGTCAATGAACGTGGATTTTAGAATACGTACAGCAACCATGTTCATTTGCTTTTCGTTTCCACTGTTCCAACTCACATGATATTTGCAAAGGAGCTTGTTGTGTTATGTAATTTGGAATAACACAAGCTGCCACTTGATGCAGTTTTGAGTAAAAGATGCTCCAGACTTTGAAGTGAGTTCAATGTGTTTTATTGAACTATCAGCACAGTTCTCAATGAGTTCGACTCTCTGCTAATCTAAATGTAGTAACTCAGTCTAACTGAACCAGCCTTGCTCTAGCCACATGCTGGGGTGTGGTGCTGAGGATACACCCTGTCTCACTCTGTAGATGTTGGTCTGTAGAAAGAGGTGGGGTGTGAGTGCCTCATCCCTTTTATAGTGAGATACCACCCCTGAGTGTCCTGACTGCTCATTGGTCGTGTCCTATTCTATGTGTTTATTAGCTGCATGTTTGCATATCATGACATCTCCCCTTTTTTATGTTTTGTTGACGTATGTGAATGTATTTACATGTGAATGAGTCTGTCTAACATGACTGATGGAGGACAACAGAACAGAGCAAACAAAACAAAGGTTTACAAGTCTATTCTGTGGCTTGTGTCTGATCCTGGTCGACCCCCAGAGAGGTGATGGAGGGGACGACGGTGCCTTGACAGCCTGGATGGAAGCCTGACTGGTGGCCTCATGGTGCGAGGTATCAGGAGGTGGTAATTCAACATATATAAATGGAGGAGAAAGTGGTTGCGGGCAGGCAACTTTGCGCAGTGCCCATCGATTCCTTCGCACGATGGAGCCATCAGCCATACGTACAACATAATAGTGTGGCGCGGCCTGTCGAACAATGACAGCTGGGGCACACCACCCACCATCTGGTAACTTTATCCTGACAGTGCCTGCCGGGGATAGAACAGCCAGATCGGTGGCATGGGCATTATAGCCCTGCTTTTGACGGTCTCTGAGCTGCTGCATCTTCTGCAGCACCGGGAGGTGATCCAGGTTGGGCATGTGTATGGCTGGAAGTGCCGTCCACAGGTCCCTGTTCATCAGGAGTTTAGCCGGCAACATGCCAGTGGACAATGGAGTCGCCCTGTACGCGAGCAGTGTAAGGTGTATGTCGGAAGCAGAGTCCGCGTCCTTGCAGATGAGCTGTTTCACAATGTGCACCCCTTTCTCGACTTTTCCATTGGACTGCGGATTGTGCAGACTGGAGGTGACATGCTGGAAGTTGTATGACGTGGAAAACGTGGACCATTCTCGAGTGCTGAAGCACGGGCCATTGTCACTCATGACGTGATTGGGATTCCATGCCTTGAGAATGTCTCCTTTCAGGCTTTGGTGATAGTCCGAGAGGTGAGGTCCGGGAGCTTCAGCACCTCAGGTAATTCGAGAAATAGTCGATGACCAATGCATAGTCGCGACCATTCGCATGAAAGAGGTCAATGCCAACCTCAGACCATGGGGAGGTCACTATATCATGCTGTTGGAGCATCTCCTTGCTCTGTGCTGGCTGGAACTGCTGACAGGTAGCACAGTTCAGGACCATGTCCATGATGTCCTGGCTGATGCCAGGCCAGTAGACAGCTTGCTGGGCTCTGCCTCTGCATTTCTCGACGTCCAGGTGTCCCTCATGAATCTGGCGCAGCAACAAGCTCTGGAGACTGAGCGGAATGACAATACTGTCCAGCTTGAGGAGGATACCATCAATCACCGTCAGGTCATCCTTCACACAGTAAAATTGTGGGCACTGCCCTTTCTGCCAGCCATTGGTGAGGTTGTGGATGACGCGCTGCAAGAGGGGGTCTTTAGCTGTCTCATCATAGATGAGAATTACCTTCTCATCTGTCGCCGGGACAGTGCTAGCATACAGCTGCACCTGCGATTCGATGTGCTGGATGATCTCCAGCGGCTCACTGGGCGTGGTGACGGAGCGGGACAATGCATCAGCGATGGTGAGCTCCTTGCCAGGTGTGTACACCAAGTTGAAATCATACCTTCTAAGTTTAAGCAGGATTCTCTGCATCCGATGCGTCATGTCGTTTAGGTCCTTGTGGATGATGTGGACCAGAGGCCTATGATCCGTCTCGACAGTGAATGTCGGCAGGCCGTAGACATAATCATGAAATTTGAGGATGCCTGTGAGAAGACCCAAGCACTCCTTCTCAATCTGTGTATATCTGGTTTCAGTGGGCGTCATCGCCCCTGATGCGTAGGCTACTCGTGCCCAGGATGACGTGTCATCTCGTTGAAGCAACACCGCACCGATGCCATCCTGACTCGCATCTGTGGATATCTTTGTCTCCCGATCTGGGTCGCAGAATGCTAGGACTGGTGCAGTGGTGAGCTCGGCTTTCAGCTCCAGCCACTCTGTCTGGTGTGCCGCCTTCCACTCAAAGGAGTTGACTTTTTCATCAGGTTGCGTAGGGCCGTGGTGTGTGTGGCCATGTTTGGAATGAACTTGCCCAGAAAATTGACCATAGCCAAGAAGCACAGCACTGCCTTTTTGTCCTCAGGGATCTTTATCGCCTCGATGGCCTTAATTGTGTCTGTCTCCGGGCGCACACGACGCTGTGAGATCTGGTCGACTAGGAACTTGAGCGTTGATGTGCCAAAACAACATTTGAACCTGTTTAACTTTAGGCCATTGACATGTACACAGCGGAATACCTTCTGGAGATGGGACACATGTTCTTCCGGGGTCGTGGACCATATGATGATGTCGTCCACGTACACACAAACCTCTTCAATGCCTTCCATCATCTGCTCCATGATGCGACGGAATATCTCCGATGCTGAGATGATGCCAAATGGCATGCAATTGTAGCAGTATCTGCCAAAAGGTGTGTTGAAGGTGCAGAGCTTCTGTTGGACTCTTCCAGCTGGATTTGCAAAATCCCTGTGATGCATCCAATTTAGTGAAGAATCGCGCATGTGCCATCTCACTCGTGAGGTCCTCCCACTTTGGGATGGGGTAGTGTTCCTGCATGATATTCTTATTGAGATCCTTGGGATCAATGCAGATGTGCAGGTCCCCCGAAGGCTTCTTTACGCACACCATCGAGCTGACCCAGTCAGTCCCGTCGGTGACCTTGGATATGTTGCCTTTTTGATGAAGATCCTTGAGCTGTGCCTTCAGGCACTCTCTCAGTGGAACAGGGACTCATTGTGGTGTGTGGACCACTGGCTTGGCATCAGGTCATAGAAGAATCTTGTATCGATACGGCAGCGTGCCCATCCCGTTGCACACATCTGGATACTGGGCGTGGATGTCGTCGAAGATGGCCTGAAGAGCCACATAGGTGAATGTCGTGGTGTAAACTCTTTGAAGGAGGTTCAGCTGCTTGCAGGCATGTGCACCTAGTAGGGATACCCAGTCCGGCTTAACAATTTCAAAGCGTAACCGTGCTTGTGTGTGTCGGTTACATACGTGCAGATGGCAGGATCCCAGTGCCGTGATGGCATTCCTGTTGTAATTCAGGTGCTTGCAGGCAGCTGGAAGGACTGTGGGGGGCTTCTTAATGCGTCTGAAGTCTGCCTGTGAGAGGAGGTTGGCAGAGGCACCTGTGTTCAGCTTGAACTGAATGGTGCAGTGGTTGACTTTCATCACTGCTCGCCATTCATCCTCGGAATCCACAGCTGGGATGGATTGGACTTGCGATGTGTCTGGTGTGGCATATTCACACGTTGTAATAATGCCCACACGGTAGGCGTTGTCCAAGCATTCATCATCTGGATCCGTTGCACTGCCTGGATCAGAATCCTTTCAACGTTGTTGCACACTCCGGATGTGCCGTCATTGGAATTGGGAGCGCTGGCTCCTGACTGGTGGTACAGATCTGCAAAGGGCTGCCTGGTGGCCTGGCTTCCCGCAGTTTAAACAGCATCTGCGTCTTGCAGGGCAGTGTTTCTTTAAATGGGCGGTGCAACAGTTCGAACACTTCATGCCGTCGGAGTCCTGACGCTCCGTGAGTCGGTGCACATGCGCAGTGTGGTTTTCAAACCTTTGCACCTGCGCAGTGTGGGTTTCGGCCGCTTCGTTATCCCATACACATCGCGCATGCGTCGGGTCCACTTTTGTCAATGTTGAGGCGTCCGGGAGATGGCCTGCACACTCTCCGCCTCGTGGGAGGCTATTCTATCATTTTCTGCCGTTTTGTACTGGGAATAGCGATTTTTAGCATGCTCATAAACTGTGCATGTTTCAATCACGACTGGCAGGGTCATATGCTTGACCTTCAGTAACTGCTCTCTCAGAGGATCAGAGTGAACTCCAAAAATGATTTGGTCTCTGATCATGGAGTCAGTGATATCACCGAAGTTGCAGGATTGCGCTAGCAGTCTAAAGTTGGTTAAATATGAGGTGAAGGACTCGTCTTTACCTTGCAATCGCTGCTTGAATATGTAGCGCTCAAAGATTTTGTTGGTGTCCACCTCACAGTGGCTGTCAAACTTGTCCAGGATGGTCTGAAACTTTATCTTGTCCTGGGTCACGTGCTGGGGTGTGATGCTGAGGATACACACTGTCTCACTCTGTAGATGTTGGTCTGTGGAAAGAGGTGGGGTGTGAGTGCCTCATCCCTTTTATAGTGAGATACCACCCCTGAGTGTCCTGGCTGCTCATTGGTCGTGTCCTATTCTATATGTTCATTAGCTGCATGTTTGCATATCATGACAGAGCTCACCTTTCATTTCATTGATGGATCAGTAGATGATAAAGGCAAGTGGAATTGGTGAAGTTGCAATTTAACTGGGCTTGCGACCATGTCCTGCTATGTTTCTTTAGAGCATTGCAGCAATAGAGCCACATTCTTGCACATCACTAAGTGCGTTCCTTTTGTATGTCCATGAAAGACTTGTACTAAATAGAAAACAGTGGAAATAAAAAGAAGAATAAACGCACGCCAATCTGGAAAGCATTTCTCAGAAAATTCTGGGAATACATCGCAGGTCAGTCTGTCTCTGTAATGAGAAAAGACAGATTAATGGTTCAGTTAGAACATTATGGATACTCTGGGGTTTGTTTTCTCACTTTTTTTTCCTCAGCTCTCATTGATGTTGGGCACATTAGCAGAACAAACAGTTTCTCCTAACTAATGGATTGAAATTGTGCAACATTAATAAGACATGCACGAGTATAGTAAAAAGCAAACGTTGCTGAAAATCCTCATTTTGTCTGGCAGTATCAGCTGAGAGAAGAAGAGTATCAGGTCTGTGTCTTTCACCAGTGGGGTTCTGAGCCGCACCTGCTAGGAGGAGGATCAGAGAAGCAATCTTGCTGGAGGCTGCCTCCAAATTGGTTGCCTTCAAACCCATCATCCCATTCAGAATGCAGAGTGGGCTGGTGGTGCTGGCCCAATGAGGGGCTTGGCAGCTTTCGGCCCCCGACAGGCCCAACAGGAGTGGGAGCTGCAGCTGAGGCAGATCATGCTGCAAAATTGGGCTCCCTTGCTGGGTGGCTCCATATTCAATACAAAAATGGAATCTAGTCTGGAAAGTCAAGTGAGGTGGAAAGGAAACCCCTCTGTTGAATTAGCCTTTTGGTGGATTTGCTTACTGTCACGTGTACCAATGTACAGTGAAAAGTATTTTTCTGCGAGCTGCTCAACAGATCATTAAGTACATGAAAAGGAAAGCAAATAAAAGAAAATACATAATAGGGCAACACAAGGTATACAATGTAACTACATAACACCGGCATCGAGTGAAGCATTCAGGGGTGTAGTATTAATGAGGTTAGTCCATAAGAGGGTCGTTTAGGGGTCTGGTAACAGTGGTGAAGAAGCTGTTTTTCAGTCTGTTCGTGCGTGTTCTCAGACTTTTGTATCTCCTGCCCGATGGAAGTAGTTGAAAGAGTCAGTAAGCCGGGTGGAAGTGGTCTTTGATTATGCTGCCCGCTTTCCCCAGGCAGCGGGAGGTGTAGATAGAGTCAATGTATGGGAGGCAGGTTTTTGTGATTGACCGGGCTGTGTTCACGACTCTCTGAAGTTTCTTGCGACCTCGGCTGTTGGACTGTATCTTTTCGTGAATGCAGCTCACTCTTTGTGACATGGATGCCTGTGGCTCCCATGGCTCCCTACAGAGAGACTACCTGGATTGAGATTGTGGGCGCTGCATGTGACAGGTTGGAGGGCTGCAAAATCACCCCCCATTGGGGTGATAATTATGGAAAGTGTCTGCCGTTTCCTTGGAACTGGCAGCTAATCCGCAACCCAAGCTGTCCCAGGAAGGCCCCCTTGATGGTGAGAATATATTGGGGTGTCGTCCTAACGCAGCTCCCTCACCACCCCATCCCCCCCCCCCCCCCCCCCCCCCCCCCCCCACCCCGCCCAGCTTACCATTTTCCAGGCCTCCCCACCACCAAGCCTACTATCACAGGCCTGGTAAAATTCAAATTGTCAAAGCTGTTTCTCTCTCCAAATACTGCTTGATCTGTTGAGTACCTCTATTACATTTTTAAAATTTCAGATTTCCAGTATCTGCAGTATTTTTGCTTTTCTATATGATATACAGCAGTGTGATGGTCTCAAATTATTTGATGTGCTGTGGTTTCAATAACCCATCTATTTTAATATATTTTTACAAATGAAATAGAAATCAAAGGGAAACGTATTAAACAGCATAATTTACAGAATGATGAGGCGTTCACATTAATTCTTGACCTCCTCAGTTGTCAATTTTTTGCCAACTAGTTCCTGTTACTTGACAATATCATCATTTTGAATCACCACTCGAGGGATGTGTTAGGGAATTATACTTCCACGTAATACTGTCCAAGCTCTGATGTTCAGCTGCCATAGTTGTATTTTCGTTTATTTGGTGTTATGATCCCAGCTGATGTCATCACTGGAGAAGTTAGATTCCAAAGTTGAACCTAGTAATAAGTCATAATTGTAAATAATTTTTAAACCGAGGAGTGTACTTACTGAAACAGATTCACAGGATGCTGTTGACTATTTAAGCAAACATGTATTAAAGATGAAACCTTAAGCCTATTACATTGGACAACAAGAAGGTTGGAAATGTTTCAACACAGACACCAAGGCAAAATGATCCAAGCCCAGGCAATCCCTTTTATCCCAGCAATACCCTTACAGACCCAGTACTCAGGTGAAGAGGCACCACTACTTCCACACCAATGGTAGAACTGGTTCAGCTGCAAAGAGGTCTATTTTCCAGGAGACGTCTGAACATTCACTGGAAGTCCTTCCACATTTGGCATCTCCCTTGAGATTGAAAAAAACTCACTCCAAATTCACGATTAATTTAACTTTAGAGCACTGCATTCAAGTGCCCTAACTAATTTCTTCAGCGGTCTGGCATCACTTTTAGCTTGAGAGAGTTTTAAACCTTTCCATCTTCATTGTAAGGCATATCCATACCAACTGAAACTAAAACCGCTTTTCTTGTCTCTCTCTGACTGTGTGTGGGTCTTTTCTTTGATCCCCTGTTGCTAGGTAACAGCACAGATTCCTTTCTACTGACAGCAAATCTCAGGTTTCACCTTTCTAAACACACAAATAAAAAATATATAGATTAAGCTTAAAGCTATATATTGTTCCTGATACCCATCAATATAACATACTTAATCGTCTAGATTGTCGTGCGACAATCGCCAGGCAGGAATGTACCCTTCCAATCGGGGAACACTTCAGCAGTCAAGGGCATTCAGCCTCTGATCTTCGGGTAAGCGTTCTCCAAGGCAGCCTTCAGGACGCACAACAACGCAGAATCGCCGAGCAGAAACTTATCAGCAAGTTCTGCTATTCATGTCGCATTACATTCACCCCCCACCATCTTCCCTGGGCTTTCAAAATCCTACCAACTGTCTTGGCATAAGACAATTCACACCCCCTTAACCTGTGATTATCCCTCTCTCTGGATCTGTAAAGACTTAATTACCTGTGAAGACTCGCACACAAAATATTGTCTTGCATCTTTCACTTTGTCTATATATATGTTTCTGGAACCTACCTCTTCATTCACCTGAGGAAGGAGCAGTTCTCCGGAAGCTAGTGATTCGAAACAAACCTGTTGAACTTTCACCTGGTGTTGTAAGACTTCTTGCTCTGCTCACCCCAGTCCAACGCCAGCATCTCCACATCTAGTTTACTAACATTGGTAAGCTGGAAAAATTAAGCAGTGGCTTCAAATTGCAATATGCGCAATTTCAGGGTAGTACCAGCAACACAAATTCACTTAATTCAAAGAGAACAACTTATCTTCATGCAATGATACAATATAAGGGACACACCATTTTTCACATTGGAGAACCACCCAACTTGTAACTGTTTCTCCAGTATTTCTGATTTCTTTGTCTCAGTAGAAACCTTGCAACTTCTTCTTTAAATATCTGATTGCTGGAATACTGTCCTGTTACAAAGACTTCCCGGTTAGCTGTTGTTGCAGTCTTTTGTCTTACATCACTCTGTTCACAGCCTAACAGAGGTCAAAGACTATCCAGTATTATGAGTTTGAGATTTGATCTCAAATCACAGAGACAGGAGAATTAATTGTTTCTTTAAAATTCATGGGGAAGCATCAAAGCAAACTCATTCGTACCTTTATACTCATTACCTTGACCTTTATGTAACTTGCTTTGAAAGAAATTGTCAGAACATAGAAATAGGAGTCAGCCATTTGGCCCTTGTAGCCTGCTACACCATTCCATAAGATCATGGTTGATCTAGCTGTGGTCTTACATAGAATTTACATTGAATTTATGGTGCTGAAGGAGATCATTTGGCCCATCGAGTCTGCACCAGCCCTTGGGAAGAGCACCTTACTTAAGCCCACGCCTCCGTCCTATCCCTGTAACCCAGTAACCCCACCTAACCTTTATGGACACTAAGGGCAATTTAGCGTGGCCAATCCACCTAACCTGCACATCTTTGGACTGTGGGAGGAAACCGGAGCATCCGGAGGAAACCCACGCACACACGGGGAGAACGTGCAGACTCCGCACAGACAGTAACCCAAGCCAGGAATCGAACCTGGGACCCTCGAGCTGTGAAGCAACTGTGATAACCATTGTGCTACCATGCTGCCCTTAACTCCACTTTGTTGTTTACCCCCATAACTGTCTACTCCCCCATCCATTAAAAATCTGTCTAACTCTACCCTGAGTAAATTTAATGACCCAGACTGCACTGCTTTCAGGGGAAGAGAATTCTGCATACAAATGAGGAATAAAAGTTTCTCCTAATCTTAGTCTTAAATGGTGGGCCTCCAACTTTTAAATTGTGTCTCCTAGTTCTAGTCTCTCCATCCTGCTGGTATCGACCCTATTCAATCCCTTCAGGATCTTATGTGTTTCAACAAGATCACCTCTCATTCTTCTAAATTCCAATGAGTATCGGCCCAACCTGTCCAACCTTTCTTTATAAAATAGCCCTTCATCCCAGAAATAAGTCGAGTGAGCTTTCTCTGAACTGCTTCAACACAATTAAACCTTTTTTTTTCCCAAGTAAGGAGACCAAAACTGCCCACATAGTAACATTTAAAATAACTTGTTTTTAAAAAATATTTTCAGTGGAAAAATGGTCAAATATGTTGAATGTGTATTGTACTTATTTTCTTCAGTCCAGAATCATTTTGAAACCATGTTACCCCCCTCCCCACCCACACCTCCAACCCACGCCCCCAATCTAGCGAATATCTTCCAGTTATCTATCTCATTTCTCTCTGTTGAATAGAAGTTAACTTTTTCATCAAAAACAAATTAACAAATTATCTTTTTCGGGGCAGGATGAAAATGAGGAGAGCACCAGGACCAACATTGTTGCCTTAAGCCAAGCAAAAAGCCATGCAGAATACAATATAGATTAGGAACAATCTACAGCCAAAAACATATATATATTCGGTGCATTTAAACTCACCTTTGCATCATGATTTTGTCAATCAGATATTAAATAGCATACATATCCTTTTCCATTAAAATGGTGAATTTAGTTTACATTTTATGAAAACAAAACTGCTCTTTTTTCCTTATCTGAGTAAATGGGTTTTAAACAATGGCAGCAAGAATAACCTAACGCATATTTTCCTCTGTTCATTATTTTTATTTTTTCATGGAATTCTTAAAGTTTCTTAAAGCAATCGGAGGCCATTTGGCCCATTAAGTATGCACTGACCCTTCAAGATGAGCACTCTAGCCATGTCCGCTCCCTCGGCCACCCCACCCTATCTCCGTAACCTAATCTGCACATCCCTGGATATTAAGGGACAATTTAGCATGGCCAATCCACCAAATCAGCAAATCTTTGGACTGTGGGAGGAAACCGGCGCACCCGGAGAAAACCCACGCACACACGTGGAGAATGTGCAAACTCCACACAGTCACCCAAGGCTGGAATTGAACCCAGACCCTGGTGCTCTGAGGCAGCAATTCCAGCCACTTTGCCACTGTGCGCTCCATTTACTGAAACAATAAATGCAAGTAAAAAGTAATACACCCGATTTTAAACTAAATTTTTGTGAAAATTAATGAACAGAAGGAAAGATGTTGCTGCCTTTATTTAATTCTGAGTACCAATGCATAACCATAACAGTATATTACATTTTCTCTCGAAAACCAAAGGTCACACAGGCATTGCTTTTTCACTTGTGAAAGAATCCTTTACAGACGAGGAACAAATTGTTCTCTCACAGAATTAAGGTCATTTTCACAAACCAGCCCTCCTGTTAAAAATAGATCCAAAGCATTTAAGAAACCACAAAACTTAGCAGATACCATGCTCTATTACTCTGACTGAAAAGGAAATGATAGGCCTTCATTAGAGTTGCATAACCTCAGACCGATTACTCTTGATAGTTCAGCAAGCTGTGCACGCAGTGGTCTTTTGCTTCCAATTTTCGCACCTCTGCTGAAGGTGCTGCCGATTGCTGAAGTAAAGCCAGCCAGTGGCACTTCATCCAAATGACTACTTTTCATATTTCAGCATGGATAACAAAGCTTGGCAGCTTCTGGGAGCTTCACATTAGAGTCTGATATTATCCTTGAATAATGTTCATGCACATTATACTTTCCAGCAGCGGTAACTGGATACCAAACAGCTGCTGGACTGTTGCATAAGAGTAAAAATTGTCTTACTCCAAGTTAGTGCACTCACCATGCAAATCTTCAAACAGCTTTTAACTGCAGGAATGGCAGGACCATTCTCAAAAAGGCTTACTGAGATGCTTTTCTACATTGAGGGATTATATAAATGTACGTATTAGGTACTGTTGTAAAATATGTGGAGGCAGCTTTTTGAACCTTTTAAAAACTTGCTGAAGTGACCCCTCTGCATCGTCAGAGGAAAAGGAAGAACCTGATGTGGCCAGGACACCTGAAGACACTCACTTGGCTGTAAAGGATGCCCAGGATGAACACATTCAGCTTTAGCTAATATGAGTCAGTGAAGCAATCAGGTAATCCAATTCTGACCCCTGCCGTTGTGCCAGCTGTTGGTTCTTGGGGTTCCCGCCATTGATAATATCCTGTGTCAGTCAGAAGTCGTTGGATTTCCATCCCATCAGCTTGCCTCAATATTTTCTGAGGCACCCCCATCTCTCAGCCTATGAGGATTTTAGGATTATTGGCTTCTAAATATTGGGACAATTTAAAGGTTAAATGCTGGGGGTGTAGTGTGTTTGACTGCAGTGGTCCTGTTTTTAAAAACAACTGATTCTGATTTGTAAAGGCCTGGGAGCTTTGAGGACCCAGAAGGTGAAATCCAGCTCATCATGTTCGAGTCTCTGGAGTGCAACTCTAATCATGCACAAATTCCTGGCTTGGAATACCACAGAGGCTTGGCCATCAACAACAACAGCTTGCATTTATACACAACCTTTAATGTAATGAAGTGTTCCAAGGCACTTCACAGGAGCATTATAAACCAAAGCATGCCACCAAGTCATATAAGGAAATATTAGGTCAGATACCCAAAAGCTTGGTCAAGGAAGTTGTTTCAAAGGAGTGTCTAACAGGGAGAAATGAGGTAGAGAGGCAGAGAGGTGTAGGAGAGAATTCCAGAGCTTGGGCCCTAGGAAAATGAATGTACACCCATCAGTGGTGGAGCAATTATGATTAGGAATGCACAAAAGGACAGACTTAGAAGCGAGCAGATATCTGGAAGGTTTGTGGGATTGTAGGATATTAGAGACATGGAGGGAGAAAACCATGAGCAGGATCTGAAAAGAAAGATACAATTTTAAAATCATAATGTTGCTTGACTGGCAGCAAGTGTAGGTCAGTGAACACGGGAGTGATAGGGGAATGGCAGAATGTCACTTGTTGAAGACGTCGGCAACAGAGTTTTGGATGACCTCACGTTGACACAAGGTAGAATCTAGGAGACCAACCAGCAGTTGTTTGGAACAGTCAAGTTTTGAGGTACCCAAGGTTTGGATGAGGGTTTCACCAGCAGATGAGCTGACACAAGGGGTTAAGTCCAGCAGTTTTGTGGAGGTGGAAGGGAGCAGTTTCAGTGCTGCCATGAGTACGAGTCCAGAAGCTCATCACAAGATCAAGTGTGCACTAGCATTGTGAACAGACTGGCTTACTCTCAAAAAGTTGCCAGGGAGACAGATGGAGTCGGTAGTTAGGGAATTGAGTTTGAAGCAAGGACTGAAAAGAATGGCTTTAATCTTCCCACCTTTTAATTGGAGAAAATTTCTGCTCATCCAATACTGGATGAACTGTCTGATAATTCAGCAACAGCTGAGAAGTGGAGAGAGGTAGTGCAGAGAGAGAGCTAAGTGTCATTAGCACAGATGTGAAAAATAGAGTTGTGCCTTCAGATGATGTTGCCAAGGGGAAAAATTGGATCCAAGGATAGATCCTTAGGGGACACCAGGTGTGTGTGACAAATGGAGAGTTTTAGGATTATTGGCTTCTACATCTTGGGACAATTTAAGGGTTAAATGCCTAGGGTGTAGTGTGTTTGACTGCAGTGGTCCTGTTTTTAAAAAAAAATATTCTGTTTTGTAAAGGCCTGCGAGCTTTGAGGACCCAGAAGGTGAAATTAACCAAAGGTAAGTGGTTTTCAGTCTGGGCTAATAAACTGTGGTTTGCCTGGGTAAAGTCCCTGGGAGTTAAGGTACTTTCAGTCTGCAGAGTTAATTTGCTTTTTCGGATTGGGGCGATGTCACTGCTGGCTGGAGCAAAGGAATGCAGAGAGTCTGTTTTGGAGAAGGCTTTGAAGAGAGGAGAGGTGAAGTCTGATAGTGAATCCACAATTCTCTCACAGTAGGATAGTTACAAAAGAGTAATAATATTTAAAGCCGAGCAGTCTTGTCTTTGGACAAGGAAGAAGCTGAAACACACCAGGCGAACCAGCTTTTTGAAGATATTCAGCTAGAGTCTGAAGGGGTTCTAACAGGAGTAGAATCTGTTTTATAACACAAGTATTACTCTATGCCATGCTGATTTTAAGATAGTTTGAGAGCTGTATGTTTCTTTTCTTGTTGTTTGATTGGAAATTCAGTAGGAGTGTTTTAGGGGCAACCATAAGCCGTTCTCTTCAAGTGTGAATTAAAGAGTTTAAAATTGCATTCACAACAAATTTTGGTTTAAAAAAAAACAAAGCCCTATTTCTCCATGCAATCACTCCTGGAGTGAATCATTCCTTCTGCACAGTCTTGCAAATAAATTAAAATTTTGGGGTTTTGGTCCAGTATCCTAACCATTGGTGAGGCAGCACGGTAGCATAGTGGTTAGCATCAATGCTTCACAGCTCCAGGGTCCCAGGTTCGGTTCCCGGCTGGGTCACTGTCTGTGCGGAGTCTGCACGTCCTCCCCGTGTGTGCGTGGGTTTCCTCCGGGTGCTCCGGTTTCCTCCCACAGTCCAAAGAAGTGCGGGTTAGGTGGATTGGCCATGCTAAATTGCCCGTAGTGTCCTAAAAAGTAAGGTTAAGGGGGAGTTGTTGGGTTACGGGTATATGGTGGATATGTGAGTTTGAGTAGGGTGATCATTGCTCGGCACAACATTGAGGGCCAAAGGGCCTGTTCTGTGCTGTACTGTTCTAAATTCTAAATTCATTGTTGGGATTGGTCTAGGATCGTAATAGTGATGATCTGAAACCATTGCAAGTGATTCTCTGATTCCAATTCAATAGGGAAGAATGGAACCAGGTGAGAACAGCCCCATCTAGGTTGGATAACAGTGCTGGAGGATAGTGTGGTCAACTATGTTAAAGACTGCAGACATGAGGGAAGGATGAGGAGGGAAAGTTTACCTTAATCTGTCACATCGGATGCCATTTGTGATTTTGATAAGTACTGTTTTGGTACAGTGGCAAAAGTGAAAAGCTGCTTTGAGGTATTCAAAGGTGGAGTTCTGGAAAAGGTAAGAACAGATTTGGGTGGCAACAATATGTTCAAAAATCTGGGCGAGGTTGAAGATGGTACAGTAATTTGCAAGGGCACAGGGGTCAAGAGTTGTTTTTTATTAGGAACGGAGTGATGAGCACAAATTTGAAGAGTGAATAATTTACAATATTGGCTAACATAGGGGATAGCATTAAATCAGTGGAAATATACCACTTTAACTGTAGCTGAAGAGAGAAAATGGTGTATTTTTGATTTGGCAATGAGACTGGTAGAATTGCTAATATTATAAGTGTATATTTATATCACCTATTCCACTTGCAAGTTGATAACATTTATCAGGCAGTGTGTTACACAGAGCACATGGATATAATCCAAGATCCAAATTATTTTGCATCCAATTTAGCAACAATTGACAGAAGCCGAAGAGAGATTAATAGGATTTTTTTAGGTGAATCAACATGAACTCTTTTGGGCTGCTTGTTATAATGGGGTAACAAAGGTGAGAACTTTTCAACCTCAAGATTTTTGAAAATGGAATCCATAAAAGGAGTAGAAAATCTGACAGCTCCAACTTTGAGTCCAGCCAAGCTAAAGATAAAATTAGCAGGTAGGTGATTCTGGAGGGCAGCCAGGGAGAGTTGATCATCTGGGATGGGGGTCAGATAATGATTTTTGATTGGCTAATAGGAGCATTAATGACCCTCCTGACCCCAGATAAATCATTTACAAAGCTTTTTTGGGTAAATGCTCTGAAGGAGCACTAGCTCAAAGTCAAATACCAATAGATGTAATATGTACAACATGTATTCCGCATGATAGTTGAAACTTCAACATGATAGTTGAAAATCCCATCGGGATACATTTGGCATAATAGGACCCTAATATGATTGGGTAAATTAATGCCCTATCTATATTTTCTGGAAGATTGGTTTGCCTATTTCAGAACCTCCAATAAAATTGTGGTGATATTGATGTCAGTGGAAATGCAGGAATAGTAAAAGAATGAAAAAGCTTTCATTTTCATAACGGGCTTCAAAGCTTCAGTATGACCGAAATGTAACTCCTAGCCAATGCAGTACTTTTAAAGTGTAATTACTTTTATTGTGGTACACATGACAGCCCATGTATACACAGCAAAGTCACACAATTAGCAGTGGGACAATGACCAGTAACAATAAAGATTACTATTATTATGCTTTTAGTAATATTGGTTGGGCGATACATATTGCCTGGGATATTGGGGACAACTCATTGGGATTTCTCTAAAAAATGTCACGGATCTTTTTCATTCCACCTTAGAGGCTAATGTCTTATTTGAATATGGCACCTCGGGCATTTCAACATGTTGTGTTTTATACCTTGGAGATATGCAGATGACACACTAATTCCTGTGTCTGAAGAAGAGATTTTATTCACAAGTGCTTTCTAAAATTTCTGCTTTCCAATGCTTTCAGCTTGCAGCCGCTTTATTTCAGTTTGATTTCTCTTTTTCTTTGTAGCCATAGCAAGGTTTGACTAACAGCACACAGAATAGAGGAGTCAACAGACACACATAGTCAAACACCGAGCAATTGAATAATTGAATACTGCACAACACTGTCTCAGTGCTGCATTGGAGTGTTAGCCTAGATCAGTCTCTGGAGACCTTGAAGTAAGGAGCCACCAACATGAGTTGTCTTCTCAGATCTTCTGGCTTTCCGCAAGCCCATGTTATTCCAGGTCTGTACCCTGCAGCGTTGTATTTTAGCTTGGATCCTCTGCCTCTGCTCCTCACTCTTAACTTTACTTAACAGAGGGCAGCACGGTGGGGCAGTGGTTAGCACTGCTGTCTCACAGCGCCGAGTTCCCAGGTTCGATCTCGGCTTTGGGTCACTGTCCGTGTGGAGTTTGCACATTCTCCCAGCGTTTGCTTGGGTTTCGCCCCCACAATCCAAAGATGTGCAGGGTAGGTAGATTGGCCATGCTAAATTGCCCCTTAATTGGAAAAACAGAATTGGGTACTCGAAATTTATATTTAAAAAAAATTTACTTAACAGGACCTTTTCCAGATGTCTGTTATTTTCTTTTGATCAGAAGTTCTTCCTGGGATCTTTCTCGTTTCCCTTTAGGACTTGTTCCTTGAAGTTCCCTCTCCCTGTGGATTGCTGTCAACTTGGTATCTCCTTTGAGATCCAAAACTCACTTGACATATACTGTTCCTTTAACTCTAGAGAAACTCATTTCAGATTTTTAGATTTATTATTCTCAGCATTCGGCTAGTATATACAGCTACAGGGGCTTAACCTGCTCACTTCACCTTAGAGCATAATCACCAACTGAACTGAAAACTGTTGTTTGATCCCTGTGGGTTCCCTTATCTGCCACCCTGTTGCTAGGCAACAGCACTATTTGTTTCTCGGCTTTGTTTTTTTTTTAAACTTCCCTATTACCTGATTTCAAATGCAGGTATGCAAATAAACCCACACACATTCAGACGTTTTAAAAAAGTGAAGCCACAACCCAAGTTCTCTTTGTCCCTTTCTCAACACACAAGTACAGAAATATAAATTGAACTTGAACCTAAAGCTATGCCTTAATCCTAACACACTCAAATACAAATACAACTTGCTGAACTCTCTCTATTTCTCAACAGTATTTGGTAAACTATGGGCGGAATTCTCCGCTCCCGGGAAAAATCGGGAGGGCCGTCGTGAACTTGGCCGAGTTTCACAACGGCCTCGGAGGCCGCTCCTCGCCCCCTATTCTCCCCTCCCGGCGGGGCTAGGAGCGGCACTCCGTAACTCTCGGCCGCCGGGCGGTGCGCTGAGAGTGACGCGATGGCGGCGCCTATGTGACATCAGCCGTGCATGCGCAAGTTTGTCGGCTCCAACCCGCGCATGCGCGGCTGCCGTCACGACGGCTGACAGCTCGAACCCGCGCATGCGCGGTGGCCATCTTTCCCCTCAGCCGCCCCGCAAGACGTGACGGCTTGATCTTGCGGGGTGGCGGAGGAGAAATAGTGCGTCCGATTGAGACACCGGCCCGACGATCGATGGGCACCGATCGCGGGCCTGTCCCCTCCCGAGAACAGTCGTGGTGCTCATTCCCCACCAGGCCCCCTACGAGCCCCAGAACGGGCATCTCACAGCGATTTCACGACGGCAGCGACCAGGTGTGGTTGCCGCCGTCGTGAAACGGTCGCGAACGGCAGGCTGCTCGGCCCATCCGGGTCGGAGAATCGCCGGTCGCCGTGAAAAACGGCGAGCGCCGATTTTTCCGAACGGGGGGGTGGGAGAATCGTGGGGGGTGCCAGGGGGTCGTGAAATTAGTCGGGTCCCTCCCGCGATTCTCCCACCCGGCGTGGGAGCGGAGAATCGTGCCCTATATGTTTTATAAATGTGAGAACAAATGCACAGCTAATAACCCTCAACTATGTTATTTACAGATCTAACATGTTTTTGAGATCTATAATGTATACTTTCTGACAGTGAGACTAACCAAATAATGTCAAAGTGGTGATATTGCCAGTAAATAGTAATGGGTTTCTTGAGTTGGAAATCAAATAAGCCAGTTGTGCCTTTGCAGTTCTGCTGTAAGTTAACTAGTGAACACAATTGCAGTAACAGAAGGTTTGGCAGTCTATTTTGGAAGAGAATTAGAGGGACCTTTGAGGTGTCACATTCAATGGAAGCTTCATACTTCCTGCACATGGAGGACCAAGGTTTTGTTCTCTTGAAAAGAAGGGTCAGAGTTATAGAGTCATGTATGGCTCAGAAAGAATACATTTGGCCCATCAAGTCCATGCCCGCTCCCTGCAGAGCAAGCCAGTGAGTCCTACTGCCCTGCTCAATCTCTGTGACCCTGTAAGGTTACTTCCTTCAAGTGTCCATACAAATTCTTTTTGAATTAATTGGCTATTTCTGCTTCGAATATCCTCATGGGCAGTGAATTCAAGGGCATTGTCAGTTGCTATATTAAAACGTCCCTTTCTCAGATCTCCCCTCTAAGGCTGAAAACCTGAAATGTGCCTCCCCCAGTCCGTGTGCCATTAGATAATGAAGGAGTTTTTTATTTTCTACTTGTCTAAGCCAGTCATAATTTTGTTACACCTGTCAAATCATCACTCAGTCTCTTTTGCTCCATGGAGAACAACCCCAACCTTTTCAACCAACCAGGTTGTCAATGTCAAGATGCGACATCAGAATGCTAGGGTACCACCATGCCTGGAGCCCGATCACCCAGGGCCCCCCAATCACCTAGCAGATCCCCCAAGTGTCGGCACGCCTAGTCCACATTTGTGGAGATCAATACCAATGCTCACTCAGGATCTCCATGACACAGGCATTAGATCCTGCATATTTGGTAACTCTGGTGAGTGCATATTAAAGTGAGATCCTGTTAGATCTCGTGAGGCATAACAAGCCAGGTAAATCTCACGACAGGCCTTGCGAGATTTACAGCTGCATCATGTCCCCAGTTGGGTGTGGCACTGCCATTAGATTGTTCTCGATGTTTCCTGTCATGAGGAATCTAGAACAAGGGGACACAGTTTAAAAATAAATGGTCTTCCACTAAAGACGCATGTGGAGATGCCGGCATCAGACTGGGGTGAGCACAGTAAGAAATCTTACAACACCAGCTTAAAGTCCAACAGGTTTGTTTCAAATCACTAGTTTTGGGGGCACTGCTCCTTCCTGAGGTGAATGAAGAGGTAGGTTCCAGAAACATTTATACAACAAAGTCAAAGATGATACTTTGAAAGCGAGCATTTGCAGGTAATTGCCTGCAAATGTTTCTCGAATCTACCTCTTCATTCACCTGAGGAAGGAGCAGTGCTCCGAAGGCTAGTGATTTGAAACAAACCTGTTGGACTTTAACCTGATGTTGTAAGACTCCTTACTAAAGACGGAGATGAGGAAATTAATCTCTCAGAGGGTTGATAGTCTTAGGAATTCCCTTCCACAGGTAGAAGTGGAGGTAAGATTAGTTAAACAGATGTTTGATCAACAAGCAAGTCATGTCCACCTCTCTGTCCTTGGCCTGTGAAACCCAACACAAACTTTTTACAATCTATTGTGGTGTCCTAGCATCACCACCTCCCCCATCCCCCAACAAGGCAACCTGTCACCTGCTCTTAAGCTTTGCTTTCACATAGCACTTACCCTTGTTCTATTATTAACATATTCTGCTATCTCACCTTTATTCCACTATCAGCACCTTCTTTAGTCTTTAACTCAACCATTAACATTCCCTTTGTCGTATGCCCAAGCCATGTTTGTCAAATTTCTCATGAGACCCCACCTATCCCTGACCTTCCACTCTGCTCCCCCTGCTCCAGGTATAAAATCTATTACATTTTTCCATGTGTTTAGTTCTGCAGAAGGGTCATATGGTCTTAAAATGTAACTCTGTTTCTCTCTCCACAGATGCTGCCAGACTTGCTGAGTTTTTCCAGCATTTTCTGTTTTATTATATATTATAATGTCTCCTCTGCTTCTCCATTACTAAGATTCTGATACAATGATCACTCTTACCCAAATGTTCCCTCATAGACATTTGGTCCACTTGACCCACCTCAATTTCCGGAATCAGATCCAGCAATGCTTCCTTCCTTGTTTGCCTGTGAACTTGCAGGTCAAGGAAGTTCTCCTTGATGCATTTCAGAAGCCCTTTCCCCTCCTGAACTTTACTTTAACATAATCCTCATCAATAGTCAGTTAATTAAAGTACACCAACATCACCACTCCATAGTTCTTGCACTACTCTGTGCTGCAGACTTGTTTTTCCTTTGTTTGAAAATTAATCTATTATTGTTCTCTCACCTCCTCCAACTTCATACACAAGGTAGTGGAATCTGCGTACAACATACAAATAAAGTGACTTTTATTTTGAGTTAGCATTGGCTATTTTGGCCGATGCATGTGAATTAGAATTAGAATTAGAACAGTACAGCACAGAACAGGCCCTTCGGCCCTCAATGTTGTGCCGAGCAATGATCCTACTCAAGCCCACGTATCCACCCTATACCAGTAACCCAACAACCCCCCCCCCCCCTCCTTAACCTTACTTTTTAGGACACTAAGGGCAATTTAGCCTGGCCAATCCACCTAACCCGCACATCTTTGGACTGTGGGAGGAAACCGGAGCACCCGGAGGAAACCCACGCACACACGGGGAGGACGTGCAGACTCCGCACAGACAGTGCCCCACCTGGGAATCGAACCTGGGACCCTGGAGCTGTGAAGCATTGATGCTAACCACCATGCTATCATGCTGAAGTAAACAGCAGCAAAAGTTACATCTTAAAAATTGTTTCATTTTTGCGACAAACTAATGGCAAAGTTAGAGGTTATTTAAGCAGAAACTGTACAGTATCTTCAGACACTGGCAGAAACATGGTTAAATGTTCAGCATAATGTTGCAGTTGGAGCTTCACTGTTTCTCTGTTAATTTCATTCAAATGTTTTCTCACTGCTTGCTTCACTATTGACGTAGATTGAATCTTGTGAGGTTGCTGTATTTGCCTGTGTGATGTGAACTAAGTTCATCATTATAAGTAAAGTCTTTCAATTGCAGATGGAGAGGACACCCTTCCATTCTCTAACACTTACCTAGAGATCCTGCTGCAGTACCTGAGGGACTAAAATTAGATGATATACACCAGAGACAGGAGGAAGAGGCAAGGCCCTCCAATCAAGCAGCCATGGGTGGAAGTGGCCGAGGTAGTGAGCAGCAGTACGGTCCCTCAAAGCTGGAGACAGTGCACCAACAAGTTCAAGGACCTGAGGATGGCAGGAAATGTGAGTGGAATAACACTTCCAGCTGTCAATCCAACTCCCCCCCGGGGATAGTCACCCTTGACAACCCTTGCCAATGCAAGTCCATCTGTCCACTGGCAAGCAAGTCTTGTACAAGTAGGCTGCCGATGTCAGCAGTGTTGTGCTGTGAAAGCCTCAGACCCTGAGGCCTGTTACTCATACATGTTGAGAGAACTGATCTTCTGCCTCTGCGCCCTGTATTGGGAGTCTTATCTCCTTGAAACTGGATCTATATGCCAATCACCTTTGCCCTGTGGAACAGCTTGTGGCTGAGGAGAAGGGAACTGGTGCTGCTGCTGTTGGATTGCTTGCTACTCCTAGCACAGTTGATGTTGCTGCTGCTCTCATCAGAGGCACACAAACTGCTCCCATGCTGTGGTGGAGGCTGAAAGCAGGGAAATGCAGATCAAGGGAAGTGGAATGCAAGACAAGGTGACGTGACTTCCAAGACATTGGAAATCACCTGTTAAATAATGAAAGCAAACGCACAGAAGAATGAATGCAAGCCTCTAGCCTGGACTGGAGTTTGTCAGTTCCACTGTTCAAAAGCCTCCCAGATCGTCAGTTTCACTGAAGAAGCACTTCCTGCCGTGCACTTGCCTTGTTAACGCTGCCAAGTTGCAGGCAGCTTGGGAAATCCATAAATTGTTTGCTAAAGCCAGAAAGCGAGCTTAAAACAGGTGTGTTTGGCCTATTTGCATATTAAAATCGCTCAGCAACAGCCTGCATGCAAACACACCTGGGTGGAAGTTGGAAGTTGGATGTGGGCAGAACGGTGTCATGATCCTGATCTGTCATCCCACTTACGGGATTTAACACCCTGCATGCGGCCGAGCCCGCCTCCTCTTGTGCAAATTTACTTAATTCCCAGTGGAAATCCAGGTCTGTTAACAGCACAAAGTTCAAAGCCAAACAGAATTAAATTATGCTATGAATATTAAACATCACGACATTTGTGGTTTGAGCCAACAACTAAAGTTGGCAAACACATCTGGCTGTTTCACCTTCGAATCACTTGGTTGATTGCACTTTCACCTCTGGGTCAGAAGGGTTATGAGCTCAAGTCCTGCTCCAGGATTTAAGCAGAAAACTTAAGTCTGAAACTCCACTGCAGTACTGAGAGAGTGCTGCGTTGTTGGAGGTTCTGTCTCTTTGATGAGACATTACACAGTAAAGTGAGGCCCTGTGGGCTCTCTCAGGTGGATTTAAAATGTTCCATGAAATTGCTTTTACGAAGAGCCAGACCAGTATTTATCCCTCAATCAACATCACAATATCAAATGATCTGGACATGCACATTACTGTTTGTGAGAGCTTGCTGCACACAAATTGATTGTCTACATTATAGTATTGTAGTTACGAAGGAGGCCCAAAAAGGTGAGCCGTAGAATCATAGAATCATAGAATTTACAGTGCAGAAGGAGGTCATTCAAGACTGCACCGGCTATTGGAAAGAGCACCCTATCTAAGCCCACACCTCCACCCTTCCCCGCACCTCCACCCTATCCCCGTAACCCCACCTAACCTTTTTTGGACATGAAGGGCAATTTAGCAGAGTCAATCCACCTAGCCTGCACAACTTTGGACTGTGGGAGGAAACCGGAGCACCTGGAAGAAACCCACGCAGACACGGGGAGAACGTACAGACTCCGCACAGACAGTAACCCAAGACAGGAATCAAACCTACTAGTGTGCTGCCCATAAAATATTTTACTTTCAACTCACAGCCAGGAAATACAGCAACTAAGCAACAGTCCAAGTCCCAGCTGGGACCATCCTGAGATTTCAGCTCCTTCCTGGGCTGGCTTTTAACTCGGGGAATTAACAAGCTGTTGAACCCCCGCCCCTCAACAGGGGAGTTCATACCCCATGAACCCCACAAAGAAATCAATTGGGGCATCCCTGTGGGTCTCGTGAGGTTTATAGCATCCCATCCTCATCGCCAATATTGTAGTCAATGAGGAGCCCCGAAAAGATGAGTCAAAAGTATTTTATTTCCTACTCACAGATGGGAAATACAGCAACTGAGGGTCGACACGATTGTGCAGTGGTAAGCACTGACGCCTCACCATGCTGAGGTCCCGGGTTTGATCCCGGCCCTGGGTCACTGTCCATGTGGAGTTTGCATATTCTTCTCTTGTCTGCGTGGGTCTCACCTCCACAACCCAAAGATATGCAGGGCAGGTGGATTGGCCATGCTAAATTGCCACTTAATTTTTTTTAAACGAAGTACAGCAACTAAGCAACACTCCAAGTCCCAGCCAGTAACCATCCTGATGTGCTGGCTCCTTCCTGGGCTGGTTTTTATTTCGGGGAAGTAACAGGCCCGCTGTTGGGCCTCCACCCTTCAGCAGGGGAGCTCATAAATCCACGAACGCCATGGGGAGATCAATCAGGTCATCCCCGTGTGTCTCATGAGGTTATAACAAGCAGTGACTGCACTTCAAAGGCATCACATTGGCTGTAAAGAGTTTGTGACATCATGCAGCTGTGGAAAAGGATATATAAATTATATATATAGAAATGGCTTGGGAGGGCAAGAAATCATCGTGTTCACACATTGAATCAGTTTTTATTTCTTTATTCTTTCATGGGACATGAGGTCAGTGGTTGGGCCAGGATGTGTTGTGAATCCCTAAATGCCGTTGAACTGAGCGTCTTGCTCGGCCATTTCAGAGAGACAGTTAAGAATAAACCATATTGCTGTGGGTCTGGAGTCAAAGGCCAGACAAAGTAAGGATGACCAATCTCCTTCCCTAAAGGACATTTAGTGAACCAGATGGGGTTTTATGACAATCGGTGATAGTTTAATGTTCACCATTACTGTGGCTGGCTTTCAATTCCAGATTTAGTTACTGAATTCAAATTCCACCAGCTGCTAAGGTGCGATTTGAACCCATGCTCCCAGAGCAGTTGGGTCTCTGAATTACTAATTCAGCAACATTACCACTACGACACCATCTGCAGCACGCATCCCCCAAAAGGTGGCAAGTTTGTCACTTGGTCACAGTATTAATATAAAACTACAGCGAGGAATCCTGGCTGGATTCTCCGATCCCAGACGCCGAAATCGTGTTCGGCGATGGGGCGGATAACCTGTTTTGACGGCGAAATCGGGGGTCTACCTGCCAAATATTTCACCGCCAGCTGCCGATGCATGAGGCAACAAACAGGCAGCAAAAATGTTTGTGTGGCAAGCAAAATTCAAAGCCAAGAGCCACCACACAAAAGAGATATTTCTTTGTTCACCATAGAAGAGTTCAATGTTTAAACTCCACATCCCACCAGCAGAGCCCACTGTTGCAATATAGACAGAACTTGGTGCAAAATGAAAACAGATCCAGCATAACCTGCTTAAAAATTTATGTTACAGATGTCATTATTAAACAACGAATGACATCTGGAAAGAATGTTGATCAGCAACTTTCATTGAAATTGCAATCTGAAATGACATTATGAACCAAGTTGGGAATTAAGTGCCGCATTATGCGTCGGTTGAAATGGAATCCCAAAAAGGAAGCCCTTTGGAATTCTCCTTTTGCAGAAGAACCCTTGGTGCGGGAACAGGGCGTTCCAACTCAGGGGACAAAAAACTGACACAGACTGCGTGGCTCTGCAGCACTAACACCTCTTGTTGTCAAAACCTGAACACATTAGCAAGGGAAGTTGGAAGGGGCCACAAGCTAATTACCCAGCCTTACTGCCGAAGGCATTAACATACAGATGAAAGCTTTCAGGAGAAAAGAAAGGCTAAAGGTTCAAGAACAAAATGGATTTAGGAATAATTCGCAGACATAATTTTGAAAAAAATCTATTATTGGTTGGGGTTGAGCAAATAATTTGCTCTTGTAAGCAGTACCGGAGCAGAAAGTTTTAGATTGCATTTACATTACAACTGAGACATTATTATAAATTTAACCTTTGGTGGAGACTGACAGAATTCAATCAAGCAGCCGTTTTACACCTGCCCAATTTTAAATCCCTTCACCTTCACACTGACACTTCAGTTAATACTGTAAGTCAGTAAAGTTGCCATCGTCCCAGGTGACCATAGGCTGCATTCCCCCAAATGAGGAAGCGCTGACTGGTGGTGATTTAACCTGAGGATCATACCACTTAGGCAAGGAGCGGGGCCTTAATGAATAACCTGAGGCAGTACGGGAATTGAACCTGCACTGCATCACAAACTAGCTGTCCAGCCAACTGGTAACCCCTTCACATCACCCAACTTTTCTTCATTCAGATGTGCAATTAATACATTTTTAAATCTCCATCACATTTACTGACACTGAATCCCACCTCATCAATATTCCCTTATAGCTCCCTTGCTTCCTTATTTTTTTAAAATCCTGTTGCCTATCTGCAAATTCAGACACAATTCCCCCCAGCCTTAGTGAATCAATGCCAGAACAGGATTGTGAGGCAGCTCCCCACTTCCAAGAACTTTGAGAAACTGTTTGAACCCCAAGGGTGGAATTTTACAGCCCCTCTCACTCATGGGAGTTTCTATTCCCACCAGAGTCAATGGCCTTTCGAACGGCTCGCCACAATTTTGCGGCTCTGCTCCAGTTGTAACAGGGCAGTAAAATTCTGCCCCAATTCTCTGTTTCCTCCCTTCTAAGTAAGTTTAATAATATTTAACCCTTCCCCTGAGACAATTTTCTGAATCTTGAATTTTATAAATAAGAGGGATACAGCATTACAGCAATGTTGAATTTATACAAAACATTGGTTAGGAAAGAGCTGGGTCACTGTTGTCAGTTTTGGGTTCGGAACCAGGAATGTAAAGAGGGGATGTAAAGAACTCATGGAGTTCAACCAGCTAAAGCTTCACTGCTTTACAGAAGAGGCACACAATGCAAGCTCCCCAACCATATGTCCAATTAGGACTGATTCATCCTAGCCTGGAATCCTTGCCTGTAACTGAGTTCCATCAATGAGCCAGGCAGGTTGACATTTATCAGCTATGTGACGGAATCCGCAAGCCTGCTGAGCTGCAAAAAAAGCAGAATCAAATCAGCTGCAGGCTTGATTCCAATCTCTGCTTGTCAGGTGTGAGATCTTGGAAGCAACTCAACCTCAAACTTCCTGCCTCCCCCTGAAATATAGTCATTAGTTGCTTATTAGATGGGTTTGAAAGTTAAGATGACAATATGTACCAGGATTCCCTTGACCCCCATCCCTTGGAGCACCAAAATTCAAAAAGAGGTTTGTGAGCCTATTAGAACCATCCCTATGACCACAGCAAAGCCATATACCTTAGGCCATTACATGTGGGATGCACCAGTTGAGGATCGGCATGTGGCCCCCAGGCTTCACGTCAGATCTTTTTCAATAGGTATAAGGTAGGCATCTGCCTTCTCCGACTGTGGAAGTATCTACACATATAATTTACAAAATATCAGCAATCTTGATGTTTGAAGCAAATAAGTGAGGTGTACGAGGCTTACTCCTCAACAACTGCCTCATTCAAAATTGAATATAAAAATAAGGAGAGAAAAGGGAAAACTCTATGAAATGAAAATCGCTTATTGTCACGAGTAGGCTTCAAAGAAGTTACTGTGAAAAGCCCATAGTCGCCACATTCCGGCGCCTGTCCGGGGAGGCTGGTACGGGAATCGAACCGTGCTGGTGGCCTGCTTGGTCTGCTTTAAAAGCCAGTGATTTAGCCCAGTGAGCTAAACCAGCCCCTTGGCAGACTCGGCATCTTGCCATAGAGCTTCACTTTTCCCCTCATTTTAAGGGCAGGAACCACAATACCTTTCTGGATGCAGGCAGCCATCATCCTCTAATTAAGTGAAGCATGAAAATTTTCTTGACTAGAATTTCATGGCTGTGAAATAGGCAGGATACGTCCACCGCGCGAACGCACAGTAGGGCATGATGATGTTGGGTCAGCCATATAACTTCATTACACCAGTTGCCAAAATTACAGAAGGCAAGCGGGCACAGATATCAGCAACCAACCCACCATTTTGAAAGGATAATCATCTGCAATTTTATGTTGCCGTGGCTCTGAAAAGTGTTTTACGACAGTTATGACTAGCAGCGGAGAGGTAGAAGAAAAGGCCTCCGATGCCGGACCATAGGGGCTGGTTCAGCTCAGTGGGCTAGACAGCTGGTTTTTGATGCAGAAGAAGATCAGCACCGCGGGTTCAATTCCTGGACCAGCTTACTCGAACAGGCGCCGGAATGTGGCGACTAGAGACTTTTCACAGTAACTTTATACTTGTGACAATAAAAGGTTATTATTATTATTAATGCAGTAGTAGTATCTGTATGTTTTTTTATCTCAATTTTTAACTGATTAGGGCATGCCATAAGAAATTAATAAATATTCAGAGGTCAGGGAACCTTTTAATTTGCAGCTGTCATCGATGTCCTATTAATGGCACAACCCATCTGCTGAATGTTGTCCCAGCCTACTGCTCCAATTGGACGCTGAGTTCCCCCCACGTCCTTTGCATCTCAAAATGGCCTCCTTACTGCCAGATAGTCACTACCTGATTGACTGAATGAGCTGAGACAGCAGGGGCGGGAGTAAGTGGACCACTCAGTTCCTATTCCATCTCCCTCAGCCTTCACAAGAAGCAGATGTCTGGGCCCTTGTTGCCATTGGTTACTTAATCCTGGTACAATGGAACATTTAGATTTTTTTTGTTCCCTCAGAAAACATTTGGCATCCGAATTTATATTTTTTAAGGACACAAGAAACATTCAAGAAATGGAGATATGCACTTTGCCACACAGATTATTCTCTAGTTTCTTTGATGGTTACTTACAATCTCCTCACAGGAGCCAGGCGAGCGAGAGGGATCAGACTTCAATTACTAAAAATGCATTCCACTAAAATGTGGAGACTATATGGAAGAGGATTATAGGGAAGCATATGACAGAGGCAAGTTATTTTCACAAGAATATTCGGGAGGAAAATTACCACCTGATGTGCATGGCTCAAATGTGGTTTTAGGCTTTTTTCTTGCATTACATTTAATAACTTACCAGAAGTCTAACAATAGCAAACCCTAGATTCTGCAAAAATACACAATGAAAAGGAAAGTTTGAAAATGCTAGAAATCTAAATTATAATGCTGAAAACACAGAGCAAGGCAGTTAACACTTGAACAGAATAGAGATAGGTTATGATTTATTGCATTTGATTTTATTAGATTTGAGAATAAACAATTTCTGCACGTCCCGGCTGAAACAATGTTGAATAATGCCGGACCTTAGTTGCCTGATGTTATTCATGCCAAAATAATAATTATTTAAACAAGACAAGAATTCAGTCTTGTTCTGAGAAATCGGATAGACCAACCAATTGATGTCATTTGAAGTGTAATGTTAGAATCCTTTTCTCTTTAATCATGCTGATGTTTTCTTTAGTGCCTTCTGTGATGGTTATTTTCAACCTATCCCACTGACCTTGGCAATTGCTCTTTGAACTGTTGTTAACCTCCAACTTTTTCTCTACTTCTTCAAAGAACCTGAACAACCCCCCCCCCCCCCCCCCCCCCCCACCCTTAGAGCCCTACAGCTTCTCTCTAACCCGCCTTTTGATTTCCTTTCTGATATTCTTCAGCTGAAATTTTGCATCCAGGCAACCAGATTATGGTCTGTGTCTGCCCCCGAGTAAACACATTAATTCTTTATGCTGTTTCGATATCTCTGCTTGAAAGGGATGTAATCAATTTGGTCCCTCTTCAGATCCCCAGGTGACATTTCCTCTGATTATACTTAAACCAGATGTTGATGCTGCACATCTTCAACCTTCTGCAGAACTCAACTAGCATCTCTCATACCATGCTTCCCTGCAGAGATGGGGACAGGAAAGGGTTTGATTCCGATCGACAACCGACCTACATGAAGAGTTGGGAGTAGCACAGGATTTTCAGCAAGTTGGGCTCTTGGTTGCAGTAGAAATGGGCCTGCCATCCAGGGAGGAAGACCAGAGGAGGGAATGGAGACATGCCTACTCCAGAGCAGATAGGGTAAAAAGCCAACCTCGGCAATCGGTGTTGCAACTGAAACCGTTCATTTTTAAGTGGGGGCAAGGGACCTTCCGGTAAGTGAGAAAACTGTTTTGAAGCCTGTCTCTTCTGTCCCCCATTTGTAAGCTCCTCTGCAAACTGGCGTTGCATAAAGAACACAAAATCAGTTCAGAATATATTTGAAGGGGCTTTGAGTCTTCACTTTGCTGACTCAGAATCCCATTTACAAATACAGTCAATGATGAACCTGAACAACCTGGCTTCTCTCCTTCCTGTGTTTGTACAGACTGGAATGTGCAGCCATGGCAGATGCTAGCAAAGCAGTGCGATCCAGCAGACCAGTCACATTGGCGGACCTCACTCCACATATGACCCTGAATAAAATAGCCTTTCCCAATAGTCATATGTGGCCATCTTAAAGATGTAAAGCCACAGAATGAGCAATGCCTAGGATGCTTATGAGTTTACATCATCCCATGGGAGTCAGGAACTCAGTGAGGTCAACCATGTGATAACCTTGACATACAGCAGGGAGCCTTATTTTCTTATATGGGCAGTTTAACATTAAACTGTAGAAATAAACAATTTCCTGTTATAGAACATAGAACATAGAACATAGAACAGTACAGCACAGAACAGGCCCTTCGGCCCTCGATGTTGTGCCGAGCAATGATCACCCTACTCAAACCCACGTATCCACCCTACACCCATAACCCAACAACCTCCCCCCCCCCAAGTTACTTGTCAATCTCCCCAGAAATGCAAGGCCTGACCCAGAAGTGTGTAAAATAGCACATGACGGCGTCAGGTGAGCATCTCAACGTCATCCTGCACTAATGTGATACTTTTATCAGTGGGCGCAGGCCTGCCGACAGTTAATGAGCCAATGGAGGGGACTATCTGCCCTATTGGCCAGAATGTTATGCTGCTTCTGTGATTCTTAGGGCAGTCGAGCAATCCGTTTTCCAACCATTCTCCATCTCAGGCAATCATCCCCCTCCCGACCACCCCCAGCACTCCGGGGCATCCCTCACCATCCCACACACAGGACCTACCTTGGGATCTGTCCCAGGATCTTGTTGCAGCCAGAGCCCTGATCTACCTTTTCTGCCTATCGCAATATTGTGCCTGGAGGAGTTGAAGAGTTGTCAACCAATCAGATTGGCCGATGGCTCTCTACAGCATGACTACCTCCCAAGTGTTGATGGAAGTCCTGCCCACTGGCAATCAATGCTCAATTGAAATGGCAGTGGGCTTCTTAGAGTTGGTGGGTGCGTTACGTGCCCATTCTCAGGATGGCAAGTTTTCTAGAAATTCTACCTCCAGTCTCATTGCAAACAGTTCACTCCCAGCTACCAGTGGCCTGCTTCCTGTTTACTTTCCCAGCCAGATAACGTCTAATCCCAAAACTGTCTCTCACTGTCAGAGGTATACTGTAGATTCCTTCCTCCAGCTCCAAAGTAGGAAAATCTTCCAACTTATTTTAACTCTTCACAAACTCAGACTTCAAACTGAGTGCAAGCTCCAACCCACACTCGAAATGGTGAATGGTAGAGTCAGCATTCTTTCTGTTCAAGATGCATACCTGGTTAATCTTTTCTTCCTCTCTGCCCTTCAGTTGGCTGCAGGCAAAGTAAGACCAAACTAGAGCCCCTGTCTCTCTGTGATATATCTGGGTTTGTGGGAAGCCTGTAACCTGATCTCAAAATGATTTCCTCTATTCTCTTCCTGATGGCAATAACTTTGTATCTGAGTTGAAATGTGAATTTGTTACTCTTGCACCTACTTCCTTTCATCTTAAAAGTATCTTCGAAGATATTTTACAGTACTACTGTTTGTAACTTAATAGCTATAACACATTTCTGGGAATTATTCATGGTATACTTAGTACCTGCTGACATTATCTTCAAACATAAATACTTTGCACCTCCTTCTCAATTAAAGAGTCTGGGTCAATCTGATCTATAACAATTAAACCGTAGACTTGCTGTCAGACAGCCTCTGGCCCATGTCACATGGCCACTTTCATTTATCCTAAATTTAAAGAATCAGTCCCAAACTCTTATGAATCAAAATATATAGTCCCATAGCATAATAATCTTGTAAACCTCAGAATTGTATCTCCCGCCCCACAGGAAAATGGAAACTTATCACCATTATGTAGCGCTTTCACAAACAATCCTCCTAATATGAACACTTACAATATTCCATACAGTTTATCAACTCATTTATAAATTAACTTATTAAATACAGTGCAAGTAAAACTTCCCCAATGCTCTTATATTGTCCATTAAACATTTCAATTTGGCAGTGACATGGGACTGGATTTTCTGTGCAACCCACCGCCTGTTCTGATGTGGCGGAGGCTGCCCGCCTTTGGGATCATCTGGTCCCGCCGTTGTTAACGGGGTTTCCCATTGAATGCACCCCTCACTATCGGCGGGGTGCGCCTTTGGCGGCACCAGAAGATCCCACCGGAATGTTCCGGCCACGATGTTTAACTTATTAGCCTTCCAATACCTGTAACGTTTTAGAGTCCTTATTATGGTGATTCTTAAAATTGTTTAATTGCTAGTAGTTTCTTTCTCATGATGTTTAAACTCTATTACATTCCATGACCTTGGTTAAAAGGTACCGCAATCGATTCAGTCTGGGGAAACTTCATCCAGGACAATATTGACAACCTCTGCTAGTGGCTTTTGCATATTAATGGGTGTAAATTGTAGACACAGGAGGAATTCTCTGTCTGGGCTGTAGATTCCGAAATGTCCAGGTTGAAAAAGAATGATCTGCCAAACAAACATCTGAGTTATACACAGGATTATGATTTTCCTTTTCCTGCTTGTAGGTCCAAAATTAACAGCACTTGCCAGATTTAAGTAATTTTGGTTGACCACCATATCCCTTGTTTTTTTATTAATTCGCCTGTAATTCTGCTACTCTATTCTGTTCTGATACATGCAGGCAAGTTCAAATTAGATAGTGTCAGTTTGTTTGCATTTGACTTGAATCCTCTGTGAGCAATCTGAAGTTTTATTGTATCAAACCCAAAGGATAAAATCCTAAATCCTAATCACCTATACCAACATTTTGTAAAAACAGATGGCTGCCGTTGTTATGCCTTTGTGGCTCTTTTTGTGGCAGTCATAGAGGTGTGAGAAGCCATCTCCTCAAAGGATACCCCTGGTCCTCAAGAAACCACCCACAAACTAGGGGACAGGGAAGAAGAGCTGGGGAAGGCTTGACTGGCAAAGAATGAAAGCATCATGGCAGCTTCCAGGGAATCGGGTGCAAGGAGGTTTTTCTTTGGGTCACAGACCAGGTGCACATTCAGGGGCTAGTAGGCCTTTCTCGTGGGGAATCTCTTCAGTCAGTCAGTCCCTGATGGTGCAGCACTCATTTCAGCTTCCACTCTTCCCCTTGATCCAAGCAACCTGTTTCAATGACCCACTGCCCAGTTGAAGCCAGCAGGAAGGACGGCCCCTGAGGTGGCAAGGACCTCTTCTCCATGATGAGCACCTGCAGCTTCTGAGTCCCCGCAGTGTCACCTCTTGATCAGCTAAAAACTATCCCCTGAACTTGAGAAAAAAAGTTTCCCGTTCTCACAACAGAGGAGGGGCATGATTTTTCCATCCCAATGGATGGATGCAGGATGGAGGAAAAATGGTTGCTGAGCAATGCAGCTGGGAGTTTTGCCTCTGTTCCCATTTGCACCTTCCCTCAGTTGGTATTATTGCTGAGGACCCCCAAATCTCAGCCATCTCCTGCAAAGTTCTGTTGTATCTGAGGTATTTTATTAAGGGCTTAATGACTTTAATTTGCCTCATATTAGGCAGGTGTCTCTTTCAGGTCTTACCCTCCCCTACTCTGCTGCTAATGACCAGCACCAGGAACAGAGGTGAACTTTCTGTCTGTCCTGTTCAGTGGCCATTCTTTTTCCAGCCCACCTCCATTCCTTCCTGTTTTGGGACAGGAAAATTATGGCCCTCCTCCATTCTTTCTGACACCCTGTCCATGGCTTCCAACTTTCTTTCCATCTCTGCCTTCACAGACCACAGTATTCCAGTCTCTCATAATCATCAAGAAGGTGTTCCCTTTTGTTTCCCTCTTCTATCCGTTCTTCTAATTTCAAACACTCAGGCTGGTGCACAACCTCCTCCCATGGCGCCAGGGGAAGGGTGGCAGAAACAGCAACAACTTGCATTTATATAGGGCACTTAGTGCAAGAAAATATGCCAAGCTGCATTACAGGAGTGAAATCAGACAAAAATTTAAATCCTGAAAAAACAGCATTGGGCGGGATTCTCGGCGGGTTGGAGTGACGTGAACCACTCCGGCGTCGGCCCGCCCTAAAGGTGCGGAATCCTCTGCACCTTCAGGGGCTAGGCCGGGGCCGGAGTGGTTTGCGCCCCGCCGGCTGGCGTGGAAGACCTTTGGCGCCACGCCAGCTGGGGCCGAAGGGACTCCGCTGACCGGCACAAGTCGGCGCATGCACGGGAGCGGGTCACCTACGCGTCGGCCATCGTGGAGGCTGACACGGTCGATGTGTAGGAAAAGAGTGCCCTCATGGCACAGGCCCGCCCGCGGATCGGTGGGCCCCGATCGTGGGTCAGGCCACCGTGGGGGCACACCCCGGGGACAGATCGCCCCGCGCCCCCCCCCAGGACCCCGGAGCCCACCGCACCGCCAGGTCACGCCGGTAAGGGACCTAGTCTGATCCACACCGGCGGGACTGGCAAAACGCCAGCAGGACTTCGGCCCATCTCGGGCCTGAGAATTCGCGCCGGTCCCCGCCATTGTCCGAGGCGAGCGGCACGACTCACGCCTCGCCGACGTTTGGAGGGCCGGAGAATTCGGCGGCCGGCAGGGGCGGGATTTACGCCGACCCCCGGCAATTCTCCGACCCGGCGGGGGGTTGGACAATCCCGCCCATTATCAGGTTGTGATAAGGCACACACCACAAAATGTGAAAGGCATTGCACTAATACTTTGATTATATACGCTTCATAAGGTAGTACTAAATGGACGAGCAAACAGATTGGAAGCTGAAGCAAACCATTTTATATTGTCTGTGATGAATTCAGTTTGAAGAAGGGTTGTAGCCCTTGAGAATTTATAACAGTGACAAGAGGGCTAAGTGAAAGAAGCAGAGAATACCTGCTGGAAATGTACACATCTGTATTTGGGACAGACTGCTACAATCAGGACAGTATTTAGGGAACCTGACTGTACCTCACTTCTCTTATGTCCTTTGAGGCTGCTATAACCTTGTGCCATCTTTCTCTCTCTTTAGCCACATTTTGTGCTTAGTCCAGTGAAACTGAACCGGGTGTAATTCAGTGCAGTGTGAGACAAGACTGTCCCCACAGTGATCCCACTTGCCACCGGGATCATCGCGGACTGGATAGATAAGGTAACGGACCATTAAAAGATTTGTTGAACTTGGGTGGAAATTTCTAGTCGCCGGATGAGCGGTGAGTTGGTGGGATGGGACGATCCCGCTCCCTGGAGTGCAGAAGGAAGGGTGACTTAAGAAGTTTGGTTTTAAAAGCTGCTGCATTTATTGTACTTCTAGTATCTTTAACCTAACTGACCAATTTAGATCGAGTGTGGTCATCAGCATTCACAATCTTCTGTTTTTGTGCAGTAAAATCCTTTTGACTTAAACTATGATCCTTGTGGCTTCATTCTTTCAGAAAAACCTGGGTTTTTTGGTTTCTGAAAAATATATAAATAAACATGGTACCAATCTCTCCAGAAATCATAACAAGATCGCGACTGTTAGAACAGAGATGAGTTTTATTATAAATAAATATATTGAAATGTTTTGAAATTATATTGTAAAAATTCCAAATGTATATCATAACAATAAATCAAAACGTTGATTCCAGATATTTCTAAATTTGAAATTTTCTATGAAAATTAATACAGCAATGCAACATATTTTCTAATGCATTAAAATTGCATGCCATGTCTCTTACCAGCGGAGCTTGTCAGTTATGTCCGAGGTGCTGCTACTGTTGTGAAGCACATCCAAAGGAATATCAAATGATTGTGCTGCCTCTGACAAGAAAAAGCTTTAAACTTCAAGGGATAGATTGTACAGAAAACAATTTACCTGCTTTGAGTTCTTCAAACACAATTATGATGAATGTAGAAATTGTTATATATTATGCTTGATATTTGTGGCAGTGATGTTATTAAAAGCCCCCGTTTAAAATACATACATGCAGTGTGTCTATGAAAGCTGTAATTAGAGAGTTGTAACGCGTGAGGTAATTATTCATTCTGTTATGATACGGGACTTATATCATAGATATCATAGAATTTGCAGTGCAGAAGGAGGCCATTCGGCCCATCGAGTCTGCACCAGCTCTTGGAATGAGCACCCTACCCAAGGTCAACACCTCCACCTTATCCCCATAACCCAGTAACCTCACCCAACACTAAGGGCAATTTTGGACACTAACGGCAATTTATCATGGCCAATCTACCTAACCTGCACATCTTTGGACTGTGGGAGGAAACCCGAGCACCCGGAGGAAACACACGCACACACGGGGAAGATGTGCAGACTCTACACAGACAGTGACCCAAGCTGGAATTGAACCTGGGACCCTGGAGCTGTGAAGCAATTGTGCTATCCACAAGGCTACCGTGCTGCTCAAACAATTTTTGAACTCCAAACAATTTTTTTTAGTTTGGAAAAATGTGAAGAATGGATACTTAATGCCAGGAATGATCACTGTAACCAACAGGTATTTTCATAGAATCCTTACAATACAGAAGGAGGCCACTCGGCCCATCGGGTCTGCACCGACCTTCCGAAAGAACACCTTGCCGAGGTCCACTTCCCCACATTATTCCTGCAACTCCATAACCCCACCTAACCTGCACATATTTGGATACTTAGAGAAATCTATCATAGTCAATCCACAACCCTACCCATCTTTGGACTGTGGGCGGAAACCAGAGCTGGAGAAAGCCCACGCAGAAACGGTGAGAACGTGCAAATTCCACAAGACAGTCACAAAGGCTGGAATTGAACCCAGGTCCCCAGTGCTGTGAGGCAGCAGTGCTAGCCATTGTGCCACCAGGCCTCCTTTGTATCCTTTCTGTTAAAACAAACTTTAATTTAAACAGAAATAATCATATTAGTGAGGAAATGAACAGAAAGGCATAATGGGTAGTTAGGCCATGTTAGGAGTAAAATTGTACTGCAGTAGAATAAGGAGTTAGGTTAGTGGACTTTTAAACATCAACTGGGATTCAAGGAAGGAAGAGGGGGATGGGCAGCTATGGGACTCTAGTCCCTACCACAGTCCCCTGCCCCTCTGCGTGCGGGCAGTCTCAGCAGAATTCTGCGAGAGGGGAATCCTGAGCACAGCTAGGGATTGGACCAATATGTTATCATGAAATGATAAAAGGAGGGAATGAGGAAATGAACTGAAAGGCATTATGGGTAGTTAGGCCAAGTTAGGAGTAAAATTTTACTGCAGTAGAATAAGGAGTTAGGTTAGTGGACTTTTAAGCATCAACTGGGATTCAAGGAAGGAAGAGGGGGATGTACAGCCACTAGGACCATTTATTTGTTGCAAGAGATACTGGGAAAAGGGGCCTCAGGCCAGGTTAAGGAATGTGGGTAAGCCTATGGGAGCTTTGCATTTGCACCGTTGCCTTATTTGGTCGTATGTATGTGAAACTTGATTCAACTTGAATGTATATGAAATGAGATGTTTTGTCCCTTTGTCTGCACTCTGACTGTTGAAGATTCAGGGGACTGGTCATGTCGTGCTCTCCCAATTGAGTGAGTCACCCAGCTAGCTGGTTAAAATAAACAATAATTGATACCTGCAAATCCATCTCAAATTTTATTGAGACCAGACTGACGGCAAAATAATGATTGTCATTAGCATGAAATAAATTGTTTTACAATTATCAGGTGAGCAGTTCTTAAACATAAAGAAAAGCAGAATTACTATCTATACCTGCTAACTCCAATTAAGCAACCCAATACAGTTCAAATGTCACTTATAAATAAAGTTAACAAAACTGATATACTTGCTAAGAGATATTTGGAGAGAAATCCATTCAAGAGCAGATTCAGTGCGCTTCTGCTCAACCTAACTGCATTTGACAAAACTGCTGTTCACTTAAAATCTTACGACAGACTGCAAAACTACAGACAGACCTGGTTCCTCCTATTAATTACATCATCTGAATCCCACTAAGTTCCATGACTAAAGACGAAACACTCCCTCTCATAAATTATCTACAATTGAGTCAATCTCTAGAAATCAAAACATGACCCCATTAGCCCTTTAACTGTAAACAAGTAAGTGGTTAAAATCAATAATTACCTCACACTTTTATGACTCTTTAATTATATCTTTAGAAGACACACAGTCTGGATCCTATAACCTAGGTTATTTAATAAAGTACTGCAACAGATATCAAATATAATATTTAACAATTACTACATTCACCACAATTCCAAACACCTACTTGGTTACAGATAAAGAGCTAATGGGATATTCTTATGATTGTTGGAGATTCCCTGGATAGTAAATCATTTATGAGAGATTGTATTTAGTTCTAGCTGAGCAGATCATGGAACTTAGTGGGATGGAGATGATGTTATGAATGAGAGGAGCTAGGTCTGTTTCTAGTTTTGCAGTCTGTTATAAAATGTTAAGTTGGACTGCAGTGTGCCATAGGATTTGTGTCTGATAAGACAGAAGTATACTGGATCTTCTCTTGAAAGGATTTCTCTCCAAAAGGCCCTACAGTGGCATTTGAACTTTATTGGGTTGCTTAATTGGAGTTCATAGCAGGTATCGATGGTACGTTCAAGGTTTTCAGTTTTTTAAAGAACTGTTTTATTAAAAATTATAAAGGTATTTCTTTAATCTTAATGTGGCTAATTCTGTGTTTAACTTCAAGTTTGTTTTAACATAAAATATACCCATTGGTCATAGTCATCATCACTGGGGAAAGTAACCTTTCCTCACTGTTTTAAACATTTTTTAAATTGTTTGGTCTTCTCATCCAGTATCCTAACAAGTGCTAGGGTGTTGTCCGGTACCCTAACAAAGTTCTTAGTTTGGCTTTTATAATTCAACTTAAAGGCAGCATGCTGAGGAACTGCTGCATCCTTTCAGGTGTTCAATTCTGTCAGTTAAAATAGGGAGTAACTTGTAAAATGACACTTTCAGTGGCTAAGTGTTTCCTGGGTGTGGAAGAACTTACACTGGGTGATTTCGAAAGGGTGGTTAAAACAAAGCTTTTGGATTTGGTGTCATGCTGCAGTTGACTGTACCGAAGCAGCTGAGGAAGGTGGAGATAATTCCAATGATAGCTCAGCACCAATTCACCACCCTCTGCGAGAAGAATTACTCCTCATCTCAGTTCTAAATCTTTTCACAAAGGGGCTTTTCACAGTAACTTCATTGAAGCCTACTTGTGACAATAAGCGATTATTATTGTTATTGATTTTTATTAAATCTACCACCTGTCAACCTACATCTGTGACCTCTCATTCTAGATTTCCCTACATTTGGCCTACGTTTGTTTTATCAATCTCTTTTAGTATTTTATATACCTCGATCAGATCCCCTTTCATCCTAAACTCCAGCGGGTATAAACCCAAGTGGTTAATCTCTCCTCATATGTTAACCCTTTCATCACTGGAATCAATCTGGTGAACATCCTCCGAACTGCCTCCAAGCTACCACATCCTTCCACTAACAATTAGAGATGCAGAAAAATTGACATCAATTTCAATCTGTGAAGGATAGAAACTGGGGATATGAAAGATCCGCAGATGGTCAAGGCGAAGGATGTATAGTTGTCGATATTAAATAAATTTTGCCTCAGGTTATCAAGGAAACTTATGAAGGTGGAAGAGAGGTAAAAAAACGTAAATGATTTCATTGTAGTAAGGTTGGACATGTAAAGTCACAATGTTGGTTGCTTAATATGAGCAATGGGAAGACAGACTTTTAAAAACAGTATATGCCAGTGGGGTTTATTAAAGTGGGGGAAAAAACATGGCTGCAGCTGAAGAGGTGCAAAAGAACGTCCAACCAGTTCAGTTCTTTTTAAGATTTTGGGCGCGATTCTCCCAACGGGAGACTGAGCGCCGACGCCGGAGTGAAACTCGGAGTGTTTCACTCCGGAATCGGAGGCCGCTCCTCGCCCCCTATTCTCCCCCCCCCCCCCCCCCCCCCCCCCCCGGGGGCTAGGAGCGGCGGCGCGTGAATCTTGGGCGCCGGGCCTTGACGCTTGCGTCAAAGCGGCGCACCAGGAATGACGCAGCCGGTGGCGCCGAAGTGACGTCAGCCGCGCATGTGCAGGCTGGCCGGCTCCAACCCGCGCATGCGCAGTTGCCGTCTTCCCCTCCGCTGCCCACAAGACATGGCGGCTTGATCTTGCGGGGCGGCGGAAGGAAAAGAGTGCGTCGTTTACAGACGTCGGCCCGACGATCAGTGGGCACCGATCGCGGGCCAGACATCTGCTGAGCACGCCCGTGATGCTTGATCCTCCCTCCGTCCTCCACAGGCTCCACACTCACCAGTTGCGCGTTGTTCAGGCCGGCAGCGACCAGGTGTGGTTGGCGCCGGCGTGAACTGGTCGGGTTCGGCAGGCCGCTCGGCCATCCGGGGCGGAGAATCGGCGGTCGCCGTGAGAAACGGCGAGCGGCGATTCTCCGAGCGGCCTGTCGAAAAACGCGACACGCCATATTTGGGGGGGGTGGGAGAATCGCGGGGGGTGCCAGGGTGGCGTGGCGTGATTCGCCCGGCCCAGCGTGGGGTGTGGAGAATCGCACCCTTTATTTGTGAGAGTAAAGTTTACCCACTTGTACAAGGTGGAATACGTAAGGAGGTTAAGATCCTAAGGAAACACAGGAGCAAGTCAATCTTTAATAGTGAGAGACAAGGAGTTACGTAGTTCAGAAAGAATATTGCCAGAAAAGGTAGTAATATGTGGGATTACTGGTGAAGTGAATAGTATTCCATCATGTAAGGTAAGGTTAGCGAGTCCGATGAAAAGTGGTGAAGTGATGGTGGGAGTAAACAAGAAATTACCTTTCTCAGGGGTACAAATTATCCAGGGTAAGGATGTAGCTGGATCACAGGTGGGAGTGATGCCTATCATGGTTCAAAAGCCAGTGGAAAGTCAAACTCAGTTGTTTGACTTTCCAGCGGGGTATTTCCAGATTGTATGATAACAATATCACAAAGCCAGAGGTTGAGACTGGAGAGGAGAAATCAAGGAGTGAAGATTGGGAAGCTGAGGTTGAGTTATCAGAAACAATCTTTGACCAGATGATTGATAAGGAACAAGAGCAGTGATAAGATGAAGCGGATATCTTTTGTTTAGAAACATTGGTCGAATTACAACAGAAGGATACAGAGATGAAGCGATTGTCTCAGAAAGCATACACAGATGTAGAATATGAGTGTAGACTGGAGTGTTATTACGTCATATATAATGTATTAATGAGGAAGTGGAGACTTCAACATATTCAAGCTGATGAGAAATGGGCAGACATTCATCAAGTTGAATGACATGTGGGTTATAAACAGGAGGTTCCAGTAGGGGGTCATTTAGGTGTAAGGAAAACTTAACCAAAAATACAAAAATATTTTTATTGGTCTGGACTACATAAGGATGTGGCTGAATTTTTCCATACATGTTCATACCCATTTCAGCATTTGAGGAAGCTTTTACCTGACAAAACATGGGGATCAGTATTTGTTGACTATAATGGCTGTTTTTACTAGATTTCCAGAGGCCATTCCATTTCGAAATATTACAGTTAAGAGGGTTGTGGATCAATGAATAATTTTTTCCAGATACGGGCTACCAAAAGAAATCCAATCAGATCAAGAATCCAATTTTATGTCAACGTTATTCAGGAGAGTTCTGGATAGCTTAGAAGTAAATCAAGTTTGTCTCATCCAGAATCACAGAGAGCATCAGAGGGGTGGCATCAAATGTTGAAGACTATATTGAGGGTCTGTTTTCAGGATTATCCAGAGGATTGCATTGGATTTGTTTATTGTCACGTGTACTGAGGTACAGTGAAAAGTATTTTTCTGCGAGCAGTTCAACAGATCATTAAGTACATGGGAAGAAAAGGGAATAAAATAAAATACATAATAGGGCAACACAAGGCATACAATGTAACTTACATAAGCAACAGCATCGGATGAAGCATACAGGGTGTAGTGTTAATAAGGTCAGTCCATAAGGGGGTCATTTAGGAGTCTGGTAACAGTGGGGAAGAAGCTGTTTTTGAGTCTGTTCGTTCGTGTTCTCAGACTTCTGTATCTCCTGCCCGTTGGAAGAAGTTGGAAGGGTGAGTAAGCCGGGTGGGAGGGGTCTTTGATTATGCTGCCCGCTTTCCCCAGGCAGCAGGAGGTGTAGATGGAGTCAATTGATGGGAGGCAGGTTCGTGTGATGGACTGGGCGGTGTTCACGACTCTCAGAGAACCACTTAAATTGATTAAGGAGAAATTGGTGAGACAGTGTTCTGAGACGACCTTGTTGGACTATGCGTCTGATTTTAGGGAGAGATTCAATAGGTCTGGTGCACTGGCTGGAAAGCATTAAAAATTGGCACAGCCTGTGATGAAAAAAGAGATTGATAAGAAATAAAAACCCATAGTTTCATTAGTGGGGAGAAATTATTAGTATTATTATTATTATTATTATTATTATTATTATTGGGGCCTCACGGTAGCATGGTGGTTAGCATCAATGCTTCACAGCTCCAGGGTCCCAGGTTCGATTCCCGGCTGGGTCACTGTCTGTGTGGAGTCTGCACGTCCTCCCCGTGTGTGCGTGGGTTTCCTCCGGGTGCTCCGGTTTCCTCCCACAGTCCAAAGATGTGCGGGTTAGGTGGATTGGCCATGCTAAATTGCCCGTAGTGTAAGGTTAATGGGGGGTTTGTTGGGTTACGGGTATACGGGTTACGTGGGTTTAAGTAGGGTGATCATTGCTCGGCACAACATCGAGGGCCGAAGGGCCTGTTCTGTTCTGTACTGTTCTATGTTCTATGTTCTATTACCAATGGTAGTTAACCATTATAGAACATAGAACATAGAACATTACAGCGCAGTACAGGCCCTTCGGCCCTCGATGTTGCGCCGACCTGAGATTTAGTGTGCCTTTTCAAATTGAAAGGAAATTGAGTGAGGTGAATTATTTCAGAAGAACGCCAGATAAAAGGAAAACTCATAGTGTATCATGTTAATATGCTCACAAAGCATTTTGATAGGGAAGGAAAGAAGGAGGGTTTGTTACCAGAGATAACTTAGTTAAGGCTTGCAAGGAAAGGCAGTGGCATAGTGGTATTGTCACTGGATGAGTGATCCAGGGTGATAATCTGGGGACCTGGGTTTGAAACTCACCACGGCAGATGGTGGAAAATGAATTCAATAAAAATAAAAGTCGACTGATGACCATGAAGCCATTGTCGATTGTCATAAAAAAAGGAAACTGCTGATTCATTGATATCCTTTAGGGAAAGAAATCTGCAGTCGTTACCTGGTCTGGCATACATGTGACTCCAGATCCACGGCTTTTTTAATGCCTCTGAAATGATTTAGCAAGCTACTTAGTTGTATCAAGAAAACGCTCAAAATCTAACAGTAAAGAAACTGGACAGACAACCCGGCATCGACATAAGCACTGGAAATGACAACGCTGTCGACCCTACAAGGTCCTCCTTTTTAATAATAATCTTTCTTGTCACAAATAGGCTTACATTAACACTGCAATAAAGTTATCATGAAAGGCCCCTAGTCGCCACATTCTGCTGCCTGTTTGGGTACACGGAGGGAGAATTCAGAATGCCCTGTTATGGGAGAGGTGTTTTCAGAACCCCAAAATGTATCATGGAGTTCAACCTTTAATGGATTGTTGCTTTTGAAGCACACGACTTGTTCCCCAGGTGTAGTATTACAATTATGGACACGTGATTTTTTAAAACAAAACAATGTTTATTCCATAAACTCAAATTAACCTTTTAAATAAACATTGGATCTCTTAACACCCCTTACTTCAAAGATAACCCCGAAAATAATACAACACTACCCAATCCTGCCAACTGTTCCTTTACACATCCAAAAGACTTAACAAATCCTTCAAACAGAAGCACATTAGATTTATATTCAATACTGAGACCTTTTTACAATTCCGATTTCACCAAAGGATTAAGAGATAGTCCTTCATGGCAGAGATCATCAGCAATGCAGCTCACAGCCACACCCAAACTTTCTTCAAACTGAAACTAAAACTCCCAAAAAGCAGAAGCTCACCCCCCCCCCCCCCCCCCCCCCCCCCCCCGTGACATCACTTCGGTAATATGATCAGCTTCATTTCTTAAAGGTACATTTCTTAAACATCCAATTCTTAAAGGCACTCTCACATGACAGCCCAAATTACCTACCATCACATCTTTTGGGACTTGTGGGAGGAAACCGGAGTACCCGAAGGAAACCCACACAGACACGGGGAGAACGTGCAGACTCCGCACACACATTGACCTAAGCCGGGAATCGAACCTGGGACACTGGCACTCTGCTACCATGCCTCCCATACTAACATCCTTACTAATATCTGGGAGGCTTGTGCCAAAATTGGGAGAGCTGTCTCACAGACTTGTCAAGCGATGGCCTGACATAATCATACACTCGGAATCATAACTTACAGGTACCATCACATACACTACTATCACCATCCCTGGGCATGTCCTGTTCCACCGGTAGGACAGACCCAGCAGAGATGATAGCACAGAGATGATACTGGCAGGAGATAATTACCTTAGGAGTCCTCAACATTGACTCTGGACCCATGAAGTCTCATGGCTTCAGATCAAAAATGGGCATAGAAACCTACTGATGAGCACATCCACCCTCAGCTGATGAATCCATACTCCTTCATGTTGAACATACAGAGCATGGCAATGGTACAGAATGTAGTTTGGGTGGGGCCTTCAATATCCATTACCAAGAGTGGCTCCGTAGCACCACTACTGACTGAGCTGGCCGAGTCCTAAGGGGCACACACAACACTGGTTCTATGCCAGGTGGTGAGGGAACCAACAAGAGGGAAAACATAAACTCATCCTCACAACCCTGCTGCCACAGATGCAACTGTCCATGACAGAATTAGTAGGAGTGACCACTGCACAGTCCTTGTGGGAAGAAGTCCCATCATCACATTGAGGATACCGTCCATCATGCTCTGTGGTACTACCATTGTGCTAAATGGAATAGATTCAGGAACAGATCTAGCATGAGGTACTGTTGACCATCAGCAGCAGCAGAATAATACTCAGCCACAATCTGTAACCTCATGGCCTGGCATATTTCCCACTCTATCATTATCATCAAGCCAGAGGATCAACTCTGGTTCAATGAAGAGTGCAGGAGGGTATGCCAGAAGCAGCTCCAGGTAGACCAAAAAATGGTGTCAACCTGGTGAAGCTACAACACAGGACTACATGCATGCCAAACAAGATCATCAGCAAGTGATAGAGATAAGCGATCCCAGAACCAACAGATCAGATCTAAGCTCTGCTGTCCTGCCACATCCAGTTGTGAATCGTGGTGGATAATTAAATAATTCACTGGAGGAGGAGACTCCACAAGTATCTCCATCCTCAAAGATAGAGGAGCCCAACAAGACAGAGACAAAAGATAAGACTGAAGCATTCTCAGTAATCTTCAGCCAGAAGTGCCGAGTGCCAGAGGTCCCCAGCATCACCGATGCCAGTCTTCAACCAATTCAATTCACCACACATGATATCAAGAAACGTCTGAAGGTACTGGATACAGTGAGGACTATGGGCCCTGGCAATATTCCGACAATAGTACTGAATACTTATGCTTCAGAAATTTCTGAGCTCCTAGCCAAGCTGTTCCAGTACAGTTACAATATGTTACAATCTATCTGGCAATATAAAAAATTGATCAGGTATATCCTGTACACAAAAAGCAGGACAAATCTAACCCAGCCAATTACCACTCTATCAGTCTCCTCTCAATCATCAGTAAAGTGATGGAAGGGGTTATCAACAGTGCTATCAAGCAGCACTTATTCAGCAATAACCTGCTCACTGATGCTCACTTTGGGATCCGCTCGGGTCATTCAGATCCTGCCTTCATTGCAGCCTTAGTTCAAACATGACCAAATGAGCTGAACTTCAGAGGTGAGGTGAGAGTAATGCCCTTGACATCAAGACAGAATTTGATTGAGTATGGCATCATTGAGTCAATGGGAATCTAGGGGAAATGTCTCCATTGGTTGGAGTTAAACCTAGCATAAAGGAAGATGTTGTTGGATGTTAGTCATCTCAGTCCCGGGGCATCACTTCAGGAGTTCCTCAGGGTAGTGTCCTAGGCCCAATGATCTTCAGCTGCTTCAGTAATAACCTTCCTTCCAACATAAGGTCAGATGTGGGAATGTTCACACCATTCGAGGCTCATCAGGCACTGAAGCAGTCCATGTCCAATTGTAGCAAAACCTGGACAATATCCAGGCTTGGGCTAACAAGTGCCAAGTAACATTCATGCCACACATGTACCAGGCAATTACAATCTCCAATAAGAGAGAATCAAACCATCGCTCCTTGACATTCAATGGCATTACCATCACTGAATCCCCCAGTATCAACATTCTGGGGGTTACCATTGACCACACACTGAACTGGACTAGCCATATAAATACTGAGACTACAAGAGCAGGTCAATCTTGCATTGAGTATTTCACCTATTGACTCCTCAAAGCCTTTCCCCACCTACAACACACAAGGCAGAAGTGTAATGGAATATTTCCCACTTGCCTGGATGAGTGCAGCTCCCATAACATTCAAGAAGCTTCACACCGTCCGGGACAAAACAGCCCACCACGCACAGTAGCAGCTGTGGGCACCATCTACAAAATGCACTACGCAAACTGACCAAGTCTCCTTAGGCAGCACCTTCCAAACCATGAACTCTACTATCCGGAAGTACAAAGGCAGCATATTTGTGGGAATACCACCACCTGGAATTTCCCCTCCAAGTCACTCGCCATCCTAACTTTGAAATATATCACAGTTCCTTCACTAATGCTGGGACAAAATCCTGGAACTCCCTCCCTAATAGCACACTGGGTGTACCTACACCACATGACTGCAACATTTCAGGAAGTTAACTCACCACCACCTTTTCAAGGGTAATTCGGGATGGGCAACAAATGCCGGCCTAGCCAGCCCAGCACGCATCCTGTAAATATGAATTTAAAAAGGAGATAAATCCGAATGATGAATTTGACATTCCTCAAATTAGATTGATCAATGAGCAAGTGGTAAGAAATTTGATAAATTACTATGTCAACTTCTGGAGGAAAATCAGAGTGACCTGAAAGAATTTTCATAGTCAAATAGAGCTACATGTGGGAACAAACGTGGAAGCAACAAAATTGATTATACATGATGTAGATGTAAGAAATGCTATTCCAATTAAGCAACATCCATACAGACTCAATCCACTAAAGTTTTTACAGGTACAAAAAGAGATTGAAGGCATGCTTAAGAATGCAATCATTGAAGTGAGTTGCAGTGATTGGACGGTAGCAAAACAAGATGGAACACAACGATTGGATGCAGACTATAGAAAAGTCAATGCAGTTATGCAGTTAGATTTGTATCCCATTCCTAGTTTGAAAGACTATGTAAAAGTTGGAGCAAGCAAATGTTAATTTCAAAATTGGCGTACTTAAAGGATAATGGCAAGTACCTCTATCAGAAAAGGCAAAAGAAGTTTCAGCTTTTGTAACGCCAAATTGTTGTACCAGTTTAAAATTATGCCGTCTTTAACAAAGAATACACCAGCAACATTCCAAAAACTAGCCAACAAGTTCATTTCTGTACTAAAGAATTGTGCAGTAAACAATCTGGTGGGGTTCGGTCAAACATGGAAGGAACATTTGGAATATTTAAAGGAATTGTTCAATCGATTATAGGAGGCTGGCTTGGTGGTAATAATAATAATAATTGCTTATTGTCACAAGTAGGCTTCAATGAAGTTACTGTGAAAAGCCGCCAGTGGCCACATGTGAGTTTGCAAAAGCCCAAGTCACATTCTTAAGCCATTCCATTGGCCATGGTCAGACGGTCTCCATGGAACATGAAAATGGAAGCTATTGGGAGTTTTCAATACCATCAATGAGAAGAAAAGTTCTGAGATTTCTGAGCATGACTGGTTTCTACATTAAATTCATGCCAAACTTCAGCAGTGTGGTTCCTACACTGACTGAACTTTTAAAAAAGAACGGAAATGTCAGTGGAAGTTAGAATGTCAGGAGGTCATTGTCAATCTGAAAATTGCATTAATAACGGCACCCATTTTGGTGACCCCGAATTATGGCAAGCAATTTAATGTGGCAATTGATGCGAGTGATGTAGGCATTGGTGCTGTACTGTTACAGGAAGACAGCACTGGTTTAGAAAGACCTGTTTGTTATTTTTCCTGAAAACGAAATGTGCATCAAAAAGCGTATTCAGCAGTGGTTAGCACAGCTGCCTCACGGCGCTGAGGTCCCAGGTTTGATCCCGGGTCTGGGTCACTGTCCGTGTGGAGTTTGCACAATCTACCCGTGTTTGCGTGGATTTTGCCCCCAGAACCCAAAGATGTGCAGGGTCGGTGGATTGGCCATGCTAAATTGCCCCTTAATTGGAAAAAAATGAATTGGGTACTCCAACTTTTTAAGAAAAAAAACATATTCAACCATTGAGAAGGAGTCGTTGAGTTTAGTATTGGCATTGCAAAATTTTGACATTTATGTTGTTAACAATTCATCAGAGACAATGGTTTATACAGACCCTAATTCACTGACGTTTTTGGAGAAGTTTAAAGACATAAATGCAAGTCAGTTGAGGTGGAGTTTATTGCTACAACCATTTAACTTAAAAATTTTACATGTAGCAGGAAGGCAAAACATGATTATCATGATTTTGAGATGTTGGGGCAGTACGGTGGCACAGTGATTAGCACTGCTGCCTACGGCACTGAGAACCCGGGTTCTTTCCCTGCCCTGGGTCACTGTCTGTCTGGAATTTGCACATTCTCTCCGTGTCTGTGTGGGTTTCACCCCTACAACCCAAAGATGTGCAGGGTTAGTGAATTGGCCACGCTAAATTGCCCCTTAATTGGAAAAAAATAATTGGGTACTCTTAATTTATATTGAAAACTAAATGATTTTGAGATGTAAGAAGAACAAAATGTTTAATGTTGGCAAAGAAATACTGGAATGGACTAGACTGATGTTTAAATTTCCATGCATAAATATTATGAGGTATGTATCATATCGTGCAATAGGAGTGTTTAATAATTTATATTGTTTAAAGTTGAAAAGACTTTGGAAAATGAGGCCATCTTTTCATATTACTGTTTTTTTTTAAGCGGGAGGTGTGATGAATTTAGAAATTGTTATGTGTTATACTTTATGTTTATGGCAGTAATGTTATTAAAACCCCTGGTTTAAAATTTAATACGTCTGCTAAACAATAATGAAAGAGCTATAAAAGATGAGGCTATCATTCATGCCAACCACTTACCTGGTTACAGGTAATGGGCTAAGGGGATACTATTATGATTGCTGGAGAGGAGATAACTTATGATGGATTGTATTTAGTTCTATCAAAGCAGATCATGGAACTTAGTGGGATTCAGATGATGTAATTAGTGAGAGGAGCCAAGTCTATCTCTAGTTTTGCAGTATGTTATAAGATTTTAAGTTGGACAGCAGTTTGCCACAGGATTTGTATCTGGCAAGACAGAAGTGTACTGGATCTGCTCTTGAAAGGATCAATGTCCAAAAGTCTCTACACAGCTAAGAAAGTAACCTGTTTTGTTAACTTTATTTATAAGTGGCACTTGAACCGTATTGGGTTACTTAATTGCAGTTCATCGCGGTTATAGATAGTAAGTTCAAGTTTTTCCTTTTGTTTAAGAACTGTTTAACTGATAATTGTAAAGCTATTTATTTGATATTAATGTGGTTAATTCTGTGTTTAAGAACATAAGAACATAAGAACTAGGAGCAGGAGTAGGCCATCTGGCCCCTCGAGCCTGCTCCGCCATTCAATTAGATCATGGCTGATCTTTTGTGGACTCAGCTCCACTTTCCGGCCCGAACACCATAACCCTTAATCTCTTTATTCTTCAAAAAACTATCTATCTTTACCTTAAAAACATGTAATGAAGGAGCCTCAACTGCTTCACTGGGCAAGGAATTCCATAGATTCACAACCCTTTGGGTGAAGAAGTTCCTCCTAAACTCAGTCCTAAATCTACTTCCCCTTATTTTGAGGCTATGCCCCCTAGTTCTGCTGTCACCCGCCAGTGGAAACAACCTGCCCACATCTATCCTATCTATTCCCTTCATAATTTTAAATGTTTCTATAAGATCCCCCCTCATCCTTCTAAATTCCAACGAGTACAGTCCCAGTCTACTCAACCTCTCCTCATAATCCAACCCCTTCAGCTCTGGGATTAACCTAGTGAATCTCCTCTGCACACCCTCCAGCGCCAGTACGTCCTTTCTCAAGTAAGGAGACCAAAACTGAACACAATACTTCAGGTGTGGCCGCACTAACACCTTATACAATTGCAACATAACCTCCCTAGTCTTAAACTCCATCCCTCTAGCAATGAAGGACAAAATTCCATTTATACTTTAAATTAAAGTTCTGTTTGAACATAAAAGATACCTATTGGTCAGAGTCATCACCCCTAGGGTAACGTATCCTTTCCTCACAGTTTTACAAATTTAAAAAAAGGTCTCGTCCAGTATTCTAAAAGCTGTTGGAGTTTGGTCCTGTATCCTAACACAATTAAATTCCTATTGAAACAATTGGTTTCTGTTATTGTCCATTACCGTGTATTTTATTTACATAAATTAATTTGGACTTTCCAGTGAAGGTAAGAGCATAATGCAATCCAGAGATGGGATCTGGCTTTTCTGTAGCAACCACAAGTCCCAAGAACATCTAGGACTTGCAAGAGATACTGGTCTAAGTCTATGGACTTCCTAGATTTATGTGCTATTGTTCAAAGCATTTACAACTCAATATATAACTGAATGCATTGGGTGACAATAGACAGGCAATTTACTGAGGCAAGTTCCAGTGCCTTGTGCCCATGGGAGAGGCCGTATGTAGAGAGAGAGAGAGAGATGAGAGAATTTAATCTTGAGTCCACTTTCAACTCAGCAAGATAGATGTTCAAATCAATGTTGCTGTGAAAACAATCCCATTTTCAATAGTTCAGTTCTGCTGAAGGAATTCCATCTGAAATTTTAATCTGTGTTTTCTCTTTTTAGATGCCAAAAGATCTTGTCCAGCATATTCTGCTTGCAACGTGCTCAGCTGGCTTTACAGAAAAATAGACACTTTACTTTCAAAAACAATGGAAAATGGACAATTTGAGATAAGATAGAGTTGGGAGGTTAGGTAGCATTTCCCCCCTTTGTGACTGCCTAGGGCTGGAACTTAGTTTGCTTGTCTGCTCAGGATATTAAAATGTCAAATGCAACAGTTTTGTATGTGGATTTAACAGCTGTTAATGCCCAAATAGCTACAGAAACTAATGCATAATGATTCCACAGATTTAGTGGCTGCAGAATAAAATTCCACAGAAGAAGTGTGAGGAAAACTAATTTTATCACAAGGTGATGAAAATGGCTGAGATTCAAACCCACTGTGCGTCAATACTTGCATCATCAGAGACCATTTGTGTGGACAATGGGAACAGCGAAAGTATGGTCACCTGAAAAAACCAGCTCGTGATCAGAAACATTTATTAAGACATTTTCAAAACAGCGAGATAAGAACTCAGAGGGATGAGATCGAAGGAAAGACCTGCCTAGAATCCATTAACAAGCAAAGAAGTTGTTTTGTTCTTTAAAGTTTGGATTTGAATAAGCAAACAAAATCTTCACTTCTAGGGGTTCAACTGCACTTCAATTAGAGCAAAGTTGAAAACCTGCTGTTGCAACGAAGAAGCAATTCTAATTTATCGCCGAAATATTTGATCTCACAGAGCGATATCAGGCCTGCAATATTTTGAGGTTCCATTTCAAAAGACCCAAGGGTAGTTGTGACTTTATGGACATTTTTTTTTTACAAAACTTAAGTGCATGCTATCTCTTTTGTAATCCCCTTTTATTGTATTTGTGTGTGTCAGTGGGTGTTATTGTGATTGTATTCGGGTGCTAATAAATAAACATTTAAAAAATATATGAGAGTACTTGCCTTCCATGAGTTCTTGAAAGTTTCAGCACTCAAAGGGTTAAATACTTCTTCTTTAAAACACATAGAACATAGAACAGTATAGCACAGAACAGGCCCTTCAGCCCTCGATGTTGTGCCGAGCATTGTCCGAAACCACCTTGCTGCAATAATTCAAGTTGTGGAAAAAGATGAGAACCATCTTACCAACTCTCTCTCCCCTGTTTGTAACATATTTTTATTCCTGAGTCAGAAGGAACACATCATTTCAAAATATCCTGACCTCCATAAACTTTGAAATTTAGTTAATAATATAGTTATGATATTACATTCCATTTATAGATCAAAATTCAAAATTAAAAGAATACCATTTGACCCTGCAGGAGCTAGCTCCACATCAGCACTTTCTGCTTTATATCCCGACTTCTTAGCCATGCCCTTTACTAGTTTTCTTTTGCAGGCATTTATTTAATTTCCTAAGAAATGCTTTCCCTGCATAATTTGAGCATTAATCTTAAATTTACGCCCTTTGTTATTGCTTAACTGGCCAGTGGAAATTATCTGCCACTATTTTCTCCCTTTTAAAACCTTGACCTAGAATTTGTTGGCACAATAACAGTGATTTTAATGCATGCACTGCTGTATAACCTGGTGCACGGTAGCACAGTGGTTAGCACTGCTGTTTCACAGAGCCAGGGTCGCAGGATTGATTCCCGGCTTGGGTCACTGCCTGTGCGGAGTCTTCACGATCTCTCTGTGTCTGCATAGGTTTCCTCCAGGTGCTCTGGTTTCCTCCCACAAGTCCCAAAAGATGTGCCGTTAGGTGAATTGAGCATTCTGAATTTTCCCTCTGTGTACCCGAATAGACGCCGGAATGTGGCCACTAGCGGCTTTTCACAGTAACTTCATTGCAGTGTTAATGTAAGCCTGCTTGTGACAATAAAGATTATTAAATAACCCGGCAAGTTGTGGCAAGGCAGAGATATACCATAAGCTGCAAGCTGACACAAATTGTTGAATGATTTGTGCCTCTCCACTGTTAACCTTATGACCAACAATTCATCAACAACATCTTCATGAGCTTCTGGAAATGTCTGCATTCGAAAATGTTATAAATAATCAAACTCACTTTCGAAAGTTGTACAGGTACTTAAATATGTATGGACAAATGTTTTTTATTAAGAGATTTATGAACTTGCAATTCCACTCAGCTCTTCAGCTCAGAAAGTGAACAGTTTGAGACTTTGAAGTCTAATTCCTGCAGGTTGTAAATTATTCCTTGAGTCTTTTATAAAATTAAATATTTTAAGAAGTATTTTCTTAAGATTCCTTTCTGTCTCCTTCTTCACGTCCAAAAGCCTGTCCATCATCTACACATCACAAGTCAGGAGTGTGATGGAATATTCTCCTCTTGCCTGGATGAGTGCATCTCCAACAACACTCAATAAGCTCGACACCATCCAGGACAAAGCAACCAACTTGATTGACACCTCATCTGTCACCTTAAACATTCATTCCCTCCACCACGTAATAGCATCAGTATGTAATAGCTACAAAATTCACTGTAGCAACTCACAAAGGCTCCTTCAACAGCACCATCCAAAACATTCCCAGCTCTACCACCTAGTAAGTCAAGGACAGGAGATATATGGGAAACCACCACCTGCAAATTCCCTTCCAAGTCAGACATCGTCCTCACTTGGAAATATATCGCCGTTCCTTCACTGTTGTTGGGTCAAAACTCTGGAACTTCTTTCCAAACAGTACTGGGGATGTATCTACACCACATGGACTGCAACAGTTCAAGAAGGCAGCTCACCATCACCTTCGCAAAGGAAACTAGGGATAGGTAATAAATGCTGGTCTTTCCAGTGACACCCAGATCATGTGAATGAATAAATTAAATAAAAATCTAATTTTTATTTCCATCTTATTTCTGTACTTGATTTCACTCGAATTTGCTCTATTTCTTTCTCTATTGTTCCTGTGTTTCTTTCTCTATCCTTGTACCTCATTGGTTAAGAATGCCCCATCACACACCAAGGTCCCACTAATATCGCTACTCCATTATCAATTTGCATTTACACCAACTTTGCGACGCAGAAAGAATTTCAAGCTGAAGTGTGAGGATAAAGATTAACAAAAGATGCCCTGCTCCAGCAGATTCGAGGACTTAAACTTTTTCTGCTCCGGTGAATGCAATCCTAGTTTGTCAATTCTCTCCTCTTAGCGATATCCACTCATCCTTGGTATTTATGTTGCCAAGTTTGCACAGAAATGCAGTTGGTGCATATATTGCCAAAACACAAAAGTAGGGCAACATAAATTATGCCACCATGTGCTCTCATATCTCATTCTGCAGGACAGTACCTTCCTTTAGGGGTTCCTTTCATGACTGCATGAATTGACTGCGCCATACTTTAAGCCTGAAGCAGGATCAAAGTAATAGCTTCTTTTCTCCATTCACAGTGTGAGCTATTTCCAAGAAAGTGGAGAACTTCACAAATTTTTTCATCGTGTGAAATTGTAATGACATGAGGTAAAGATGTGGAACTTCTGGATTGTATATATATGGAACTGCAACGAGCAATGGAGGAACGTAAAGAATGTTGGATTGGTGGGAAAAATAGTGCACAAATCTGAAGCAGCATATATAAATGAAAAATGAAATGAAATGAAAATTGCTTATTGTCACGAGTAGGCTTCAATGAAGTTACTGTGAAAAGCCCCTAGTCGCCACATTCCGGCGCCTGTTCAGGGAGGCTGGTACGGGAATCGAACCGTGCTGCTGGCCTGCCTTGGTCTGCTTTAAAAGTCAGCGATTTAGCCCAGTGAGCTAATGTCGCCAGGAATCATGTAAACAAAGATTAAAAAACTTCTATCGTTCTTTCCTTCTTGCTAAGATTTAGGAATAAGGCTCCAGATGTCATTTGCAGGTAAAGCGGCAGAAGACTGCTTGCTGAGCAGAATGTGGTGATTAATAACTGAGTGGCTCCAGGCTACCTGTGCACATATGATTATCTCAAAGCTCAATTCAGAATTAAAAAATAAATAAGTGATTAGAATTATAACAATGCAACTTAATTGTATAAAATTCTTTGAAGCACAACTTTAATAGGATTTTTGACCTCTATGCATCCTGCATTAAATCTTTGAACGATATTTTATAAAACTAATAAAAATTCAAATTCTATTATATTTCTCGTTATGGTGTCATGGATAAGGGAGAGATGATGGGACAGCATTTTTCTTTTAAATCCATTTTTCTCCGTTGACCGCAACAAGGTATTTTTAGAGTGAGTTTTTTAAAAAATCTTTTGAGAGCAGTGAATTTTACGAATAGACCAAAAACAGGCTTTCTGGTAAATTTAAATGAAAATAAAAGATACACATTTATTCATACAACACCCAAAATGTAAACAGAAACACTCCCTGACATACACACATGTAAGAAAAGATAGATTCAAGAGTCAAAGCATGCAGTTAGGTTATTGATAGCATAGCAAGTTACAATTCTGTTTTAAATTAGTCCTTTCAGATGAAGGAAGATCCACAGACCTGATGGAATTCCTTCTTATGGTTCTCTGGAGATAAATGGAGATTGAAAGTCTCTGGGTTTTCACACAAAGTTGTGGCTGAGCATCTGTGAAAAGAGCCATACTCTTGCAGATGGAAACAAATTAGCCCCTCTCTCACTGCTTACGTTGGGTGGTTGTCAGGCAGGGTTCTGTACTTCTTGCATATGGTGTGACCACATGACAAATCAATTTATTATCTATACAGCTGATGTGAAGTTAGATGCCATTGCTAGACAATGAAGAATGAATGATGGCCATTCACACCTATTTGTGTTAAACTGGTTGTGTCATACCTCTCTTTGTTGTATTTTGAGTTCGCAGACAGGAGTAGTGCATTTCAGATTCTGTAAATACCGAGGCAATAGGAAGTGAAATTCTATAAGTGATCTTGCATATTGAATATTATTCAAGGCAAGGTCCTCCACCGTCAAACATTTATATTTAAATTTGTATTTATATTTAAATAGACACATGTTAGACTTTGTCCGAAATGAAATCTCAAAATACTACCTGACCCTCCACATTTTGGGTCAAGGTAAATTGTTCAAATGCAATGCTGGGCTTTTTAATGTAAAATTTCCATCATTTACATAAGTTCTTGGGGATATGATGCACCTGTCACATTGGCATTTGGCCACATAGGCGTTAATACAATTAAGATAACTCCTTAAAACATTGCTACATTTGCGTGATTTAAAGGCAAGTGGATGACAATCTTTGTCCAAAATGGGCACAGAGCCTGCGGTAGGAGGCAAATTGCAGCTCACTGTTTTAGGAGAGTGAGAGTTCTACCGGTTCACTTGCCAAGCTGACCAGCATATTGGATAAGTTGGGTAGTCTGATTCCAGTGAGGTAGAAGCTCAAGAGGCTGGAGCCACGGGTGTGATCTAGTGACCTGTTCGCTGCAGGCGCAAATCAAGCTATGGCCCCTAAATCCCGCGAACAGCCAAAACCAGGATTTGTGGCACATGATCTCAATTTAAGATATTCTCAGCAAACCCCCCCCCCCCCCCCCCCCCCCCCCCCGCCCCCCCCCAAAACCAGTGACATGAACTTGATTCCCATGAATTTAAATACATTTTAATATAATTAAAGTGCTTCACAGTGCAGCTTCCACCCACGACGTATTCTCCCTGGCGATGTGACATCATGCAAGCGCGAATCACTACTGGTTTTCAAAAGTGCAAACTAGTCATGATGACCATGTCAGGGGCGTGGAAGTACTGGGAAGCCCCAGGGTTTGATGGACAAAGGCAGGCATTGCCCCCTTGCACCCTTGCACCGCCCTATGACAGTGACTTTACTGCTAGGGAGCACCTGCCAGGGGGTACTGCGGGGGCACTGCTAAGGGGCACTGTCAGGGGACAGTGCCAAGAGGCATTGCCAAAGGGGCACATGACATGGGGAGCAACCATCCTCCATTGGAGGGGGAGGTTCCCCATATTTGTGGTGGAGGTGGAGCCCCGCTGCTTGCATGGAGGGAGGGGGGGTTGGGGGTGCGAGATGGCTGTGAAGGGGGAGAGTGCTCTCCGATACATCTGTGGTGGGGTGGGTGAATCACCCCGATGCTTGTGGGGTGGGAGGGGGGAATGTTGGAGGAACCTATTTTAAATGCAGACAGATTGGGAGCCCTTTAATGGTGGCACTCTGTGGAGCCGGTCTTACTGGCTGTATCAGACTCCGCTGCATGAGAGAGTGATGACGTAAACCACACCAACAGATAAGTGAAAGAAAACCTGTTTCCGGAGAGAAAAACGTTGGGCGCGATTCTCCCGAGTCACGAAGACTTGGGAAGCTGGCGTCAAAAATGGGTGGGTTTGACGCCAGCCTCCCCCCCCCCAAACCGGGAACCGATTCAGCTCCCCGGTCGGGGCTAGTACCGCGCGGCCGTGAACTCCGGTAACGAATTTCATTAAGCCCTCTAGCCAGAGTTAGCGATGGCTGACGCATCAGATGACGTCAGCCGCGCATGCACGGATTGGAGGACTCCAACCCACGTATGCGCGGATGACGTAATCGCGCTTGTGCGTGAAACCCGCGTCGTTATGCCCCGCAGAAGCCCTGCGGATGGATCCATCGGGGCGGCGGAGGGAGAAAGAGTGCGCGGGGTAAGTACCCGCTGCCCGCGATCGGTGCCCACCGATCGCGGGCCCATGGCACCCTTGGCACGGCCGTGGTACTGCCGTGCCAATCGGTGCCATGGTTCCCCAGATCGGGACTTTACGGCCGTTTTTACGAACGGTCAGACCAGGTGTGTTTTACGTTCATAAAAACGGTCGTAAAGGCCTTGGAAATCGGCCCATCGGCCAGGGGTGAATCGCTGCTCGCCGTAAAAAAAACGGCGGGCAGCGATTCGTGTCGGGAGGCGGGCGTGGGGGGGAGAATAGCGGGAGGGCGTTGGACCAGCGTGTCCATAAAAATTTGCGCCGCCCGCTATTCTCCGCCCCGTCGTGAGTGCGGAGTATCGCGCCCGTTGGTTTTCATTCAGAGCCTGATGCTCTGAAAAAAATCTTGGGACAATTCCACCCGTAGCATTTTCGTGGAGCCAAGAGAAGTTAAGATCAAGAGCAGTGAATCAGGGAAATCCTTGGGGATAACTTACTTTTGTGTGAACTGCAGAATAGTTTTATTATGTTATTGTGTATAATATCCCATTTTAACTTCATGGAAGTCATTTCATTTGCTTGGAGTGATTAAGATGGGTAATTGGAAACCATTTATTTCTTAATTCATTGCTATTGGAGAGTGGATAATTTCTTTTAAAGCTGCAAGTGGGAAATGTACATTATTGATGGGCAATTCTGAGGTACTCAGTGCATTCAGTAGCTTATTAGTTGTGCTTAGTCAGGGATGAGCAAATTAGACTGAGGTCTATTTTTAAAATGCAACCCATTATTGGCAGAATTGAGGGAGTACCCTACTGCAGACATCTATAAAACCCTTCTCTTACAGCGAACAAAACATTATTAATCAAAACAAATCGGAAAGGGCAAATTTTGAAATGTCATTTCTATTCAATATATTTAACACTACTTCCCTATGTGTAACATTTTTCAGGATACAAAATAAGGATATTTATAGTCAAAGTGAAATTATTTTAAGTAGTTTAAAGGGGAGATTTTAACTTAACCAACCGAATCGTAAATTGGCTTCAATTGAAATCAAAAATAGGGTAATGTGCAAAACAGGGGCAAAATTCTCCGAAGACCTGCGTGACGCCCATTTCCGGCGGCCAAAAGCGGTGCGGATGACTCCGGCGTCAGGACCTTCTTTTAAGCCGGTAATCTCCGTTCCCGAAAGGGCCAGCAGCGGACTGACGCGATACGCGTCAGTTTCACCCGCTGCGGAAGTGGCGCGTTGAGAGGGGGAGGGAGAGGGGGGGGGAGAGGGGGGGAGATGGGGGGGAGAGGGGGGGAAGAGGGGGGGAGAGGGGGGGAGGGGGGGAGAGGGGGACCCGGCGTTGAGAGGAGAGGAGAGGGGGGGGACCCGGCGTTGAGAGGAGAGGTGGGGGGGGGGACCCGGCGTTGAGAGGAGAGGGGGGGGGCCCGGGGTTGAGAGGAGAGGCAGGGTCCCGGCGTTGAGAGGAGAGGGGGGGGACCCGGCGTTGAGAGGAGAGGGGGGGGACCCGGCGTTGAGAGGAGAGGGGGGGGACCCGGCGCTGAGTTGAGAGGAGAGGGGGGGTCCCGGCGTTGAGAGGAGAGGGGGGGTACCCGGCGTTGAGAGGAGAGGGGGACCCGGCGTTGAGAGGAGAGGGGGGGGACCCGTCGTTGAGAGGAGAGGGGGGGGGACCCGGCGTTGAGAGGAGAGGGGGGGGACCCGGCGTTGAGAGGAGAGGAGAGGGGGGGGGGACCCGGCGTTGAGAGGAGAGGGGGGGGGGACCCGGCGTTGAGAGGAGAGGGGGGGGGACCCGGCGTTGAGAGGAGAGGAGGGGGGGGGGACCCGGCGTTGAGAGGAGGGGGGGGGACCCGGCGTTGAGAGGAGAGGAGAGGGGGTGGGGGACCCGGCACTGAGAGGAGAGGAGAGGGGGGGGACCCGGCGTTGAGTTGAGAGGAGGGGGGGGACCCGGCGTTGAGAGGAGAGGGGGGGGACCCGGCGTTGAGAGGAGAGGGGGGGGATCCGGCGTTGAGTGGGGGACCCGGCGTTGAGAGGGGGGGGGACCTGGCGTTGAGAGGAGAGGGGGGGGACCCGGCGTTGAGAGGAGGGGGGACCCGGCGTTGAGAGGAGAGGGGGGCGACCCGGCGTTGAGAGGAGAGGGGGGGGGGACCCGGCATTGAGGGGGGGGGACCCGGCATTGAGAGGAGAAGGGGGGACCCGGCGTTGAGAGGAGAGGGGGGGGGGGACCCGGCGTTGAGAGGAGAGGGGGACCCGGCGTTGAGAGGAGAGGGGGGGGGACCCGGCGTTGAGAGGAGAGGGGGGGGGACCCGGCGCTGAGAGGAGAGGAGGGGGACCCGGCGTTTAGAGGAGAGGGGGACCCGGCGTTGAGAGGAGAGGCGGGGTCCCGGCGTTGAGAGGAGGGGGGGGGGGGGACCCGGCGTTGAGAGGAGAGGGGGGGGGACCCGGCATTGAGAGGAGAGGGGGGGGGACCCGGCGTTGAGAGGAGAGGGGGCGGGACCCGGCGCTGAGTTGAGAGGAGGGGGGGGTCCCGGCGTTGAGAGGAGAGGGGGGGGACCCGGCGTTGAGAGGAGAGGGGGGGGTCCCGGCGTTGAGAGGAGAGGGGGGGGGACCCGGCGTTGAGAGGAGAGGAGGGGGGGGACCCGGCGTTGAGAGGAGAGGAGGGGGGGGGGACCCGGCGTTGAGAGGAGAGGAGAGGGGGGGGACCCGGCGTTGAGAGGAGAGGGGGGGGGGGACCCGGTGTTGAGAGGAGAGGGGGGGGACCCGGCGTTGAGAGGAGAGGAGGGGGGGGGGGGACCCGGCGTTGAGAGAAGAGGAGAGGGGGGGGACCCGGCGTTGAGAGGAGAGGGGGGGGGGACCCGGCATTGAGAGGAGAGGGGGGGGACCCGGCGTTGAGAGGAGAGGAGGGGGGGGGACCCGGCGTTGAGAGGAGAGGAGAGGAGAGGGGGGGACCCGGCGTTGAGAGGAGAGGAGAGGGGGTGGGGGACCCGGCATTGAGAGGAGAGGAGAGGGGGGGGACCCAGCGTTGAGTTGAGAGGAGGGGGGGGGGACCCGGCGTTGAGAGGAGAGGGGGGGGACCCGGCGTTGTGTGGGGGACCCGGCGTTGAGAGGGGGGGGGACCTGGCGTTGAGAGGAGAGGGGGGGGGGACCCGGCGTTGAGAGGGGGGGGACCCGGCGTTGAGAGGAGAGGGGGGGGACCCGGCATTGAGAGGAGAGGGGGGTGGACCCGGCGTTGAGGGGGGGGGGGACCCGGCATTGAGAGGAGAAGGGGGGACCCGGCGTTGAGAGGAGAGGGGGGGACCCGGCGGACCCGGCGTTGAGAGGAGAGGGGGGGGGACCCGGCGTTGAGAGGAGAGGGGGGGGGGACCCGGCGTTGAGAGGGGAGGGGGGGGGACCCGGCGTTTAGAGGAGAGGGGGACCCGGCGTTGAGAGGAGAGGGGGGTTACCCGGCGTTGAGAGGGGAGGGGGGGGACCCGGCGTTTAGAGGAGAGGGGGACCCGGCGTTGAGAGGAGAGGGGGGGGACCCGGCGTTGAGGGGGGGACCCGGCGTTGAGAGGGTGGGGGGTTGCGGCAATGAGGGGGGGTTGAGAGGGGGGGTTGAGAGGGGGGGGTTGCGGCGTTGAGGGGGGGGTTGCGACGATGAGGGGGGGTTGCGGCATTGAGGGGGGGTTGCGGCGTTGAGAGAGATGGGGGGGCGGCGTTGGAGGGGGGTAGGGGTGGTGAGGGGGGTAGGGGTGGTGAGGGGAGTAGGGGCGTTGGAGGGAGGTAGGGGTGGTGAGGGGGTAGGGGCGTTGGAGGGGGGTAGCAGCGTTGGAGGGGGGTAGCGGTGTTGGAGGGGGGTAGGGGTGGTGGGGAGGGGGGTAGGGGTGGTGGTGAGGGGGGTAGGGGCATTGGAGGGGGGTGGGGTGGTGAGGCGGGGTTTGGGGTAGGGGGCAGCGGCGTGCAGAGAGGGGGGCAACGGATGCCCTTGGCCAACGCACTGTCGCCCCACCTCTGCACGCCGCTGCCCTCTATCCCAAACCCCCCCCCCCCACCACCCCACCCCCCTCCCCAATGCCGCAACCCGCCCTCTCAACGCCGTAACCCCCCCTCTCATCGCCGCAACCCCCCTCAACGCCGCAACCCCCCCTCAACTCCGCAACCCCCCTCAACGCCACAACCCCCCCTCAACAACGCAACCCCCCCTCAACACCGCAACCCCCCTCAACGCCGCAACCCCCCCTCAACGCCCCACCCCCCTCAACGCCGCAACCCCCCTCAATGCCGCAACCCCCCCTCAACGACGCAACCCCCCCTCAACGCCGCAAACCCCCCCTCAATGCCACAACCCCCCTCAACGCCGCAACCCCCCCTCAACGCCGCAACCCCCCCTCAACGCCGCAACCCCCCCTCAACGCCGCAACCCGCCCTCAACGCCGCAACCCCCCCTCAATGCCACAACCACCCCCCCAAACGCCGGGACACTCTCTTTCTGCCCCCCCAAACGCCCCCCACACAAACGCCGGGACTCTCTCCTCCTCCCTCCCCCCCCCCCCCCCCCCACTCGCCCTCGGTCACTGAACGGCGTCAACCATCATCAATGGTTGACGCCGTTTTAAAGCTACTGCGTTTTTCGCCGACGTGACCCGTGGCCACGTCGGCGGGACTTCGGCCCATCCGGCCCGGAGATTTGTTGAAAGTAAAAAATCAATGACATCCCGCCGGCGCCAGCTGTTTTCAGAGGCTGCCGGCGGGATTTGCACAACGCCGGTTTTTGGCCGCTCGGAGAATTAAAAACCCGGCGGGAGCGGGAATAACGCCGCCGCCGGCCGATTCTCCGAACCTGCGTGGGGTCGGAGAATTTCGCTCCAGATCTCAATCCAGTCCTGTCTGTTTCCTGCCAAGCATTTTCGGAAGATGGTTGGTGGGCGTGATTCTCCGCTCCCCACGCCGGGTGGGAGAATCGCGGGAGGGCCCCCCCCAACTAATTTCACGATCCCCTGTCGCCCCCCGCGATTCTCCCACCCCCACTCGGAAGAATCGCCGCTCGCCGTTTTTCACGGCGACCGCCGATTCTCCGACCCGTATGGGCCGAGCAGCCTGCCGTTCGCAACCGTTTCACGACGGCGGCAACCACACCTGGTTGCTGCCATCGTGAAATCGCCGTGAGCTGCCCATTTTGGGGCTTGTAGGGGGCCTGGTGGGGAATGAGCACCACGACTGTGCTCGGGAGGGGAGCGTCTCAATCGGACGCACTATTTCCCCTCCGCCGCCCCTCAAGACCAAGCCACCACGTCTTGCGGGGCGGCTGAGGGGAAAGACGGCCACCGCGCATGCGCGGGTCCGAACTGTCAGCCGTTGTGACGTCAGCCGCGCATGCGTGGGTTGGGGGCGGGCAATCTGCGCATGCTCAGCTGACGTCACATAGGCGCCGCCGTCGCGTCACTCTCGGCGTGTCGCCCGCCGGCCGGGAATTACGGAGCGCCGCTCCTAGCCCCGCCGGAAGGGGGGAATAGGGGGCGAGGAGCGGCCTCTGAGGCGGTCGTGAAACCCGGCCGAGTTCACGACGGCCTCCCGATTTTTCCCGGGAGCAGAGAATTCCGCCCATGGTTTTTGGAGGTCAATCAGCTCAGCTCCCAGTCATCACTACAGGAGTTTCTCAGAGAATTGTCGCAAGCCCTCCCACTTTCAGCTGCTTCATCAAGTAACATTCATAGAACATAGAACATAGAATTCCTACAGTGCAGAAGGAGATCATTTGGCCCATCGAGTTTGCACTGACCCTCTCAAAGAGCACCCTACCTATGCCACTCTTCCGCCCTATCCCCATAACGCCACCTCACCGCCTCAGCAACCCACCTAATCTGAACATCTTTGGACACTAAGGGACAATTTAGTGTGGAAAATCCACCTAACCTGCAGATCTTTGGATGTGGGAGGAAACTGGAGCACCCGGAAAAAACCCACAGAGACACAGGAGAAAGTGCAAATTCCACACAGTCACTCAAGGCCAGAATTGACCCGGGTCCCTGGTGCTGGGAGGCAGCAGTGCTAGCCACTATGCCGCGATGGCACCCATGCCATTTTATCAGGCATTGACCAGTGGTTAGGTACGCTGCCCCACAGCACCAGGGACCAGGGTTCAATTCCAACCTCGGGTGATTGTGCGGAGTCTTCATGTTCCACATGCCTGCGTGGGTGTTCTCCAGGTGCTCCAGTTTCCTCACACAGACCAAAGATATACAGGTTAGGTGGATTGACCATGCTAAATTGCGCCCAAGTATCCAAAGGTTAGGTGAGGTTATGGTCATAGGGTGGGGGATTGGGCCCAAGTAAGATGCTGTTTCCGCTGGTTGGTGCAGACTCGATGGGCTGAATGGCCTCATTCTGCACCGTAATGATTCTATCTCCGACAACAGAGAATCTAACCATCCTGCCTCGACATTCAATGGCATAACCGTCTCCAAATCCCCCTCGATCAACATCCTGGGAGTTACCATGAACCATAAACTGGAGTAGCCATATGACGCTATGGTTACCGGAACAGGTCAGAGGTTCATAATTATGTATCAAGTAACTCACTTCTGACTCCCCAGAGCCTATCCACATCTATAACCATCTACAAAGCAAAAATCAGGAATATCCTCCACTTGCCCGGATGATTGCAGCTCCAACAGCACTTAGGAAGCTTGGCACCATCCAGGACAAAGCAGCCCACTTGATTGGCACCTCATCGACCACCCTAAACATTCACTTCCTCCACCACCCCTACGCACATGGATAGCATGATGCACCATCCACATGATGCACTGCAGCAATTGACCAAGGCTCTTTTAGCAGCAACTTCTACACCCACAACCTCTACCATCTAGAAGGACAAGGCCAATATGAAGGGCACTTGACCTTCTGCAAGTTTGCCTGCAAAGCCACACAGCATCCTGACTTGAAATGATGTTCCATCACCGTTGCTGGGTGAAAATCCTGGAATCCCTTCCGAACAGAATTGTGGGTGTACCTACACCACATGGAGCAGTTCAAGAAGGCACCTCATCATCACCTTATCAAGGGTACTTAGGCATGGGCAACAAATGCTGGCCCAGCCAGCGACATCCACATCCCATGAATGGATAAATCAGAAAAAAACCCAGAAAACCTTGTGCAAATATCTTAAGTGCTTGGGGTGTTACCATGCCCAATAATAAAAAAAACTATTTGTTTATATTCCATTCAAGTTTGTGGCAATAAATTATTATTACCTTAAAATATAACCCATTATGATCCCGGCAAATTATTACAAATTCCACATTATTGAAACCCATGAAAAGTGAGCTAGTCAAATAGATTGGTAATTCAGAGTTGGTGTGACCAAAAATAACTGGAAAGGCGAGTGCAAGAAAACTGTCTGCAAATATAGAAATGGAGAAGCTATTCATTATTTTTCCAGTCTCTTTGGCGCTTCTTTCTGTTCTTTGTAAGACTTCAGATCATGGACAGGTCGGCTGTTCCCTTCAGTAAGATAAATTACTCTTAGCTACCAACACCCCCTGCAGGGTCTTCATGATGCAATTCATGGTTAGTATCTTTCTCTTGATCTGATTGCAGTCAGATTGTAATGCTTCCTGCAGTTTCTTTTTTCAATCTTTGACATTGATGTGAGATGGAATCTCTTCTAGGCCACCTTCATCTCTATGGGTGATGAGGCTGTTCATTTAACCAATATTTGATGTTCTAGGGCTTCAATGGACAGTTACAGCTCTTGGCCCTTGAAACACGTTCTGTGAAGCCTGCCAGCTTGGGTACATCTGCTTTACACCTGTCCTTTTATTGCAGTATTTTTCAGTTTTCTACTATCAGTTACTTCCTATTTATATAAAGCGATTTGAGTAAAACAAGAGATATCACCAATGCAGCCTCTGCAAAATCCTGCAAATCCACTGGCAGGATAGGCATACCAATGTGAGCGCCCTCTCCCAGGACAATACCCTCAGTCTCGAGGCATTGGCCATGCTCAACCAGCTACAATGGGCGAGCCACATTGCCCGCATACCCGACACAAGACTACCCTATCAGAACAAGTGCTCTACTCCGAGCTCCGCAATGGCAAGCAATCACTAGGAGGGCAGAGGAAACACTACATGGACACCCTGAAAGCCTCCCTAAATAAATGCAATATCTCCACCGACATGTGGGAATCGCTTGCCTTCGAACGTACAAGCTGGAGAAGAAGCATCCACGAAGGTGCCAATAACCTCAACCATCGTACGGTGGAACACGTGGAAGTCAAGTTAAAACAGCGGAAGGAGAGCGCAGAATCCAGAATATCCGACCCACCCACTTCACCAAGGATCCCCTGCCCAAACCTCTGGCAGAGTGTGTGGATCCAGAGTGTGACATTTCAGCCATTGCTGAACCCACCTCCCCGGAGTGGAAGCAAGTCATCCTCGACACAGAAGGACTGCCCAAGAAGATAAGGCTGGTAAATCATATTTCATGCCGAAATAAAAACAAAATCATCTTTATGCCAGGATGGAAATACAGCAGGATATACACTATCAACATTAAGTAGGGATGATGCTGGACATAGCAATAGAACAACCTGAAAGAAGCATCACCGAATTATAGGATTTTCCCTTGATAAAATAATTTAAACTTATTTGCACTTCGGGTGTAAACTCTTGTTCATGTGTTTATTAGGATTATACACTTAAAGCTAAAATCCCTTCCTCCTTTAATATTTGTTGTGGAAGACTAATCACAAAATGATAGGGTATCTTAAGATTCCAGCTTAAACCACTCAGTTCTGAAGCCAGAAACAAGTTCATTTTTTTCCATCTGTAAACAAAGATACTGCCAATCTGTTTATGTTGGCTTTGTATGGTTGAGTACCAATTAGAAATTACAACATGCTGTGATGATAGAATCATACATTCTGTGTACCAAATACCACACTGAAACAGCATAAGCAAATAGTCTGTATCTTTTCTTACTTGCACTGATAATAGAATTTGCGATAACTTAAAATTGAATGGATCTGTATTGCCATCTTATCATGCTGATTCCTTACATTAATGACCGAAAAGGATGGTGTCCATCCAACTGTACGTGAAGAAGAGGAATGGCAAAGAGAAAAAATTCATGGACTGGAATTCTCTGGTTGTTGGAATTCTCTTTTCCCACCGGCAGCACACCTGCCCCTGGGTTCCCCGCTGGTGTGGGATGGTTACAATAGAAAATCCCATTGATGAGCGCCGTGAAGATAGAATGGTGTGCTGCAGAGAAACACTTGCCCATGAACATAAAGTTTATGTTGAATACTTTTATTAATCAAGGTGACTATCAGTTCCTTCGAATTATTTTCAAAACAGGACGACAAAATAATTTATCAACAAACATTTTAGACATCTCGTTTCATTATTTTTGCATGACTCTCTGGACTAATAGAATTGAAATAAATTTTTGAAGACATACAAAGTGTTTGCCAGGTAAACATGAGATGGGATTCTCTGTCCCGCAAGCCCTGTTTACTGGCATGGTGCGCCCCGCTGGCATGGGATCCTCCATTCCCACAGCCAGCCAATGGGATTTCCCACTGTGGGCCACCCCATGCTGTTGGGGAATGCACAGCCATGGGTATGCTGCTGGCAGGGTGGAGAATCCCGCTGATGGAGAATCTCGCTGATCCTTTTTCCTCATGCATTTGGTTGTAAGGTTGTATGTTGTCTCATGACAAGGCCCAGAAGCTTGTATGCTTAACAATAACCATTTGTTAATAACACATAACTGTATACATATATACAGGATACAGTCCTGACTAGGTGATATATTCATGCTGACTTCTACTAGACTCACCACTTCACTACACTACTCCCATGTGACTCATTGCATTACAATGTGGGAAGTGCTGTTTCCCCAGTCCCATAGTAACCCTTAAAGCCCCTTGATGCTGTAAGTCTTTACCCAAGTCTTTATCCAAATGTATTTACCTTAATATTTATAGGCTACTCCTTCTCTGTCCAATTCTCTGACTTTACTAGAGTACAGTGGCACAGTGGTTAGCACTGCTGCCTCACGGAGCATGGGACCCGGGTTCAGTTCCAGCCTTGGGTGACTGTTTGCGTGGGTTTCCTCTGGTTTTCTCCCACAGTCCAAAGACGTGCAGGATAGGTGGATTGGCCACTCTTTTGAGGTCCACCAACAAAACGGAAAAAAGGAAACAAACTGAGGGACAAAGCAAAAAAAGGCCGCTCCTGTTAGGGCACTGCCCGAACATAACAAAGATTAATGGCAACTTAAAAACATTAAATAAGAGAGCAGTTAATAGGGTCAATAAAGCACCCCAACTGAGAAGGCAAGGCCTTCATGAATAACCTCAGCTGGTACTGGAATTGAACCCTCTCTATTGGCCTCGCTGTGCATCATGAACCAGCTGTCCAGCCAACAGAGCTAAACATGCTAAATTACACCTTAGTGTCCAGGGATGTGCAGGTTAGGTGCAGTTATTGGGTTGCAGGGATTGGGTGACAGCCTGGTTAGAGTGCTCTCTCAGAGGTTCGATAGGCCAAATGGTCTCCTTCTGCACTGTAATGGTTCTGCGATTTATAGTTTCAGATAGTCTGGAGGCTTTACAACTCTTCCACATCCCAATATTTTCAATCTTGGAGAAGTTGTAAACTTTACTGCTTTGGGCTGACATTTTTGACATGGAGGTGAAATAGTTTTGACATGGAGGTGAAGGCAGCAGGGTAGCATGGTGGTTAGCATAAATGCTTCACAGCTCCAGGGTCCCAGGTTCGATTCCCGGCTGGGTCACTGTCTGTGTGGAGTCTGCACGTCCTCCCCCTGTGTGCGTGGGTTTCCTCCGGGTGCTCCGGTTTCCTCCCACAGTCCAAAGATGTGCGGGTTAGGTGGATTGGCCATGATAAATTGCCCTTAGTGTCCTAATATAAGTAAGGTTAAGGGGGAGGTTGTTGGGTTACGGGTATAGGGTGGATACGTGGGTTTGAGTAGGGTGATCATGGCTCGGCACAACATTGAGGGCTGAAGGGCCTGTTCTGTGCTGTACTGTTCTATGTTCTATGTTCTACTTGTTCTCAGTGATTTAATCATCTGGGTTTCTATAAGTGGTTCACTTAAATGTAATGTAGGAAGTTCGCCATGAGGAATAATGACAAGACTTATGTCTGATTGTACCTTCTAGGGTAGGTATAATGTAAGACTGTCATTGATCTTCATCCCTCAAGACATTCATGCCTTCTCTATCACGGTCCCTCAACCAAACCTTGTTACCTTGGTTAAGTATGGGAAGGTTTCTAGTATGGTACCTCCTATTGTTAGTGGAAACGTGTCTCTGTAGGATTGTTCTCGGCCCTGAATTTGTTGACAGCCACTGACTGCCAAACCTGGGATTAATTTCTTCAGCAGCATGGCAAGTTGAATGCAAAGTTTTCTGCCCATCAGCAGCTTTTATGGGGTTAATCCACATTGCAGTGGGATGGATCTATGTGGCAAAACTGCCATTGGAAAGTTGTCACTCTTTCTCAATAAGTTTGTAGGTGCCGAAGCCCCTTTACGCCACACTATTAGAATGTGAATACCTTGGAGAGGTGGCGAGGTGTTGAAATTCATAATTACTGGCAAAGTAAGCAAATAATTAATTTGCAAATTGCGGGCCATTGTCAGACACCATCTGGCCCTGGATGTCATGGAATGCAAAGATTTCTTTCAACAATCTAATGAGCGATTCTGTGCTTGTGTGTTTAAATGCTTCACTTCGATCCACATGAGATCCATTAATTGTGAGGAGAAAGGACTTGCTGTTGTATATGAATAGATCCATTCCCAAATGTTCCCATGGTCTTTTGGGGAAGTTTGTGGGAATAAAGGAATCCCTCTCAACTGGTTTGTGCAGCACCTATCTGGCAGTTTAAAATCATCTATTGGCAGAATCAGTCAATTTACATGATTCACTCTGTTAAATTAGAAGTCTTAACAAGGACCCTGAATGAAAACACACAAGAACTCCCTCAAGAATTTTGGGTTTATTCAGAGAAACCATCAGGGTCGATATCAGATATATATGTTAAAAATTCATAACAAGAGTTGTGCCTTGGTCAGCTTTAAGAGTGAGATATTTGCTGTTTTGACAGAAAGTTGACAAATTTTTCCAGATTTTTAAATTTAGTACCAAATAAATCCGAAACAGCCACATTGGCAAACATGGCAATGAACACAGAAAGAAGGAAAGTCACATTTACTCTGCAGCTAAACTCACTTTTCAAGGTTGCTAAAGGCCTTTTTTAAAAGTTCTTTTGAAAACAATTGATAAAATGGCTAATCCTGTCGAACATTTATTTTCTAAATGCATGTATGATATTTTTGGGAAGAGAAAGTTTCCTAATTCTTACAATCTAATATCAGAATGTGTACTAGATTGAAGACTCATTTTCAAGTCCTATTAGATTAATTGAAAACATCGTCTCATGTGAGCTATTTACTTGTGTAATCTGCTTCTGATGACAATCTTTGGTACATTAAATTACAGGGGCTGGTTTAGCACAGGGTTAAAGAGCTGGCTTTTAAAGCAGACAAAGGCAGGCCAGCAGCACGGTTCAATTCCCATTCAAGCCTCCCTGAGCAGGCGCTAGAATGTGGCAACTGGGGGCTTTTCACAGTAACTTGATTTGAAGCCTACTTGTGATAATAAGAGATTTTCATTTTGTCCATTTCCGTCTAAGTATATTCACATATATTCACACACATATTCCTCTTAAAAAATAGGGATAGAATGAGGTCATTCATTCACAATTAAAATCTTCCTGAGTGTATAGGCAATCAGAATCTTACAAAACCACAACACTTAGTGTAGTAATTGACTGCTCTATACAGCCAGAAAAAAAATAATTTTATTTAAAACAATCCTACTGCTGCAATCTCACCAGGTCTTAGTTCAATCTATATTTAACTCACATGAGGAAAGTGATGAAAAAAATGCTGTAGATTTTCTAAAGCAACAAGATTGGAAACGCATCATTAAAATGCAGAGTATGCCCCTCTTATTTTGGGTTTGCACTTGGGATTGCTCACTTTGATACAATGTAAGCAATTTATATAACAAAATCGTAAAGCATAACATGGAACTTTGAAACATGACTCTTCACTGGAACAAGCACCATACGCATTTCAGTACTACCATTGTTCCACACATTGAGCATAACTGCGAAACTTTACTTCATAAAGATTGGCAATTTCCAGACATTCACGGGGCCATATAACAACAGAAGACTGTACGTGCCAACGTCCTCCAATCCTCCCAAAATCACACACAACCACAAACTCATGCAGCATAGCCATCTAGGGACATTTTAAATAAGCCTAAACTTCCAATAAAAGAAAAAGATGGAGAGAGAATGGAGTGAACGTTTTGAGTCTGGATGACTCTTTGTTATTGCTAAGAACTAGGATAATCACACCTCCATAACAATCTCTTGTTTTCCTCCTACTGTATAAGGAGTAAAAACCAGCAAAATGCCTGAAATTAGTAGTGGCACAGCTTTGCATACGTGAAATTGTGAAGCTGAATCAGGAGTGGAAAGGATTGTAGGTTGACAGGCAGTTCTCCCCCTGGGTGAAGGAAGTCAACAGATCTATCTAAGTCAAAGGCACTGCCAGAACCACTGGGAGCCTGGGCAGGATAGGACGAGGAATGAGGTTAGTTATCCTTGGCAGCTATTGCTCCCTGTGCATGTTGCAGCAACACAGGATGTCCAGGGAACACGTTGATTGGCGGGAGTCCTGTGAAACAGTCGTTCCTATATGGCTTTTGCTGGCAGTGAATGAGAGGAGATATTTGGTGGCCCATCAGAAACAGAGCAGAACAGGAAAAAGGGGTGCAAGGAGGAATGTAGGGAAACCTTCCCCTCTTTAAGATGTAGCTTTGAAGGCCATACTGAAAAAGGTGCAACAAAGAAGTATGTATGCCTTTGGTGCTAAAGGGAAGTCATGACTAAAAGGCAAAAGATATAAAAAAAACTGAGTGAGAGTGGCAGAGAATATGAACATATCCAGACATGAGATTATAAATATATATATAAAACATAATAATTAAATCTTTTGATGCATAAAATTAAACATTTTAAAAATCTATTGGTTATAAAAAAATAAATAGAACATCTAATCATAACTAATTGTATTCTCCAACGGGGGGGGGGGGGGGGTATTATAGCTAATACACACACACACACTTGTTTCCATCAATGCTGTGCCTGAGGCTGTTGCCTCCTTATTAAAAGTCATTTTCAGGATGTGGGTGTCACTGGGAAGACCAGTGTTGCTATCAATTCCTAGTTGGTGGTGGGTCTCTAGTTTGTTTAATTTAGCTGACTAGTTCACTGGACCGCTTCACAGAACCATTGTGAGTTAATCAGTTGGGGACTCGAGTCATCTAAAAGCCAGGTGGCTGACAGCAGCTGACATCCCCCTCTGAATCTCAGGGCCACACCCTATTGACTGGATCAGCTCCAGGTAAAGCTGGCCCAGAGGCTCAGCATCTGGCTCGGGCTCAGCTAGGTTCTGGGATCCAGCAGACCTCCAACTGCTGCCTCTCCTGGATGTTCCTGCCGCCAGTTGATATGCATCTGCAACTGCGTGGTGCTCACCAGACCACGTCCTAGAAGCCTGAGCACTACTTTCACCTACCTGCACCGATGGAGTTGGGGACGGTGTCGGCAGGGGGATGGAAGGCAGGACCGGTGTTGGGGGCCAATGCCAACTCATCCGTCATCCTGGTGGAAGTCGTTGAGCTCCTTGTGGCACAACAGGGTGGTGCTCCTCCTACTGGCTGCTGCCACTGCCTCCCAGGCGGCATTGGCAACAATGCATCCATCAGTCTGGACCAGGTCAGCGACTCCGAATCATGGAGCTGGTCTGCACAGTGGCATGGCTACGTGTTGTTTGGGATTTGTTCTGCAGGATCGGTTTATGTACTGCTCCTCCTTATCAGGGAGAGCTGGGCACGATAGGATGAATCAGCCAGTGAAACAGGCATTTGCGTTGTGAAGCCTCTGGGACATCATTAAGTGCCCTAATTAATGTCAGATACAGGTGATGGTGTCGCTGGATTGGATGTCAAGAAAGACAGAGCGATTCCCACTCGCAACTATACTTCAAACGAATTTGGTTAGATCGCACCCTCTAAATGCCTTTTCAGGAAGGTTTGGCTAGGTGTTTCTCCCCGGCACCATCGCCGAGTTTCCCACCACTATCTAGCCACACCGAGTCAAGTTTGTGGGCTCTGGGGAGTTTCTGCCTGGTGAAGCCCACACTTAGAATACTTTTCATTACTGGGGAGCTGAACTCACTGGACAGACTGACACCTCAGGGATCGGACCACCATTTGGGGTCTTCCCTTGTCTCCTTTTGGGCTCCCTCCCTGTTCAGAACCTCCACCCTTGACCCCACCCAAACTTCCGGAGGCCCGTTCATACCCGCCCTTCATACCCCTACCTGTCATAGATCCTCATCCCTCCTTTCATGGCCAAGGCCTCCCTTCAGGCCTTGAAACTTGGTTGTGCCACCCTGGCACCATTGCACTACCACACTGGAACCCTGGCAGTGTTCCTGCTTGCCTGTCAGTGCCACCCAGGCATCTTAGCAATACCAGGTTGGCAGTGCAATGGTGGCAGCCTGGTTGTGCCAAGGTGCCCGGGTGCCAGAGAGGGAGCCAGGGTACCACCCTCCCCTGTCCCTGACCACCCAGGGATCTTCAATTACCTGACAGACTTCCCAGGCGCTGTGACACCTGGTCCATGTTCGTGGGGACCAGTACTAGATAGTGCCCGGGTTGACCTCTCACTGGGGGGCCAGTTTGCTCTCATTAGGCCATTAGATCGGTCCTCCATCACGCTACTCAGATGGAGCTTGCCCTTAATCGGTCTCCATTTGCTTTGCGCCGCAAAATGCTCGCTACCCAGCACAGTTCCCAATTTGAGCCTCTGCCGGCATGAATACTCATCGGGCGCGACGTGGCAGTTACATCACACCCATAATCTCTGCTTTATTAGCTCAGGGGCAGAATTTCTTTTCTGAGATTGAGCCCCCAATTATTTTTTTTAATTTTCCAATTAAGGGGCAATTTAGCGTGGCCAATCCACATAACCTGCACATCTTTGGGTTGTGGGGGTGCAACCCGCGCAGACAGGGGGAGAATGTGCAAACTCCACAGGGATAGTGAACCAGGGCCAGGATTCGAACCCGGGTCCTCAGCGCCGCAGTCCCAGTGCTAACCACTGCTCCACATGCCGCCCCTTTTCTGAGATTGAGACCCTGACATCAGTTGAATTTGCAGCCAAGTAATATGCTTGCTGTCCAATTAAGGGTGGTGAGCAGGCTCCCAAGGCTGGAGGGCCAAGAGAAGGCCCTCTAGCGGTGACACATCAGCAGCCCAACCAGCAGAGGTGAGAGCTGCTGATAAATCTAAGAAAGAGAGACAACATCCCATCATGAAGACACCCGCTGAAGAGAAGGTTAAAAACAAAATCCGTTACTATAGACCACAGCTGTCAAGCTGTCACTGTAGAGGTGCATCACCTCATCTGGCTTGGCAGTGGCTACAGCTCTGGCAAGTGTTGAGGGATGTGGTCCCTAGTGGGATGGAGCCCTGGCCAACCTTCACTGTTTGCCGCCTCCATCCCCTGGCCACTTGCAGGCAGGTAGCTATTAACTGCCAATTCATGCTCCCGTCTGGGATGTGAATGGAAAATCCAGTCCAAGTCTCTGATTATGTCCAGTGCCATAACCACTGGATCACCATACTGTCTCCAACTCCAGTTTACTGGTGTTTCAAAGTGCCGGATTTCGAACCCTGACCTTTTGTACATTCGCACCCAATCTACACATTCTCAGTGGCAGCACAGTTAGTTCTCTCGGCCCCAGGTTCTGTAATTTGTTTTCAGGCCCCTTTGTCTCTGAACCTCCCTTATTTAAAGCCATCCTTAAAATACAGCTCCCAATGCTTGCATTCTGCAACCCCCCTCACTCCCTCTACCCCCATCTCGATTATGCTTCTAAGGATCATTTTGCACATTTTTCTGCATTATCGTCACTATATAAAAACAAGTTGTTGCGTTGATGTTTTGCACAATTATGTAAATGAAGCAAATGGTGATAATTTTGATACAATTGCTGTGATAGACAGTGGGAACCTTCATGCCACCATTGGTTCAAGGCACACTACGCTTCTGGTGCTCAACACCAATTCTGAAGCCGACAAAGCTATTTTCCTCCTGAGCACTTATTTGTTGAAAGGGAAATTCCAGCCACAAGTAAAGTTATTGTTGGGGAAAATGTGGAAACTAAAAGTTTTGTGTTGCAAAAAGCAAGGTTTATACAGCCACAGAAATTACAATATCGGACAAAAAAGCATTGAAGTTTATAGTTGACAAAGAAAACTCTAATATGCCTTTATGAGGCTAACTTTTAAGAGGCAAGCCAACCAGCCTGCTGCTTATTTTGTATGGGTGAGATAAGGCTTTGAAAATAAAAGAAATCTAGTATGGGGTTAATTTGTGTAAGATACAAGATGTCACTGAGATTCCACTGGGTGTTGGCAGGATTGCCTAAAGACAAGAAAACACATTTATTTGATGTGAAACACTGCAAGTGAGACATATGGTTGTGGCAGCTGAATCTTCAACATATACACTACCAACAATACCTCATGAAATGTATCCTGCAATGTAATCCAAGTCAGCCATTTACACAGGGATCTAGTTGAGCCGTTTATTCTTACTCCCAAATTATTTCATTACTGCTGTTGTTGCTCCATCCAGGGCTTCGGAGTATAATTATTTCAAAAGACATCATGGTTAGTGTGGTAATAGGTTAAACAGTACCAGAAATCAAAATCTAGCATATATTGATAGACCTGGGGTTAGAAATTTATTTAGGTGTTTCATAATGACACTTCTGAAATGGGCACGTGGGAGTAATGGAGGCTGTAATCAAGGGCGCACAGTTTGACTGAAGTGACATATCTACCACATCAGTAACAATTGCAACTGCCATCCAATTATAGTTTTATCGTATTATGACGGCTTTTTATTTTGAGTTCTGATAGAATAGCAATTGAATGGGAGGGAAGTGATAGATTGGATGAGCATGGCGAATTTATACGAGAAGAGCAGTGATGTGAAAACATTGAAGGGAATTTTGACACCGGGGAAAGGGTTGGATTGGGTGCTGGAGAGGGTTTATATTCCTAAAAGTTGAAAGTATATCAGTAATCTTCAACCCACCAACTTGTGGCTTTCACTCAGGTGGGAGAGGGAACGGACAGGTAAATCTCTCCCAGGAGACGGTTTAATATTTTAGGTATGTTAATGAAGGCTGACAGCCTTGGATCTGCCGTGCCGATCTGGTGGCTGACCGGGACTCCTGGGCTTCTGGAAACCTGAGAGCTGCAACAAGGTGAGGACCATCTCGAAGATCACTCCTTCTGAGCCAGGAGGGGCATTCCTGCTCTTCCTTCTTGGTCAACAAGCTCTCCCACATTAGACCACAACCCACGTTCCCACCACTCTCCTGCCAACCAACTCCCCCACCAATGAGATCAGACCACCCCCACTCGCTCAAGGATTGGACAGTCACCCTACGGTTGGGTGATCTCCTCCATCCACTCCCGGGCCCAAGGGCTTTGTGGTCTCTTTTCCAGGACTCCCCTGGCAATAGGGGAAGGAAAATCAGTCCATCAGCCTGACGTTTGAGCCGGAACAAGTTAGCGATGTCACACATGCATTATGCCACAATTCAAGCTCCACAGGCCCCAGAATCCCAACAATTGTGAATTCACCAATAATCCAAAAAATCTTTATTTCTTGGCTACCCAACGATATACAGTTGCCAGGTTTGTAAATTGAAACACAATTCCTGTTTATTTGTAACAGGAATAAAGATGAAATATGCAGTAATTACAACAGAATAACAGCAAGCAAACCCACTCTTACTTTTACTCTTTTGCTGTTCCACTCTCTATCTACACATAAAGACAGACGAAAATAAAGGAAAGGGGTAAAAATAATAAGTATTAAGATAGATAGAAAGCTAAGAGACCTTGCTTTCAATATTGGATTATTTGCAGCAAGCTGCTCTTCTAGCATGCTGAGTGACCAAAGACACAGGTGTACGGTTGATGATGGTCTTCCTGCAGTAACATTCATTCAGGACGCGCAGGCAGCAGGATTTCTTCTGGAGAGACACTTTAGCCTTTATTAAATTGGGCCTTCAACTTAAAGGTCCAGCTTTGAGCCTAATTCTCTCGTAAGACTCTTTTGTCTTGCATCAAATCCAGCTTTCAGGCCAAGTTTTAATCTCAATCCTTTTCAGTTTCAATAAAATGACATCCAGCTTTACTGGACAAAGAGAAGAGCTCTGACATTGGATTGTTAGAGAGATTTCATCATGTCAGGGAGAGAAATTCAGATGTGCTTCTTCTAGCTTATGAACCAAGAGTGAAACTAAAACAACCCAGCCTTGCTTGAGAGAAAGAAACAGTCCAGAGAATTCAGAACCAATCACCATCGGTTATCGGCAAAATCCAGCACTTTGAGCGAGTTCATTGCCGCCAGCCAAACCAGTCAAACTGAGTCATCACTGATCCCTTCAACTTGAATTTAAGGCAAAGTCTACATTATAGTCACAGGTCGATTAATCATCCATGGATAAATATTGTAATAGCAAAAAATAAATGAAAGAAAGGGGAAAATACAGAACCAACAGGGTTTAAACAGGAGAATCCTTACACATGTTAAAATTCCATTGTGTGTGGGGAAATGCAGAATTGCAGATTTTTCATGTGGCATCGGCCTTTCCCCCCCAGCAATATTCTGGCTTCCAGGAGGTCAAAATAGTCAAAACACCTTGCACCCCACTGTATCATTAAAACAATATTAATCATATGATCCATAGCTTTACACATCGCAGTGGCCTCTTTCCAATCAATTGTGTCTGTACACAGAACCTTTAACTCTATGGAGTGGCCCACAATGAAAAATTAAAGATATCATATCATAAGAATTGCTGCACCTGTAATGGAATATATAATTCTCACACATTGTTTTTCGTTTTATCCTGCTCATGGTTATTGTCGCCTTGGAGAGAAATCATAGTTAGTTGAAGAGCTGTCACAAAGAACAAAGAACAAAGAAAAGTACAGCACAGGAACAGGCCTTTCGGCCCTCCAAGCTTGTGCTGACCATGTTGCCCTTCTAAACTAAAATCTTCCACACTTCCTAGGGCCGTATCCCTCTATTCCCATCCTATTCATGTATTTGTCAAGATGCCCCTTAAATGTCACTATCGTCCCTGCTTACACCACCTCCTCCGGCAACGAGTTCCAGGCACCCACTACCCTCTGTGTAAAAAACTTGCCTCGTACATCTACTCTAAACCTTGCCCCTCGCACCTTAAACCTATGCCCCCTAATAATTGACCCCTCTACCCTGAGAAAAAGCCTCTGACTATCCACTCTGTCTATGCCCCTCATAATTTTGTGGACCTCTATCAGGTCACCCCTCAATCTCTGTCATTCGAGTGAGAACAAACTGAGTTTATTCAACCTCTCCTCATAGCTAATGCCCTCCATACCAGGCAACATCCTGGTAAATCTCTTCTGCACCCTCTCTAAAGCCTCCACATCCTTCTGGTAGTGTGAAGACCAGAATTGAACACTATACTCCTAGTGTGGCCTAACTAAGGTTCTAAACAGCTGCAACGTGACTTGCCAATTCTTATACTCAATGCCCCGGCCAATGAAGGCAAGCATGCCGTATGCCTTCTTGACTACCTTCTCCACCTGTGTTTCCCCTTTCAGTGACCTGTGGACCTGTACACCTAGATCTCTCTGACTGTCAATACTCTTGAGGGTTCTACCATTCACTGTATATTCCCTACCTGCATTAGACCTACCAAAATGCATTACCTCACATTTGTCCAGATTAAACTCCAAATGCCATCTCTCCGCCCAAGTCTCCAAATGAACTAAATCCTGTTGTATCCTCTGACAGTCCTCATCGCTATCCCCAATTCCACCAACCTTTGTGTTGTCTGCAAACTTACCAATCAGACCAGTTACATTTTCCTCCAAATCATTTATATATACTATGAACAGCAAAGGTCCCAGCACTGATCCCTGCAGAACACCACTAGTCACAGCCCTCCAATCAGAAAAGCACCCTTCCATTGCTGCTCTCTGCCTTCTATGACCTAGCCAGTTCTGTATCTATCTGCCAGCTCACCCCTGATCCCGTGCGACATCACCTTTTGTACCAGTCTGCCATGAGGGATCTTGTCAAAGGCCTTACTGAAGTCCATATTGACAACATCCACTGCTCTACCTGCATCAATCATCTTTGTAACCTCTTCGAAAAACTCCATCAAGTTAGTGAGACACGACCTCGCCTTCACAAAACCATGCAGCCTCTCGCTAAAACGTCCATTTGCTTCCAAATAGGAGTAGATCCTGTCTCGAAGAATTCTCTCCAGTAATTTCCCTACCACTGACATAAGGCTCACCGGCCTATAATTCCTGGATTATCCTTGCTAACATTCTTAAACAAAGCAACAACATTGGCTATTCTCCAGTCCTTCGGGACATCACCTGAAGACAGTGAGGATCCAAAGATTTCTGTCAAGGGCTCAGCAATTTCCTCTCTGGACTCCTTCAGTATTTTGGGATAGATCCCATCAGGCCCTGGGGACTTATTTACTTTAATATTTTTCAAGACACCCAACACCTCATCTTTTTGGATCTCAATGTGACCCAGGCTATCTACACACCCTTCTCCAGATTCAACATCCACCAATTCCTTCTCTTTGGTGAATACTGATGCAAAGTATTCATTTAGTACCTCGCCTATTTCCTCTGGCTCCACACATAAATTCCCTTGCCTGACCTTCAGTGGGCCAAGCCTTTCCCTGGCTACCCTCTTGCTTTTTATGTATGTGTAAAAAGCCTTGGGATTTTCCTTAAACCTATTTGCCAATGACTTTTCATGACCCCTTTTAGCCCTCCTGACTCCTTGCTTCAGTTCCTTCCTATTTTCCTTATATTCCACACAGGCTTTGTCTGTTTGCAGCCTTCTAGTCATGCTAAATGCCTCCTTTTTCTTTTTGACGAGGCCTACAATATCTTTCGTTATCCAAGGTTCCCGAAATTTGCCGTATTTATTCTTCTTCCGACATGAACATGCCGGTCCTGAATTCCTTTCAGCTGACATTTGAAAGCCTCCCACATGTCAGGTGTTGATTTACCCTCAAACATCCACCCCCAATTTAGGTTCTTCAGTTCCCACCTAATAATGTTAAAATTAGCCTTCCCCCAATCTAGCACATTCACCCTAGGACCACTTTTATCCTTGTCCACCAGCACTTTAAAACTTATTGAATTGTGGTCACTGTTCCCGAAATGCTCCCCAACTGAAACTTCTACCACCTGGCAGGGTTCATTGCGCAATACCAGATCCAGTACAGCCCCTTCCCTAGTTTGCTATCTGTATATTGTTCTATGAAGCCTTCCTAGATGCCCATTACAAGCACTGCCCCGTCCAAGCCCCTAGCACTAAGTGAGTCCCAGTCAATATTGGGCAAGTTGAAGTCTCCCATTACAATAACCCTGTTGCTTTTACTCCTTTCCAAAATCTGTCTACCTATCTGCTCCTCTATCTCCCGCTGGCTGTTGGGAGGCCTGTGGTAAACCCCCAACATTGTGACTGCTCCCTTCTTATTCCTGATCTCTACCCATGTAGCCTCGCTGCCCTCTGAGGTGTCCTCACGTAGTACAGCTGTGATATTCTCCCTAACCAGTAGCGCAACTCCGCCACCCCTTTTACATCCCCCTCGATCCCGCCTGAAACATCTAATTCCTGGAACGTTTAGCTGCCAATCCTGTCCTTCCCTCAGCCAGGTCTCTGTAATGGCAACAACATCATAGTCACATGTAAGAAGAAAAAATTCTATCACTATTTGTATTAATTGACAGCAATGGGCAATCATTTTCAGTGAGTGACATTAACAGACAATAGAACAAAAGAAATATAACAAAACTAGATGCCTACTGACTGCAAAAAGAACTCGCTGTAGTCTGCAAAGAGACAGTTTAAGTGTTTCCCATGGTATTTTAACAAAGCAAATACTGCCAGTCATTCTTCCACACTGGCATTTTTCAAATTATATGATGGAATAATACTAGCGGTTATCAGCCTAAATTACTCCTCCTTATTCCAAAGCAGGCAGCATTTGTATAGTGTACATAGCCAGTCGTTTTGCTACACGTGACTCTTTTTAGTTGTTCCAATCTTCAAAACTACTCATAAGCCAATCCCCACAATTGGCAGTAACAACCCTCTGAATATCTTCCATAGTTTATATTAATTTGTGCCTGAGATTTATGCCCTGTGCTCGCTTATGCGTGGCCAAATACGTTGATGCAGAGATGCAATTATCTTTTAAGAGCCAACGACAATGAATCACCACATATTTTAAAGACAACTTGTAAAATAATTACTATTTACTGATGAATCCTCCTGAAAACTGTTGTGTACTATGTTTACACCAGAATGGTTGCTGGCTCTGTGAGCAGTTGAGATAAATATGCAAATTTTTAAAAAATGAAGTCACAACAGCAGAAATTTTTCACTTTCAAAATGTTATTTAGCTGCAAAACTAATAATTCTGAAGGAGGCACTGGAGCAGTATGCTTTGCTTATTTTTTGGAGTTGAAACCCGTGTTTTATTTTTAATGCTGGTTTTGGAATGCAGGTCCTCAAAGGCTGCAGGGAGAATCAATAATGCAGTGGGACAAGGAAGTCAAACTGTGTTCTGTAATAAACTATACAGTGTTGTTCATAATCATTATATTGTAAAATTCCAGAAAGTGGCACATCTGCGATACAACAGTGCACCTGCAAGTCCTCATAACATGCTAGGGAAAGTTAAAAAATCGGGAACGAATATATAACTCAGCTTGGCTGTGTGCATGTGAATGGAGGATCTTTTTTTTCTTTCGATACACTGATTTGATGCTCTTCTTTGCAGTGGCAGTTTTTTTTGTTTATTACAATTTGATATTGTTCTGCTGTTAGTTTATTTATCAAATTGTAAAAACAACTGTAATAGGAAACAGGGCTCAGAACTAGACTACCTCGACATTCTAAAGCTATTCGTTAAACACAAACATTGCGATTTTTGAGTTCTTGTCCCCCATAATCCAAAATCTGAACCAATTTTTACATTTTTTTAATCAACTTAGTGGGATGTTTTGGCTACCTCCTGTGCAGTATTTCATGAAAAGTCCAAGTGATGGGTTTGTGGTAGAAACCACATAAAGGCGGGATTCTCCATTAGCTGACGTCGAAATTGGGAAATGCGATTTGGCAGAGAATAGTTTCCGATGCCAAAATCGATACAGGCACTGATTTGAATCACTCGAAAATGTGATCAAAGCATTTCACTCCGCACGTACAGTAGACACTGTTTGCATATCACGAGTGGGCCCAATCCGCTACTCTCCAGTGCCTCCGCGATTCTTTGCCTCTGATGGGCTGAGTTCCCAATGGCATAGTTCACTTGTGCTTTTATAAATCATGAAATTGTGTCATGGCTTCTGAGGGAGAGAGAGGGGGTAAGGAAAGTGTCCAACATGGCCATAGTTTGCTGACAGTTGTGCCGCTGGCCGAGGGGGGGGGGGGGGGGCTTCTGCCAGAGCTGGGGCAAATATTTGGGGGTGGCCAGAAGGTGGGCTGTGAGGTCAGGGTGGATGGACATGAAGCAATATTGCCGCAGCCGCCAAGGCAGCCATGCAGCTGCACACACCAACAGCCCACTTTGAACCTGGTACACGGGTCATATAGGTGTCCCCCTATGGTACCCCCTGGTGCCATCTGGCCCCATAGTCCCATCAGCTGTATGGGCACGCTCCAGCACACCCATGCCATCTTTTAGGCTGGGATAAATGTGTGTCGAGAATGTAATGTGTATGTGCGGCTGCAGCTTGTCAGCCTCCCGAGTGTCGATCACGGACCGGGTGTTTCCCGCACCATTTTCCAACGGAATCGAGTGTATTCCAAGCGGCACCGGCACTAGCCCCTCAACGGTAGCAGAATCGGTCCAGATGCGGCGCCGGTCTTTCGGTCGTAAAATTCTCGGGGTTTTCCTGCTGGATTCTCCAATTCTGTGGCTATGTCCGCAGGATCCGTCTGGCCTTAGGACCAAAAAGTCGGCAGTGACCTCACACCGATCCTCCGCCCGATGGGGGGCTAGCAGCCACGCTGCGTAAAGCCCCTGGCTTTACCTGCGGATACTGTCGCAGAATGGCCGGGTCTGTGGCTGCGCATGCGCACGGTGGTGGCCTGCGACAGCCGAGCATGGATCCGGCCTGCCAAAAACTGCCCCCTCGCCAAACCCGGACCAGCCGCCACCAGTCCCCCAGCCCCTGACGAAGCCCCCTCTGACAGCGGAACTGCTCCCCCCTCCCCGACTGTTGCGGCATTGGACACAGTCCACAGCCACCACGAGAGGTCCCCGAAAGTTGTGAAGACATGCGGCCATGCCGTCGGGATTCGGCCCATTGGGGCAGAGCATCAGGGGAGGGCCTCAGGAGACGTTCTGAGGTCGTTCCAACAGTGTGTAACGTACATGGGGGTGGAGCATCGGAAAAACAACACCGCCCCCGATTCCAGTGTAAAACGCATTCTATGGCGATCACCGAACACGATTTTGGCGTCGCCGATCGGAGAATCCAGCCCTTAGTCTCAGAAAAGGAGAATCCCAGCCAATATAACTGATTATTAATAAAATGTGAATGAGCAAAGGTTCTGCAGAGCACCTAATTCCTAACCAAACAATTGCTGATTCGGGTGTGGGTACTGTCAGTGCCTGGCAGGTCATCCTGTCGAAAGATGTTACATCATGTCTTCTGAAGGTCACTTGGTGACATTCCCTGCTCCAAAGAGAGTTCTGTGGGGAGATGGGAAAAATGGGAACAGCCTATACACACTAGTGAGGCTTCTACTGCCATTCATAGAGCACTATTGTTCATGTCCATGTTATGTTCGGACCTGGCATATCTAGATTTTGACCTAATTTTTGGCATAGTTGCTGCCACACTGTTGCTGAAGTAACACTGGGAATATACTCTGGTAGGTCGACTGCTGTGTTGTGCTCCCACTTCCTCAGGGCTTGCAAACGTCAATCCTGAATTCTGATTTAATATTTCTTCTTTCAGTTCACAACACGAGTGCCAATCATTGTTGGTACTTGAACACTTCACAACCTCCAAATTTTTCAGCATTTGAATAAAAGGTCTTCCTGATTTTCTCTCATGTTTCTGGATAGACTGAGAAATTGAGCTGAGGATTTCGAAATGAAATTGAATATCAGTAAATCAGTATCAGTAAGAAGGGCAACTTGGAATGCCAGTCCAGAAAGTGGATGCCCAATTAAAAAAAAAATACTCATGAGACATGGGCGTTACTGGCTGGACCTAATTACCCTTGAAATGGGTAATTGCTAGGCTATTTGATAGCTTGCTAGGCTATTTGAGAGGCCATTTTCAGAGTTAACCACATCGCTGTGGGTCTGGAGTCACATGTAAGCCAGACAGAGTAAAGACAGCAGATTTCCATCCCTAAGGCACAATAGTGAATCAAGTGGATTTTTAATGACAATGGTTTCATGGTCATCATTAGACTTTTAATTACAGAATTTTACTGATTTCAAATTTTACCATTTGCCATGGTGGGATTTGAACCCATGACCCCAGAGCACTGGGTTTCTGGATTACTAGTCCAGTGACAATACCACTACACCACTGCTTTCCTCATTGGCAATGGAATGGAAAGAAATTCAAGCTGAGAGTTAGTCAACTGGGTCCCATTCCCTTGTAATAACTTCCAATATGTTCGAGTAGAAATGATGTCCACTATATGTTCATCCAGATCTCGGTGTGTTTATTATTTTGAAAGCTGGATAATGGGAATTGTTAAGAACTTCGCTGATGTTCAACGAGGGGGTATCCCAAAATCCTGAAGGGCAACTTGGAATGCCAGTTCTTAAGAGTGTGTTTTTTTTCAATTTGGTATAATGAAAAGACAGATATGCAAACCAGTGAGGGGAAGATCCAGCCTTGTTGTAACCATGTGTGTCAACATGTAAAAATGCACAACAAGAAAGGTCACAATATAAAACAAAAGTACACTTAATTGCAACAATGGCTCATACATACCCTATATTTTGGAATTAACTCTGTTCCCACCCACCTATGTCTCTAAACTCTGCGAACTACACCTTGTCCCAAAATCATCCCATACAGTATAACGTTATGAGCTAAATCCAGCAAATAGTTACCACCCACAGGTTATCTTCACATTTAAGCCGCCTTCTTCGGGTCAGCATAGTTTTTCTCTGACGTCTTCAAATCAGCAGCTTCCAGCCTAGAATTCTGCTTTCTGAGAGAGTTCTGCTTTCCAGGGAGGCATGGCTGTGATCATAACTGCTTTTCTAGCTCCTTCTCTTCTTTCTCCTTTCCACCTCTCATGTCGATATAGAGTTACTGGTTACTGATGCGTTGGGTGGGATTCTCCATTTGGGAGACTGTAGGAAGGATTCTCCTGTTTTCTGGTGTGGCGATGAAAATGAACATCTTGCCATGGCCATCCCCACACCCCCACTACTTGCTTTCAAACAACCGCGCAACCTCAAGCAGACCATTGTTTGCAGCAAACTACTCAGCCTGCAGTAGAACAGCGACCACGACATCACACAACCTTGCCATGGCAACCTCTGCAAGATCTGCTAGATATCGACATGGGTACCACCATTACACATGAGAACACCACCCACCAGGTACGTGGTACATACTCGTGCAACTTGGCCAATGTTGTCCACCTCATAAGTTGCAGGAAAGGATGTCCTGAGACGTGGTACATTGGTAAGACCATGCAGATGCTGCGACAATGGATGAGCGGACATCGCGCGATAATCGCCAGACAGGAATATTCCCTTCCAGTCGGGGAACACTTCAGCAGTCAAGGGCATTGAGCCTCTGATCTCTGATGTGTGGTCCCAGCAGTCGGGAACCCGGCGTGCCGACTGCAGACAATGTCCAGCGCTGCCACGCTTGTCCAGGATCTGTGCCACTGGCCAGGAGGGGAGTTTCTCCTAGGGCTGGGGGGCCTGGTGGGGGGGTGGCCAGGGGTGGGCTGATGGTCGAGGTTGGTCGGTTAGGGTTCGAGCATGACCCCGCCATGTTTTCCGCCACGACTGGTCCAGGCCGTCAGCTGTGCGCATGTGCGGCCTGGGACTTAGCCATTTTCAGCACGTTCTGCTGGAGTTTTACTCGGTGCTGGTGCTCGCCCCTCACCGGTACTGGAATCGGTGAGGGGTTCGCGTTGACTTTTCTGTCGTGAAACTCCCGCAGATTCTCTATTCAAGCCAGCACTTAGCCTTAGAAACGCGGAATCCAGCCCCGTGGGCTTCGCCCGAAGTGCAGGGCATCATTGACTACACTCACGTTGTTCTGTGTTCTCCATGGCATCATGGGACACCGTTTATGAACCACAAGGGATTCCACTCCCTCAATGTGCAGGTCGTCTGCAACAATGAGATGCGCAATATGCAGGGGTGTGTCCACTTCCCAGGGAGCGTCAATAACAGCTTCATTCTCAGACATGCTCAGATCCTGGCTGCCTTCGAGAGCGAGCAGTGGCTGGAGATAGCTCTCTCAGGAGGTGGCTAATGGCAACAGTTCAGAGGCCACAAACACACACTGAGATTTGTTGCAACAAGGTTCATCTTTATGCACACGTGCTGCTCGAGCAGATGATCAGCCTGCTGAAGCTGTGATTCCGATGCCTGGAGCGGTCAGGGGATGCTCTCCAGTACAACCCCCAGAGGGTCACGTGCATCATCATGGTGTGCTGCGCACTGCATAATCTGGCACTGCAACATGGCAAGGACCTCAATGAAGAGGAGATGGAGGAGTGCCACATCTCCACAGGTGAGGAGAAAGTTGAAGACGGCGGTGAGGACCAACCCCCAGGGGAGGCAGGGGAAAGACATAAAGCAATGGCCAGGTCTCCTTGCTGATTGCTCCTTTCATGGGCAGGGCGTTCAACCCCAATAACCAGATGATGCAGGAGAATGGCGATGACATGCAATGAGGACAGAGTAGTGCTCCTCAAATGTCCCACAAATGTCTGACTCCTGCCTGACAGAGGGGGGATATGCCACTGAACAGGTTGATCTGTGGGTGATGTGTTATTGAATGGTACTTCTCATCTGCGACTACCTCCTCTGAGGTTAGGGCTGCCGCTGTGTTTCTGCGCCTATTGTGCACGTGGACAGACTCTCACAAACTTCCAGCTGATACCTTCAGCATGCTGAAAGAATGCTTCCACCAATAAAAGGTCCTGGTTGTTTGTGTGTGGGTTTGACGCCGGTCCACCGTCAGCGTTAATATAAGCCTACCTGTGACAATAAAAATTAATATTATTATAAGAGAACCTAAGGAGAGAAATTGCAACTTCCATTTCTCCGCAGGTACTGCCTGTCATGCATGTCCAGCTTTTCCTGTTCTTGTTTACAGATTGTTGCACATACTGCAGATACTGAAAATCTGAATATTTAGTTTAAAATATGTGAAGGCCTGCTGCTGGAGGCACTAAAGCCAGCTGGAACTCATGCTTTTAAGAGGGGTTTTGACAGGTATATGAGGGAAAATCAATTCAGCATATTTATTTTATTAATCCTGGTATAAGTTGCTGCAAAATGATCTGTTCATTTTTATGTGTTTAATCATGTTGATCGAAATGCAGGCTTACAAATTTACTTATATTTTTGAAGGATTATTGCCATTAATCTACATATTTCTTGCTACAATTGTTTCCAATATAATTCTAACATTATGGGTGCGACCTACCAGCTGCTTGTGCCTGAATGGGGGCTCAATGTGGTGCCAGGAGATCCCTCTTCTGAGAACTAACGGGGTCGCGTAAGACGTTGTGATCTGAATCCCACTCAGCTAGTCTCACTCAGGTGGTTGCCCTCTGGGCAGAGCTGAACCCTGGCACTGCTAGTGCCACCTGGGCACATTATCATTGCCAGCCTGGTACCCTGTCAATGCTACTTGGTTGCCAGCCTGGCATGGCCATGGTGTCCATGTGGCACTTTCAGACTGTCAGGGGTGCAGGTAGGGGCACTGCCAGGCTGCTGGTGTCAGGCTGACACTTTTTCCCATGCTGGGGATTGGGTCTGGGGTTGCCCTGCCCATGTGGGATGCAGGGGGCAGGGGGGGGGGGGGGGCGCAGGCCAGAAGACCCCTTATAGGTGTGTTTGGGGGTTACGTCATGGGGGGGGGGGGGGGGGGTCAAGAGATTGGGATGTCATTTATAAATGGTGTCCCGATCACCTCCTGCACTTAGCATTGTCCTTTATTTAAAAAGTTAAGGAAAATGCTTATTTGGCAACAACATTTGAAAAGTTTCCTCTGAAGTAGAAAATCCATCCCAAGATAGTTCACAGAAGTAAATCAGACAAACATTGCTGTCAAGTCAAAGGAGATATTGGATGGGGTGACCAAAAGGTTGACCAAAGTGGTTGATTTTAAGGGCAGTCTCAAAGGATATCAGGAAAGGAGAGACATAGAGGTTTAGGGAGAGAATTTTGTTATTTGGGGCCTAGATGGCTTCAAACATGGTCCCCAATTGTGGGACAAAGGGTGGACCCAACAAACAACAAGCCAGGTTTGGAGAGTTTGGAGGAGAGCTTGAAATGACTGATGAGGTTAGAAAGATAGAGAGGAAATGAGGCTATGGAGGATTCAAACATGAGGTTGAGAATTTTAAATGTAAGCTATTTGGAGAGAGCGCGGCATTATGGACGAGCGAGACAGTGGTCATGGGTGAGCAGGACATGGTTCGGGATAGGATATTGTTATCAAGATTTTAGATAAGGTGAAGTTTATAGGAGTGGGTAGAAATAAGCTTGGTAACCTTGGAATAGTCATGTGTAGAAGTGAAAACAACATGGATGAGTGTTTCAGTGGCACATGGGTTGACTTAATTTAGAAGCAGGCCTGAATGTTGTCCAGATATTATTACATGTGGTCAGAAACTGTTTAATTAGCAGACAAGTTACAAACGTGATTAAACATTGTGTAAACCAACAGTGAACATCCCCACTTCAGACCCTATGATGGAGGGAAATTCATTGGTGAAGCAATCGAAGAAGGTTGGGCCCAGGACACTGAGGAACTCCTGCAGCATTATCTTGGGTCTGAGATGATTAACCTCCAACAAGCGCCGCTACATTCTTTTGTGAAAAATATTACTCCAACCAGTAACCCAATCAGAGGAAAACCAGTTCTCCCTCTTATTCCCAATGATTTAAATTTTACTGGGAGTCGTTGAATCGCATTGTCAAATCCGGCCTTGATGGTAAGGCCAGTCACTCTCACCTCACCTCAGCTAATTTGCCGATGTTTAGACCAAGGTTTAATGAGGTCAGGAGCTGGGTAGTCCTGGCAGAACCCTTTTGAGGAATTGAGCGCACAAACCTGGTGAACATTTTGGTGCCTTACAGAGTAGGTGCTGCATTGTTAGGAACATATTTCTCTAGATGAAATGTTGAATTGAAACCCCTTCTACCTGTTCAGGTAGATGTAAAAGAACAGCTGAGAAGTTCTACTGGTGTATTGAACAAAATGTATCTCCCAGCCGACACCGCCAAAAATGGATTATGTGCAGAAAGTTTTATGTTGGCTGTCACATTTACCTATACGTAAACCATAGTCAGTATACTTCGGGAGTAATTACTTGGCTGTGAAATGCTTGGGACATCCTGAGCATGGATGAAATAAAATGCAAGTTCTTTCTTCCTTTATATGATCTGTTGTCAAGTTACCGACTTGTACAGGATTGACTTTATAAGCATAAATGTTACTGCCTTTGTCCTATTTGAACAAAGCACAGGGAGTTATTTGCAACAATGCTGACACAAATGGCATTGAAAGAATTTTGAATAGATAAAAAGAAACACATCTGCAGATAAGTTCTCGATTAAAATGTATCAATTTACTTGTACACGTTCATTCAATTCTCTAGAGGGCAGATTTTCTGCTACTCAACACCACTTCATAAAAGCAGTTGTGCCGACTTGCCTTTCCCCTGCAATTTGAAAATAAGTGAATGGTCTCCTGAAGATATTGGTGGCATATTGTTTGGAAGATAAATGTATATCTGTATTCGGGACGCAATGGTGCATTGTAATTCACAGTGGTAGCAGTAACAATGCTGTTGATTATATAAATCAGTTCCGCTCAAATGAATTGCTGGTGGTGCCAATATTTAAATTAGCCTGAATTACAGCTATGCCAGCACATCAGAGCGTTGGAAAATGTTAAGTAAAATGGAAGCACTTCCAGGTTTATTAAACATTCGCAATGCCAATGACTTTATGCTCTCCAGGGGATTAGGGAGCGAAAACAGTAATTGTATCCACGGTACACATTTGAATTTTGAGGCTTTTGACTTCTATATTTTGATGTGAACCACAAGCTGTTTCTTATATTGACTGAATGACCACACAATTAGTGTATTAGTTCAAAGACAGTTTATTAATAACACAAGACTTACTTCTGTATGCAATAATACATGCAACTATGCACTAAACTAGACCTAATAACTAAGATGACCTTTACTTAACTTCAGGGTGACTGGCTCTGTACGGGAGATAAGGCCTTTATCTGTGTCCACGTGGGTCGGTTGGAAGTCTTCAGGTTCATCTCGGCTGGACTCGTCCTTCAGTTCGCGATTGCGGGTCCTTGAACTTGGCTAGTTGATATACTACAGTTGGTTGCACACAGACCAGTCCAAAAGAGGCCAATCCCTACTGTGCAGGGCTTCTTATCTTTCTTCTCTTTTGCGCCCTTTTGGGCGGTCCTATCTCCAGATCCAATAGGTCGATAGGTTTTTGATCACTCTCATTGATCCTGGCCAATTAGGGGGCGGATACCTCGGTGGCTGGGCGGGTCCTAGCTACAATTGTTCTAGGCACGTAGGCCTTTCCAAATAAGGGGAAGTGGCGCCGGTTCGTCTGCTCCTGTTGTAACTCCTTGATTCAAACTCTATTGTCCTGGAGGAAATGGTGATTGACTCTTAATGGATACACGTTTCAGTCAGGTCTGGCTTCTATGCACAATACACAGAGGCTGTGTATCTGTCTGTGTCCAAGCTTACCACAATTCCCATGGTCCTTTGCAGGTTGCCATTTTAGATAGCTACATCCCGTCCTCTTGATCCTGGACGCGAAGCGTGGTGGATCACAGTATTGATCCCATATCTGTCTTGTTGGTTTGGTCACCCTTCAGGTCAGTAAAGGTCCTAATCTGCTCTGTCCTAAAGTTATTGCACAATCTTACCTAATTCATTAGTACATACATTCATTAAATCAATTCCCTACTAATGGCTCTTTAATTTTAAAATTGGATTCATATAAAACATTTTAACTTAAATTAACATAAAACAGTTGGTTTCTAACTAAAACTCTCTAAACTACACTCATGCTGCTGCTTCTACATAACAAACCTATTTACAACATAATTTTTTTTAAAACGCAGCACCACATTTCTTCTTATCCTATTTCATTGGTACAGAGGCACAAATGGCACATTTTAGCAGCAGTTGTTACAGTTGATTATAAGTAATACATTCTTGTGACAGCTTTATTGAATTCCAAAGAAGGAGGCTTGAACTGTGTATATAAGGGGGGTGGGGGGCTTTTGCCTTCCATTTACGGAGTCAGAGTGTGGGTGTGAGGATGACTATGTGTATTATCGCAATCAGGAGGAGGGCCTCTTCTATGTATGAGAGTGGGTTCCATTTTGCAATGTGTTCCCACCAGGCAGGGGTTTCGGTCTCGATCGCTAACAGTTGCTGGGTGGTATCCTGACTGGAGGTGGTCTGTTGTATGGTGGCGTTTGGGACTGGTTTACGTCCTACTCTGATTATGTGTATTACCAAGTTACCTTTAGTGGGTGTCCCGGGGCAATTTTGTCTGATTCCGAAAGTGTTTCCTGTATTTCTCTTTAATCATCCAATTTCGGGGCACCCTTCATTTGTCAGTTCCCACCAATCTCCTTTCCCAGTTTTGCTAAAGTAACATTCTGATGTGGTCCCGTTGGGTTTCCGATATATGGTTCTTTGTTTACTGCACCAAATAGGCTGGGCTTTATCCATAATATTCCTTCCTCGCTTTCCCTGCACCTGGGGGTCTGTACCATAAGCATGCCGGGCTGTGGAGAGTCTTTGGTGTTTTGCGCTCGAAGTCCGGTGAGTCCAGCGATTATCCATATGAGGAACATGCCTCTTGGATTCATCCTGTGGTGTTTCTGTTCTCCATGTAATCCTAGGGAATCAAGCATAGTGTCATGTTATTATCGTTGGTTGATATCTGTGTATATTAGTATTTTTCTCTTAGTTCCAATTGCCCTTTATGATTGTCACCATGTGTGACTCCCCCATTTTATTTTTTTTAAATTTGAGAGGTACTAATTCAAGTGCTGCAATGCAATCGTTCAAGTGTCGCACAGCTTGTGTGGTCGATGCTAGGAATTGGCTGATGCTTTCTTCGATCAATCTCCATCTTTACTAACAACCATGAGAGGTTGAGGCTTTGCTTAACCAGCCGAATTTTCGGGCAGCCAGTTTCATAAAGTTTCATCCCAGGGGCTCAGAGGTAGCAGCAGTGATCAACAACCATTGTGTTCTTAAGTGTAAATAGCATGCTGAAGTGACCCGAAGGGATCTAAAGGAAGATGAAAGAAGTAAGGGTTTAGAGCAGGGGTGGGCAAACTACGGCCCGCGGGCCGCATGCGGCCCGCCAAAGGTATTTCTGCGGCCCACCAAGTCATTAAAAAAAAAAAAATTTTTTTAAAAAATTTTTTTTTTTTTTTTTTTTTAATTTTTTTTTAAGGTTAATGGGGGGGGGGGCTGTTGGGTTACTTACTGGTATAGGGTGGATACGTTGACTTGAGTAGGGTGATTATTGCTCGGCACAACGTCGAGGGCCGAAGTGCCTGTTCTGTGCTGTACTGTTCTATGTTCTATATGAGGCGCCCAGAATCATAACCGGGTGAAGTAATTATTTTACTTAATATACTATGCGGCCCTTTGTGAATTGTGAATTTCTGAATGTGGCCCTTGCACGGAAAAGTTTGCCCACCCCTGGTTTAGAGAGTGCAGGGAAAGGAAGATTCAAGACTTGCCCAGGTCATTGTACTGTGTAGTAAACAATTCCAGGGAGCATGAAGGGAACATGATGTGCGTGTGGGCCGCTGTGGGGTAAGAATGGGTGGGATCCCCGGGTAGGACGGGGGTTAGTGACATTTCTCCACTACCCGAGCTTGACTTGACCTGATAATTCTGGGGCCCTCAGGTAAGGCAGGGATTAATGCCATTACTCCCTACCTGGGTGACCGAAATGAGCGGGAAGAATTTGTAAGCATTTGAGATCCAACAAGTGCGCATTTAACTGCCATTGGTCAGTAGCCCATGTCTGTGTTTCTGTGAGAAGCATAACTGTGACTGTATCAAGAAATCGGGTGTCAGGCCGACATTAATTAAAACCATGTGTGGAGAAGGAGGATAAGGTAGAAAGAAGAAGACGGGCAGGCTCCATCAGAAATTAGGACCTTAATTCTTACGTGCTGTCCGTTTCTCATCATCTGGACACCTCAGATATTTGCGTGCAACAATTGCATTGAATCAGTGCCCAAGAGGGGCTCATGCTTTCTTCTCCTGGTTGCCAGACTCATGTCTGCAGATTTTGAGCGTAAGTCGCATAGGCGTGCGGATAGTCAGATCCGTCATGTTTTTCCAGCCTGCAGGAATTGTCGCGGTGCCAAAAAGGAGTTTTGGGGTATTAGCGTGATGGAGGGTAGTTTGGAAGTGGTGAACTGGAAGTGGAAGCAGTGTTACTGGGGGTGGGCAGAGAAGCAGTCGATAGGTGGGGGAGACACATCCACCTGTACTGTTGGCCTTGAAAAGTGAATGCAAATTTATATTGGCAAGCTCGATCCAGGGGAATGGACCAAAAACCATTGCTAATATCCAACACAGTGAAATACTTTGATTGCACTCCCTGCTTAATCATGGTCGCGGGTCTTATGGCAATGGTGGGGGCTGTTAAAGGGGTAACTTTGTTTAGTTCACAGTAGTCAATTGTGAGTTGCCATGAACCGTCTGGTTTATTTACTGGCCAAATCGGGCGTTATTAGTGGAAGCTAGGGGTTGAATCACTCCTTGTTTTAACAGACTGTTAATGACTTTGAAAATTTCGTTCTCAGCCTGCTGTGGGAATCCGTACTGTTTCTGCGGTTTGGGGTCGGGACCTGAAATCATAATTGTGCCAGGAATCTGGCCACAGTTGTGCTTGTGCTGGGCAAATGCACCTTTGTGTGTGGCTAGTACCTGTTTAATGATGGCGTCTGTGCTAATTGCCAAAGGGTTAAACCAATAGCCCCCTACTGAGCAAATCCTGTTTCGTAATCTCCTACTGAGAGCGTGGCGGTTTTGGACATCTGCCAGACACATTTGTTTACAGGGTTGAAAGAGAGGTTATGAGAGTTCATAAAGTCTATGCCTAGGATGTGTTCTGCGGTTGGGGGTAGTTCGACTAAAATAACAGGGTGGTTGTATTTAGTGGTTACATTTCCTATCTGAACGGGTATAGGGGCTGTGATGCATCCCTCTTGCATATGGACTGTGAATCCACTGAGTGTGATGGTATCTGTGGTTGGCCAGGGTGTTTTTTGGAACAGGGTTGAGGAGTTTAATGTGGTGCGGGACCCTCCTGTGTCCCAGAGAAAATTAACAGCATGTCCCCGGACTGGGCCTCTAACTACTGGTCGTCCGACGTTATCCCAGCACATGTCACAGACCCATTTTGGAGACTCCGGACACTGTCAATCTAAGGGGTTATAAGCGAGGTTGTCTGAGCGGGCGTTTAAGGTGTGCATGGGGCGAATGTCACGCCTGTCATGCCTTGTGATCTATCCTATTGTTTGTGAGTGGCGGGTTGGGTTGTTGGGGTCGTTGGCTGTGTGGGGGGATTTGTCTGCAATCGCGGGCTCAATGTCCAACTTGTCCACAAGTTTAACATGGACCTCGTGGTGCGTGGGTTGGGACTTGCGCTCTGGGGTGCTGTTTTCGGGGGTAGTGTTCCTCTCTTCTGCCATCATTTGTCTATGCAGGTTCGTAACTAGTTCTAACTGGGTACATTGAGGCTTCTACTCCATCCTGGTCCATTTCATCCTGAAGGGACTGTTCCCATGCCATAGATAGGCCGTTGAGTACCCAAATCTCATTGTTTGTGGTGTCTGCTGGGTCATAATTCACACAAGCCTTTTTACCTGCTTCAGTGGCGTGTGAAACTAAAGTACGGGACCATTTAGTGGTGTCTTCGTCATCTAAGTGAGCGCGGTCTAAGTTTCCATATACTGCCTTAAAATGAATCCAGAGGCTACCGGTAAAGGCGGTCGGGTGTTCCCCTTTCTTTTGTCTGCATTTTTAAAATCCCTCTACTGGATCCCCTTTGTTGTATCCAATAACGTTTAATATTGCGGTCTTCATTTCCTCTATGATTCCACCTCCTACGTTTTGGGGGTCTGGCAAAGCTGACCTTACCGACTGGCTGAGGCTCGTTATGATCAATTTAACTTCCTCCCTCTCATCTAATCCATACATAACCTTTTGTTGACGTACCTCTTCAAAGGAGCTATATGGGTCTGCGGTGGGCTGATATGGAGTGATTTTAGTGCAAACGTCCCTTAACTGGGTTACAGAAAGTGGCGTGATGTAGGTGATATCTGGACCTGCCTGATCCCTTATCCTTCTTTCTGTGGTGACCGGATTCATGGGTGTTGGGGCAGCTGTGACGGTTGGTGCGACCTGTGCAGCCGGTGCTGCTGGTGCCTTTCTTTTTGGGATGCGTGGCGGTTGTTTTTGACTCTCCGTTCTCTTCACATACATTTGCGTGCTTTCACTTAACTCTTCCCAATCTGCCATCTCTTCCTCATGTCTCGTCTGTCCTGAAGGAATACATAAAACCATTCTGAACTGAAAGTAATGACTAGAACTCATCTATCTTTCACTGGCATTTAGCGTGGCCAACGGTACTCTGTCTTTGTTCTTTAGTGGACTGATGGAGCGCTCTTAAAGCTGCCTGTAAATCGGCGCATTTTTTTGTTAACTGAGTGACCTGGTGTTCAGACTCCTCTCTCACCAAGACTGCACGTTGAGTATCTTGATAGGCCTGTGGTACTGTGTCTGGTAGCTGCTAAGGTGTACTATGCAAGACTGATGGGCGCGTTTAACATCAGCGATTCCCCTGTCTTTAGCGGCTAACTTCTCCCAGAATTCCTCAATAATTTTCTTGCTTTCTTTACTGTTTCCCTCATTCTCCCTTCTCTACTAACCGTCTGCGGAGTGTCTTGATGACCCCCTCAGTGCCTCACAACTGTGACAAGCAGCACACTATTGCAATTGGCTTTCTAAACTTTGCTGCGTTTTTCTTATATATCTCACGAAGGTTCTCCACCAAGTCTGTCCTATCTTTCCTGGACATGTCTCAGTGTTTGCACAAAAATTTGACCAAAGGGGCCATCCTTTCCCCTTTAAATACTTTCTCAATAAATCCTCCCATATGGGGCACTGCTCTGATTTGTCGATGCCTGCAACCTTGGGTTGCTGCTGTGGATTCATCATCTTTTCTATCATCTGCGCTGCCATCTCTTCTCTACTTAAAATTTGGAACAGGGGGAATAAGGAGTCAATCAAACAACGGGTACGGCTTACGGCTATATTCCAGTTCACAATCCCTCTAGATTTGCATGCAAGTCTGACGAGTTTACCTCACCCTTCCCTGTTAGTTACGCATGCGGTTAGTGCACATTTCCGAAATTCGGTTATTTGGTCGATATGAAACTTACTATTGTGGTTCCTTTCTCTTTTCCCAATTCAATTCAAAGCTGTAAGCGCTCTCTCGGAGTAACAAAGTCACTTCTAATCGAGATCCCGTTAGAGTCGCCAATAAATGTTGACTTCTATATTTTGATGTGAACCATAAGCTTTTTCTTATATTGACCGAATGACCACACAACTAGTGTATTAGTAAAAAACAGTTTATTAATTACACAAGACTTATTTCTGTATGCATTAATACACTCGACTATGCACTAAACTAGACCTAATAACTAAGATGACCTTTAATTAACGTTGGGGTGACCGGCTCTGTGCAAGATAAGGCCTTTATCTGTGTCCACGTGGGTCGGTTGGAAGTCTTCAGGTTCATCTCAGCTGGGCTCGTCCTTCAGTTCGCGATTGCGGGTCCTTGAACTTGGCTGGTTGATATGCTACAGTTGGTTGCACACAGACCGGTCCAAAAGAGGCCGATCCCTAGTGTGCAGGGCTTCTTATCTTTCTTCTGTTTTGCGCCCTTTTGGGCGGTCCTATCTCCAGATCTAATAGATCGATAGTGTTTTGATCACCCTCATTGATCCTGGCCAATTAGGGACGGATACCTCGGTGACTGGGCGGGTCCTAGCTACAATTGTCCTAGGTACGTAGGCCTTTCCAAATAAGGGGAAGTGGCGCCGGTTAGTCTACTACAGCTTAACACCTTGATTCAAACTCTATTGACCTGGGGGAAATGGTGATTGACTCTAATGGATACAAGTTTCAGTAAGGTCTGGCTTCTTTGCACAATACACAGAGGCTGTGTACCTGTCTGTGTCCAAACTGACCACAATTCCCATGGTGCTGTGCAGGTGGCCATTTTAGATGGCTACAAGGCCAGTTAGTTCTCTCCTTGGAAAATGGCAACTTTCATTTCAGCTCAGACCCCCTGTCAAAACTGATCATGTCACTTGAGGTTTCTCCCTCGGAAAAGGAAAGCAGAGTAATATTAGTCACTATGCATTGAACAGGAACGAATCACAATGGAACAGGTTGGGAATACACTAATTGAAAGAAAATGATGCAGTTCCAACTGAAATTTGGTAAGGATGCCTGAAATCACTAAAGAAGTTAATTATTTTCTTTAATTAAGGGATTCTCTGATCTCCTAATCCAGCACCAGAATCTGTCTTCTTTCGCGAAGTAAACATTGATTTATGGAACAAGAAAATGTGTTAATGTTTCTATTATAAGTTTCAGGCCTGTAAGAGATATTCACTTGGATAGAGTGCTGCCAGTCACTGTGGTAAACTGTCTATGTATCTTCTGTTCAGCCATGTGCACACTGCAGAATCAAATTATAAGCAGTGTAGACTAAGAGCATAACAATAGGATCCCTATCTGATTTAAATTGGGTAATTTCAATGCCGTCATGTGTACTTATCCAATGCTTTTCACAAGGTCACAAGAGCAGGTCCCTGCTTACTTGTTTGGGTAACAGACTGCTATTGTGTTGTCTATCAAAATGCATATTAATTAAACACTGGAAACAAGCAAGGACACGTTCCATTTATCAAAGCAATTGATACACTGGCCTGCGTTTTCTATTACTGCAGAACCTGGCCGATGTTCAGCAAGGATGGGGCTCCCGCATTCCACAGGGATTTTGAATTTTAGCCAATGTGGCATACTTTAGCAACGTCACTGGGCACCATTAGGAAATTTGACTGAGGCTAAACCATGTGGTATGGCTAAACCCCTCTGTGCTATTTGACATAGTCAAAAATATATTTAGGATTAAGACATACGTAGGTGATCACAAGATCTTCTGATTCTTTATTTTTTTTAATTCCCACTCTGTTGTATATAACAACACAGATTGCCACTTATTGGACAATAGGTTGGATGACACAATCTCACCATTTGTGTATCATTGTCGTACATCCAGCCATTAAGACATTGCACATCTGCTACCACTTCTCAGATATGGCAGAGGAGGGCCTTAACTAAGTCTCAATATTTGCAGGGAGATTTTTATTGTTAGTGCTCAGTGCTTAGAACATAGACAGCCATGGCAGTCACTATCAGCACTGACTTGCTTTTAACGGAGCTGGTGATGGTGGCAGCAATTTAGAGTCAATAGTTGAATCAGGAAACAGCATATCTGTACCGGTATTTAATTAACATTGACTGAAGATGGTACATGCACTAACAGCACAAATTCAATGGGGAAATTTTCCACTCTGTGTTAACAAAATGTCCCCTGGGATAGGGGTTTGGTTCCAGCTATTAAATTCATTTTGCAGGCACATTCAGTCTTGGAGGAGTTCCTATTAGTTTAAGTTTGTATTTTATGCGCCATAAAAGTGTCATTTGATAGAATGCTGCTTTTAGTTCTATGATTTTTCTTTGTTTCTGTGAATGTTTGAAAGGTAGAGATGCCTGACGTTTTGGGTGTGCTTCATAATCTTAGGCACGATGACAGTTATTTGTATTGCAATGGGTTGGTAAGCACCTTATACATAAATCATACCCATCAGTCACTGAGTATAGGCTGTGACATCCTTACAATGCTCAAAGCATTTGTTGTAGGTTTTGACAAAGACATAATTCATTTACTGACTATGGCTTTCAAGATAAGTAGTGTCTATCTTCAATATTCTTTGAATACTTCTCACCTTTTATTGCAGAAAGATAGCTTATATAATGAATCCTATGTAAAAATAGTGTTGGGCCAGATTTTGCTATCAAAATAATAGTGTGGTTACTGGCACACATGTTATTTATGCGTAAATGGTACAGCAATTTCAAGAGAGGGGCAGATATGTGGTTAAATAGGAATATCCAAAAATTGCTGTCTGAGTTTCATTATTCTGCCATTAGCTTCACCAGTGACATGCATTGAGTATTGTGAAGTTGTAGTATTCATGTGACAGTTATGGATCAAATTCTTATCTAATCACGATGCTGGAAAAATGAACTGACAATCAGGTACACTGACCTCCTTTCACAAATGCAACAAGAGACAATGACAAGGAAACAAAATATTTCTATCATTACTTCCTTCAAATCATTCAAATGATTGCACAGGACACAGTAGAACAAGGAGAAAACCCTTGCCATCTGTGGAGAGTGTAAATGAAAAAATATTCTTACCTTTAAAGTTAAGCATTTGTCCAAGCCTATCTAGAAGTAAGCAGTGCCAGGCATAGATTGCACAATAAATCCGACCCTCTTGATTATGCAATCTCACCCAAGATGCATTTTTAAATATTCAGAAGGACAAACTCACTACTCCGTCACCAAAATGATTAAAATATGAATTATTAAATTATCTAAGATTGAGAATCTCTCATTTTATCGACATTTGATCTTTGCATAATTGGAGTTTCATCAAAATCGCAACTAATTAAAAATAGCTAAATTAATCTTGTTCCTTTCCTATGCCTCTGTTTTTCCTACTCCACCAAATTCACTACTCCCAGGGCTCCGTTCGAAGATAATTTCATCTTTGTTGGCCTTAGGTCACTATTCCCTGGTCTCACCCCCATCTCTAATTTCCACCCGCTGCTCCTTATTTTGAATTTTGTTTGCCCAATTCCTGATCTCTGGCCTCCAATCTTCTTCTCAAAGTTCAAAGAAGTGTTAGTTTAATGCCACATGTAGTCCAAGTTTTCCCCTCCGCAGTGTTAATGAGATTGCCCTGTAATTCCCTGTCAGGGCCACTTGTTGGGAGGGATTTTCCCAATTATCACAGCCAGCCAAGCAAGAAATGAAAAGCTCTAAAAAAAAAGATTTTTTTTTTTTGAAAGATTTATATGGAGCAAACTGAAAATGGGAACATACACACAGGATGATGATGCAAGGTAAAATATCATGGGAAATTTTCAAAAGAAATATTAAAGATCTAGTTAAAAAAATTAGTAATTATAATATACTTGTGACACTAATACAAGATTATTATTATTATGATAACAATATGAAAATGGAAAGGGGAAATTCTCACCACACGACTGCTTTCACTGATTTCTACCTCTGGGGAGTGAGGGGTGGGTGTAGGGGAGTTGCACCACGTAGTCTCTGGCAGAGTTGTGAGTGATGATGTTACGATCCCAGCTAATATTATAAATGGACAAGAAGGTTCTAGAATGGAGCCCTTGCTCAAAAAGCCGTAACTTTTACTTTTTTGTATAAAACATGGAGGATCAGAGACACAGGACCATTAATTAATTTTAACAAGAAAAAAACATTTATTAAACATGAAAAGATTGAGTTGTGATGCAATACTCCTTTAGCCCCCTCTTACATTAATAACTACACACAGATTTTAAGATTGACACAGATTACAAAGTATATCTTAAGCTATATTGGTCTCAGCAACAGAACGTTCCTTCAAACACATAAGATGGTTATGGTTAAATACACTCTCCACTCTGAACCCCAAGTGAATGTATGTGGATTTCTCCTCAGAAACTTCCAAATGATTGGCACATGAGAGTTTCCAAACTCCACTACCAAACAACACACATTAGTGGTTTGCATTCTGAAATCCAGTCCAGGTTTTCCAAATGACTCTTTTAAGCAAAGCGTACATTCTACTTTTAACATTGATTCCAGTACCCAGGTTTTACCAGTTTCCTTTGAGGATTTATTCATCTTGACTGTTGTACAAACTGTTTGTAATTGCTTTAACTATCAATTCCCAGACTCCATTAAGATGGTACCAGACTTTTGATTTCCCTTTGAAGACTGTTTTCCCATCTGGTTACTGCACTTGTCTCTTTAACTTAGAACACTTTGTTTACTTATCCCCTTGAAATCTCCTGAACAATACCTTGGTCTCTGTTCTCTTAACTTCAATCTTCTTCAGACATTCTTTATGTCCCAATGCCCTGGTTATCTGGACTGTATCTGTTTATTTGGGAGGCCTACCTCTCTGCAGCTCCCTCGTCCTGTCCAACCTTTCTTCTAGCTGAGTTGAGAGATGTTCACTCCCCAGTGTCCTGTCTCTTACATTAATAACTACACACAGATCCTGTCTCCAACTGCAATATAGCCAACTAAAAGTAAACTCATAAAAACCTTTCTACTTTAAAAGCCTCCCAGTTACTCAGCAACCACTGTTATTTCTCCCAGCCTATTTATTCTTCACACCATATCCCTCTCCAAGCACAATGGAAACACAGTTGGAATTGAATCCAATACCCACACATCCAGTATAAACTATAAGTTTTACTCTCCCAGGCACAGAAACATTAAATTAAACCCACTTAAAGAATATATTATTTCTAATGTTTACCAATATAAATATAAACCCCTTAAAAGTGGTTTTGCTTTTCTAACAATAGACTGTGTTAATCTGTCCAGGCATTAAATCCTGAAGTTGTAGCTGGCTTTGGGGTTTGTGGTCAAACCCATTGCCATTGGTAAATCCTCCACTGGGGGTAACCTTTAACCAATAACTAAACTGGACCAGCCATGTAAATACTAAAAGAGGAGGTAAAAGTTGAGGAATTCTGTGGTAAGTAACTCAGTTACTGACCCCGCATGTTCTGTCCACCATTTAAAAAGCATAAGTCAGGAGCATGATGGAATACACTCCACTTTCCTGGACGAATACAGCAACAAAAGCACTCAAGAAGCTTGGCGCCATCCGTGACAAAGCATCGTGCATCATTGGCACTCCACCTACCAGCTGAAACTTCCTTCACCACTGACATACAGAAGCAGCAATGTGTACCATCTACAAGATTCAGTGCAGCAACTCAGCAAAGCTCCTGCAGCAGCATCTTCCAAACCCGTGATTTCTACTGTCTATTAGGCAAGTGCAGTAGATACATGGGAACGCCGCTACGCTGTTATGACCCCAGCAGATGTTAATTGCTAAATCCTCCACTGGGGATTAACCAAAGATGTTAAACTAGTCAGATTCCAGAGAAAAGCTTGACTTACGGACCATAACCCTTTGTTTTGTTTTCCAAAAATGAGAAGAAACCTATTGACCTCAGCAGCATTGAATTCCAGTACCACTTTAGAGATTTTAAAAATTAAAATATATATTAACAAAAAGAAAAGATAAGCATACAAGATTACAGTTATACAGTTAAAATGGTCTGACAAAACATCCCCTTAAAAACCCGATTTGGTCAGTCACAATTAAACACCTTCCAGGTAACACTCCCTTATAAATGTTTAACGATAAAAATCCAGTATTATTACCCAAGGTAAAATTGATGACCCAGTCATGAAGGTATGCAACATGACCTCTTAATGTAATTCTCACTCTGCTGTGGAAATCCAAGAAACTTCAGAAACAAGACAACTTTCTGAAACCCAAGACTGTTACAATTTTCTGGATAGCTGTTCTGGCTTTCCACCTTTTCTCAATACAAATCTATTTCTAGATTTCCTCCCCAAGCACAGCCAACCTCAATTCAGCTCAACATTCCCTTTAAAAATGTGTTTCCCTTTCATCTTCAATTCCATTGTTCTCAGGACTTCTTAGTACTCAACTTTTCCAAAAACATAAAAATCTTTCATATTTTTCTCCGGCCCCCACTTTCACATCAACTAAAATTGAGCGATTTTCTCTTGTTTACTTATGAAAGCGTTCGAAGTTGTAGACGTTGCTTAGTCCCCTTTGAAATTGATCAGCTGGAAACCTAATTCTCTATCTATCTCCGAATGCAAATTTCTAAACCCTACTTATTTAATTATAAATCCACTTTACCATAGCTTCATTATAAATGCATTATCTCTCAACTCTCCAGAATAGCTGTCTCAATTAACCTTTCCACAGCTTAATTAAATAACTTGCACACACACACACACACACACACACACACACAAAGATGCACTGCCTTCTTTACAGAATAACACAATATTTTTCCCAAAATATTTTTACAAACAGCATTGATCCTCACACCCTCCAAACCATGCATCATCCTGACTTGATACGACACTGCCGTTACTTTACTGTCACTGGGTTAAATCCTGGAACTTCCTTCCTAACAGCACTGTGAATGGACTTACACCACATGGACTGCTGCTGTTCAAGAAGGTGGCTCAGCACCATTTCCTCAAGGACAACTAGGGATGGGCAACAAATGCAGGCCAAGCCAGTGAAACACACATCCCATGAATAAGAACAAGTAAACCCCACACCCCACAAAATAAGCCATTATTTTACATATTACAGTCTGCCTTTGTTCAAATGTATAAATCTGTATAAAGCGAGAATTAACACAATTGTAATGCAGGGTAATCTATTGCAAATCCACTTTCATTTGAAAATTTTGACTATTCAATTGTTGGCAGCAGTGCAGATAAGCAACCTTGGAAGACATGTTGGAAGCTTGGGGAGCTTTTACCGAATTATTTCCTCATACCTCAATGCACACTACACTTTGACAACAGTTGTTAGCATTGGTATCATTTTTGCTTTCATGTCTACTCAATTACAATTTGACATCAAATTTAGTTCGAATTTGGATTGAATTTTATATCAAATTTGATTGTGCACTCAAAGCTAACCTGGCACGCTTAAAGCTATCCCGGCACACTCAAAGCTATTAAATATGCTCAGCAACCTGCCTTGAGAAATACAAGGAAATTACTTACTTAAATATCTGATTTATTCAGTTTTTAATTTTGTCTAAGAATCATTACTCTATGCAGTACATGTTGGAGAGCAACACCTTATCCCTATCACTTCTTAATTCATTTTAGTCTTTGGGCCTAAACTTTCTACCCACCTACCCACCAAGTGTCTGGGTCAAAACTCTGTCCGACCACTCTCCCCCATTCCTCTAGCCTCCGCACTGTCTCCCCATTCCTTCTAGCTCCACACTCTCCCCCATTCCCTCTAGCCTTCGCACTCTCCCCTCGCTCCTACCAAACTCCATATTCTCCCCCTCACTCCCTCCAGCCTCCAAACACCCACCCACTTCTCCAGCCGTCATACTCTGCCCCTCACTACAAGCAGCCTCCACACACTCCTTCCTTACTCCCTCCAGCTTCCATTCTCCCCCCCCTCGTTCCATCCAGTTTCCATGCCCATCACCCTGCCCCTCCCTCCCTCCTAACTCCCTTCACTCCCCCCCCTCCCCCCACCCTCTGGCTCCTTTCCTCCTCCAGCCTCTTGTACATATTCCTCATTCAGCTTATCTTCAAGAAGGTAATAATGGCTTCATAGATGAGACCATGCAGCTTGTGCATCTCTATCCAGCAGAAATAATAGCCTACTGCTACGATAATATTTTCTCTTTATATTCAACCAAGTCCAGGCCAAGGAATTCCCAAGGCCTGGATGGGAAGGAGGAGGGCAGAAGTGGCTTTTTATGCTCTAGTCTGTGAATGCCACAGGTGATGCAGTTAGCGACCATCTCATCAATAGAGCATTAAATATACAGACTGTTGTGTCCTGGTTCAATACTTCGTTATAACAAGATGTCCTTGGTGAATCTTCTGGAAGTCCTCCCAATTGAGAGCTCTAGGTACTACCAAACATTCATCATACACCAAGAAGTCAATTCCGACACTGTGGTGACATTGTTCAAAGTATTTCCTCAAGATACGGTTGCTTGGAATGTACTGTGGTCATCTATCCAGGTCGTCTATGTGAATATGGATGCACTCTTCATCTTACCTTGGAGTCTCATTTAAATGTGACAGCTTCTGGTCTGTTGATAGCATAACTAAGGTCATGAATGTTCCAACTACTCAATTAAAGTTTTGTCTTCTCATACTGGATAATTGGCGAGTATCAATGTCAAAGTGTTGACTGTAGTCTGATATTTATCCTGCACCTACTCTGTAGTAGCGCATTTCTCATGAGTCTGAATTAAAATCTCTGGAACCTGGGCACCCCCTTGTGATTTATTTTGTGTTCAACAAGGTTACAAGAGGCTTATAATGTGTTTCAATCTTAAACTGTAACTCCAGGATATAATGAAATAATTCCTCACATGTCCAAGTCGCTGTGAGGTCTTCTTTTATTATGATAGCATATCGCTGTTCAGTCTCGGTTAAGGACATGGATGCATAATAAACATAGAATTACATAGAATTTACAGTGCAGAAGGAGGCCATTCGGCCCATCGAGTCTGCACCGGCTCCTGGAAAGAGCACCCTACCCAAGGTTAACACCTCCACCCTATCCCCATGAACCCAGTAACCCCACCCAAAACACGTCTTCTTATGCCACCATTTAGAACCTGGAATATCGCTGCTCCCAGTCTTGTTGCAGATGCATCCAGTACTTCAATTGTGGGAAGTTCAGGATCGCAGTTGGCAATGTTTAGTCCACCCAATGACAAGAAGAGACCCAGAAAAGAAGCCTGAGAAAGCAATACCAGCTCTCTAGAGACCAAGGACCGACCCCACCTCCCAGAAACACCTGCCAAGTGTACAGTCGAAGATGCAGCACTAAGATCGGGCTCATCAGTCACGCAAGGACCCACAGAACCCATAACCTGTCACATGGAGATTCTTAGGTGGACAATAATACTCGTTAGCGAGTAATCACCGAATAATAAGAACAAAGAATGCTCTGTCCAGCAACATGCCCTGTCTTGCGCTGAGGACCCGGCTTCAATACCAGTCTCGGGCCACTGTCCATGTGGAGTTTGCACATTTCCCCCGTGTCTGCGTGGGTCTTACCCCCACAACCCAAAAAGATGTACAGGATAGGTGGATTTGCCACGCTACATAGCCCCTTTATTAAAGAAAAAACATGCCTGGTCTTGCTGCAAGCGATATCTGAGGGGTTCATTTATTTGGGCTACATGAGGTAGGAATTTACCTCGTTGGTTGATGACGTACACAAACCTTTGTCGTTCAGTGATATTCTTCGGCAGCAATAATTCTTTTAAGTTTTTGTTTTCTGTGAATCTGCAATGATTAGAGTTGCTTGTATAATATGACCCAGGAGCTTTATCGTCAACCTATTCTCATTCTCAATGAGAACCGCTTCTCATTGAGTTGTCAAGCCAGTCTCTTGCAGTAACACTTCCCTGACCCATTTGTCATGTTCTTCTTTTATTGAGCCATAGATCAAAACATCACTCATATGGCATATGACACCTTCCATGCCCTCCAGTATGTTGGGCATTGTCCTTTAGAAAATTCCCAGGGCAAACAATATGAAAGTGATTCGGAGGTTTTGACTCCTGATTCTAGTGGTAAGTGCCAGATCCACTGTTCGCAATGAGTTTGTTGAAGATTATATTTTCAGGAGTTTGTCTAAGTTTTCATCTACCAGTGCCATTGTTTGGATTTCTCGTTCCATTGCCTTATTCGGGTGCTTTAGATCAAGTTATAGCAAGTTCAGAGCCATGTCGGATTTTTTGCTCAGCAAAAAGTATTCTTGATTCTGACAAACGTACAATGTTTCAGGAAATTTCCTATCTTTGTACTTTAGTGTGGTATCAAGTTGATTGTTAACATTTAGCTTGATGCCTCCTGGACCTTAGGATTGAGTAGAGGAAGGGTGATGAATTATTTTATTCAGCGATGAAACTCCGACAGATAAACTGATACTTCAGCTCGTCTATCCATCTGAATACCAGCACCCCACTACTGGTATTTATTTTCCTTTATTTCTCCTAGGAAGGTAATTTCCTGGTTGTCAGGGTCTTGAATCGCTTGGATTTTTATTCCTTAAACAGATTTCTCTTTTTGTCTTGTAAACAGGATTCCCTGAAACAGTAAATCACTTTGAAATGGCGGATATTGCCACACCAATGGCACTGCACAATTTGGGCAGGGCATTCTTCACACCTATGGATCTTCTTCCTACACTGGTGGAGACATTGGAACATGGTGGGTGGTGCCTTTTCAGAAGGCTTTCCTGGTTGCTGGTACAGCTTTACTTAAAATTAAACCTGCCAAGATTGTAAGTCAGAGAGGTTTTCACATGAAATGAAAAATAAAAATCACTTATTGTCACAAGTTGACTTCAAATGAATTTACTGTGAAAAGCCCCTAGTCGCCACATTCCGGCACCTGTTCGGGGAGGCTGGTACGGGAATTGAACCCGCGCTGCTTGGTCTGCCTTGGTCTGCTTTGAAAGGCATCTATTTAGCCCTGTGCTAAACCAGCCCTAACACCTTTGACAATCTATCACTCTGATCACATTTTCTTTTTAATGTCTCACACTCACAATTGTCAGCAAGACAGTACAATTTATATCTTTTAAAAAAAAGTCATTCACTCATTCACTGACTAGAACAGCATTTATCGCCCATCTCTAGTTGCCCTTGATAAGGTGGTGGTGAGCTGAATTCTTGAATTTTGGCAGACCCTGAGGTGTAGGTACGCCCACAGTGCTGTTGGGGAAGGAGTTCCAGGATTTGACACATTGACAGTGAAAGAATGACGATATATTTCCAAGTCACGATGGTGCTTGGCATGGAGGGGAAATTCCAGGTGGTGGCATTCCCATGTATCTGTTGGTCTTGTCTTTCTAGATGGTAGTGGTTGTGAGTTTGGAAGGTGCTGCCTAAGGAGCCTTGGTCAGGAATTGCAGTGCACCATGTACAGACTGGTACACACTGGTGCCACCGTGCAATGGTGGTGGATGGAGTGAATCTGTGTGAAGAGGCTCAAATTAAATGAGCTGCTTTGATCTAGATGGTATCAGGCCTCTTGAGTGTTGCTTGAGCTGCACTCATCCAGACAAGTGGAGAGTATTCCATTACGCTCCTGACCTAGGCTTTGTTGATGGTGGACAGCCTTTGAGGAGTCAGGAAGTGAGATGCTCACTGCAGGATCCATAGTCTTTTGCCTTCTCTTGTAGCTACAGTATTTATATGGCTGGTCCAGTTCACTTCCTGGTCAGTGGTAACTCCCAGGATATTGGCAGTGGGGGATTCAGCAATGATAATGCATTGAATGTGAAAGGGTGGTGGTTAGATTCTCTTTTGTTGCAAATGGTAATTGCCTTAACTTGTGTAGTGTGAATGTTACTTGCCACTTGTCAGTCCATGACTGGATTTTAAAAATATATAAATTAGAGTACCCAATTCTTTTTTTTCAATTAAGGGGCAATGTAGCATAGCCAATGAGGCAGTGTATTCGTCAATAACAGGAGGTTGCTATGAGGTTCCCACAGGTGCATTTGGCTACCTGCCTCTCCAATCCCATCAGGAGTAGTGGGAGGGGCCTCTTCCAAACTCCCCATGGTCCTCTTGCTTCAGGCCCTACCGCAGGGCTGTTGGTACTGCCCAACACATCCACCTGTTCAGTCATGGGGGCTGCAGCCTCTCTGCTCCTTACTGGTCTACGTGCTTCCACACTCATCTCCTATGTAAGTTCACCAGGTGTGGGACAGGATCAGATTTTGCCACAATTTTTCCAGGTATCCCCGATGGACCAGATGCAAAGTTCCTTACAAAAACTAGGTTGCCAGTTTTAAACGACCTGTTGCCTTTCACTGAGTCATGATACTTCTTTTTGGGGCTTGCCTCGCCCTTCCCATGAAAATGGGGAACACCTGGTCTAACCGAGTATGAAGGTGAAGGCCCAGTAATGGCTCTGCTGGTGTGACCCCAGTAGTAATGTGAGGGTGACATTGTCCGAGAGAAGGAAATTAGCCAATTTGACGGTAATGGCTTACTTGATTGTTCTTTCATTGCAAATTTAAAAGTTTGCACTGTTCTTACTGCCAAGCCATTCGAGGCCGGGTGATAAGGGACCATTCAGATGTGGTGGACGTCTTTAGCCTGCATGAAACATTGGAACTCCTCCCCCATAAAATCCCTTCCATTATCAGAAACAACACCTAAACAAGGCCATGAATGGCGAAAAGGCGCCTCAGGGTTTCGATGGTGGCCTTTGAGGTTGTCGACCCCATTTCTTGAACGTCCAGCCACTTGGAGTGTGCGTCCACCAGTATCAAGAACATTCTTCCCAGGAAGGAGCCAGTGAGATCAATGTGTACCCTTGTCCATGAATGGCCACGTCATTCCATGGATGCAGATGAGCCACAGGTGACAAGGTTTGCTGTGACTGACACTGATAGACGAGGTTCTCAATATCTTTGTCAATATCCACTCACCATATGTAGCTCCTGGCCAACATTTTCACCTTAGCCTGGTGTGCAATGTGCAACTCCTGCAGCAGTGCCTCTCTTGCTGGGTGTAGTTCCTCCACACAGGAACACCAGAACAATATTCCCTATTCGCAACTATGTTCATCTTTCCTCAGTTGGTATTGACTGAGCTGATCTGACTTGAAATGTGTGCTTTTCTCTTTTTGTCTGATACTTGGGACTCTGAACCTTTTAAGGACTTCTTCCAGGCTAGCAAGACGACACTCTTCATGTGACGTTCCCGTCACCAAGACGCCATTGAAGTCTACCATGACTTTTGGGATTGACTGTTAAAATATTGCGCAAGTAGACGACATACCAAAAGGCAACCTGATATATTGGAAAAGTCCCTTGTGCTTGTTGATGGTGGCAAATTTCCTGGAGTCCGCGTCCAGTTCAAGTTGCAAATAAGTGTGGCTTAAGTCAAGCTTTGTATATGTGAGGCCCCCCCCCCCCCGCCAACTTTGCACAGGGGTCATCTATCCGTGGTATTGGATACTTGTTGAGTTGGGCCATTTGGTATATCGTAAGTTTGCAATCACCACAAATTTGACAAAGCGGTCAGGTTTTAAGACAGGGACAACAGAGGCTGCCCATTCAGAGAATTGTACCAGTTTTATGATGCCTCGTGCTTCCAAACATGTTAACTTGGCCTCGACTTTCTTGTGTAAAGCATACAGGATGGGCCTCGCTCTGAAAAGATTTGGTGCAATTCCGGGTCCGCATAAAATTTGGTCTTTGTTTTTCATATTTGACCAAATTAATTTTGAACCATGCCTTCATACTTGTACAGGACGTCTTGTAAAATGCCATCTGATGTCCTGAACATTTCTAGCCGGTTCTGCTTTATCTAACATCACCAACCTTGCTCCATGGGGCTTGGACCTTGTCCTTCCACAATGGTCATATGTAATTGAGTTGACTGTTGTTGATACGACACCGGTCATCGTGGTACCTAAGGCCTTTACGTTTTCTCCCGTACATGTTGTCAACTTAGCAGTTGTGCTGCTTGGACCTCAAAGGAACATGTATGTTTGTTAACACACGGGCAGCACGGTGGCACAGTGGTTAGCATTGGTGCCTCACGACACCGAAGTCCCAGGTTCGATCCCGGCTCTGGGTCATTGTCTGTGTGGAGTTTGCACATTCTCCCCGTGTTTCCGTGGGTTTCGCCATCACAACCCAAAGATGAAGGGTAGGTGCATTGACCACGCTAAATTGCCCTTTAATTGGAAAAAATGAATTAGGTACTCTAAATTTATAACAAAAAAGGTTTGTTAACACACCACTGTGGCCGACATCCCTGCGTCAGCCTCCATGCTCAAAGGCCAGCCATTCACTATTTCTATGGGAGCCGTCATGCTTACATTACCCATATTTAACCTGTAAATCTAGGATTTCTCATCAGGAGTTTTCGCTACTTTATGCACTTAAGTCGTGGTGTGTTTTTTAAAAACAGTGTGTGTCCTGTCTGGCGCTGCAATATAAAAGCAAATTACTGCGGATACTGGAATCTGAAACGAAAGGGAAAATGCTGGAAAATCGCAGCAAATCTGGCAGCATCTGTACGAGGAGAAAAGAGCTAACATTTCAAGTCCGATGACTCTTTGGCAAAGTCTCACCAGCTTTGACAAAGAGTCATCGGACTCGAAACGTTAGCTCTTTTCTCTCCCTACAGATGCTGCCAGAATTGTCTGTTGCTCGACGCCAACATCGTAATCAACGATCGGGTGGAGAATCCATTCCGATGCCCAAATCGGGACTGCCGCCGGTTTAACACAAGTTTGTGAATCTCCAACCCCTCCGAAATGGCGTCATTGTGTCACACGCCGCACACCGTTGCAAAGCCGTTGGCGTGTCACTGGCAAGCCCTCCCACAATGCTCCGCCCCCAATGGGCCGTGTTCTGACCACAAGGTTGATGTGTTGTCTGAGTGGTCGTGAACCCGGCAATGGCGGCTGCAGCCAGAATCCATGCCACTGGCTGGAGATGCTTCCGCGAAGGCTGGGGGTCTGGTGGGGGTAGCCAGGGAGTGGGCAGGGGGTGTCCTGTGGGGTTGCGGATGGTGGGTCGGGTCCGTGCCATTTTGTATGTCGCGACTGCTGCAGGTCGTCGCCATGCGCATGCACGGCCAGGGGCCCGGCCATTCTCTGGCAGTTGTCAGCACGGGAGTTAGGGGTATCACCTGGCGCCACTGCTAGCCCTTCACCAGTCCCGGAATTGAGGGTAGCCACTGAAACAGAGAATCCAGCCCAAAATCTCTGCAATGGCACATCCCTTGGGGGAGGTCTCCCCCCCGCAACTGTAGCACTCAAACACCTGGGGCTGATGGCCCGCTTCTCTTCTTTGCCTCTGTCCACGATCCTACTCCTGGGATCTCTGTGCAGCCTCCTCTGTACCTGTCGTTCGGGGTGCTTGCCGAACCGACATTCCACTCTAAAGCTAATTTACCTTGCCTTCCTGCACACACTGTATCACAGATGTGCCCTTCTCGGCACATTCAGTGGCTTGAACTACCTCTCTTGCTTTATCCAAAGATATTTTCAGTTCAGTTAAACATTTTCTTTCGGCATTGATATTGTTGATGCCAAATACCAGGCGGTCGCACAGCATGTTACTTAACACCGAGACAAATGTGCAGTGGCATTTGGTGCAGTCTGGCAACAAAAAAAAAAACTGTGTTCTTTGGGTCCCGAATAGCCAAATTAAATTTATACCGCTGCAGTATAATGGAGGGTCTGGGGTTGAAGTGCACTTTCACAGGTGTCACCGACTGGTCAAATAATTTTGTGCCTGTGGCCTCCGGGAATGTTGTAGGTCTGGGGCCCACAAATCATCAACAAAATGACCTTTCACTTATCTTCCCTCATAATTTCATTTGTGGTAAAAAAGTACTGGAGGTTTTCAATATATTGGCTCTAGTCTTTGACCTCTGTTTGAAAGGGTCGAGTTTCCCTATCAGAGGCATGGGCCGGGATTCTCCCCTACCCGGCGGGGCGAGGGGTCCCGGCGTAGCGGAGTGGTGCCAACCACTAGGGCGTCGGGCCTCCCCAAAGGTGCGGAATTCTCCGCACCTTTGGGGGCTAGGCCTGCGCCGGAGTGGTTGGCACCATGCCGACTGGCGCCAAAACCGGCGCCAACGGCCTTTGACGCCCGCTGGCCGGCGTCGGGGCTTGCCAAAAGGCCTTCACCGATTTGCGCATGCGCCGGTGCGTCAGCAGGCGCTAACATCACCACCGGCCCATGCGCAGTAGGGGGGGTTCTCTTCCGCCTTTACCATGGCAGAGGCCGTGGCGGCGGCCGTGGCGGTAGCGGAAGAAAAAGAGTGCCCCCACGGCACTGGCCCACCCGCCGATTGGTGGGCCCCGATCGCGGGCCTGGCCACTGTGGGGGAACCCCCCGGGGTCCGATCGCCCCGCGCCCCCCCTAGGACCCCGGGGGCCTGCTTGCGCCGCCAATCCCGCCACCACCAGAGGTGGTTTAAACCACGGCGGTGGGAGCGGCCTCTCAGCGGCAGGACTTTGGCCCATCACGGGCCGGGGAATCACTGCAGGGGGCTCGCCGATCGGCGTGGAGGGCACGCCGATCGGTGCGGTGCGATTCCTGCCCCCACCAATTCACGGGTGGCGGAGAATTCCGGCCAGGGCGGGGGGGGGATTTTCGCCGGTCCCGGGCGATTCTCCGACCCTGCGGGGGGTCGAAGAATTTTGCCCATTGTTTCTCTCTAATTGTTTTTCCTACTGACCTCTGGGCTGGGATTCTCCCCTACCCGGCGGGGCGTGGGGTCCCGGTTTGTCGGAGTGGCGTGAACCACTCCGGCGTCGGGCCGCCCCAAAGTTGCGGAATTCTCCGCACCTTTAGTGGCCAAGCTCTCATATTGAGGACCTAAGCCCACGCCGGAGTGGTTCCCACTCCGCCGGCTGACGTGAACGGCCTTTGGTGCCACGTCAGCCGGGGCCGAAAGGACTTCACCGGCCGGCGTAAGTCCGCGCATGAGCCGGAGCATCAGCGGCTGCTGACTTCATACATGCGCATGCGCAGGGGAGGGGGTCTCTTCCACCTCCGCCATAGTGTAGGAGGCCATGGCGGAGGCGGAAGAAAAACAGTGCTCCCACGGCACAGGCCCGCCCGCCGTTCGGTGGGCCCCAATCGCGGGCTAGGCCACTGTGTGGGCAACCCCTAGCATAAGATCACCCCAAGCCCCCCCCCCCCCCCCCCAGGACCCCGGAGCCCACCAGCGCCGCCAATCCCGCCAGTCAGGTAGCTGGTTTAAACCACGCCGGCGGGAGACGCCTGTCAGCCGCGGGCCGGAGAATCACCGCGGGGGGCCCGCCGACCGGCGCGGGGCGGAGAATTCGGGACACAGCGGGGGCGGGATTAGCGCCGGCCCCGGGCGATTCTCCGACCCCCCGAGTTCCGTCCCTGCTTTCCCGTTTCTTGGGGATTTCCAATGCAACACGTTCCCCCATGAATTTCGAGTCTTGTGATTGTTGTCCGATTTACTCTCGTCAACAATGTACTCACACGAGGAATCATGGAAGGGGTTTCTTATTGGATAAAAAGTGTTATCGGAAACAAAGTTGAAGTTCAATTATATACAAGCACTGAGGTATACCATACAGGTATTTACTCCTTGACTCCCAGGTCCATGCATTTTCCCCATTGGTCATGATTTGCGTGCTCCTGCGCAATAGACGTTGACCGGTCACGTGACCTGAGAAAGGTTGCCTTTAAAATGGTCATGCCACCATAGTTCCCTGGCTTGGTGGTAATGGTAGAGTAGAGGATAGGCAAGGCTATGAGTTTACAGATTGTGTTTGAGTACAATTCTGCTGCTGATAGCCCACAGCACCTCATGGATGCTAGTCTTGAATTGCTAGATATGTTCAAAGTCTATCCCATTCAGCCACACAAAACAATGAAGGGTATCCTCAATGTGAAAATAGGTCTTTGGTTCCACAAGGACTGTGTGGTGGTCACTCCCACCAATGCTGTTAGGAACAGACGCATCTGCGGTAGGCAGTTTGGTGAGGATGAGGTCAAGTATGTTTTTCCCTCTAGTTGATTCCTTCACCATCTGTCATGGACCCAGTCTAACAGCTATGTCCTTTAGGACTTGGCTAGCCCAGTCTGTTTCAAAGCTACTGAGCCACTCTTAGTGATAGATGTTGAGAGTCCCCCGCCCAGAATACAGTCTCTGTCCTACCTTCAGTGCTTCTTCCAAGTGGTATGGTGTTCAACGTGGAGGAGCACTGATTCATCAGCTGGGTGTGAGGTATGTGATAATCATCAGGAAATTTCCTTGCCCTTGTTTAACCTGATGCCATAAGACTTCATGGGATCTGGAATTGATGTTGAGGACTCCCAGGGCAACTCCCTCCTGAATGTATGCCACTGTGTCACCACCTCTGCTGGATCTATCTTGCCGGCGGAACAGGATATACTCAAGGATGGTGATGGTGTATGATTCTGTGAATATGATAGAATCCGTACAGTGCAGAAGGAGGCCATTCAGCCCATAGAGTCTGCACTGAGCCTCTGAAAGAGCCTATCACCTAGGTCCATGCCCACATCCTATCCCTGTAACCCTACCTATCCTTTTGGACGCTGAAAGGTAATTTAGCATGGCCACCCATCTAACACACCCATCTTTGGACTGTGAAAGGAAACCGGAGCACCCTGAGGAAACCCACACAGTCACGGGAAGAACATACAAACTCCATGTAGACAGTCACCCAAGGCTTGAAGCTGGGTCCCTGGCGCTGTGAGGCAGCAGTGCTAACCACTGTGCAATGGTGCTACCCTGATGCTGTCAAGCTGTTGCTTTACTAGTGTGTGGTGTAGCCACCTAAGATGGACACTGGGCTAACAAAATGGAGAACTGCTAAGACTGCAGGGAAAAAGCAGTTTAGCCAAGACAAGCAGTCTGCAAAGACTGATTAGCATTCTGCACGCAGCAAAACTAGTTTCTGGCCAGGTGGAAGATCTCAACCAAAGGTGTTAATAGCAAAACGCTTTGCATATTAATGAGGCAATCCAGATCTGGGCACACACAATAGCAACATTTGGTTTTGAATAGATACTTTAAGTGGAGGCCCAGACAAAACGGCACCAGAAGTATCCATCTCAAAAGACCCTAGAGACCGCCCCACACATCGAGAAGGGACCCTCAGATTGGGGGATTAGTGAGACATCGATTGGGAATTGATCCAATCAATGCATGGAAGGTAAAGCCCGCCCCGAAAAGGCACGGACATTGGGGACCACTATAAAGATAGACCCCCACACATGGTCCTGTCTGTTTTGTTGCTCCGGCTTGCTGTTTCGACTTCGACTCCAGTCTCCAGATCCTGTCTTCCATCACCAGCCGTTGAGCACCAGCCATCGTTCAGTAAGTCCCAAAACGACGCTCGCTACGTGAACTTATACAGTACTCGTCTAATAACGAACAGAAGGTGCAGCCCAGAAAGGAACAAAGGCCTTGTCCCCTGACCTTGCTGGTTCCCACTTAGATAAGTATTTAGTCGTTTAATAGTAGAAATAGGTATTAGTCTTTAGCGTGTGCATGCGTATTTATTATATTTGTATTATAAATATTGATCGTTGGAACTTACTAATCGGTGTATAGTTTTATTACTTTGAACCTGACCTTGGAATATTTGTGAGGTGTTTATATACGACACCTGGCGACTCCCGAGCTGAAATTACACATACAGAGCCTAGCAGTGTTAAGCACACGGCCTTTAAACGGAGGTGTGTTAATACACTCCAATAAACGCGTATTACACTCAAGTAAAACGTGCAACAGTGGGACATCTTTCTCAATTTTGGAACTAGACTGGGGATGTGAAATAAGTATTTTTCTGTGTTAATGGAGTTAAGTTTGCCATTGTTATTTCCGGTGCCTAGGTTGATGCCAGGTGGTTTGTCTGGCTTCATTACTTTTAATTTTTAGGAGTTTTATGCAACTGAGTGACTTGCTAGACCATTTCAGAGGGCATTAAGAGTCAACCATGTGAATCTGGAGTCACATGTAGGCCATACCAGGTTTTCTTCCCGAAAGGACATTAGTGAACCACATCACATTGCAAATAATAATGTAACAGCGATTATGATACTCATGAGGCACATGTAATTGTATTTTTTTCCCCCCACACCTACCTGCAGTACTCTTGCGGGACACCAGTGGTCCATGGGTCATAGGTTGGAAACCACTGTTCCAGAAGAAATCTTGCAAGAAGCAATGATATTTTCTTCAAAATACGTTCATTTGCATTAAAGTTATACATTTCGACATATCTAATGTGCTTCTCACTCGTCTTCTCTCAATGAGTGTCATCCCTCAGACATAGCTCCTGCTCAATAGCTATTATTAGAGTTAACCCTTTACTCTACAAAAGGACACTGAATGCATTGGATACAATATTTTACATTGAGGTAACTAGAAGGAAAAAGTGGAATGCCTATTTGTTTTCTCACAGATGCACACACACACTCACTGACACTCTTGTACATGTTTCTTATTGTTACCTGCTCAATATTTTAATGTGGAATACATGATAGCTTACCGACAAATTGACAATACTTTATGCCTGACGCTTGTTATTTCCTTTCATTCCAGCATCCGATTGCACAGGAAAAAGTCTAGCAATTTACAATTAATAGACAGATATATGACCGCTCAACAATTATAGTTTATGTTTTTATTGATGGACAAAACAAAACACTGTGATAATAACCCAAGCATTACTGTTTTAAAGAAATTAACCACTGTTTTTCAAAGAGAAGTCAATTATTTGAAGTTACCACTTAATTTACAATTTTCTGCAGCAGAAAGGTTTGTACAGTTGCAATAAACATATAAAATACTGGAAATTTATAGCAGGTTCTTGGCACCTGTAAATAAAATAGACAGTTTAAGATTTTGGGCATAAACTTGGAAAATAAATGTCCACATGTGGGACTGAATAAAACATAAGAACATACGAACTAGGAGCAGGAGTAGACCATCTGGCCCTTCGAGCCTGCTCCACCATTCAATGAGATTAGGGCTGATCGTTTGTGGACTCAATTCCACTTTCCTGCCCAAACACCATAATCCTTTAATCCTTTATTCTTCAAAAAACTATATATCTTTTTCTTGAAAACATTTAATGAAGGAGTCTCAACTGCTTCACTGGGCAGGGAATTCGATAGATTCACACCCCTTTGGGTGAAGAAGTTCCTCTTAAACTCAGTCCTAAATCTACTTCCCTTATTTGAGGCTATGCCCTTTAGTTCTGCTTTCACCCGCCAGTGGCAACAACCTCCCCACATCTATCCTATCTATTCCCTTCATAATTTTATATGTTTCTATAAGATCCCCTCGCATCCTTCTAAATTCCAACGAGTACAGTTCCAGTCTACTCAACCTCTCCTCGTAATCCAACCCTCTGAACTCTGGGATTAACCTAGTGAATCTCCTCTGCACACCCTCCAGCTCCAGTACGTCCTTTCTCAGGTAAGGAGACCAAAACTGAACACAATACTCCAGGTGTGGCCTCACTAACACCTTATACAATTGCAGCATAACCTCCCTAGTCTTAAATTCCATCCCTCTAGCAATGAAGGACAAAACTCTATTCGCCTTCGTAATCACCTGTGGCACCTGTAAACCAACTTTTTGCGACTCATGCACTAGGTCACCCAGGTCCCTCTACACAGCAGCATGTTTTCATATTGTATCATTTAAATAATCCCTTTTGCTGTTATTTCTACCAAAATGGATAACCTCACATTTGTCAACATTGTATTCCATCTGCCAAACCCTAGCCCTTTCACTTTAACTATCCAAATCCATCTGCAGACTTCCACTATCCTCTGCACTTTTTGCTTTACCACTCATCTTGGTCTTGTCTGCAAATTTGGACACATTACACTTGACCCCCAACTCCAAATCATCTATGTAAATTGTGAACAATTGTGGGCCCAACACTGATCCCTGAGGGACACCACTAGCTACTGGTTGCCAACCAGAGAAACGCCCATTAATTCCTACCATTTGCTTTCTATTAATTAACCAATCCTCTATCCATGCTACTACTTTACCCTTAACGCCATGCGTCCTTGTCTTATGCAGCAACCTTTTGTGTGGCACCTTGTCAAAGGCTTTCTGGAAATCCAGATATACCACATCCATTGGCTCCCCATTGTTTATCGCACTGGTAATGTCCTCAAAAAATTCCACTAAATTATTTAGGCACGACATGCCCTTTATGATCACATGCTGCATCTGTCCAATGGGACAATTTCCATCCAGATGCCTCGCTATTTCTTCCTTGATGATAGATTCCAGCATCTTCCCTACTACCGAAGTTAAGCTAACTGGCCTATAATTACCCGCTTTCTGCCTACCTTTCTTTTTAAACAGTGGTGTCACGTTTGCTAATTTCCAATCTGCTGGGACCACTCCAGAGTCTAGTGAATTTTGGTAAATTATCACTCGTGCGGGGCAATTTCCCTAGCCATCTCTTTATGACTCTAGGATGCATTCCATCAGGGCCAGGAGACTTGTCTACCTTTAACCCCATTAGCTTGCCTATCACTACCCCCTTAGTGATAACAGTCATCTCAAGGTCCTCACCTGTCATAGACTCATTTCCATCAGTCACTGGCATGTTATTTGTGTCTGAAACAATTGAGATGGGGGAGAATTACAGGTTTTAAAAAACAGTAGGGTGTGCATTTAATAAATTGAATGGCCTGTAAATATTTTTGTTGCTGAAACTGAAAGAATCTGAAAAAATGTCAAAAGAAAATTTGACTGTGGGATGAGGTAATGGCAGCAAGGTAGCACTTATTCCATTCCAAACCTGAGCACATTAGTCAGGTACATAGTGTGAGATTAAGGTCAGACATGGGCCAGAATAGACGAAGTAGAGGGTGCAAGTTCTCTTCTCAGATGGACAGTAGAGAATCAGTTGGATATTTTGTAATAATCTACTTTTATTCTAGCATTAAGCCACATATTAACACATATTTAATTCAATTTCACAATTTACTCTGGTAAGATTTTAATTCATGCTCTCTAGATTGCTTGTCACTATACTACCATGCCCATAATGCAGATTAAACCATCATTGGACCAAGTTCAACAATAAAGATCTGCAGTGCATAACTGATTCACATTAATCTTCAGTGGGATTCAGCACATCCTCGTCAAAATTGGGCTGGATTCTCCACTCCCCAATGCCGAACTTGCGTTTGGCGACTGGGCGCCGAAATCGGGAGAGGCGTCGGTTTCTGAATTCTACAACCCCTGAAAAATGGCATACTCTAGCGCACTGATTATCCACCGCCTCAGGCCATTGCCTGAGGCCCGCCCCACAATGCTCAGGTCCTGACTGGCCTAAATCCCGATTGCATGGGTTATATGTCCTCATATCGTCCAGAAAGCTCTTGTGGCGGCTGCGGACTCAGTCTGGGGCCGCCACAGTTGGGGAGAGACGATCGGCGGGCGGGAGGTGGCTTCATTCAGAGCTGGGGGCACTTTGGCAGGCAGTCCGGGGCGCGCGAGCGGCCGTTGGGGGGCACTACTTTGGCGATCCAGGTCTGCGGACTGAGTCCGCCATGGAGCAGAGCACGGCCGCTGCAGGCCGCCATCGTGCTCTTGTGCAACCCCACACTGGCTCCCTGCCAGCCCCCAGCAAAACGGGGAATCGGTGGCTTTTTGACGCAGGTTTTCCTGGCGTAAAGACCACCATTTTCATGCCGGCGTGGGGACTAAGTCTGCAAAATAGAGAATCCAGTCACTGCGAGTATAGGAAACAGATCAAGCCAACTAGGGATAATAGACAAGAGGGGAGACCTGGATATTGCATCACAAAATCTTTCAGATATTTTCTGCACTGTTGAAAATGTATAAATCTAAACATTCTGCATAGAGGTTTCCAAAGTACAGCATCCACAATCAATAAAACTTCTAAAAACACGTATAGGATGACCGAGTGTTCACACAGCAAATAGTGATATATTCATTTTATTACATTACTGAAACTGACCGCATTACTCATGAGCAATGGAAATAGACGATCTATAAATGTTGTTCTAATAAGTTGAAAACAATTAATACGCCCACTGATGAGCTAAGATTTAAAGCAACAACATCCAAATGATAAGCGTCAGTACACATTTTCTGTTTATAAAATACTCAGATGTGATGGTGCAACTCATATCAAATGCTTGACTTCCTTCGGAGAACTTTACCTTGCTGGTTGAATTTAATGTCTTTTTGACAAATGCAAGATACAGCCCTTCAGACATTTTCCCAGTCAAATGGAGTTTGTTTAAATTGGCTTATGCTGAGAAAGTTGCAGTAATACCATGGGAATTATTGTAAAATCAAGAAAAGCTATTTTCATGATATAGCTTGGAGTGAGAATATCATGATAGCATTCGAATGATAGCATTCGGCCCATTGAAGCTGCACCGACCCTTTGAATGAACTACCCATTTACACTCCCCCGTCCATCCCGCCCTATACCTGTAAACCCATAACCTAAACTGCACATCCCTGGACACTAAGGGGCAATTTATCATGGCCAATCCACCTAACTTGCACTTCTTTGGACTGTGGGAGGAAACCGGAGCACCCGAAGGAAACCCACGCAGACACGGGGAGAATGTACAAACTCCACACAGACAGTGACTTAAGGCCGGAATTGAACCCGGATCCCTGGCGCCGTGAGGCAGCAGTGCTAACCACTGTGCCACCGTGCCGCCCTGAGAAAATGAGAAAGAAGACGGAGTAAATAGTGCACTAGTGGAGAAGTTCAAAGAATTAAAAGGTTTGGATGGTGAACTGAATATGTATATAATAATAAATAACCATGTAGAAGAGCTCACCACTCTTTGTGAGTGATTGGAGATTAAGATCTGGAATGACCTGAATACTCCGGGTAAGATGCAATATCTGCTGTTGGTCAAGACCAAAGAACAGATCCCAGAATTACACAACCTAGACTATACACGCAGCAAAAAATTCTGACTGTATTCATTCTGGACGTACTGGCTAAATTAAAAGCTACTCAATTCACAAAAACTTGGAGGAAAAAAGAAAAACTTGGACTTACAGTCAAAACAATGTGTGACGGAACTGGAGAGATACAACTATGGTGCTCAGGGGTTTCCTGTGCTGCAAAAATAGTGCCAGCTGGTAGATTAATTGGATTATAGAAAAGCAGACTTTATTATTGGTTTCAGTTTACAAACCACTCAGTTTTCACAAAAGAACGACAGAAAGACTCCATTTTAAAGAAAAAATAACATAAGTGGATTAAGCATAGGGAATGCATTAACAGATCTGCAACAGCTGCACAACAGTGAATTTTGGGAATTCGTCTGAACTGTTTAAAATGCATTAATGCATTTCCTGCATTATCATTCACTGTGGATTTCTTGTTATGCTGTTTTCTAATTATGGGAGAGTGTTACCTTGTATGCACCATGTATAACATAGTACAGAGGTCAAGTCACGCAGATTACATACTGTATCTTTACTGAGTGAAATGAAGGGCGGGCAAAAGGCCTTGCAAATTAATAAAGGAAAATAATGTCAAAAGTTATTAATATCAAAGCTGTTCCATGCAAAATATGCTCTCATTATGGACACATGTACTGGGGATGGGGTGTTGGGGGGGTGTTGGAAACCACACTGCGATGGGATTCTGTTGTTTAACATTAAAAATGGTCATGAGGTGGGAATCAAGAATCAAAAAGGAAAATAATCTTACAAGTTGCTCTTTCCTGAAAAGTAGTTCATTAAAGGTAAAAATTGGGCATCAAAGTTCAGCTGAAATATGAAAATCATCGAAGGTAACGAAAACTCACTGACCTCTGAAAGAAGTGTAAGGTCTCCGTGGCAATGTATTCTCGAAGTGAAATCCAACAGAACAGTCATGTATGTAATTTAGTTATTTTGTCACGGGAAGTGAAATGTTTTCTGTTTTTGCTTTCCAACAAAGGTAACTTTTGGAAGTATACCCTGGGCTCAGTGAGAAACCAAGATGGCCAAAGAATCCGCTGTTATAAATTGGTTGTTTTGCTATCTATGTGATATTATTGCAGGGAGTCGGCAATGCTTTGCGTTGCTGTTTTATTTCACCCAGTCAGTACTTTTGCACATATATTCTGTGTTTGATATTTGAATGTGTGACAGACACAATGAAAATGTGACAATCTGAGGTGTGACAACCACTTTCGCAGATGGGTGTTAGTGTAACAGATGCACGCTAGATGCAAAACTTCTAATTATAAAGCTAGATGCTAAGGAGCAGTTTGAGGGCAATAGTCCAATCTCAAAGTTCAAAGAATTGTCATAAATCACTCACGCTTTATTCTAATAAGTTGTAATATTACCTAAACCCTTCAATTACAATCCACCCGTGTAACACAATCTTAGGTTTCCATAAAATATGTGATAAAGCGAGCACTGGCAAACACATGCAATGGCTTGAACACTTAAGATTATGCAGCAGTTCTAATAAATTAGCTTCGCTTTTAATTAGGATAAAGGTTATGTGGCTTTCAGTCCATGATTTGTACCTTATTGTGCTTATAATGAACATTGAATGGAATGAAGAGCTAATTAAAGCATGAACTGCAGCCAAGTTACTTTGATCAGCTCAAAGTGCCTGATCCAACATAAAATATGATGAACATCAATTAAAACCATAATAGCTGGCAATCCTTGGACTTTTACAATGTTGTACTGTCTCAGTGATGAGCCTTTTAATCTACATTTATTATTTCTTTTTATTAATGCAGAACAAGTTGAAACTTTTTTTCCCAGTTGGGAAGAGCAACTTTCATCTGAGGTTGAGAGAAATCAGAAGTAACAGCTATGATTTTACCGGCTCCAGGGTGGCAGACTGGGAGGCAGGTGGACTGGTAAAATGCCAGGGAGCCATGTTGGGATGGCTCCCCAAAGCCATAAAATTTCCCAGAGATAGAAATGGCACGAGCTAGGCTTCCTGCTGGCCAGAAACAGTCAACCAATTAAAGGTCTAATTAAGGGACATTTATACTGGTCATTTTGCTTGTGGTACAGTAGCGCCCCGTGCAAGAAAACCTTGACATTGATGTTATGTTCCATTGCATTCAAAAGGATCAATACATTATTTGACATTAAAAGGTGTAATTTGGAACGAGGTTTGATTGGAGAAACAGTGGTCATTTGTCATCAAAAATGCTCAATTATCCATTGCTTAATATCATGATTCCTTTTGCTTGTTCCTACTTCAGGAATCATCCCAAAAGCATTCAAAAACCATCGAAGCTTGTTAAATATATGGGGGCAATCATTAGTGTTCAACAGTGATGATAAGTACTGGAATCAATAATGCGTGGAATCAAGCTGGGGTTGTAGCCAGAGTCTTCAACTGATCATAGCATTAATTGAGCAGGAGGCCCAGTACATTGTGACTCAGAGCCTTGCAGGGAGTCCCTGGGATGGCATGGGACGAGATAACTACTCACAGTTACCATCTTACTCTGATCCTGACAGTGAAGCCAGTTTTTTGCTTCTCCTGGTCTCTTATTTTCTCCTTGCTGCCTCCGCTCCTGTTGTCGCCTCTGTCATTGTTGCCCTCTATACTGCCGATAATCGTAGCGTCAGTTGCTGTTACAACCTCCTCCTTCTCTGCCACCACAGCCGCTGCCTTCACCTCCATGACTGGCGCAGCATCTACGTCCAACACTGTATCTGTTGCTTTGGCATCCTCTTCCACCCCCACCACCGATGATTTTGCCGTTTCCTCTATCTCCTCTGCCACCTCTGCTGTTGTTTCTGCTGCCCCTGTTGCTGTTGCCAATCTGCCACGGTGACCAAATCTAGGGAAATTGACCACCTACCCCCACTCCTAATTCTCTCCTAACCTCACTTGCAGTGCTGCTAGTTGGGACCAACGAACCCTCATGCTGTCCCAGACCTCTCCCCCACTACTCCTCCTCCTCAAGCTGGTTAGAAACGTACCTGCATGAGTCTGTGTACCTGACCCAACCCTCACACCGCAATCTGAGGCCTCCATGGCCTGACGCAACACCCCACTCTTGGGCCTGTAAGGATTTACCCAACCCCCTAGTCTCAGGCCCACACAGAGCAGCCCCTGCTATCCCCCCCCCCCTCCCCCCCACTTGACACTGAGTGCTGCTATTGACCCAGACCACTCCCCCAACTGGACAGTATCAGGCATCCCTCTGAACTCACCCTAAATAACACTCCACTTGTTTTCATCCCCCCCCCCCCCCCCCCCCCCCCCCCCGCTATTGCTGGATCTCCCTCTCCCACACTGGCTTCTTAAAAAATCTTTCATTGGATGTAGGCATCGCAGGCAAGGCCAGCATTTGTTGCCCATCCCTAATTGCCCTCAAACTGAGTGGCATTTCAAGAGTCAGCTTGTGGATCTGAAATCACATATGGACCAGACCACGTAAGGACAGCATACTTGCTGCTCTAAACGACATTAGAGAACGAGATGCGATTTTGCAACAATCGACAATGGCTTTGTGGTCATCATTAGATTATTTTTTTGATTCCAGATTCTTTTTAACAAATTCAAATGTTACCGTCTGCCGTGGTGAGATTCAAACCCGGGTCCCCAGAGCTTTACCCTGGATGACTAGTCCAGTGACAATACCACTACCCCCCTACAACTGCTTTATCACTCCACATTCATGGCCTTTGCTACTGCCGTGATTTTATCCACAAAATCTAATTTGTGGTTCTGCAGCATTCAAGATGTCAGTTTCCATTAGAAAACGGATCGCACTGCAAGAAAAATTTAAAAACCATTGCTTGCTTGCATTACCTGATATAAATTTAATAACTAGTTTATGTGGCCCGGTGTAAACAAAATAGTAGGATAACACAGGCTTCAGTAAATCGGATGCAAACCTCAGTCTATTTTGCACTCGATAATCTCTGACACAACACAGCACTGCATAAGGAAGAAAAGGATATTTTCAATTTCATTATCGCAACCAGGCGCTGTTTTGTAATGAGATCTGTGGTTATGTGTATGAATGTGTATGAATTGCAAGTACAAGATGCCAGCAGGTTTTTAAGGATCAAGTCCTAAATAACTTTTAACTGAAGCCATTGCATAACTTATATATATCAGGCTAAAGGTTTACAGTCCCTCCAGCCCGGTGGTATAATACATTCCAGTCGAAGAAGACAGCAAAAATGGCCCGCTGCATCCACCAGGGTTGGGGGGAGGGGCCAGGGAGTGGAAGGGGGATGGAGGATATGCCGTGGCATGACCTTAAAATCTTGACCCATGATTTTAGCCTTGTATCAACCAACAATTTGGATTCAGATAGCACCTTTAACAATGAAAAATATCCCAAGGCAGTTAACCGAAGCATAATCAAAGAAGTGAACAGCAAGTTGGATAAGGGACATTAGGAAATTTGGCCAAAGCTTTAGACAATGATAATGGGCAGATTATTACCAACAAATGGTAAAGTGTCAATCCCAGTGAGAAAAACAGTGCAAATACCGTAGGATGGCCTCTTGGCCAAAGAAATGAGTGGCTGTGGTGTACACTGTCTCTCTGGTGGGACGGGACCTCTTAGAGCCGGGAACAGGCTCCAAATACATTGGGGTGCTCTTTTTAAAGGGCACCCCTGACCAGCGCTGCAATTTAACGCCCCCCCACCCAGCCTATATCATGGAGGTATCGGTGCTCTTCTCCAACTGATATTCACCACCCCCCCATGTCAATTCTCCCAATCCCCCTCCCACCCTTGAGGCTCCCACTAGGGTCCGGCCATGGCACAAGTTGCACTGTCAGGGAGGCACTAACTCCGTCAGAGAGGGTGAAAATTCCAAAATTCAATCTCACCGGAGAGAATTGTATTTTTCGATTCTGTCTGGATTTTGAGCCTTGTCGAGTTTCTCACAGGTGGAGAGTACAGGCTCAAAATCGCCCTCATTGCTGTAAGAAAGACCTTCAAAGTAGAGACTGAGTTGTGAGACAGGGGGCTTTGGCAACTGCATTCTAGGGGATGAGGCTAAGGCATCAAACATAATGACCACCATTGGAGGGTTAAAAGGAGGGAGATACACAAAAAGCAACTGTCAGAAAGAATGGAGAGTTTAGATGTTGAGTAGTGGCTTGCATGGCTGGAGGCTGTTACAGTGAAGAGGGAGGGCAAGGCCATAAAAGCCAAATATGAGAATGAGAAGCTCTAAGTAGCACATTTTGGTGCAAATATGAAAGGTCAAATGAACTCAAGTTGGATTAAGGTTCAAATTGCAAAATTTTGAAGGAGCTGTAGTTCACAGAGATTTTGAATGGGAGTCGTTCGATAAGAGCATTGGAATAATCAACTCTGATGGTGTCAAAAGCTTGGATGAGAATTTTAACTGTGGTTCAGTTGGAATTTGGGTACCAGTGGGCAATGTTATTTATAGAATTCATAGAATCACGACAGTGCAGAGAGAGACCATTTGGTCCATCGAGTCTGTACTTGCCCTCAGAAAGAGCACCCTCCTAAGTCTTACTTAAGCTATAAGAGGAGTAAGTAGGAACCTTATGAAATGAAGAGATATTCTGGTTAAATTTGATGTTAACTTTATAAATGAACAGATTTGGCCTGATACAATGAACTTGAGGAAATTAACGCACAGATTCATCAGTTTTTGTGGTGGGGGTGAAGGTGATGATTTTGGGTTTTCAATGTTGTGACTTATCCAATACTGGATAGCCAGCCTCAGTGGATTTGGGAGTAAAGAGGTGATTGAAGGGTAGATCCAGTCATTGTGTATGTGAAAGCCATGTCTGCTGATAATGTCACCCAGGGGACGCTCACACATGAAAAAAAAAGGTAGGGACGAAGATAGATCCTTGACGGATGCTGGAGGTAATGGTGCAGAGACAGGAAGAAAAATCATTTCTAGAGATGCAGTGACTATGATCAGAGGGACAAGAGTAGACAGCCCCAGTGAACAGTACAAGGGAGAAAGATGGTACGACTGATCATGTCAAAGCCAGTAGCGATGTCAAGAATAATAAGGAAGGATAATGCACCATAGTCACAGAGGATGTAATGTGTGACTATGCTTGGAGCTATTTGAATGCATGGCAGGAGCGGGAATATATTTTTTATTCTTTCAGGGGATGTGGGCACTGTTGGCCAGGCCAACATTTATTTTCCACCCCTAATTGTCCTTGGAAGGTGCTAGTGATCTGTGGAAACGCCTCAGCCAAACATTGTTCAATTGCCAAACAATAAGTACCCTTTTCTCCTGTAGTATTCACTGTTGTGACTGTTGTGATGAGTATCGGATGAAAAGCTTCGACAAATCTCTTTTCAACAATATCTTACTAATTGTTCTTCATGTTGCTGTGACAATTTAGATAACCCCTAATAAACCTTTGAAAATTCTTAAACATTGCTTAATTCTGAACACGTTTCAGTGACGGATAAGCACATGAGCATTTTGTGGCAGGTTTGCATTAAGTCCCAGTGCTATATTCAGAGTTCAGTAGTCAAATCAATCTGGGAGGAATTGAATCCTGTCCCTCTAAGTGCAGTGCCAGATCTCTATGGGTACCCAATTATTCTGACAATAGTGCTGATGCATAAGTTACCTTTTGCTTTGTTGAATAATATACCAAGGGAGAGTAAGTGAGTGGACAGTCAGTCAAAGGAGCAGATGGAATTGTTAATCTGGTGACTGCTTAGGTTGCATTGCCTCCAAATAACTCTCAGAATGATTAACCTTAGCCAGACTGATTCAGCACTCATGCCATGGTGTTTATATTGACAATTCGATTAGTTTTAAGCACATTTTGGTTCTGATCTGACCTCCGACTGGCAGCACAAATGAGGCTGCAACCTCATAACGTGAAAACAGGCTTTTCATTTATTTTCTCTTAAATAATACTACGCTAAACTTACAACTGGATTTGTTGGAGCCAAATAAGTGACACGTTTATCCAAAGAACCTGTAACGTTGTAACTTGACTGTGTGAAGTTCAATCACTGATCCGTTTTTATTCGACAAAGATTATATGGGGTGGAATTCAATTTTTGCAGATGAACACAACTGATGAATATGTATTGACTGCCTCTCATATGTCACACCAGACTTTCCTTTCCATGAAGTCTTTTGAGAAAAAAGTCAGGCACCATGTAGATCAAGTGTCCAGTGCATCATCACCCATTCTGGCCCTCCACCAAAGCTGAATGACTGTCTCCTGATGTTTTACGGTGCAGGTAAAAGTGTGAACTGTGTAGCTATTAAGAGTACCGTGAAGATTATGGTACTCAGCCATACCATGGTATCGTCAGACATATACAGAGCTTTGGTTATTAACATCTAATACTAGATGCTAGGGAAGAGTTGGTAAGAGAGTCAGCTCATTGCTAACATGAAAAGGGTAAAAGGTGTACCTGGGCTGCGTGTTGGCCCTTAATAAATTTTACTTAGTTATAAGCCCAGCTCTGATTGATTTTACCAATCTAATCTCGGGTGCCATACAGTACAACAAAGTTTGGGAGGCAATCTTATTGAGACATCTGGGGCGGGATTCTCCAACCCCCCCTGCTGGGTGGGAGAATCACCGGGGTCGGCATGAATCCCGCCCCTGCCATCCTCCCAATTCTCCCGCCCCCCAAAAACTGGCCCGGGGTGAGTCGCTCCGCCCGCCTCAGAGAATGGCGGGGTCAAGCGCGACTCAATGGGCGCCGGGGCCGAAGTCCCACCCGCCTGTAGCCGGTCCCGCCGGCGTAAATCAGAGTAGGTCCCTTACCGGGGGGACCTGGTGGTGCGGGCGGGCTCCGGGGTTCCTGGGGGATCGCGGGGGGATCCTGCCGCTGGAGGTGCCCCTACGGTGGCCTGGCCAGCAGTCAGGACCCACCGATCCACGGGCAGGCCTGTGCCGTGGGGGCACTCTATTACTCCTCATCGGCCATTGTGGTCCTCCACGATGGCTGATGCAGAGACCAACCATCCCGCGCATGCGCGGGGATGATGACAGCACGCGCTGGCGTTCCCGTGCATGTGCCGACTTGCGCCGGCTAGCGGAGGTCCTCCGGCGCCGTTTGGCGTGGCGTCAGACCCTCATCCTGCCGGCCGGCGGGGCACCAACCACTCTGGGGCAGGCCTAGCCCCTTAAGGTGCGGAGGATTCCGCCCCATTGGGGCGGCCCGAGGCCGGAGTGGTTCACGCCACTCCGTTCCGCCGAGACCCCCCGCCCTGCCGGGTACGGGAGAATCCCGTCCCTGAATTCTCAGAGGGCTTGACAGGGTAGATTTTGAGAGATTGTTTCCTCTTGTGTGAGAATCTAGGACTGGAGGGCATAATGTCAGAATAAGGGGTTGCCCATTTAAGATAGAGATGAGGAGGAATTTTGTCTCTCAGAGGATAGTCAATCTGTGGAATTATTTACTGCAGAGGGCTTTGGAGGTTGGGTTGCTAGGTCGGTTCAAAGCTGAGATAGACCAATTTTTAATCAGAAAAGGGACCAATGGTTATGGGGATAAGGCAGGAAAACGGAGTTGAGGATTATTGCTTTAGAACAGCCATGGCCTCATTGAATGGCAGAGCAGATTCGATGGGTTGAATGGTCTAATTCTGCTCCTACACATTATGGTCGTATGGATTTCCATGATGTACCATTTTAACTTTGGAGTGCGTTTGGGGTTTTGGAAGCCAATTAAAGGATTTGAGAGTTTGTGTAGAAAGTGGAAAGCCTGCTGAGGAGCTTATAACATTTTGAAAGGTAAGCGAAAAATATTTTCACCTTCAAATGCCACTGTTAGGTGCTCTATTGTAATGTTGATCTATTCTTTTTGCAGAGATTCATTATCGGGACCTGTGCTTTGAAAGTACCTTGACCCTTATATTCACCGGAACTGCACATTTTTTCACATGCAATTTTCCAATAGAGAAAAATCATAGTGACAGAATCGTAAATTGTTAAAGCACAGAAGGAGGCCATTCACCTCATGATAGCTGTGCCAGTTCTTTGAATGAAAAATTCACTTAGTACCATTCCCCTGCCTTCTCCCTGTAATCCTTCTCAGATATTAATACAATTTTATCTTGAATGTCTTGATTGACCCTATCTCCACCATGTTCTCAGGCAGCACTATCCAAATCTTAACCATTTGCTGCACGAAAAGGTTTCTTCTAATGTCTCCATCGCTACTTTTGTCAATTACCTTAAATCTGTGACTTCTAGTTCTCTACCTGTCCACCGGTGGAAACAGTTTCTCTTTAGCTACTCTGTCCACAGCCTTCATGATTTTGAAAACTTTGATCAGATCTCCTCTCAATCTTTACTTCTCCAAGGAATACAGTCCCAATTTCTCCAGTTTACATTTAGATTTAGATTTATTGCCACGTGTACCGAGGTACAGTGAAAAGTATTATTCTGCATAATGTCCAGGCAGATTGTTCCATACATGAAAAACATAGGACACAAATAAATACACAATGTAAATACATAGACATAGATATCGGGCGAAGAACACGGAGTGTGCTGCTACAAAGGTAGAGAAGATGCGTGGAGAGACGCTGAAACCATTCTCGTAAATCTTTTAGCCACATCCTCTATTGCCGTCACATCTTTTCTAAAGTGTGGCACCCAGAACTGGATAAAATACTCCAGTTGAGGCCAAACCAATGTTTTATACAGGTTTAACACACCTGCTTGCTTATGTACTCTTTGCCCCTGTTGATGAAGTCTGGACTGTTTACAGTAAGAAGTCTTACAATACCAGGTTAAAGTCCAACAGGTTTGTTTCAAACACGAGCTTTCGGAGCACTGCTCCTTCCTCAGGTGAATGACGTTCTCTGCCGCTTGCCTGCCCATTTCACCAACTATGCTATGTTCTTTTGAAGTTCTACATTATCATACTCACAATTCACAATGATTCCAAGTTTCGGATCATCTACAAATTTTGAAATTGTGTCCTGTACTAGGTCTAGGTCATATCGCAGTGAAAACTGTGACAAAATATCCTGTCAACCTGTCCTGTCGTCTTCTGAAATATGATTTTAATGCTTCTGGTTGACAAAAAAAAACTAGTTTCGACACTGGAAATTAAAACTCTTGTAAAATGCTAACCACCTGCTTCTGACATTTGACAGGATTTCACTTTCACATTGAAATTATTATCTGCTCTCCTGTCCTTCCCAGAGTGTGTCTACTGTTTGGAAAGCTACAGCCATTATCAATGTTTGGCTGAGTTTCAAGTTCTAATGGACTTCAGCACTGTAGGTATTCCATTCATCTGAGAATGAGTTACAGTTTCAGGAAGTTATAGAAGAGATTGTGAGTGGTTTTTCTGTTCCTGAGACTATGGTTTGATGCCGGGGCAGAATTTATGGATTTCCACAACAGCAAAAATGACGTTGCACCTGGACCGATTCAGCAATCGTTGAGAGGCTAGCACCCATGGCCCTAAGTTCACGGTGGGCAGTCAGTGGTGTGCACAGCTGCATTGCTGCCTTGCAAGCTACGGCAATGGTGGCCATCCACCCCAACCCCACAGCCCACCTCCTGGCCATCCCCACTAATCCCCTTGGCCTGTCAGCAAACTATGGCGATGTTGGACACTTTCCATAACCCCCTCTCTCTCCACGGCGGCTGTTTCACAATTATTTTATTAATGTCAATTTAGAGTACCCAATTATTTTTTTTCAATTAAGGGACAATTTAGCGTGGCCAATCCACGTAACCTGCGCATCTTTGGGTTGTGGGGGTGAAACCCACACAGACACGGGGAGAATGTGCAAACTCTACACGGACAGTGACCCAGGGCTGGGATTCGAACCCAGGTCCTCAGTTCCGCAGTCCCAGTGCTAACCACTGCGCCACGTGCTGCTCCCGTTTCACAATTTTTAAAAGCACAAGTGAACCTTGCCGCTGGGAATTCCTCCCAGTGGAGGCGGAGATTCGCGTTGACCCCAAAGAATGCCAGGTCAGGCCGCTAATGATATGCCAACACCATTTACTGTACGTGCAGAGTGGGATCCATTGATGCCGTTGTTGAGGCATCGGAGAATTGCGATTTGGCATGAAACTGGTACCTTCCACAATTTCAGCATTAAAACCGATTCTCCACCCAATCGTATTTCCCAATTTCAGGGTCGACTGACGGGGAATCCAGACCCGGGTTTTTAATGTGGTTTCTGCGAGGGGCTGGTTTAGCACACTGAGCTAAATCGCTGGCTTTTAAAGCAGACCAAAGCAGGCCAGCAGCATGGTTCAATTCCCGTACTAGTCTCCCGAACAGGTGCCGGAATGTGGTGACTAGGGGCTTTTCACAGTAACTTCACTGAAGCCTACTCGTAACAATAAATGATTTTCTTTTTCTTTTCTTTCTTTGTTGATACAAGCTAATAGGATTACAAATAGTACAGCTTTTTTTTTCAAATGGTAGAATTAATTTTATTCTCATAATCAATTACATGTTGGAGTTTATTTTTTTCCCAGGAATGTAAAGTATTTTCCATTGATGATGCATAGAACTTCAGGTCAATACATCATTTATAATGGGTGAGTGGCTATGGAGGACACATGGGGAACATAGAAGCGGCATGGTTGATTTTAGGGGGCATTTAGTGGTGAGTGTGTGAGGGAAGTGATGGATTAGGTTTAGGTGCCTTAAGCACTATTGGGAGCTGAGATACTGTGGCCCCCTCCACCCTCACAGCCCCCAAGTACTGCTGTGCAGCCCTCAAGATGCATTGCAAACCCAAAACCAGTGTGAAAAGGCAAAGGTGGCGTGTGGAGTCACATGTGGGCCAGGTGTGCAGTTTGCAAGTCATGAAGATGCTCAGATTGGGTTTTACCAAGCCCATAGAAAGGCATGGCATATCATATCCAACAGCACCAAAGGAGAAAGAAATATTCTATTAATAAATGCAAAAGCAACCCTTTTCCATTCAATTTGACCGTTTAAATTTCTCTAAATTAATTTCTTCCCTCATGCAATTATACAAATTCCATCGGGTACAATTAAAATTGGACACAAACAACCCTCAGCCATTTTAATTTGTCTTCCCCCAACCCCCTACCTTCTCCCGTTCTCCTCTCCCAAGCGTACACAAATCCCTGACAGGTAGGGAGCAGCTTGCTTCAATTTTCTCCAGAGACCAATTTACAAACCATTGCAAACTTCTTGAATGTAACAGGAAGGTTTAATGAAACTTCAGGCTAACTTTGCCAAGCAGAGAGTCACCCTTGTGGAACTGTCTTCCTGTTACTTGGCAGCATGCTTGAAATTTATGTGGATATTTTTTTCAGAAGAATGAATTTTTAAATATGCTTAGAGTGTAGCCTGGCGCTATGGAGAGACTGTGTGTCACATCTGAAATTGGAAATGAGTTTCAAAGAATACTCATTGTACATGGCAGACATTCAACTGCTGCACAGCTGAGAGTTGGCCACTTCTTCCTTTCCTATTTCTAATAAAGGAGATCAGGCTTTTGCATTCCTTTTGGTTATTTAATGAAACTTTGCAACATCTACTGAGGATAAAAGATCATCATGGTGTTGAGTTTTCTGTTTCTGCAACATGTTTTTTTTAAAATTTAGAGTACCCAATTCATTTTTTCCAGTTAAGGGGTAATTTAGCATGTTCAATCCACCTGCCTTGCACATCTTTGTGTTGTGGGGGTGAAACCCACACAAACACGGGGAGAATGTGCAAACTCCACATGGACAGTGACCCAGAGCTGGGATCGAACCTGGGATCTCGGCGCCGTGAGACTGCAGTGCTACCACTGCGCCACTGTGCTGCCCTCTGCAACATGTTTTTGTACACCACCATCAACTCTTGACAGCAGAATCAGTGGGAATTTCAGCAATGGCATCATCTGAGTCACTTTTCACAAATATAAAAGCTGGATGAGCCTCCAGAACAAGTGGAAACCTCAAAACCATTTCTTCCATCCGTCCTCGAGTTGCAATTTACTTTGCTTAACTTCTCTGAAAAAAAGTCCGTTCAGTCAAATCTTTGTTCATATCCATATGTTCGCAGACAAGTTTGATTAAAAAGGGGAAAAAAACAAAGGGGAGTTTTCACTGAGATGGAGAGGTTAGAAATGCTAGAAAACCTTTTGTTTCTGTCAGGTAAGATGGCCCACTAATGTGGCGAAGTGCGGCACATTCTTCATTTGGCACAATTAAGCGAAGTGGTACTGGTTGAACTGAGTGAGTCTGATCAGAACTGTTGTCCTGGATGTTCATTTGTGAAAGAAAGTTGCTTAAAGATTCATATCAAGCTTTGCTTCACCAAATGTTACTTGGTCGGTCTTCAGAGAAATTGAAGGAGCACACAAGGAAAAGATAGGTTGCAAAGCACTGTAATTCTGATACATTATGTTACGCTCTCATACAGCTAGGTAGGGCAGTATGAATCAACAGGCAGGATACCACGACTGAAGTTGAGAATTTATTTAAATATTACGACCCCCAGCTACTGTTATAACTGGGTGGGAAGATTCCGGAATGGAACCACTCACTGGGTGGGATCCAGATTTTCATATTTAAATGAGCACTTAGCTTCATTAAAATATGTCCGCGGCAGAGTATCCCGAAGCTCAGGATCGAATGCTCGCACCTGGAAACCTCGCCGTGTCACCATTTATCACTAGTTCACAAAGATGGACCAGGCATAACAACACTTGTAGGGCTCTGCCAGGTGATCGGAGGCTCCTGGGTGATTGGGGCTCTGGGCAGGATGATACCCTGGCACCCCGAATACCAGCTGGGCACCTTGGCAGTGCCAGTCTGACCTCTTGGCACTTTTACCCAGACACCTTGGCAATACCAAGCTGGGAAGGCTACCATGGCACTGAGATGGTGCCCAGTTGGCATCAGGTGGCATTCCCAGGCTGACAGGGGAACTGACAGGTGCCAGGTTGCGTGCGCCAGGGATCAGGCCTAGCGGGGTGAGGGGGTGTGGCAATGGGGGGGGGGGGGGTCTGGAGGCTGTGGTGGGGGTTGAGAGATTTTGGCGGCATTTAAAAATGGTGCCCCGATCTCTTCCTGCACTGACAAACTCACCTCATCAGTGCAGGAAGAGAGGGAAATGCAGCCTTGATGGAACATTCCCTGCAGAGACCCTGCAAAAACGAGTCTTGTTTGATCACAGTCATTCTCGGCATTGCAAGCTCCGAGAAACACCTCGCTATTCACAAATAAAAGGGACTGGTTTTTTTCCGTCAAATCCGCCCCATAACATTTACTGTCTAAAAATAAAATGAGGAGGAACAGAGTCCCAGGGCCGCTCATTACTTTTAACAACAAGAAAAAAACATTTATGAAACATGGAAAAACTGGATTATAATACAATACTCCTTTATTCCCCCATTTTAACTGGCTTTAGGAATAATATGGATTACAATGTAGATCCTAATCTACAAGGGTCTCATTACACAATGTCCCTTTTAAGCATACAAGATGACTGTGGACAAATACTCACTCCACTCTGAACCCAAATGTTTGTGGATGCCTCCTCAGATTCAGCCCCCCCCCCCCCCTCCCCCCCCCCCCCCCCCCCACCCTACCAGTGATTGTCATGAGAGTGTTTCCATTCTCCACACCCAAAAACATGCTTTAAAGGCTTCTCCCATAATTATGTGTTCCCTCAGCGGCCTGCATTCGGAAATCCAGACCAGTTTTCCAAATGATAGTTTTAAACAAAGCTTCCGCTTCATTTTTAACCACAAATCAAGTCCAGGATTTCACACCAACTCCTTTACGATTTCTTTTGTCTTCACTCTTTTACACAAACTCTGAGATCCAGCCACCAATTTCCATAGTTATTTCAACTAACATTTCACAGGCTGAAGTAAAATTTCACAAACTTGAACATTACTTCAGATATCTTTCTGGCATCTCAGCCTTCTTCTCAGTTTGGTGTGTCTTTATTGAACAGTTCTAGTACCTTTGACCTCAGACTTCTTGGACATGTTTCTTCAGTTATCTAGTTTTCTTAACTAACTGCTGTTCAGATCTCTGCACTTACTTCCTTTACCATTACTCCAGCATATGGCCTTTCTTCTAGCAAAGCTGATTGAGATATTACCACTCTAGTCTTCTAAAACAACTGCCTTCTCTCTCACTACCTATCGCCAACTGCTCACAAATTAGTTAAACCAAAATTTAGAAGCTTCTCTATCTTACAATGTCACAGTTGCTAAGTAAGTGTACTTATGGAAGTGGCCTGAGAAATAATGGATGCACTGGTGGTCATCTTCCAAGATTCTATAGAGTGTGGAACAGTTCCTACAATTGAAGGGTAGCTCATGGAACCCCACAATTTACAAAGGAAGGTAGAGAGAAAACAGGAAATTATAGACCACTAAGCCTGACATTGATCATGGGGAAAATTCTTGAATATATTATCAAAGATTGACTTTCAGAAGGATTTTGACAAAGACTTGCATAAGAGATTAGCATGTAAAATTAAAGTGCATGGAATTAGGGGTAGTGTGTTGAGATGGACAGAAAACTGGTTGACAGGCAGGAAACAAAGGGGCGCGATTCTCCGCTGCCCACGACGGGTCGGAGAATAGCGGGAGGGCCTTCCCGACAATTTTCACGGCCTCCCGCTATTCTCCCCCCCCCTCCAGCCGCCCCCGACACGAATCGCTGCTCGCCGTTTTTTACGGCGATCAGCGATTCTCCGCAGGCCGATGGGCCGAATGCCGCGGAGTTTACGGCCGTTTTCACAGCCGCGATCACACCTGCTTTCAGCGTTTGTGAAAACGGCCGCAAAGTGCCCGTCTCGGACAACCATGGCGCCGATTGGCCAAGGGTGGCATGGGCCTGCGATCGGTGGGCACCAATCGCGGGTAGCGGGTCCGATGCCCCCGCACTATTTGTTCTTCCGCCACCCCGCAGGATCAGTCCGCGGGACGGCTGAGGGGCATGACGCGTCTGCGTGATGACGGCATCCGCGCATGCGCGGGTTGGAGCCGTCCAACCCGCGCATGCGCGGCTGACGTTCGCTAACTCCGCGTCGCCGTGATTCCCCCGGCCCCGATACTAGCTCCGCCCGGGGGGGGGGGAGAATCGGGTGCCGGGACGGAGCTCCGAGGCTGGCGTGAAACACGGCCAGTTTCACGCCAGCCTTCACGGCACGCCGGATTTGCGGAGAAGCGCGCCCAAAGAGTAGGAATAAATGGATTTTTTTTCAAATGGCAGGCAGTGATGAGTGGCGTACCATAGGGATCGGTAATGGCACCCCAGCTATTCATTATATATTAATGATTTAGAAGAGGGGACAAAATGTAATATCTCCAAATTTGCAGATGACACAAATTTTGGTGGGCAGGTGAGCTATGGGGAGGATGCAGAGATTTGTTAGTGTGATCTGGGCAAGTTGAGTGAGTGGAAAAATGAATGACAAATGCAATATAATTTGGATAAAGGTAAGGTTATTGCTTTGGGACCAAAAATAGGAAGGCAGCTTATTATCTAACTGGCCACAAATTAGGAGAGGGGAATGTGCAATGAGACCTGTGTGCCCTCGTACACCAATCGCTGAAGGTAAGCATGCAAATACAGCAGGTGGTAAAGTAGGCAACTGGTACATTGACCATCATAGTGAGTGCAGGAGCTATTATACAGGGCCTTGGTGAGGCCACACATGGAATATTGTGTGCAGTTTTGGTCTCCTTATCTAAGGAAGGATGTTTTTGCTGCAGCAAAGGTTTACCAGACTGATTCCTGGGATGGCAGAACTGATGTATGAGGGGAGATGAAGCCGGTTAGGATTGTATTCATTGGAGTTCAGAAGAATCAGGGGATTTCATAGAAACTTCTAAAATTCTAACAGGGCTAGACAGAGTAAATGCAAGAAGGAAGATCTTGATTGTGGGTGTGTCCAGAACCAGGGGTCACATCTGAGGATACGTTTTTTAAAAATAAATTTAGAGTACCCAATTATTTTGGAATTAAGGGGCAATTTAGCATGGCCAATCCACCTAACCTGCACATCTTTGGGTTGTGGGGATGAAACACATGCAGACATGGGGAGAATGTGCAAACCCCACATGGACAGTGAGCCAGGGCCTGGATTTGAACCCAGGTCCTCAGCGCTGCAGTCTCAGTGCTAACAACTGTGGCAGGTGCCTCCATGAGGATATGGGGTTGACCGTTTAAGACACAGATGAGTAGAAAGTTCTTCACCCAAAAAGTGGTCAGCCTGTGGAATTCGCTACTGCAGAAAGTATTTGATGCCAAAACATATGTGTTCTCAAGAAGCAGTTAGATATAGCATGAAAGAGAAAATGCTGGAAAATCTCAGCATGTCTGGCAGCATCTGTAGGGAGAGAAAAGAGCTAACGTTTCGAGTCCGATGACTCTTTGTCAAAGCTTTGACAAATGAATGGCGGAGCAGGTCTGAAAGGATCGGCCTCCACCTGCTCCTATTTTCTATGTTTCTATGTTTCAAATAGAGTTGTAAAGGTTTGAATATTCAGTGAGGGGGGGATTATGTGGCGGGGGGAGCTGGGGAATTACATTGAAATGCAGTAAAATAACTAAAATTAGGTTCTCAAGTTTTGTGGGCATGAACCCTATGACATCACCAGCGAGGGGCGTGGAAAATCGGCAAATGCGATCTCTCCGGAGAGAACCGTGTTTCCTGATTCTCTCGGATATCCTGCCTGCGAGGGCGTTCCCAAACACGGCTAAAGCCGGGTCAAAATCATCCCCATTGTCTCCGTTGGCCAAGCCTGGCCCAGAAATGCAAATTGCCTTTGTACAATTCCCTTGGAATTTGTACTTTGCAGTCGCTGGGTCATTAGCATCTCTTCAGAAATAACGAGGTGGCAACTTCTAAATGCAGACGGTTCTTTGCTTTAAGTCATAGCCAGCCATGTCTTCAGAAATTTTAAAGCCTTTGTCCAGTTGTTTAATATTTTATAAACATAGAGAGGTCTTAAACCACTGACAACATTACACTCATCTATAATGAATGATATTTGTCATGCACGGGCACATCCATGTATTGCATCTGGATCTGCTTGTAATCTATTTTCCACATCAATGGTCCTAACATCCACACAAGTCTGTGTATTATCTGCAAACGTGCAGGCTGTTCCCTTAGCACCTTCATCCAGATCATCGCTGTGAGATAGGCAGGCAACAATTGTGGAGTTAAGGGTGATGGTGAACAAATTAAATCTGCTTAGCATCAACGTCCATTGAACCATGCTAGTAGCTTCAGAATGGATGCGTACATCCACCATTATCTGTACAGCAAGGCAAGGTTTAGGTTAGTGCATTAAGTGTGTAACACTTGCAACCGCTTTTTCAAACATACCCAATATTTTGAAAAGAGCCAGAGTCATTGACCAATGCCTAGTTGATATATGGCCACCAGTCTCATGTGGAAAAGAGGTGAGTGCAGTGCACAGATTCAGGAGAGTCATATTTGACTTGAAACATTTAACTCTGTTTTTCTCCCTGTATCGATGCTGCCAGGCTTGCTGTGTATTTCCCAGCATTTTGGTTTTTTTAAATTTCAGTTTTCACAGTATTTTGCTTTTATGTTAATGTTCTGCATTGTTGCTATTTTGTTTCAGCTGTAACTTCAGCATATAAATGGTGACATTATACCTGACTCTCTGGCCTTAAACCAGAAATTATTGTTACACATGATGTCACTGGCACTGGGAAAATTGTATTACCAGGGTACAAAAGTGAATGTGCCTGTCCCTATGATATGCTACGCCACCTTATTTTTGCCAGAGTAATTATTCACAGACAGACTGAAGGACGGCAAAACATGTTCACACAGTAATTACTTGTCTCCTCATCTCCCACCAGCATAGGTTGCAAAGAAAAGTCGCTGTTAAAAATTTGTCGCCAAAACTAATGAGAATATCTACATCTCCCTGGCACCTGGAACAAATCGGATGTTGTTTTGAGAAGCAATTTCTGGCACATGAGGCTTTTCATATTTTAATTATTTCATTTCTTGCATTGAAATTGTAACAGAATGGAGGTAAATGTTTCGTGACTTTCCAGAGGCTAAGGGTGGCTACGGTTTATAATCCTGCTGTTACTCCACACCCTGAAGAATAAATCTTAATCAACACTATGACTCTATGTCTGTGATATTGAAAGTGCTCCCATATACAGCCACTCACAGTGTATTGTAAGGATTGACCTTTTCTTATACCTTGCCAGCAACATTCAATCTATTGAGATGGATTTGTTTCAGATAAGCCATTAAAACTGCCACTTTGAAGTATGCATACCGACTACTGCAGTTGTTGACAGCTTTGCAGCGAATTCAAGTCGTCGTGTAACCATCCTGGGCACAGAATGTGAACTGGTGTCAGGCAATGTGTGTTGACCTGTCAGGATTTTGTATGTAACAACATCACGCTATCAGGTATAGGAAGAGAAATGTGCTTCACAACAGTCGCAAGGGACAACGTGCAAAGGATGGGAGGGGCTCCCTACTTACTGACACAATGGCTTGGAATCTAACTGCCAGTGGGTTACTGGCAGGTAATAGTACAATTGCAGCTGTGGGCGGTGCTGCCGATCGCCAGCCGAGTAGGATTCTCCGGTGTGCGATTAGAGAAGCAAAAGCAAGGGCGTTGGCCCCATTTGCCAAGTGTAACTCTGGCTGCTCCGATACCCCAAAGGTTGCCACTATTGGGCATGGCTTCACCCTCACCTCAACAACAATTAATTTATATACGCAACAACTGTTTCTAAATATGAGAAAAGCCAATAAAAAGATTTTTTTTAAAAAACATTTTTTTAAATAGTACAATTGACATTTCCCACCTGCAGAAAGAGATCAGGCAGTTAACAATGAAGTCCAGGTTAACTCAAGACAAAAAAAATCAAAGCAGCCAATTCAGACAGGAATAAGCTGCAAGCTACGGAATCATAATTTTGTTTAATTTAAGCCTATTGAACAGGCTGTTGCAGGTACCTCAAACTAAGGGCTGGATTCGGCAGTTCCCTAGCTGGATGTTCTTCGGCGGCGCGCCCTCTCTGGCAGTGGGATTCTCCGTTCCCGCCTCCGGCCAATGGGATTACTCATTGTGGCCACACCATGCCACCGGGAAACCCTCGGACGTGGGTGCACTGCCAGCGGAATGGAGAATTCCGCCGGAGGAGAATTTACCCCCAGGTTTCAGAGGGTAGAGTGAAAATATTGGCCCAGATTTTGTGGAAATGTCTGTGTTTACCATGATAATTTCAGAGAAACTGACAATAACTTCTGGAGCCTGCCCATGTGCAGAATGACAGTATTTCATGATTTACATGCTGTCGTCCAATGTCGCTATTGTTAGGGGGCATTGAAATTTCTCTTACCAATGACTTCTCTCCCTTGCATCTCTCCTATTTACATCTAAACTGATTCTTCATCTTGATCTTCCGAGTTAGGGTCAGTTCACACTTTTCAACTGATCACATTCTCAAATAGAGCTACCTCCACCTCTGTTTCTTCGTATCCTTCCGCAAAGAGATATATCCTTGAATATTCATATTCCAGGCTTTGTCACTTTGCATCGTCTCTGTGATGGCAATCATATTGTACCCATTTATTTATGTTGGTGCTTTCAATTTATCCATCTTGTTCTGATTGCTATGTGCGTTCCAATAAGGAATCTTTAATTCTGTTCTTTCCCCATTCACTGATCCTATTTATTGATGGACTCTTGTGTCTGTATGCAGAAGGCAGCTCACCACCACTTTCTCAAGCGTAATTAGGGATGGGCAATAAATGCCGGCCTATACCAGCAAAGTCCACATCCTGCGAATGAATTAAAACAACTGCTCTATAAAAACACTCCGGTTACCCTCTGGTTCTCACTTGCTGGATTGCTAATCTGTACTATTGCCTTGTTCTTTCTTGTCAACTTTCTAAATCTCCCCTCAAGTGAACGACCCCTCTACTATTTAGTTTAAAGCTCTCTCGACGGCCAATAAAAGATTTACCAGGACACTGGTCTCAACAGTATTCAAATGAGTACCATCGCAATGAGTGGGCCCTTTTCCCTTATTCCCTAGTACCAGTGCCAATGCCCCATGAATTGAAACCCATTTCTCCCGTGACAATCTTTGAGCTATGTATTCAAATCTCGTATCTTATTTACTCTGTGCAAATTTGCATATGATTCAGATAGTGATCGAAAGGTTATTAATTTTGTAGTTCTGCTTTTCAATTTAGCTCTTAGCTCTCATACTTACTTACTGGAACATCTTTCTTAATTCTACCTATGTCTTCGTTAGCAACATAGACTATGGTGATTAGATCCATATAGTGTGTCCATATAGTATTGACAAACATTGCAGCTTTTGGACCTCAATTTCTCTGTTACAGAGAATAGTATCTATCTTCCCAACTGATGAGACCATCAATTCACGCGACACGTGGTTAGAAGTGAACAGTGGTTTTAATCGTCTTATAACAGAGCCTGCCTGTGACGAGATTAACTCTAGATGAACTGGCAGGCAGGCTCCGACTGCCAAGCTTTATATAACCAGTGGGGGGGGAGGAGTCATGGGCGGAGCCAAGGATGGAGCCCAGTACAAACTTCCGTACATTCCCAGTACACCTCCCTCTAGGGGCAGAGCCGCGCAACTGCTCGTGTACCGAGCTTACAGAGGCATGGTACAACATGTGTGATAACAATGTGAATTATGCTATTATGATTCACCACATTCACCCACTGTAAAAAATCAAGTCCGGCGGGGGTGATGGTTTACAGATTGAGCCTGTCCGGTGGTCGAGTTGTCCGTTGTAATCTGCGGAGCACCGGGGTTGCAGTCTCTTCTGGTGGCTGGATGATCACGGTCAGTTGGGGTACGATGGCGGACTCCGGGGTTGATTCTGTCCGATCTTCGTACCCGTCTGGTTCGACTGGGGAGTGGGGGCGCTGGGAGCTTGCGGGTGCGGGCGCGCGGAGCATGTGTAGCGAACTGGTAGGCGCGGGGGCATGGGGTGCTGCGAGTTGGGTGGGATGTAGTGTGAGGGGTACCTCGGCGGTGGTAGTGGTGGGGTTTGATCCTGCAGGCGCTAAGTCCCGGAGGGATACGATGTTCTGACGGACATCAGGGAACTCTATGAATGCGTATTGGGGGTTCGAGTGTAGTAGGAGCACTTTTTCCACAAGCGGGTCAGTTTTGTGTGCCCTGACATGCTTCCTGAGGAGCACTGGGCTCGGTGTCTTCAACCATGCCGGGATCAAAACCCCCATGGTAGTACCCCTGGAAAAGGTAAAGAGCCGCTCGTGAGGGGTCTCATTGGTGGTGGTACACAAGAGGGACTTAATAGCGTGGAGCGCATCTGGGAGGACTTCATGCCAATGGGAGAGCGAGAGATTCCTGGACCGGAGGGTCAGTAGGACGGTCTTCCAGACCGTCACATTCTCCCTCTCCACCTGCCCGTTCTCCCTGGGGTTATAGCTGGTAGTCCTGCTCGAGGCGATGCCCTTGTCGAGCAGGTACTGACGCAGCTCATCGCTCATAAAGGACGAACCCCGATCGCTGTGTACATAGCTGGGGAAACCAAACAGGGTGAAGATACTATGCAGGGTCCTGATGATTGTGTGGGAGGTCATGTCGGGGCACGGGATAGCAAAAGGGAATCGGGAGAACTCATCAATGATATTTAGGAAGTACACATTCCGGTTAGTCGAGGGGAGTGGCCCTTTGAAATCGATAGCGAGGCGTTCAGAGGGCCTAGAAGCCTTGATCAGGTGGGCCCTGTCTGATCTGTAGAAGTGCGGTTTGCACTCCGCGCAGATCGGGCAATCCCTGGTGACGGCTTTTACCTCCTCGGTGGAGAAAGGCAGATTTCGGGCTTTAATGTAGTGGACGGGCCGGGTAACCCCCGGGTGGCAGAGGTCATTGTGGATGGCTTTTAAGCGGTCGCTCTGCGTGCTGGCGCACGTGCCACGGGACCGGGCATCTGGGGACTCGTTGAGCTTCCCCGGTCGATACATAATATCTTATTTGTAGGTGGAGAGCTCGATCCTCCACCTCAGAATTTTATCATTTTTAATTTTGCCCCTTTGCGAGTTGTCAAACATGAAGGCAACCGATCTTTGGTCGGTGATAAGGGTGAACCTTCTACGTGCGAGGTAGTGCCTCCAGTGACGAATAGCCTCCAGAATGGCTTGTGCTTCCTTTTCGACCGAGGAGTGTCGAAGTTCCGAAGCGGAGAGGGTTCGGGAGAAAAATGCGACTGGTTTCCCTGCCTGATTAATGTGGCTGCAAGAGCAACCTCTGAGGCATCGCTCTCTACCTGGAAAGGGACGGATTCATCCACCGCCCGCATGGCCGCTTTGGCGATGTCCTCCTTGATGCAGTTGAAGGCCTGACGGGCCTCAGCTGACAGGGGAAAAAGTGTGGCCTTAAAGAGTGGACGGGCTTTTTCCGCATATTGAGGGATCCACTGGGCATAATATGAAAAGAACCCCAGGCACCGTTTGAGGGCCCTGGGACAATGAGGGAGAGGGAGTTCTAAGAGGGGGCGCATACGGTCCGGGACGGGGCCCAGGACTCTGATTTCCACGACATAGCCGAGGATGGCTAGTCTGGTTGTGCGGAAAATGCATTTCTCCTTGTTGTATGTGAGGTTAAGCTTCTGGGCCGTCTGGAGAAATCGATTGAGGTTGGTATCGTGGTCCTGCTGGTCATAGCCGCAGATGATGATGTTATCCAAGTACGGAAACGTGGCCCGCAGTCCGTACTGGTCCACCATTCGGTCCATTGCTCGTTGGAACACCGAGACCCCATTTGTGACGCCAAAGGGAACCCGGAGGAAGTGGAGGAGGCGGCCATCGGCCTCAAATGCCGTGAAGTGGCGGTCCTCCAGGCGGATTGGGAGCTGGTGGTATGCAGACTTCAGATCCACTGTGGAGAAAATCCGATACTGGGCTATCTGATTCACCATGTCTGCAATCCTGGGGAGGGGGTATGCGTCGAGGAGCATAAACCGATTAATAGTCTGACTATAGTCTATGACCATGCGGAATTTTTCCCCGGTCTTGACGACCACCACCTGAGCTCTCCAGGGACTGTTACTGGCCTCTATGATCCTCTCACGTAGGAGCCTCTGGACCTCGTTTCGAATGAACACCCTGTCCTGTAGGCTGTACCGCCTGCTGCCAGTGGCTACGGGTTTACAGTCCGGAGTGAGATTGGCAAAGAGAGGAGGGGGGGGGGGGATTCACAGCGTGGCTTGGCTGCAGATAGTGAGTGGAGGTAGAGGTCCGCCGAAGCTGAGGGTGAGACTCTTGAGATTGCACTGAAAATCGAGTACCAGTAAGAGTGGGGTGCAGAGTTTGGACAGGACGTATAGTTGAAAATTAGAGTAACTAGCGCCTTGGATCGTTAGAGTTGTGACGGTGCGCCCTTGGATATGGACAGAGTGGGAACCCGAAGCGAGGGAGATAGTTTGCCATGCAGGAAAAACAGGGAGCGAACAGCGTCTTACCAGATCTGGGTGTACGATGCTCTCGGTGCTCCCGGAGTCGAAAAGGCACGGTGTACTGTACCCGTTGATTTGGACCGTTATCATAGAGTTGTGGAGATGTTTTGGGCGCAGTTGGTCCAGTGTGACTGTGTTGAGTTGCGGGTAGTCGGCGGCTTGGTCGGCTGCGCTGGGGTGGCCCCGCGATGAGTGCCCGCTGAGGTCGCAGTCTTCAATCAAATTTTCTGAGTTTGGCGAGGATGGAGCCCAAGTATAATTTATATACACAACTAAATATGAGAAAAGCCAATAAAAAGATTTAAAAAAAAAAACATTTTAAAAAATAGTACAATTGACATTTCCCACCTGCAGAAAGAGATCAGGCAGTTAACAATGAAGTCCAGTTAGAATAGAATAGAATAGAACAGTACAGCACAGAACAGGCCCTTCGGCCCTCGATGTTGTGCCGAGCAATGATCACCCTACTTAAACCCACGTAACCCGTATCCCAACAATCCCCCCATTAACCTTACACTACGGGCAATTTAGCATGGCCAATCCACCTAACCCGCACATCTTTGGACTGTGGGAGGAAACCGGAGCACCCGGAGGAAACCCACGCACACACAGGGAGGACGTGCAGACTCCACACAGACAGTGACCCAGCCGGGAATCGAACCTGGGACCCTGGAGCTGTGAAGCATTGATGCTAACCACCATGCTACCGTGAGGCCCGAGGTAAACTCAAGACAAAAAAAATCGGGGCTGCACGGTGGCCTAGTGGTTAGCACAACCGCCTCACGGCGCTGAGGTCCCAGGTTCGATCCCGGCTCTGGGTCACTGTCCGTGTGGAGTTTGCACGTTCTCCCCGTGTCTGCGTGGGTTTCGCCCCCACAACCCAAAAATGTGCAGAGTAGGTGGATTGGCCATGCTAAATTGCCCTTTAATTGGAAAAAATAATTGGCTAATCTAAATTTAAAAAAAAGACATAAAAAATCAAAGCAGCCAATTCAGACAGGAATAAGCTGCAAGCTACGGAATCATAATTTTGTTTAATTTAAGCCTATTGAACAAGCTGTTGCAGGTACCTCAAACTAAGGGCTGGATTCGGCAGTTCCCTAGCTGGATGTTCTTCGGCGGCGCGCCCTCTCTGGCAGTGGGATTCTCCGTTCCCGCCTCCGGCCAATGGGATTACTCATTGTGGCCACACCATGCCACCGGGAAACCCTCGGACGTGGGTGCACTGCCAGCGGAATGGAGAATTCCGCCGGAGGAGAATTTACCCCCAGGTTTCAGAGGGTAGAGTGAAAATATTGGCCCAGATTTTGTGGAAATGTCTGTGTTTACCATGATAATTTCAGAGAAACTGACAATAACTTCTGGAGCCTGCCCATGTGCAGAATGACAGTTTTTTATGATTTACATGCTGTCGTCCAATGTCGCTATTGTTAGGGGGCATTGAAATTTCTCTTACCAATGACTTCTCTCCCTTGCATCTCTCCTATTTACATCTAAACTGATTCTTCATCTTGATTTTCGAGTTAGGGTCAGTTCACACTTTTCAACTGATCACATTCTCAAATAGAGCTACCTCCACCTCTGTTTCTTCTTATCCTTCCTCAAAGAGATAATACTTTGAATATTCATATTCCAGGCTTTGTCACTTTGCATCGTCTCTGTGATGGCAATCATATTGTACCCATTTATTTATGTTGGTGCTTTCAATTTATCCATCTTGTTCTGATTGCTATGTGCGTTCCAATAAGGAATCTTTAATTCTGTTCTTTCCCCATTCACTGATCCTATTTATTGATGGACTCTTGTGTCTGTATGCAGAAGGCAGCTCACCACCACTTTCTCAAGCGTAATTAGGGATGGGCAATAAATGCCGGCCTTTACCAGCAAAGTCCACATCCTGCGAATGAATTAAAACAACTGCTCTATAAAAACACTCTGGTTCTCACTTGCTGGATTGCTAATCTGTACTATTGCCTTGTTCTTTCTTGTCAACTTTCTAAATCTCCCCTCAAGTGAACGACCCCTCTACTATTTAGTTTAAAGCTCTCTCGACGGCCAATAAAAGATTTACCAGGACACTGGTCTCAACAGTATTCAAATGAGTACCATCGCAATGAGTGGGCCCTTTTCCCTTATTCCCTAGTACCAGTGCCAATGCCCCATGAATTGAAACCCATTTCTCCCGTGCCAATCTTTGAGCTATGTATTCAAATCTCGTATCTTATTTACTCTGTGCAAATTTGCATATGATTCAGATAGTGATCGAAAGGTTATTAATTTTTTAGTTCTGCTTTTCAATTTAGCTCTTCGCTCTCATACTTACTTACTGGAACATCTTTCTTAATTCTACCTATGTCTTCGTTAGCAACATAGACTATGGTGATTAGATCCTTCTCCTCCCACTCCAAGTTCCACAGGAGATGTCCATATAGTATTGACAAACAATGCAGCTTTTGGACCTCAATTTCTCTGTTACAGAGAATAGTATCTATCTTCCCAACTGATGAGACCATCAATTCACGCGACACGTGGTTAGAAGTGAACAGTGGTTTTAATCGTCTTATAACAGAGCCTGCCTGTGACGAGATTAACTCTAGATGAACTGGCAGGCAGGCTCCGACTGCCAAGCTTTATATAACCAGTGGGGGGGGAGGAGTCATGGGCGGAGCCAAGGATGGAGCCCAGTACAAACTTCCGTACATTCCCAGTACACCTCCCCCTAGGGACAGAGACGCGCAACTGCTCGGGTACCGAGCTTACAGAGGCATGGTACAACATGTGTGATAACAATGTGAATTATGCTATTATGATTCACCACATTCACACACTGTAAAAAAATCAAGTCCGGCGGGGGTGATGGTTTACAGATTGAGCCTGTCCGGTGGTCGAGTTGTCCGTTGTAATCTGCGGAGCACCGGGGTTGCAGTCTCTTCTGGTGGCTGGATGATCACGGTCAGTTGGGGTACGATGGCGGACTCCGGGGTTGATTCTGTCCGAGCTTTGTACCCGTCTGGTTCGACTGGGGAGTGGGGGCGCTGGGAGCTTGCGGGTGCGGGCGCGCGGAACATGTGTAGCGAACTGGTAGGCGCGGGGGCATGGGGTGCTGCGAGTTGGGTGGGATGTAGTGTGAGGGGTACCTCGGCGGTGGTAGTGGTGGGGTTTGATCCTGCAGGCGCTATGTCCCGGAGGGATACGATGTCCTGACGGCCAGCAGGGAACTCTATGAAGGCGTATTGGGGGTTCGAGTGTAGTAGGAGCACTTTTTCCACAAGCGGGTCAGTTTTGTGTGCCCTGACATGCTTCCTGAGGAGCACTGGGCTCGGTGTCTTCAACCATGCCGGGAGCAAAACCCCCATGGTAGTACCCCTGGAAAAGGTAAAGAGCCGCTCGTATGGGGTCTCATTGGTGGTGGTACACAAGAGGGACCTAATAGCGTGGAGCACGTCTGGGAGGACTTCTTGCCAATGGGAGAGCGAGAGATTCTTCGGTCTTCCAGACCGTCGCATTCTCCCTCTCCACCTGCCCGTTCTCCCTGGGGTTGTAGCTGGTAGCCCTTCTCGAGGCGATGCCCTTGTCGAGCAGGTACTGACGCAGCTCATTGCTCATAAAGGACGAACCCCGATCGCTGTGTACATAGCTGGGGAAACCAAACAGGGTGAAGATACTATGCAGGGTCCTGATGATTGTGTGGGAGGTCATGTCGGGGCCCGGAATAGCAAAAGGGAATTGGGAGAACTCGTCGATGATATTTAGGAAGTACACATTCCGGTTAGTCGAGGGGAGTGGGCCTTTGAAATCGATAGCGAGGCGTTCAGAGGGCTTAGAAGCCTTGATCAGGTGGGCCCTGTCTGATCTGTAGAAGTGCGGTTTGCACTCCGCGCAGATCGGGCAATCCCTTGGTGGAGAAAGGCAGATTTCGGGCATTAATGTAGTGGACGGGCCGGGTAACCCCCGGGTGGCAGAGGTCATTGTGGATGGCTTTTAAGCGGTCGCTCTGCGTGCTGGCGCACGTGCCACGGGACCGGGCATCTGGGGACTCGTTGAGCTTCCCCGGTCGATACATAATATCGTATTTTTAGGTGGAGAGCTCGATCCTCCACCTCAGAATTTTATCATTTTTAATTTTGCCCCTTTGCGAGTTGTCAAACATGAAGGCAACCGATCTTTGGTCGGTGATGAGGGTGAACCTTCTACGTGCGAGGTAGTGCCTTCAGTGACGAATAGCCTCCGCAATGGCTTGTGCTTCCTTTTCGACCGAGGAGTGTCGAATTTCCGAAGCGGAGAGGTTTCGGGAGAAAAATGGGACTGGTCCCCCTGCCTGATTTAATGTGGCTGCAAGAGCAACCTCTGAGGCATCGCTCTCAACCTGGAAAGGGACGGATTCATCCACCGCCCGCATGGCCGCTTTGGCAATGTCCTCCTTGATGCAGTTGAAGGCCTGGCGCGCCTCAGCTGACAGGGGGAAAAGTGTGGCCTTAAAGAGTGGGCGGGCTTTGTCCGCATATTGAGGGATCCATTGGCATAATATGAAAAGAACACCAGGCACCGTTTGAGGGCCCTGGGACAATGAGGGAGAGGGAATTCTAAGAGTGCATACGGTCTGGGACGGGGCCCAGGACTCTGATTTCCACTACATAGCCGAGGATGGCTAGTCTGGTTGTGCGGAAAATGCATTTCTCCTTGTTATACGTGAGATTAAGCTTCTGGGCCGTCTGGAGAAATCGATTGAGGTAGGTATCGTGGTCCTGCTGGGCATAGCCGCAGATGGTGACGTTATCCAAGTACGGAAACATGGCCTGCAGCCCGTACTGGTCCACCATTCGGTCCATTGCTCGTTGGAACACCGAGACCCCATTTGTGACGCCAAAGGGAACCCGGAGGAAGTGGAGGAGGCGGCCATCGGCCTCAAACGCCGTGAAGTGGCGGTCCTCCAGGCGGATTGGGAGCTGGTGGTATGCAGACTTCAGATCCACTGTGGAGAAAATCCGATACTGGGCTATCTGATTCACCATGTCTGCAATCCTGGGGAGGGGGTATGCGTCGAGGAGCATAAACCGATTAATAGTCTGACTATAGTCTATGACCATGCGGAATTTTTCCCCGGTCTTGACGACCACCACCTGAGCTCTCCAGGGACTGTTACTGGCCTCTTATGATCCCCTCACGTAGGAGCCTCCGGACCTCGGTTCGAATGAACACCCTGTCCTGTAGGCTGTACCGCCTGCTGCCAGTGGCTACGGGTTTACAGTCCGGAGTGAGATTGGCAAAGAGAGGAGGGGGAGATTCGCAGCGTGGCTAGGCTGCAGATAGTGAGTGGGAGTAGAGGTCTGCCGAAGCTGAGGGTGAGACTCTTGAGATTGCACTGAAAATCGAGTACCAGTAAGAGTGGGGTGCAGAGTTTGGACAGGACGTATAGTTGAAAATTAGAGTAACTAGCGCCTTGGATCGTTAGAGTTGTGACGGTGCATCCTTGGATGTGGACAGAGTGGGAACCCGAAGCGAGGGAGATAATTTGCCGTGCAGGAAAAACAGGGAGCGAACAGCGTCTTACCAGATCTGGGTGTACGATGCTCTCGGTGCTCCCGGAGTCGAAAAGGCACGGTGTACTGTACCCGTTGATTTGGACCGTTATCATAGAGTTGTGGAGATGTTTTGGGCGCAGTTGGTCCAGTGTGACTGTGTTGAGTTGTGGGTAGTCGGCGGCTCGGTCGGCTGCGCTGGGGTGGCCCCGCGATGAGTGCCCGCTGAGGTCGCAGTCTTCAATCAAATTTTCTGAGTTTGGCGAGGATGGAGCCCAAGATGGTCGCCCCCCCCGTGGATCGCATGCGGCGTCGGCGAGGAAGATTGCGTCCAAGATGGCGGCACCCATGAGTCGCACGTGTTTGGCCGTGTGATGGGGGTCCGCCAAGATGGCGGCCCCCATGGACCCCACGTGGCGGGCAGGGGTGGAGTCGCGGTATAGGCTGCAGCGTTCCGGGGCCTGCGTGCCTGCGAGTGTGGAGTGCGGTTGCTTTGTGCCACGGGAGGGTTAGGGGCTGGGGCCTTCCTTGCCAGACACACTCTGGCGCAGTGACCTTTTCACCCACAGCTGCTGCTGGTCGCGTTGCGGGCCGGGCAGTGCTGCCGCGGGTGCTGGGACTGGCCGCAAAAGTGGCAGGCTGGGGCAGCATGGTGGCTGGGGGCCGCGCGGCACAGGCCTGGGGCAGTCGCTGGTCGGGGGCCCATGACGGGGTCGCAGAGTCCGCAGGAAACGAGGTGAGGCTACGAAACGAGACCTCCATAGTTGTAGCAAATTCAACAGTATCTTCTAAATTTTGAGCCCCTTTCTCCAGCAGTCGCTAGCGCACGTAATTCGATCTAAGGCCTTCAACAAAGACATCACGGACAGCAAGTTCTCTATGTTCAGCAGCATTTACTGCCTGGTAATTACAGTCCCGGGATAAGGCTTTTAAGTCTCTTAGAAATGTTTCTAGCGATTCTGTGGGGCGCTGGCGGCTAGTAGTAAAAACGTGGCGCACATAGACCTCATTGACGGGCCTCACATACATTTTGTCGAGTAGGGCCAGGGTCTCTGTATATGAGCCGGTACAATTTAACTGAGTAGATATACGATGGCTCACCCTTGCGTGCCGTAGGCTGAGTTTCTGCTCCTCCGTCATTTCTGTGGTGCTTGTTTTAGCCAGGTAGACCTTAAAACATCGGAGCCAATGTAAAAAGATTTCTTTCACCTCTGCATCCTGTGGGTCGAGTTCCAGTCGATCAGGATTGAGGGCTGATTCCATAGTCGTTCCTTATTGTTTCTTAAGACGATTAAATTGATGAAACCATCAATTCACGCGACACGTGGTTAGAAGTGAACAGTGGTTTTAATCGTCTTACAACAGAGCCTGCCTGTGACGAGATGAACTCTAGATGAACTGGCAGGCAGGCTCCGACTGCCAAGCTTTATACAACCAGTGGCGGGGAAGAGTCATGGGCGGAGCCAAGGGTGGAGCCCAGTACAAACGTCCGTACATTCCCAATACACCTCCCCCTAGGGGCAGAGCCGCGCAACTGCTCGTGTGCCGAGCTTACAGAGGCATGGTACAACATGTGTGATAACAGTGTGAATTATGATTCACCACACTAACAATACTATCTCCTGGTCCTAATATATTCCATTGACCCCTCCCTATTTGAATGACACTTTACATCACGGTGTTGTGGTCAGTTTTCACATCCTCCCTTCAATCCCGGCTCTTATCCACACAGGCCACAAGGACTTTAAGCCTGTTGGACAAGTACAAGGGCTGAGGCTCCTCCAGTGGTTCCTTCTGGATTCCCACACCTACCTTCCTGACAGTCTCACGCTCTGTCCCTGACCACAAACCAGATCTGATGGGGTGGTGGTGGAGGTCGGGTGGTCGGGGGCAGGGGGGGGGGGGGGGGGGGGGTGTGGAGACGGAGGGACGGGGGGACGGGGGGGGAGGAGGCTACAAGAATGATTGGAATGAGGAACAAAGAAAATAGGAAGGCAAAGTAAGAAAAACATGACATCTAAAATTTGCACTTCAAGTTCTTCTTGAAAAATTCAAAATCTGAAGGAATGAGAGCTTAATCTTGTAATAGTTAATTGTTGGTGCCAGGGAGGTTGATTGGCAATTAAAACATATTGCATTATTAAACAAGTGTTCATGCTTGTATTGACATAACCTTCTGTGAAGAGTTTAATCGGCAGTTATTGGACAAATACAACAAATTCCCATAATAAACGGGAGGCTAAAGTTTTGATGCTGTTTTTTGTGAAGCTACCAACAGAGGGGTATATTTAAAAACAGCAGCTTTTACAGATTTACATCTAACTTCACCTCTACTCCTTGGCCGAATATGAGGGCAAATTGGGGCCTGTAAAATCCTGGTTGTAATTATTTGGATATACGGATGAACTGGAAGATCTGGTGCAGTTACTTCTTTTCGACTTTCTAAATCATTAATGCCTCTGCGCAAATCCTTGTGAAACTTCACATGGCGTATAACCCATTATACAAGTTTATTAAAATTGAAATCTGATGCCATTTTGTTTGAATAAAGGCACTCGAAGAGTGAGCCATTTCAGTCTGAAAATATTGTACTCCCCCCTGTTACCGTTTGAAAGAATAACATTTTTGACTTCCACGAGGAAAGGACGTTAGGAAAGTCAGAACAGCAGCGATAATGAAAGCCTACAGCTGTCACCAGGAAGACTTGAATTAGACCTCATTGAAATCCTACCTGGTTAGTTGTGGACAGATGAGCACATTCCCAGCTACTCGCCAGTTGCGGGAAGGTGGGTATCAGCCATTTTTTGGCAGGTTAGATTTGGTTGGGTGGGAGGATCGAGGGGGAGAAGCATGAATTGCTTTTATTTCTACGAGCCCAATAGGGCTGCACTGTAATAAGATGGAAACAGACAGCAAGGAGGTAGAGATCAATGGCAATCTGTCTCACTATCCTATCATAGGGGAAATATCTGTTCCAATCTCAATACCTCTCCATCATTTAACAACTAAGATTAACAAAAGATATGTTTGTGATGCTGCGCTAGTCCGTTATATAGGTCCAATTTGTTTCATTATTCCATCCGTTTAAGGTCTGGAAGTTACCTAGACTTATCTTGACCTTTATATTGGGTTCAGAGTCTTGAATCCACCGTTTTGATGTGCAAAGCTTGCCTTAACCGAAATCAGTGGCAAGCCATAGAGTCATAGAGTCATAGATGGTTTACAGCATGGAAACAGGCCCTTCGGCCCAGCTTGTATATGCCGCCCAGTTTCTATCACAAAGTTAGTCCCCCTTGCCCTTATTTGGCCCATATCGCTCGATACCCACCCTGCCCATGTAATTGTCTGTTTTTTTTAAGAAAACAATTGTACCTGCTGCTATGACTGTCTCTGGCAGCTCGTTCCAGATGCTCACCATCCTCTGTGTGAAAGGATTTCCCCTCTGGTCTCGTTTGTAACTCTCCCCTCTCACCGTAAATCTATGTCCTCTCGTTCTCAACTCCTCTACCTTTGGGAAAAGATGTTGACTATCTACCTTATCTATGCTCCTCGTTTTTTTATAGGCCTCTATAAGATCACCCCTAAGCCTCTTACGCTCCAGGGAGAAAAAGTCCCAGCCTATCCAGCCTCTCCTAATAACTCAGACCATCAAGTCCTGGAAGCATCCTCGTAAATCTCTCCTGCACTCTTTCTAATTTATCTATTTATTTTTTAAATCCTTTTTTATGAATTTAGAGTAGCCAATTATTTTTCTTTTTTACAATCAATGGGCAATTTTAGCATCACCAATCAACCTACCCTGCACATCTTTGGGTTGTGGGAGTGAAACCCACGCAGACCCGGGGAGAATGTGCAAACTCCACACAGCAGTGACCCAGGTCTGGGATTTGAACCTGGGTCCTCAGCACCGCAGTCCCAGTACTAATCACTGCACCGCATGCCGCCCCCTCTTTCTAGTTTAACAATGTTCTTCCTATAATAGGGTGACCAGAACTGAATACAGTATTCCATGTATGGTCTTACCAATGTCTTGCACAACTTCAACAAGACGGCCCAGCTCCTTTATTCAATATTCTGACCAATAAAACCTTGCATGCTGAATGCCTTCTTGACCAACCTGCCCACCTGCGACTCCACCTTCCAGGAGCTATGAACCTATACCCCTAGATCTCTTTGTTCTGTAGCTCTCCCCAACTCCGTACCAATAACTGAGTAGGTCCTGCCCTGATTTGATTGACTAAAATGTATCACCTCACATTTATCCAAATTAAACTCCATCTGCCATTCATTGGCCCACTGGCCCAATTGGTCAAGATCCTGTTGCAATCTTATATAACCTTCTTCACTATCCACTATGCTACCAATCTTAGTGTCATCTGCAAACTTACTAACTATGCCTCCTACATTCTCATCAAATCATTAATATATATAACAAATAACAGTTGACCCAGCACCGATCCCTGAGGCACACCGCTGGTCACAGGCCTCCAGTTTGAAAAACAACCCTCCACAGCCACCCTTTGGCTTCGGTCGCCAAGCCAATTTTGTATCCAATTGGCTACCTCACCCTGGATTTCATGAGGTTTAACCTTTTGCAACAACCTACCATGTGGTACCTTATCAAAGGCCTTGTTAAAGTCCATGTAGACAATGTCAACTGTACTGCCCTCATCTACCTTCTTGGTTACCCTTTCAAAACACTCAATCAAATTTGTGAGACATGACTTTCCCCTTACAATGCCATGCTGACTTTCCCTAATTAGCCCTTGCCTATTTAAATGCCTGCAGATCCTGATCCCTCAGAATACCTTCTAACAATTTACCCACTGCAATAGTAAGGCTAACCGGTCTGTAGTTCCCAGGCTTATCCCTACAGCCGTCCTTAAACAAGGGCACACAATTTGCTACCCTCCAATCTTCAAGCACATCTCCTGTGGCTGTCGATTATTCAAATATCTCAGCTAAGGGGCCGGCAATTTCCTCCGTAGCCTCTCACAATGTCCTGGGATACATTTCATCAGGTCCTGGGGATTTATCTATCTTTATATGCTTTAATACCTCCAACAGCTCCTTCCCTGTAATATGTACTCTCATCAAGAAATCACTTTTTATTTGCCAATTTCCCCAACATTCGTGCCTTTCTCAACAGTAAATACTGATGAGAAATATTCATTTAGGACCTCTCCCATCCCTTGTGGATCTGCACATAGATGACCATGTTTATCCTTAAGAGGACCTACCCTCTCCCTATTCACTCTTTTACCCTTTATATATCTGTAAAAGCTCCTTGGATTTTCCTTTGCCTTATCTGCGAAGACAATCTCATGTCCCTTTTTGCCATCCTGATTTCTCACTTAACTTTACTCCGACAAGCCCTATACACTTCAAGGGAGCCATTTGATCCCAGCTGCCTATGCATGTCATATGCCTCTTCTTCCTTTTGACCATGGCCTCAATATCTCGAGACATCCAGGTTCCCTCCTTCTACCAGCCTTACCCTTCCCACTAAGTGGAATGTGCTCGCCCTGAACCCTAGTTAACACCTTTTCGAAAGACTCCCACTTACCAGCTGTTCCCTTGCCTGCTGAGGCTGTCTAGCACAGGGCTAATTCGCTGGCTTTGAAAGCAGAACAACGCATGCCAGCAGCACGGTTCAATTCCTGTAACAGCCTTCCCAAACAGGCGCTGGAATGTGGTGACTATGGGTTTTTCACAGTAACTTCATTGAAGCCTACTTGTGACAATAAGTGGTTTTCATTTCATTTCATTTCAAATATGTACCCCCAATCAACTTTTGAAAGTTCCCGCCTAATACCCTGGAAGTTGGCCTTGTCCCAATTTAGAATTTTAACTTTTGGGCCAGAAATATCATTCTCCATAGCTCTCTTACAACTAATGGAATTATGGTCATTGGCCACAAAATGACCCCTCACTAAAACATCCATCACCTACCATTCCTTATTCCCAAGAGGAGGTCAAATTTTGCCCCGTCTCTAGTTGGACCATGCACATATTGAATGAGGAATTCTTCCTGAATACACTTGACAAATTTCTCTCCATCCAAACCCCTAGTGCTATGGATGTCCCAGTTAATGTTGAGGAAATTAAAGTCCCCAACTATTACCACCCTATTTTTCCAGATTTGTAATCTCTTTACATATGTGTTTCTCAATATCCCACTGACTATTTGGGGGCCTATAGTACGGTCCTATCAAAGTGATCTCACCCTTCTTATTTTTCAGTTCTACCCATATGGACTCAGTAGGCGAACTGTCGGATACATCATCTCAGTACTTCCGTGATACTGTCCCTAATCAAAAATGCGACTCTCCCTCCTCTCTTACCAATCTTTCCTATAGCATCTGTACCCCTCAACATTGAGTTGCCAGCCCTGCCATGTTTAGCCATGTTTCAATAATAGCTACAATATCCCAGCCCCATGTACCTATCCATGCCCTGAGTTCATCTGCCTTGCTCGTTAGGCCTCTTGCATTGAAATAAATGCAGTTCAATCTGTTTCTCTGCCTTCCACTTTTCTCCTCACTGACAGTTGTTTCTATCCTGTCGTTACTACCCTCCGACTTCCTGCATTGGTTCCCATTCCCCTACCACATTAGATTAAACCCTCCCCAACAGCTCTAGCAAACATCCCCCCTGGGACATTGGTTCCAGCCCTGCCCAAGTGTCGACCGTCCGATTTGAAATGGTCCCATCTCTCACAAAACTGGTTCCAATGACCCAAAACTCTGAATCCCTCCCTCCTGCACCATCTCTCAAACCACGTATTCATCATGTCTATCCTGTCATTGCTACTCTGACTAGCACGTGGCACAGGTAGCAATCCCGAGATTCCTACTTTTGAGGTCCTACTTTTTAGTTTAGCTCCTAACACCCTAAATTCAGCATGTAGGACCTCATCCTGGGCGAAATTCTCCGCACCCGCGGAAAGTCGCAAAACCGTCGTAAAAATCGGGACCGTTTTAAGACGGTCGCGAAGGCTTCATTTCCCGACGGATTCACTTCCTGGAAATGGGCTAGTAGCGCGGCCGCGTCAATTACGTGCGTGATGACGACGGAACGCGACAACGACACGAACACGCCCATGTGACGCCACCCGACGCCGTAAAAAGGCGCGGGCGACCACAGAATCTGTCGGGCAGGATGTCGGAGCCGAGGAGAGATGCTCCTCGCTTTGTAGATGCTGACGTCGAGGCGCTGCTCAATGCCGTGGAGCAGAGGAGGGGCATCATCCGCCCGCGGAGAGGGCATCGCCAACCTGCCAGCGCGGTACGCCAGGCCTGGCGTGACGTGGCTGCTGCCGTCAGTGCTGTGGGGCAGACCCCTCGCTCAGCAGAGCAATGTAGGAAGAAGCTACACAACCTCACCAGGTCTGCCAGGGTAAGTGGCATGAGGGTGCCCCCTAGTCACAACCCTTAACTTAAGCACCCCCCCCCTCCCCCCGGGCACGGGAGGGGGGGGGGGGGGGAGAGGGATTGGGGCAGAGTTATTTGAGGGTGGTTCACAAAGTTGTCGCAGACCCAGCGCTCTGGCCCCGAGGAGAGATGCAATCGTCTTATGACAACTTGCCCCCCCCAAACTGTGCCAGCATCTGAACGGACTGCTGATACCTACCGTTTTGTAATGATCTACCTATGTTCCCTCCCCCAACAGGCCAAGGCCGCTCATAACCACCGTGAGCGGCACAAGACTGGAGGGGGTTCGCCCAACCTGCACCCCCTCAGCACCTTTGAACAGAGGGCACTGGACCTTGTTGGGGGGTCTGCCACCCGCGATATCGCGCAATGTGAGGTTGGCGGAACTGCAGCAAGTGAGACAACCCTCCCTGACAAACACTCACCCCTCACCCATCCTCTGTCCCTTCACACACCCTGCCCACTGGGACACCTCCCCCATCCTCTGTCCCTTCACAAACCCTGCCCACTGGGACCGTCCAGCGGCCTGCCGAGCAAATCGAAATAACCCGTCTCATTCTCTTCCCTAGGACGTGATGCCGAACGACCAGGGCCGTCTGCCTCCAGACGGAGACAGGAATCTGCCGCCACCTCACCCGGGGCCTCACAACAGAGGGTGCCCGATCAGCGGGCAGCCCTATCCGCCCCAACCCAATCAGCGGACCAGGACGCACAGAGGGTTCGAAGTCCACCACCACCACCAGAAATGGCCAGGGACAACCCTCCTGTCGCTGAGCAGCCCCACACCATGGACGAGGCCCTAAACATTGAGAGCGTCGGGCTTGCGGCACTGCTTTCTCCCACCACATCCATCATCCCAGAGACACACACCCCGGCGGGCCTATTTAGTGATGAGTCTCCTGGGTCACAGTCTGGTTGGCACATCACAGCTGAGCAGGTACAGCAGGTGGAGGTCGGAGCAACAGAGGGCCCGGACTCGCGGAGGCCAGACCAGGCCCAGGATGCAGCTGGCTCCCAGACGTTTTCAGAGTTCCTGGAGTTTCTCAACCCACCCGCACAGCCGATGCCTCAGGAAACCCAGGGAAACAATGGCGGGAGGAGGGCAGCCTTCCTGGCTCTGCAGACGCTGTTAGAGGAGTCGAACCGCGTCCAAGAGCAGGGAGTGGTGCCGCTCATGGCAGAGACCCAGTCCGACACCGCACGGGTGGCATCCGCGGTGGAGGCAATGGGTCAGGTTATGCAAGACGTTGGGGTTAATGTGCACGCGTCATCCTCGGCCCTGGACAGGGTTGCCCTCTCACAGGCAGCAATGTGCCAGAGCCAAAACGACATTGCCGGCGCCCTGCGGGCCATGGCACAGTCCCAGCAGTCGATAGCACAGTCGCAGCAGTCGGTCGCGGAGACCATCAACCGCCTGACACATGTGCTGGATGGCGTCGTGCACACACAGGTTGAGATCGCACAGTCCCTGGCGGGAATGTCTAACTCCCTGGACTCCGTCTCTGCAAACCTTCGGATCCTGGTGGATACCGTTGCAGGCCTCCAGGACTGGCAGCGCCAGGTGTCGGTGGTGCGACGGGGAACCTCCCCGCTCGCACCTCTGTCCCAAAGTGAGGCCCGGGGGCCACCGGGCTCCCCGAGGGAGGAGGAGGTTTCGGGGCCCGTCCCATTAACTCCATCACGGGACGTCCCGGAATTCTCGACCTCCCCCCGTCCCATCCCTGGTGCATCGGGTGGGCAGCAGGCAGAGCAGGGTGGCACAATGTCACCCGAGACGCCCGCAGAGCAGCCTGGCCCATCAAGGCCGGGTCGCCCCAGGAAACGCTTGGCCAAGGAGAAACGAGTCGAGGGGGGCGATTCGCAGCAGTCCTCCTCCACTCCTGCTGTATCATCTGGGGATTCACTTAGACGTAGTGGTAGGGCCCGTAAGGCAACTAAGGTAGACACTGAGTAAGTTGGCACGGGTGAAGGGCACAGTTTAGTTGTAGGGGCTAGGGCACCTGTAAATTATTGTTAACATTAAACGCACTGTTCCACCTTACTTGTAATACCGTGTGATTGTTCCACAGCCACAGGAATCGTGATGGTGACCGAGTGTCGCTGGGGGTGACGGGTGGTGAAACCTCGGTGCCGGGTGTGCAGTCCCTGCCCCTACCCCCCTCCCACAGCTAGCCCACGCGGGCACGTGATGGAGTGTCAGTGACGAACTCAGCGGCCACCAAGGTGGATGGTTCAGCTATTGCCATGGGTCAGACTCTCTCTAACGATTCTGAGCTCACAGCTCTTCGCAGAGCGGGCTGTCATCATTCCACATGGCACTGATCACACCCGCTGACACAGCCATCAATGTTGTGCCATTCCGTCTGTACCCAGTGATAAGCGTCATGTCGAAGTGGAGCAGTGTACACTGAGGTGGGGGGGGGGTTGTGGTGGTGGCAGTTGTGTGGTGACCCTCTGCATGACTAGCGATGCAGGTGGTGGTTTGGTGTTCATCGGGGACGTCACATGCGATGCGTGAACTGTGCTGCCACCAGGGCGTCGCGTGCCCGCCGTCCTTGCCGGGTCCGTCGTGCCGCCTCCTGGACATCACCAGCACCTGGGTCGTGTCTGCGTTCTGCGCCCGCCACTCTGCCAGCCTCCTCCTCCTCCTCCTCCTCCTCTGTGCTGGCACCACTGCCACTAGCTTCTCCCTCCGCCTCCTGCAACAGGTCATCTCCCCTCTGCATCGCGATGTTGTGCAGCGCACAGCAGACCACTACAATGCGAGCGACCCTGTCGGCCTGGTACTGCAGGGCCCCTCCGGAGCGGTCCAGGCACCTGAATCTCATCTTCAGGAGGCCAAGGCAGCACTCCACCACACCCCTGGTTGCTGCATGGGCCTCGTTGTATCGTGTTTCCGCATTGGTCTGAGGCCTCCGTATAGGCGTCATCAGCCAAGACCTCAGCGGATAACCCCTGTCACCTAGCAACCAGCCCCTCAGCCGGGGGGGACGTCCCTCAAACATCGCAGGGATGAACGACTGCGCTAGTATGTAGGAGTCATGCACACTCCCTGGGAACCTTGCACAGACGTTCATGAACCTCATGTGGGAGTCGCATACCACCTGGACATTAATGGAGTATGTCCCCCTCCTGTTTGTGAACACTTCCTTGTCCACAGCAGGCGGGCGCATGGGGACGTGAACACAGTCGATTGACCCCTGAACCCTCGGTATCCCGGCCACACTGGCAAATCCACGGGCTCGTGAGTCTTGACTTGCTTGGTCCTCGGGAAAGATGATGTAGCGGTCCGCGATGGCATAGAGGGCGTCGGTCACATCCCGGATGCACCTGTGCACCGATGACTGGGAGATCCCGGAGACGTCCCCGCTCGGAGACTGGAAGGAGCCGGTAGCATAGAAGTTCAGAGCGACCGTCACCTTGATGGCTACCGGGATCGCGTGTCCTCCCCCCGTTCCACGTGGGGCGAGGTGCGACAGGAGTTGGCAGATATGTATCACCGTCTGCCTACTCAGCCGGAGTCTTCTCCTGCAGGTGATGTCCGGCATTGTTAGGAAAGAGACCCGGACACGGTACACCCTCGGCTTTGGTCGTCGCCTCTGGCGCCGTGGCTGCACCCTCACTCTCTCCTCTTCCTCTTCCTCCTCCTCCTCCTCCTCCTCCCCCCCCCCCCCCCCCCCCCCCATGCTGCTCGACGACTGGAAACTCCTCGGCCCTTCCCTCTGCTGCTGCAGCTGGCCCTGCAGCCACTGCGGGTTGTGGGTGTGGATGCTGCTGCATCTCCAAATCCAGTAGAGCGGCCCCAACCACTGCGCAGAACATAGCCGTTCTGTTCCCATGCATCGTGCTAACCTACAGAAGGGTGGTGGGGGGCAGAGAAACGGGACATGTTAGACGGAGGTTAGTCGACACCTCGGCAGCCGCCAGCCATGGGATACCAGTGTGTTCCGGTGGCCTGGTCGCGCTGCTGACACGCGGTCAGCCTAACCCCTGGTCACTTTCTGCATCCAACGGCCAGTAAACTATGGCCTCCTCACGGGTGCGTCAGTGGCCTGTGGCCGGAAGCCACAGGGGAACCAGCGGCCGTGTCCTCGTCACCGGCTCACCATGGCATGCTGGCAGACATTTTGTTACGGGGTTGGACGGCTCACTCTCTACCTAACCCCCCCCCCGTCGCCCCCCACTGCCTCCCCCGTCGCCCCCACTGCCTCCCCCGTCTCCCCCACTGCCTCCCCCGTCGCCCCCACTGCCTCCCCCGTCTCCCCCACTGCCTCCCCCGTCGCCCCCACTGCCTCCCCCGTCGCCCCACACTCCCCCCGCTCTGGACCCCCTCCCGTTCTCAGGGATGCCTTCCCCGTTGTGGCCAGACTCGAGCGGTGCGCTGAGCGGTGCGCTGAGCGGTGCGCAGAGTGGTGCCCTGACCTCCTCCAAGCAGTCGTCAGCCAGGCCGACTGGTTGACGAATTTAAAAAGCAGGTGTGTTTCACGACGTCCAAACAGGGCGCCATGACGTCGGGACTTCGGCCCATCCGGGCCGGTGAATAGCGGGGGGGGGCTATCAGTGGCGATTCTGGTCGTGTCAGGGGCGGGAAGGAGGCGTTTGTCGGGAATGGCGACTCCGACATTTTGCGGGGTTCGGAGAATAGCGGGAGGGCGTCGGAACAGCGTCGCCGTAAAAATTTCCGACGCCCGCTATTCTCCGAACCGTCGTGAGTCCGGAGAATCTCGCCCCCTGTTTTTTACCTATATCGTTGGTGCCTATATGCACCACAGCAGCAGGCTGTTGAATCTCCCCCTTTAGAATGTCCTGCAGCCGCTCTGAGACATCCAGCATCGTTGCATCTGGGAGGCAACATACCTTCCTGGAAGTCTTGTTTGAGTCCGCAGAAACGCCTGTCTACTCCCCTTACAATCGAATCTCCTATCACTATAGCTCTACCACTCTTTTTTTTGCCCTCCTGCACAGCGGAGCCAGCCACGGTGCCATGAACCTGGCTACTGCTGCCTTCCCCTGGTGAGCCACTTCCCTCAACAGTATCCAAAACGGTATACCTGTTTTGGAGGGAGATATCCACAGTAAGCCAGAGAGTGGGGCTTTCTTCAGTTAACGTGTGAAGGATCAGTTTATAATATTTCATCGCATTACTTGATTATTCATAGAAATAGTACAAAAGCAAATTACTGTGGATGCTGGAATCTGAAACGAAAGAGAAAATGCTGGAAAATTTCAGCAGGTCTGGCAGCATCTGCAGGGAGAGAAAAGAGCTAATGTTTCGAGTCCGATGACTCTTTGTCAGATCTAACAGAAAGAGAAAATGGGAAATATTTATACTGTGGAGTGAGAACGAAAAATGAATAATAGCCACAGAAACCCAGGGAAACCGGGTGCTAATGGCCACAGAAACCAAGGGGAAAGAGTGTTAATGGCAGGCCCCAGAGAGAAGAAAAGAAGTGAAATGCCAAACAGCAGAAAAACTAACATCAGAGGATGAACTGTACATGTGGGGGAGGAGAAGGGGGAAGCAAAGAGGAGAAAGGTTAAGGGAAGGTGGATAAGATTCTGGGGGAGGCAGGTGTTAAATATATATTAAGAAAGAAACGGTAAAAGACAGTTAAATTGAAATGAGATGAAAACAGATGGGTCGAGGTGGGGACGAGCTGATCACCTGAAGTTGTTGAATTCAATGTTGAGACCAGAAGGCTGTAGCGTGCCTAACCGGAAGATGAGATGTTGTTCCTCCAGTTTGCATTGAGCTTCACTGGAACATTGCAGCAGGCCAAGAACAGACATGTGGGCATGGGAGCAGGGTCTTTTGTAAAAATGGCAAGCAACGGGAAGGTCAGGGTCCTGACTGCACACAGACCGAAGATGCTCAGCAAAGCGATCGCCCAGTCTGCGTTTGGTCTCTCCGATATAGAGGAGACCACATTGGGAGCAGCGAATGCAGTCAACCAAATTGGAAGAGAATGACCAGGAATGAGTGTTTTGGGCCTGGGATTTTAAGCATGGAAGAGGTAAAGGGGCAGGTGTTGCACCTTCTGCGATTGCATGGGAAGGTGCCATGGGTGATGGGAGAGGTACTGGGTATGGTGGAGGAGTGGACTAGATTATCTCGGAGGGAACGGTCTCTGCGGAATGCTGTAAGAGGGAGTGAAGGGAAGATGTGCTTGGTGGTGGCATCACGCTGGAGTGGGCAAAAATGGCGGAGGATTATGCTTTGCAGATGGAGGCTAGTGGGATGAAATGTGAGAACGAACGGGACTCTATCCTTGTTCTGGGAGGGAGGGGAGGGGGCGAGGGTCGTGGCGTGGGAGATGGACCGCACACTGTTGAGGACCCTGCCAGAGCAGAGTCACACATCTCTTTGGATGACAGAATTGGACAGATTTTTGGGGCACAATCTGGTGAGCACAGTTGCTGAAGCACATCAGGTGAAGGCAGAAACATCCAAGGGAGTCAGCATTCAGAGGTATTCTGGATGCCAGAATTCAGCTCAGTCCCAGTCAGCCACTGAGCATCTGGACAAGGTTAATCCATAGAACATAGAACATACAGTGCAGAAGGAGGCCATTCGGCCCATCGAGTCTGCACCGACCCACTTAAGCCCTCACTTCCACCCTATCCCTGTAACCCAATAACCCCTCATAACTTTTTTGGTCACTAAGGGCAATTTATCATGGCCAATCCACCTAACCTGCACATCTTTGGACTGCGGGAGGAAACCGGTACACCCGGAGGAAACCCACACAGACACGGGGAGAACGTGCAGACTCCGCACATAATTCAGTGACCCAGCGGGGAACCGAACCTGGGATACTGGCGCTGTGAAGCCACAGTGCTATCCACTTGTGCAACCGTGCAGCCCTTCCAGATCTGATGCAGACGCTAGGGTGTGGCCGTGAGCTTCAGGAGGGGATGTGAGTGACACCTCAGGGAACGCATAGCCAAATGAAGGAATCCCAAAGGCTACGGGCGCAGGAGATAATGCCAACAATGAATGGCACCGAGGCCAACACTGCTAGGGTGGCGTCCACAGTGCAAAGCCCGGAGCTGGAGCATAACGTCAGCATCCTAAGTTGTGGTGTCCCAGACATGACTCATTCAGTGACGGCCAAGGTTGAGGGCTTTGACAGCATGCAATGTGGCACAGACACAGGTGGACATTGCTGAGGCTATGCGGAGCATGTTCCAGTCACTGAAGGACATGTCCCAGGTGCAGATGGGCATTTCCGGAGGTCTCCAGAGCATGTCTCAGTCACTGAGGAGCATCGCTAAGGGGATCAACACCATGGGGTGGGGGGTGGAAAGGGGGGGCAGGCAGAGCTGGACGGCGCAGAGGCTTCTGAAACTCAGTCCAGCTTCCCCTCCATCCCATGGAGACTTCAAGGACCCCACGGGTACCGTACGGGAGGAGGAGGCGCTGGTGGCTGACCCGTGCTGCCCACCAGGAAGGCAAAGGAGGTCCCCACCTCACCCAAAGCCCCCCCCCCCCCCACCACCCCCAACCCCCCACTCCTGACAACGGTAAGTTTTAAGGTCAGTGGGCAGGATGGAATGGCATGCCTTGCAAGTTTCACCGGTAAGGTGGCAGAGGACCTCCAGCCCCAGGCCCTAGAGGACATCTGCCAAAGGCACCATGGTCACAGAGAGTGAAATGCAGCAGGGTGCCTCCACCTCCAATGTGCATCTTGGGGACACACTGATACATAGCAGCTGAACACGTAAGATGAAGAAGACTGAGGGAACTGGGGGTGGCGGAGTGGGCACCATTGGGAGCAGAGGAATGGGAGGCACTAGGAGCGGGGAGGATGGGGGGCACCTGAAGGGGGGGGGAACACCATTTGTCGCAAGGGAGCATGAGGCTTTGAATGTGCACACCTGATACATGCAAAGCCTCTGTGACAGTATTCTCCACAGCGGGCCGGTCCGCACCCCCATCCCCTGTTGCCCACCCCACACCCATTTCCCACCCCGCTACCTGAGCACAGTGGTCCCACAGCAAGAGCCCTCAGTGCAGATCACGTGTGGGTGATGGGTGTGAGTGTGCAGTCAGCAGAAGACAGGAGTCAGACTTTGGCAGACTGAGTTGCACCAGAGATTACCTCAAAGTCAGTTTTCATCACCCTCAAGCTTTGTATATTGACCCGCTGACAGTGCTGACACAGGCCCATCACCCTGGAGTGATGTCACACAGATCCTGAGAGGGTGAAACAGGGTACTGGGAGAATAGGGAGAACCGAGGGGAGAAGGGGGTGGGAGAGAGGGGGAGGGGAGAGGGGTAGAGGAAGGGGTGAGGGGAAAAGGGAGGGGGTGTGAGATGACGTACAAAGCCTCGTCCTATGAGAAGCATGGAAGGATGTGCCAGCCCTCACCACCGCCTGTCCTCTAACCTCCGGCAGCTCCACCCAGGCTTGACCACCAGTCCTTCCTGGTTTAGCCCCTCCTCATCCTCCTCAGATGAGGCTGCATTTTGCTCTCCTCCAGCATGTCAACCCGCTGCTGTGCCAGGTTGTGAAGGGCACAGCAGACTACCGCAAAGTGAGAGACTCACTGGGGGGTGTACTGCAGCGCACCACTAGAGGGTTCCAGGCATCGGAACGCATTTTCAGCAGCCCGATGCGCTGCTCAATGACAGCACGGGTGGCAACCTGAGCCTTGTTATATGGGGTCTCTGGATCAGTGATAGGCCTCTCTGCTGACACCAGGACCTCAGCGGATACTTCTTATCCCCAAAGAGCCAACCCATCATCCTGGGGTGGACATGAAAAACACTGCGGATCTCCAAGTGTATGAAAATGTAGCTGTTATGCACACTCCCTGGGAAGCGTGCACAATGTGCATGATCTGGAGGTGACGGGCGGACACAAGTTGAATATTCAGGGAGTGGAACCCACTCCTGTTACCGAATGGCACTCTCTAATGTCCTGCTCTGCAAAGGTGACATGTGTGCCATCTATTACCCTCTGGATCTGGGGCATCCCAGCAACAGTGGAGAATCCTGCTGCCTGGGCATCTTGATTGGATTGGTCCAGCTCAAGGTTTACATACCCTAATGCCGGGCCTACAAGGCATCCGTGACTTCACTGATGCACTTGCCAGTTGTAGCTTGTGAAATGTCACACAAATCCCTGCTTAAGCCCTGGAATGAACCGGTAGCATAGACGCTCCATCTCTGCTGGCAGCCATATCCGCACTGACATGGCATAGGTACTGTACTAGAACAGTACAGCACAGAACAGGCCCTTCGGCCCTCGATGTTGTGCCGAGCAAGGATCACCCTACTTAAACCCACGTAACCCGTATACCCGTAACCCAACAATCCCCCCATTAACCTTACACTATGGGCAATTTAGCATGGCCAATCCACCTAACCCGCACATCTTTTTTTTTATAAATGTTTTTATTCAGTTTTCGTATTTTATATTGAACAAATTACAAATTGTTAGGAGAGAGAAAAAAAAAACAAACAAAAACAAACACGCAAAAATTAACATACATATTTACAGGTAAGCATCTTCGTAGTAGTAACTGCGCCCCCCCCCCCCCCCCCTCAACATGTTTATTTAGCTTGGTTTTGGGCCTTAGCTAGCCATCGAACCCCCGTAACGAACCTGTAGCCCCCCCCCCCCCTCCCGCTACCTTCCCCCGACTATTCTTCCTCTTGTACATTGGCCACAAATAGGTCCCGGAACAGTTGCATGAATGGCTCCCACGTTCTGTGGAAGCCGTCGTCCGACCCTCAGATGGCAAATTTGATTTTCTCCATTTGGAGAGATTCCGAGAGGTCGGACAGCCAGTCCGCAGCTCTGGGCGGTGCTGCTGACCGCCAGCCAAACAGGATTCTACGGCGGGCGATCAGGGAGGCAAAGGCAAGGGCATCCGCCCTCCTCCCCAGGAATAGATCTGGCTGTTCTGAAACCCCGAAGACCGCCACTATCGGGCATGGCTCCACCCTCACTCCCACCACTTTGGACATTACCTCGAAGAAGGCTGTCCAGTACTCCACGAGTCTGGGGCAGGACCAGAACATGTGGGCGTGGTTGGCCGGGCCTCTTTGGCACCGTTCACATCTGTCTTCCACCTCCGGGAAGAACCTACTCATACGGGTTCTTGTTAAGTGGGCTCTATGTACCACTTTTAGTTGCGTCAGGCTGAGCCTTGCGCACGTGGAGGTGGAGTTGACCCTATGCAGTGCTTCGCTCCAGAGTCCCCACCCGATCTCCATCCCCAGGTCGTCCTCCCATTTCCTCCTTGTTGCGTCCAGTACGGTGTCGTCCCTATCTACCAGTCGGCCATACATGTCACTACAGTTCCCTTTCTCTAGGATACTTGCGTCCAGTAGGTCTTCCAGTAGTGTCTGTCGTGGCGGTTGTGGGTACGTCCTTGTCTCCTTTCGTAGGAAGTTTTTGAGCTGCAGGTACCGTAGCTCGTTCCCCCCAGCTAGCTGAAATTTCTCTGTCAGTTCGTCCAGTGTTGCGATCCTGTCGTCCGTGTATAGGTCCCTGACTGTCAGTGTCCCCCCGTCCTGCCTCCACCTTTTGAAGGTGGCGTCGGTCAGTGCTGGTTTGAACCTATGGTTGTTGCAGATGGGAGCCCTGTTCGACATTTTGGTCAGGCCAAGTTGCTGCCGCAGTTGGTTCCAGGATTGGAGGGTGGCTGTCACCACTGGGCTGCTGGAGTGTTTTTTGGGTGGGGATGGGAGTGCTGCCGTGGCGAGGGCCCGGAGGGAGGTTCCCATGCAGGAGGCCTCCTCCGCACGCACCCACTCAGCTTCTGGCTCCTGGATCCATCCCCTTACTCGCTCGGCTGTTGCTGCCCAGTGGTAGAATTGTAGATTCGGGAGGGCTAACCCTCCCCTGGTTTTTGTTTTTTGTAAGACCTTCTTTGGGATCCTAGCATTTTTACCCCCCCATACGAACGCCATGATGAGTTTGTCCAGCGCTTTGAAAAAGGCCTTGGGGATGTAGATCGGAATGGATCTAAACAGGAAGAGGAACCTGGGCAGTACGTTCATTTTGATCGTCTGAACTCTCCCCGCGAGGGAGAGCGGGAGTGTGTTCCATCTTTGCAGGTCCTTTTTAACTTCCTCCGTCAGGCTGGTGAGGTTCCATTTGTGGATCCCTTTCCAGTCATGGGCTATTTGGATCCCCAGGTAGCGGAATTTATGTCGGGCTTGTTTGAACGGCAGCCCCTTTAGTGCTGCCCCCCCCCCCCCCCTTGCGGGTGTAATGGGAAGATCTCACTTTTGCTCATGTTGAGTTTGTAGCCCGAGAAGGCTCCAAACTCTTTCAGGAGCGCGATGATTCCGTCCATGCTGCTTTGTGGGTCCGAGATATAGAGGAGCAGATCATCCGCATAGAGTGAGACTCTGTGCTCTCTACCTCCCCTTCGGATCCCCCTCCAATTTTTTGCTACCCTGAGCGCGATTGCTAGCGGTTCGATTGCTAGTGCGAACAGCAGCGGGGACAGTGGGCATCCTTGTCTGGTGCCCCTGTGCAGCTGGAAGTATTGGGAGTTGGTATTGTTGGTCTGTACACTCGCCATGGGAGCGTTGTACAGGAGCTTTACCCAAGCTGTGAACCCTCTAACCCGCACATCTTTGGACTGTGGGAGGAAACCGGAGCACCCGGAGGAAACCCACGCACACACGGGGAGGACGTGCAGACTCCACACAGACAGTGACCCAGCCGGGAATCGAACATGGGACCACTGGAGCTGTGAAGCATTGATGCTAACCACCATGCTACCGTGAGGCCCCATTGTCTCCTTGCTGAGATGGAGCCTCCTGCGACAAACGACCAGCAATGACTGTACACCTTGTGCTGTCATCGGCGTCCTCCTCTCAGTCCTCTCTGGCCTGATGGACAGCTGAGTCCTCAGGTGTGCAGTGAGCCCCTGCACATGGGCTGCCACCTCGAGCCTCCATCGATGCTGCTGCTACCGCATTCTGTGGCCTCTGGCTGCCTGAGCTGCCACCAGGGGAGCTACTGAGAGGTCAACAATACCATCCATATTACAATATCGTTAAGGAATTTGAGAAGGAGAGAGACCGGCAATGAGTTAAGTCATCCATCCCAGGACTCTCGAATCCCCCAAGCCTCCGCCCACCCTTACGGGTACTGCCTTCTCTCAGAGTACCATCCACTGAGTCAGTTGCACCGGGGGATGCAGCCCTGCACATTCACCACCGGCCATGGTGGGAGCCACTCAACCCCAGATCCACTCGGGGGACCAGGCTCAGGTACCTGCCCCTGATCCAGACATTCACCCACTTGTTATGGGGATATCCCCAGTGCTGCTGCCGAAGGTTGTTTGATTGTTGGCTGCTGCCTCTGTGGTGTTGACACAAGGTTCTGGCAAAATGTCCAGGCTTAACAGTTTCATTTGAATGATAGGCGATAATACTCACCTGAAACATGGCACATGGTTCCACAGGTATGCAATTGAGAGCTAAGTGTCCTCATAACTAATAATGGCAATTCTTTATTAGCAATAGCCTTCAGCTGTACACCAGACACTGCTCACAGTCAAAGGGAGCTAAAGTGACCTTCGGCATATTACCAAGCACAGGGCTCTGTCCTGGATGTTTCGGTAGGTCAGGCAGGCAGCGGCTGTAGTTTCCCCCGATTTGGGTATCGACATTTAGGGGTGAGACCCACCAGGCCCAGCTCCCTGACCAGGCACAGCCCCCTGCAGCCCACCCACATCCCTCTCATCCCATCACTGGGGCTGCAGCCCCATTGCCACTGCGCTTCATGCCTGAGAATGGAGATGGCAACTCACCTCCTCTTATCCCCTCAGCAGCCATTGTTCTAGGTTCCCGTTTTTAAGTAAGAGTGTGAAACGACACCTGTGAGACTGTTCGCCGAGGAGCCGGTTAGATCACAGGAGGCTGTTAGATCGAGGTTCCATCTCGCTAATAAGAAGGAGATTACCCTTAATTGGCCACGTGCTGTGGCTAGACCTGATCAGGATCCAGCTAACGGGGGCGTGCCAGTTAGATCGCAAACCGTTCAGCAACTTGCGCAGTTCCCAATTCTAACCGACCCATATGGATCCTCGCCAGGCACAACACGGTCATTAAATTGTGTCTTCATAGAAATTTTTGGAATCTTGCTTCATGACCTGCTGAACTTGAATACACAAAAATAGGCATTGCACTTCAAACCAATTCATTATATGTGAAGCCCGTTTTAAGATATTTCTCAAGATGAAAAGACATGAGATAAATGCAAGTTTCTCAAACAAATTCTTAACTGAAAGAAAGTATTTTTTCCCCATATTTCTTCAGTTCAAGCAGAGTTGGGAATTGACGGTATTTCTTAGCTTCTCCCAACTCGATTTGATACTTCTGAGTTAGCAAATCAGTCAGTGTGATATACTTCATATCTGACAGCTCATCACCTCTGTGCAAGGCTCTTCAGTAGTAGTAGCTTCTTCATAATATTTATACAAGAATTCATCCTCCTTAGCTTAAAACCAACTAGACACTCTCTGAGAGCAATTTTGTTACATTAATAAATTTGACATAAAGGAAGAACATAGTTATTACGACAGTAGTAAACCATCAGTTTGATAAAAAAGAGCAGACTGACATGGAGTTCAATTAGCTTGGTACGAATGCAAAGTCTAGGACTTGCCCTTGTGACCATGGAGTGATTGGTCACATAGAACATAGAACAGTACAGCACAGAACAGGCCCTTCGGCCCTCAATGTTGTGCCGAGCCATGATCACCCTACTCAAACCCACATATCCACCCTATACCCGTAACCCAACAACCCCCCCCTTAACCTTACTTTTTTTAGGACACTACGGGCAATTTAGCATGGCCAATCCACCTAACCCGCACATCTTTGGACTGTGGGAGGAAACCGGAGCACCCGGAGGAAACCCACGCACACAGGGGGAGGACGTGCAGACTCCACACAGACAGTGACCCAGCCGGGAATCGAACCTGGGACCCTGGAGCTGTGAAGCATTTATGCTAACCACCATGCTACCCTGCTGCCCCGAAAGGGCTGTTCCTGTTCAAAGTCACACAATGGGCTCTCTTTACCCAGATCCGGGTGGAATTTTGATGAAAAGGCGGAGGTGAATGTTAGAGGATTAGTTTACCCCTGGAATGATATGTCTTCTGATCACCAGACCCGGCAGAAAACAGTGAGAAGTTTGGCTGGAAAGTTGAAACAGTCTTGTGCTTCACAGACAGTCTCTTCCAGCATGCAGGCAGGGGAGGGCAAACTGTAAGGCCCCAGATACAGGAACTGATGACTTTTATCAAGGAGGAATTCCATAAACAGAGGAAAGAAATGCATGAAGATCATGCAAAGGCCATTGCTGAAGCTGTGGCACCCCTGAAGAGTACTTTGGAGCGGATGGAGAGGTGTTTGGAGGTGCAGGGGTCACAGATTTGTGAGATTGAAGGAGTGATTTCAGACCATAGCGATCGTGTGGTGGCTCTGGAGGCGGAGGTGGGGCTCCTAGGAGACCTTTGTAAAACGCTGAGGGCAAAGGTTGAGGAGCAGGAGAATGCCTCAAGAAGACAGAACCTGCAAATAGTGAGCCTGCCTGAAGGAGTGGAAGGTGTGAGTGCCACGAGGTACGTCTCGAGGATGCTGGTGGACTAGTGGCAGAAGGGGTACTCGATAAGGCACCTGAAGTGGACCGAGCGCATAGGTCTCTGAGGCAAAAGCCTAGAGCTGGGGATCAGCGGGTGGTGATCGTGAGACTCCATAAATTCGTGGAGAAAGAGAAAATTCTACGGTGGGCCAGGGAGAAGTGTAGCTGCGACCGGGAGGGAAATAACATCCGGATTTATCAGGACATCGGAGACGAGTTGGCAAAACGGCGGGCAGGTTTCAACAAGGCCAAGGCGGTGCTGTACCGACGGCAGATCAGGTTTGGGGTGCTCTACCCGGCGAAATTATGGGTGACGTTCGGAGGACGGGAGAATTATTTCAAGACACCAGAAGCGGCCGAAGACTTCATTAAGGAGCATGAACTGGGGGAGAACTGAGTGGACAATGCTTGGGAACTGGGGTGCTGGCACTATGTAATGATTGGGAGCATGTTTGAAGTGGGTGTAAGGACTGGGGGATTTTCGCCTTTTTTTGTTGGGGGGTGGGGGTTCTGTTCAATGTTGAATTTGTAAGGAGTTGTAGGGGTGAAAGGTTTATGTGGGGATGGATGTTCCCATCCCCCCTCCTGTTTTATGGGAGTGTTTGTGTTTGACATCTGTTTGTTTGCTTTTGGAGAAGGCTGCCTGGAATTCACGAGAAGTCCTTGTTTGGGTGCGGGAGGGTAAGGCCAGCATGAGGTCTTCTTCTTTGAGCTGAGGAGTGGGGGGAGGAGAGGGAGAGGAAGGTCATTAGGAGGTTCCTTTGGGCAGGGGCAGCCGTGCTAGCAGGTTATGCTGGTGAAGAGAAGTGAGGTGGTGGGGGAGGAGGCCAAGATGGGTTTATGGGGAGAGGGGGGAGTGGGGAAGTGGGGGGGAAGAAGGGGAAGGGGAAAAGTTGGGGGGCGGGGTTTCTGCGACGCGGCGGGGGGTGAGAGGTGACATGGTCAAGGGTGAAGAAAGGGGCCATATGGCAGGGCTAGGTACGAAGTGGAATTAAAGGAGCAGGAGTTAAGTGGGGAGATGACAGATGGTAGAGGAGATTGGAGATGCAAGCCTCCGGTAAGGTTGGTAACGTTGAACGTTCGGGGACTGAATGGACCGGTTAAAAGGTCGCGGGTGTTCACGCACTTCAGGAGCTTGAAAGCGGGGGTTGTCTTTTTGCAGGGGACACACCAGCGTATGAAGGACCAGGTTAGGTTAAGCAAGGGGTGGGTTGGGCAGGTTTTTCACTCAGGGTTTGATTTGAAATCAAGGGGCGTGGTGAATTTAATTAGCAAAATTATGGGATTTGTGTGTGTGAAGGAGGTGAGGGATCCAGTTGGGAGATACGTGATTGTGAGTGGGGTATTGGAAGGGGCACCGGTAGTTTTGGTAAATGTGTATGCCCTAAATTGGGATGATGTGGGTTTTATGAGGGGGTTACTGGCAGCAATCCCGGATTTGGCCACGTACCAGTTGATCATGGGAAGAGAATGTGTCCTGGAGCCGAGGATGGATAGTTCGAGCCCCAGGTTTATAGGTAGGGTATGAATGGCAAGGGAGCTGGAGGGGTTTGTGGAGAGGTGGATTCATGGTGCTTTCAGAACATGGGGGGAAGGGAGTATTCCTTTTTTTCACACGTCTATAAAGTGTATTTGAGGATTGATTACTTTGTAGTGAGTCGGGAGATTTTGGTTGGGGTGAAGGGGGCAGAGTATGCGGGGATAGTTATCTCGGACCATGCACCCCACTGGCTGGATATTTGCTTCAGTATGGGACGAGAGCAGAGGCTGGGGTGGAGGTTTGACTTGGGGTTGTTAGCGGATGGAAGTTTTTGTGATAAGGTGCAGTTGGCGATTAGGGATTATGTGGAGTTCAATCAGAATGGGGAGTTGTCGGCGGGCATTTTTTGGGAAGCACTGAAGGCAGTGGTCCGGGGAAAAATCTCATTTACAGTTTGTGCGAATAAGGAAAGGAGGGCAGAACATGATCTTCTAGTGAGCAAGATAGTGGAGGTGGATGTCATAATATACATCTGAAAATGAAATGAAAATCGCTTATTGACACGAGTAGGCTTCAATGAAGTTACTGTGAAAAGCCCCTAGTTGCCACATTCCGGCGCCTGTTCAGGGAGGCTGGTATGGGAATTGAACCATGCTGCTGGCCTGCCTTGGTCTGCTTTAAAAACCAGCGATTTAGCCCAGTGAGCTAAACCAGCCCCACTCCACTCCGTACCTAGCCCTCCCAGGTGGCCCCTTTCTTCACCCTTGACCATGTCATCCCTCACCCCCTGCAGCGTCGCAGAACCCCCCCCGCCACTTTTCCCCTTCCCCTTCTCCCCCACTTCCCCATTCCCCCCTCTCCCCAGCAACCCCTCTTGGCCTCCTCCCCCACCACCTCACTTCTCTTCACCAGCATTTATCTATGTATATAATGGAGTGCAGACAGGCAGTGATTGACACACAGGATGACCAGTAAGCACACAGAACAGAGCAGTCAATCACCAGACAGGACACTACCATTATAAAGCCAGAGGGCACTAGGTTTCCCGCTCTCTCTGGACCCAGCCACTGAGACAGTCAGAGTTTGTGAGCTAGCCAGTGCAAACACCATGCGGTAGCTGGTAAGTCTGGTCAGGCTAGTACTAGGTCTCCAGTCAAGTCAGTAGAGTGTCAACCCACAGTTCAACATGTATATTAGTTAAGACGTTAAATAAAATCGTGTTGCATCTTATCAAGTGTTGGAGGTCTGTCTCTAGCTACACTGCATCAAGTGCAGTCCACGTCGACCCAGCCTGCCTAACACATCATGGTATCAGTGAGTGATACTGCAATTTGACAGACCTACCTTGACTGAATCAGCGTTAACCAGCAAACAGCCATCCGGTGACATGGAAAACATCCACCCTCTCCGCAGCTCCGCATCACTGGCAACCTCGGTGCAAATTGGAAGATCTTCAAACAAAAGTTCCTCCTATACATCGAGGCCGCCGACCTCGAGGCCGCATTGGACGCCAGGAAGATCGCACTATTCCTCTCCACAGCCGGGGACCACGCTATCCACATCTACAACTCCCTTACATTCGCTGAAGGCGAAGACAAGACAAAATTTAAAACAGTCCTGCTGAAGTTCGACAGCCACTGCGACATTGAGCTGAATGAGAGCTTTGAACGGTATGTTTTCCAGCAGAGGCTTCAGGGTAAGGATGAACCTTTTCAGTCCTTTTTGACCCATCTCCGCATCCTCGCACAGTCATGTAACTATGACTCGACAACTGATTCCCTGATCCGGGATCAGATCGTTTTCGGGGTCCACGCTGATTCCCTTCACCAACAGCTCCTGAAAGTCAAGCAGCTCACCCTCACCATCACCATCGAAACAATGCGTTGTCCACGAACATGCTAACAATCGGTTCTCCCACATCAGGGCGGCAGAGAATGCAAAGCTAGCCTCCCACGAGGCTGAACGGGTGCAGGCTATCGCACAAATGCAGGGCCTAAGTATCGACGAGAGTGGCCATTTCACGCGCTTTTCCCAGGCCCGTGCGCATGCGCGCCACGACCGAGAGGTTGGCGAGACAGACGACCAGACTGCGCATGCGCGATGGTGCACGGAACATGCTGACATTGGCGTCATGACGTGCCCGAATTGTGGCTCCGCCCATTTAAAGGGAAATATCCGGCAAAATCACGATGGTGTCTACAGTGTGGCAAGCTTGGCCACTATGCAGGCCTTTGCAGATCTGCTCCACTGCCCAGCATCCAGCGATCCCGGCCACGGTGCAGAAGTGTCCATTCAATACAGCAAGGCATGCCAGATTCCGATCCCGACAGCCCAACAGATCCTGATGCTGAGTGCCTCAAATCCCCATAACGGATGGGCATCATTATGAAGCATGCGCTGCCTTTCTCCAAGATAATGAAGCACCTTTCGATCCTCAGCATGGATCCCGATGACGAGTGGTGTGCTGTCCTCACAGTTAACAAGGCTCGCCTCCGGTTCAAACTGGACACCGGCGCATCGGCGCACCTCATCTCGACACCATCCGCGTCAGACCAAGCATTCCCCCACTGGCCTGCCAGCTCCTTGACTACAATGGCAATGCCATAGCTGCCAGTGGCTCGTGCCAACTTGGAGTGTCCAATAAGTCAATTAAAGCGACGCTGCGGTATGAGATCGTAGGACCTGACAGAGCATCCCTGCTCGGTGCTCGGGCCTGCAAGCTCCTGAACCTGGTTCAGCGAGTCCACATCATGACATCGTCACAGACGACGGCCTCACCTGATGAAAACTTCCGGTCTGATATTGATGACATCATCACGCAGAACCACAGCGTGTTCGACGGAATGGGCATGCTCCCATACCGATACAAAATCCTGCTCAAACCGAACGCCACCCCTGTAATACATGCACCACGACGGGTGCCGGCACCCCTCAAGGATCGCCTCAGGCAGCAATTACAGGACCTCCAGGACCAGGGCATGATATCAAAGGTCACGGAACCCACAGACTGGGTCAGCTCCACGGTTTGCGTCAAGAAGCCGTCAGGGGAGCTTCAGATCTGCATCGACCTCAAGGATCTAAACCACAACATCATGCGGGAGCATTACCCGATACCAAAACGAGAAGAGTTGACCAATGAAATGGCTCATGCCAAATTCTTTACGAAGCTGGACGCCTCCAAGGGGTTCTGGTAAATACAGCTGGATGCATCCAGTCACAAGCTGTGCACATTCAATACCCTGTTCGGTCACGACTGCTACAACCGGATGCCTTTTGGCATCATCTCTGCCTCAGAGGTATTTCACCGCATCATGGAACAGATGATGGAGGGTAGCGAGAGGGTGCGAGTGTATGTTGACGATGTCATCATCTGGTCCACAACTCCCCAAGAACACATCGCTCGCCTCAAGCAGGTATTCCAGAGAATCCATGAGCATGGTCTCCAGCTCAACAGGGCCAAGTGCTCGTTCGGTCAATCAGACATCAAATTCCTTGGTGACCACATCTCGCAGCAAGGCGTGCGGCCAGACGCGGACAAGGTTTTGGCGATCAACTCCATGAAGACCCCGGAGGACAAGAAGGCGGTCCTCCGCTTTCTTGAGATGGTCAACTTCCTCAGGAAATTCATTCCCAATATGGCGTCCCACACCACAGCCCTCCGCCATCTCGTCTAAAAGTCGATGGCATTCCAGTGACTGCCGCGCATGAAAAGGAATGGTGTGAGCTGAGGGCCAAGCTCAACACAGCCCCGGTTCTGGCGTTCTTCGTCCCTACCAAGGAGACCAAGATATCCACTGACGCAAGCCAGGACGGCATTGGGGCGGTGCTCCTCCAATGGGATGACTCCTCATCCTGGGCTCCAGTTGCGTATGCCTCCAGAGCCATAACGCCCACTGAGCAACGGTACGCTCATATTGAGAACGAATGCCTGGGCCTCCTAACGGGAATCGACAAGTTTCACGACTATGTTTATGGCCTCCCAAAATTCACGGTAGAGATGGACCACAAGCCACTAGTCCACATAATCCAGAAGGATTTAAATGACATGACACCTCGGTTACAGCGAATCCTTCTCAAGCTACACCGCTATGACTTTGAACTTGTTGCAGATGCCCCTTCCAGGTCCATTACCACACCATGTGCACAAACTGACTTCATCTGCCACATCAACGCGCAGGTGCAATTGTGTGCCACCAACCTTCCGGCCTCTGATGAGAGGATCATCTAAATTCATGAGGAAACGCCCAAGGATCCTGGGCTACAGCGAGTGATGCAGCACCTTACAAATGGCTGGCAGAAGAGACAATGTCTCCAGTTCTGCAACGTCAAGGACAACCTGACGGTGGTGGATGGCAACCTCATGAAGCGCGACAGGATCGTGATTCCTCAAAGCATGCGTGCTATGGTGCTCGACCAACTCCATGAGGGTCACCTGGGGTTTGAGAAATGCCAACGCAGAGCTCGGGAGACAGTCTATTGGCCGGGCATCAGCCAGGACGTTGCCAACACGGTCCTCAACTGCCCCACATGTCAGAAGTTTCAGCCAGATCAACCCAAAGAAACTTTGCAGCAAAATGAGATAGTGACCTCCCCATGGTCCAAAGTCAGTGTAGACCTTTTCCACGCCAAGGGGCGTGACTATGTCCTCCTGGTCGACTACTTCTCCAGTTACCCAGAAGTGGTGAAACTGCCCGACCTCACGTCGAAGGCAGTGATCAAAACCTGCAAAGAAACGTTCGGCAGGCATGGGATACCGCTCACGGTGATGAGTGACAACGGTCCCTGTTTTTACAGCCAGGAATGGTCTGATTTTGCACAGTCCTACAACTTCCGTCACGTAACCTCCAGACCCCACTACCCGCAGTCAAACAGGAAGGCCGAAAAAGGGGTCCATATTGTTAAGAGATTGCTATGCAAGGCTGCAGACTGCGGCTCCGACATCAACCTGGCACTGCTGGCATACAGGGCAACCCTGCTGTCCACTGGGTTGTCTCCAGCGCAGATGCTCATGAATCGCACTCTGAGGACCACGGTTCCAGCCATCCATGTTCTAGACCTTGACCACCTCACGGCCTTACAGAAAATGCAGCAGTCACGGGCCCAACAGAATTCAGCACATGACACTCATGCCACGGATCTACCCGAGCTGGTCCCAACTGATTGTCTTCCTGTACAGTTGCCTGACGGCGGCTGGTCAGCCACAGCTGTGGCGGTCAAGCAAGTGGCTCCGAGATCGTTCCTCGTCCGCCTGGCTGATGGCTCCTTGCTACGGCGCAACAGACGGGCACTGCGTAGAGTTCCACGCTCACCATCTGACCGAAATGCCCCGCCACCCACAATGCTTCCTCCAGACGTGCCCTACCACGAGGCCACCGATCTACCAGCAATCCTGCCGGCCCCTGTGACCACCGCATTGGCAGCGGTCCCGCCTATCCAAGTGCAGGCGGCCCCTGATCCACCCTTGCTGTGATCAACAAGAATTTGACGCCCGCCACAAAGACTAAATTTATAGACTGAACCTTTGTACAGCTTGTTACCTCATCGTTTTGACCTCTGTAAATATTGTTTTACCATTTTATCTGCCCTATATCTGCACTAGCGACACCTTCCTTTGTATATAAGTTCATTTAGCACATTCTGTATATAGTCAGGCACATATACACATCCACACGCACACGCACCTTAATTTTATTATCTAAACAAAAAGGGGGGGAGATGTCATAATATACATCTATGTATATAACGGAGTGCAGACAGGCAATGATTGACACACAGGATGACCAGTAAGCACACAGAACAGAGCAGCCAATCACCAGACAGGACACTACCACGAGAAAGCCAGAGGGCACTAGGTTTCCCGCTCTCTCTGGACCCAGCCACTGAGACAGTTAGAGTTTGTGAGCTAGCCAGTGCAAACACCATGCGGTAGCTAGTAAGTCTGGTCAGGCTAGTACTAGGTCTCCAGTCAAGTCAGTATAGTGTCAACCCACAGTTCAACATGTATATTAGTTAAGACGTTAAATAAAATCGTGTTGCATCTTATCAAGTGTTGGAGGTCTGTCTCTCACTACACTGCATCAAGTGCAGTCCACGTCGACCCAGCCTGCCTAACACATCAGTGGACAGGGAATATTCGAGGGTGCCCACCGTGGAGGGATTAGCGAGGAGGAAAAAGTTGCAGGGGAAATTTGACAGGCTGACAATGGGGAGGGCTGTAGGGCAAATGCGTAAGGCAAGAGGGGTGCAATACGAGTATGGGGAGAAGGTGAGCCACATGCTGGCGTACCAGCTGCGGAGGCAGGCTGCGTCCAGGGAAATATTGAAGATCCGGACTGGGGCTGGGGATATGGTGTCAGAGCCAGGGAAGATAAATGAGGCATTTCAAGAGTATTATTATGAGACAGACCCAGGAGGAGCGGAGAGGTCATGGGGTGGTTTCTGGACGAGCTGGAATTTCCCCTGGCGGAGAAAGCAAAGAAGCAGGTGTTGGAGGAGCCCTTGGGGCTGAGGGAGGTGCTGGATAGTATCAGGTGTATGAAGTCGGGGAAGGCCGCTGGGCCGGAAGGGTACCCGGCAGAATTTTATAAGGAATTTGCAGTGGACCTGGCACCACATCTGTTGGGGCCGTTTATTGAAGCACTGGATAAGGGGGAGTTGCCGGAGATGATGAAGCATGCAGTAATCACACTAATCCTCAAGATGTGGAGATGCCGGCGTTGGACTGGGGTGAGCACAGTAAGAAGTCTTACAACACGAGGTTAAAGTCCAACAGATTTGTTTCAAACATGAGCTTTCGGAGCACTGCTCCTTCTGACCTGAGGAAGGAGCAGTGCTCCGAAAGCTCATGTTTGAAACAAATCTGTTGGACTTTAACCTGGTGTTGTAAGACTTCTTACTGTACTAATCCCCAAAAAAGGGAAGTATCTGGTGGAATGTGGGTCACTATTGAACATGGATGTGAAAGTATTGGCTAAGGTGTTGGTGGGGTGGATGGAAGATTGTGTCCTGAGGGTGGTTTCAGAAGATCAAACAAGCTTCGTGAAGGGCAAGCAGCTCTCGAGTAATATAAGACAGCTATTGAATATGGTGATGAATCCGTCGAGAGCTCTGGTACCAGAGGTGGTGGTGTCCATGGACGTGGAGAACCATGTACTTGTTCTAAGTTTTGGGACGGTTTTGGTTTGGGCCGAGATTTGTGGTATGGGTGCGGTTGCTGTATGTGGCGCCAAGAGCGCGCGTGAGGACGAATGATATGAGCTCACGAAGCTTTGACTTACACAGGGGTCCAAGGGAGGGGTGCCCGTTGTCGCCGCTGCTGTTTGCACTGGCCATAGAGCCACTGGCGCTGGCTCTCAGTGGGCCGGCAGAGTGGCAGGGGATAATGAGGGGACAGAGGGAGCATCGGGTGTCGCTCTATGCCGATGACCTCTTGCTGTATGTTTCGGATCTGTTGGAGAGTATAGGAAGGTTTGTGGGCCTGTTGGGGAGGTTTGGAGGGTTCTCGGGATACAAGCCGAATGTAGAGAAAAGCAAGGTATTCCTGGTGAATGAGCTGGCACAACGGGCTAATTTAGGGGCGATGCCATTTACGGTAGCGAGGGATAGGTTTAGATACTCAGGGATTCAGGTAGTGAGGGAATGGACGGGGCTTAAGGAAGCTGGTGGAGCAGGTCAGGGAGCATCTTAAAAGGTGGGATACACTGCACTTAACCTTGGCGGGGAGGGTCCAAGTGGTGAAAATGAATATTCTGCCGAGGTTCTTGTTTATCTTTCAGGCTCTCCTGATGTTTATACCAAAGGCGAAATGGGAAGCGGAGTTGGGAATGGAGATCAATCGGGGAGTATGGAGTGAGGTACTGTGAAGGGTAAACGGGACCTCCTCTTGTGCAAGGATGAGGCTGATACTCAGGTGAGAATGAGTGGGTTCTTTCAGGGGGTAGCAGATGAGTGTGAGAGGTGTGGGGGGGGGGGCAGCGAATCATGCGCACATGTTTTGGGATTGGGAAGATTCTGGGCGGGAGTGTTCGCGGTCTTATCCAGGATAGTGGGGGAGGGAGTGGACCCTGACCCTTTGGTGGCGATATTTGGGGTTTCAGAGAAGCCAGAGCTCATGGAGAGAAGGCCGATGACTTGGCCTTCGCCTCTCTGATTGCATGATGACGGATTTTGCTGGAGTGGCGGTCGGCATCGCCACCGGGGGTAGCAGCATGGTTGGGTGGTCTGTATGACTTCCTGCGGTTAGAGAAGATAAAGTATGAGTTAAGGGGCTCAGCGGGGGATTTTGAGAAAAGGTGGGGATGTTTGTGACTGTGTTTGAGGAGCTGTTTGTCAAAGGATGGTGGAGGGGATGGGTGATGGGGAGGGGGGGTTGAAAAAGGAGAAAAGTCTGTACAAACTGTATAGTTGATTGTTGGGGAGAATGTTTTCCGGGGTGTTTATTTATTGTAACCTACTTTGATACAAGTTTGAAAAAAATGCGTTTAAAAAAAACTAATGCAAAGTCTAAAGACGGATATATTTTCAGACCCTCTCTTTAATTCCAGGAAAAACAAATCAAGGAGATCATGTGACCTGCTTGGAATTCTGTCCAACAAGTGTGCGTCGCTTGATTGCTAAGGGAATGGGAGGTCCAGGTTGACATACTGGGAAGAAGGGGCAGAACATTCACACCAAGAGACTGATGTGTTATCTGTGTTGGACGAACATCGACTGCAACTGGATGCAGTAAAACGAGAAACAGGCTTCCGACACAGGAGATGGTGCAACACTGTTTTATTGAACCTGTTGATTGCTGTACATAATCTGCTGTGGGTTGACACTCTATTAACCTAACTGATAACCTCCTACTGGCTTGACCAGACTAGCTCTCTATCACATGGTGATGATGTTCATTGGCCTGTGCCCTGCAACTATCTCCCTGGCCGTGTCCTGTGTGTGAGAGAGAGCCTTAATGCCCTGTGGGCTTTATAGTGGTGGTGTCCTGCCTGGTGATTGGTTGTTCTGTATCGTGTGTGTTCATTGGTTATCCTGTGTGTCAATCACTGCCAGCCTGCATCTCATGATATACGAGTGGATATTATGACATCTCCTTCTTTTAAAATAAATTTTGGAACGTGGCTGTATATGCATGCAGAACTATGTACAAGTGGGGAATGAATGAACAAATGTACATGGGAAGGTGTCTATCGTGCAGATACAGAGCAAACTGAACACAATTTACAAGATTTAAGTCTATAGATTCAGTCTTTGTGGTGGGCGACAAATTCTCGTCGATCGCCGAAGAGGTGGAGGGGGGGACGCCGGCACCTGGACAGGCGGGATGGCTGCCATCTCGGTGGCCTTGTGGACAGGTGGAATCGCTGCTAGATCAGTAGCCTCGTCGTGCAAGACTTCCGGAGGAGGCATGATGACATGCGGAGAAGTGCAGTCGGGTGATGGGCAGGGAACTTTACGCAGCGCCCTCCTGTTGCGCCGTAAAATGCGCCATCAGCCATTTGGAGAACGAAAGACCTGGGAGCAGCCTGTCTGATGACAACAGCTGGGGCTGACCAACCTCCCTCAGGCAGCTGAACGCGAACTACATCGTCTGGAGCCAGCGCAGGCAGATTCGTGGCATGAGCATCATACGTGATCTTTTGCTGGTCCCTGGATCGCTGCACCTACTGCAGCACTGTGAGGTGGTCAAGGTCGGGAACATGGATGGCTGGAACAGTCGTCCTCAGGTTGCGGTTCATGAGCACCTGCGCCGGAGACAAACCAGCCGACAGAGGGGTTGCCCTGTATGCCAATAGCGGCAGGTTGAAATCCGAAGCTGAGTCTGCAGCCTTGCGCAGCAACTGCTTGACAATGTGGACCCCTTTCTTGGCCTTCCCGTTTGAGTGCGGGTAATGGAGACTGAATGTGATGTGACTAAAGTGATAGGATCGTGCAAAGTCAGACCACTCTTGGCTGTAGAAACATTGACCGTTGTCACTCATTAACGTGAGTGGTATCCCATGCCTGGCAAACGTCTCTATGCAGGCTTTGATGACAGACTTTGACGTGAGGTCTGACAGTTTCACCACTTTTGGGTAGCTGAAGAAGTTGTCGACCAGGAGCACGTAATAGATGTCATAGAATTTACAGTGCAGAAGGAGGCCGTTCGGCCCATCGAGTCTGCACCGGCTCTTGGAAAGAGCACCCTACCCAAGATCAACACCTCCACCCTATCCCCATAACCCAGTAACCCCACCCAACACTAAGGGCAATTTTGGACACTAAGGGCAATTTATCATGGCCAATCCACCTAACCTGCACATCTTTGGACTGTGGGAGGAAACCGGAGCACCCAGAGGAAACCCACGCATACACGGCAGACTCCACACAGACAGTGACCCAAGCCAGAATCGAACCTGGGACCCTGGAGCTGTGAAGCATTTGTGCTGTCCACAATGCTACCGTGCTGCCCATAATAACGCCTATTGGCGCGAAAGAGGTCTAGCCCCATCTTGGACCACGGAGAGGTCACAATCTTGTGCTGTTGCAGCGTTTCCTTGGGCTGAGCAGCTGGTTGAAACTTCAGGCATGTTGTGCGGTTGAGGACTGTGCTGGCAATGTCCCGGCTGATGCCAGGCCAGTAAACTGCTTGCCGAGCTCTGCGTTGACATTTCTCGACCCCCAGGTAACCCTCATGGATCTGTCGGAGCACCATGTTTTGCATGCTTTGGGGAATGACGATTCTATCTAGTTTAAGAAGGATCCCCTCAACAACCGTCAGCTCATCCTTAACGTTGAAGAACTGGGGGCACTGCCCCTTTTACCAGCCATGAGTTAGGTGCTTCATCACGTGCTGCAGTAGGGGATCTTTGGCAGTTTCTTTGCATATTTGTATAACTCATTCATCAGTGGCTGGGAGGTTGCTGGCACACAGCTGCACCTGTGCTTCAATGTGGCGAATGAAGTCGCCCTGTTCACACGGCGCGGTGGCGGATCGGGATAGGGCATCCGCGACGATCAGCTCCTTACCCAGTGTGTAGACGAGTTCGAAGTCATATCAGTGGAGACAAAGAAGAATTCGCTGCAGCCGAGGTGTCATGTCGTTTAAATCCTTTTGGTCTAAAGGCTTGTGAACTTTGGAAGGCCGTATCCGTAGTCATGAAACTTGACTATTCCTGTCAGGAGACCCAAGCACTCCTTTTCGATCTGGGCATACCATTGTTCAGTCGGAGTTATGGCCTGGAGGCGGATGCCACTGGAGCCCAGGATAGGGAGTCGTCTCGCTGGAGGAGCACCACCCCAATGCCATCCTGGCTTGCATCTGTGGATATCTTGGTATCCTTGGTTGGGTCAAAGAATGCCAGTACTGGGGTTGTGGTAAGCTTCGCCTTCAGCTCAAGCCACTCCGCTTGATGTGCGGGAAGCCACTGGAACACTGTCAACATTTTTACGAGATGCCGGAGGGCTGTGGTGTGGGATGCCATGTTGGGAAAGAATTTCCTGAGAAAATTCACCATCCCGAGGAAATGGAGGACCGCCTTTTCGTCCTCTGGGGTCTTCATGGCATTGATTGCCAGCACCTTGTCAGCGACAGGTTGGACACCCTGTTGTGAAATGTGATCACCCAGAAACTTGATAGCGGACTTACCAAATGAGCATTTGGCCCTGTTGAGCTGGAGGCCGTTTTCATGTCTCCTCTGGAAAACTTGTTTGAGGCGAGCGATGTGATCCTTGGGCGTCGTGGACCAGATGATCACATCGTCCACATAGACTCGAACCCCCTTGATGCCTTCCATCATTTGCTCCATTGTGTGATGAAATACTTTGGAAGCTGATATGGTACCAAAAGGCATGCGGTTGTAGCAATACCTACCGAATGGAGTGTTAAACGTGCACAGCTTCCGACTGAACTTCTCCAGCTATATCTGCCAGAACCCACGGGAGGCATCCAGCTTGGTAAAGAATTTGGCGTGAGCCATCTCACAGGTTAACTCTTCACGCTTTGGGATTGGGTAGTGCTCGCACATGATGTTGCGATTCAGGTCTTTGGGGTCAATGCAAATGCAGAGTTCACCAGAGGGCTTTTTGACGCAGACCATGGAGCTGACCCAGTCTGTTGGTTCCGTGACCTTTGAGATGATACGCTGGTCTTGGAGCTCTGAGAGCTGCGTTTTCAGATGATCCTTGAGAGGGGCCGGCACCCGGCATGGTGCATGGATGACTGGAATGGCATTCGGTTTGAGCAATATCTTGTAACGATATGGGAGCGTGCCCATTCCATCAAAGACGTTGTGGTATTGTGTGAGAATGCCGTCTATCTCAGCCTGGAGATTTACATTGGGCGAGGCAGTCTCCGGTGTCGAGGACATGGCATGGACGCGCTGGACCAGATTTAGGAGTTTGCATGCGTGAGCACCGAGCAAGGATGCCTTGTCAGGCCAGACGATCTCGAATCGTAATGTCACTTTGATTGCCTTGTGAGATACACCTAGCTGACACGATCCACTGGCAGCTATGGCATTGCCATTGTAGTCAAGGAGCTGGCAGGCTGGTGGAAGAATGCTAGGTTGGTCTCGGATGTTGTCGAGGTCCGACAATGATATGAGGTTTGTAGATGCGCCAGAGTCCAATTTAAATCGGATGCGAGGCTGGTTAACCGTGACGACAGCACACCACTCATCGACAGGATCCACAGTGAGGATTGAAAGGCGGTTTGCAGGCACGGTGGAGGCCAGCTCGCGTGTGGTGATTATGTCCACCCGATATGGAGACTCGAAGCAGTCAGCATCGGGGTCTGTTGGGCTGTTGGGATCCGAATCCTGCATGCCTTGTTGCACGCAGCAGACACGTCTGCGCTGCCGCTGGGAACGCTGGCTGTTGGTCAGTGGTGGACCTGCATAAGGCCGCGTAATGCCCAGGCTTTCCACACTGCAGACATCGCCTTCCTTTGGCTGGCCATTGCCCCTTTAAATGGGCGGAGCCACAATTTGGACACGCATGACGCTGATGTCAGCGCGTTCCGTGTGGCATCGTGCATGCGCAGTGCGGTTGGCTGACTTTCGCACATGCGCATCGGGATTTTCGGCCTCGTCGTCCACCCGGTCGTGGCGTGCATGCGTAGGGACCCAGGAAAAGCGTGCAAAACGGTCACTCTCCTCGATGCTCAGGCCTTGCACTTTTGCTATGGCCTGCACCCTTTCTGCCTTGTGGGAGGCTAGTTTTTCATTTTCTGCTGCCCTGATGTGGGAGTGACGATTCCTGGCATGCTCATGGACAACGCAGGTTTCGATGGCGACGGAGAGGGTCAATTGTTTGATTTTGATGAGCTGCTCCCGCAAGGAGTCGGACTGGACCCCGAAAACGATCTGATCCCGGATCATGGAATCAGCCGTTGAGTCATAATTACGTGACTGCGCTAGGATGCAGAAATGGGTCAAGAAGGACTGAAAAGGTTCATCCTTACCCTGAAACCTATGTTGGAAGATGTACCGTTCAAAGCTCTCATTCACCTTAATGTCGCAGTGGTTGTCGAATTTCAGCAGAACCGTTTTGAACTTCGTCTTGTCTTCGCCATCGGCAAACGTGTGTGAGTTATAGATGTGGATGGCGTGGTCCCCCGCGATCTTTCGGGCATCTGATGCTGCCTCAAAGTCGGAGGCCTCGATAAACAGGAGGAACCTCCGTTTGAAGACTTTCCAGTTGGCACCGAGGTTGCCGGAGATCCGGAGTTGCTGAGGAGGTTGGATCTTTTTCATGCCGCTGGATGGCTGCGTGCTGGTCGTTGCAGATTCACTCGAGGTAGGTTCGTTAGAGTTAATAACTCTCTGGTACCATGATGTGTTATCTGTGTTGGTCTAACATCGACTGCAACTGGATGCAGTAAAATGAGAAACAGGGGGCGGCATTCTCCCCTACCCGGCGGGGCGGGGGTTCCCGGCGTAGGGGAGTGGCGCCAACCACTCTGGCGTCGGGCCTCCCCAAAGTTGCGGAATTCTCCGCACCTTTGGGGGCTAGGCCCGCGCCGGAGCGGTTGGCACCACGTCGACTGGCGCGAAAACCGGCACCAGCGGCAGCTGCCGCTGATGACACCACCGGCGCATGCGTGCTGGGTGATTCTCTTCTGCCTCCACCATGGCGGAGGCCGTGGTGGCGGCGGAAGAGAAAGAATGCCCCCACGGCACTGGCCCACCCACCGATCTGTGGGCCCCAATCACGGGCCTGTCCACGGTGGGGGCACCCCCCGGGGTCCGATCGCCCCGCGCCCCCCTTAGGACCCCGGGGGCCCGCTCGCGCCGCCGATCCCGCCGCCACCAGAGGTGGTTCAAATCTTGGCGGCGGGAGAGGCCCATCGCGGGCCGGAGAATCGCCGCAGGGGGCTCGCCGCTCGACGTGGCCCGATTCCCGCCCCCGCCAATTCCCATGTGGTGGAGAATTCCTGCCACGGCGGGGGCGGGATTTTCAGCGGCCCCGGGCGATTCTCCAACCCTGCGTGAGGTCGGAGAATTTCGCCCAGGCTTCCGACACAGGAGATGGTGCAACACTGTTTTATTGAACCTGTTGATTGCTGTACATAATCTGCTGTGGGTTGACACTCTATTAACCTAACTGATAACCTCCTACTGGCTTGACCAGACTAGCTCTCTATCACATGGTGATGATGTTCATTGGCCTGTGCACTGCGACTATCTTCCTGGTCATGTCCTGTGAGAGAAAGAGAGAGAGCCTTAATGTCCTTTGGGCTTTATAGTGGTGGTGAACGGTCTGGTGATTGGTTGTTCTGTGTCGTGTGTGTCCATTGGTTATCCTGTGTGTCAATCACTGCCAGTCTGCATCTCATGATATACATGAGTGGATATTATGACAGAGACTGCAAGTTCTCTTTGAGCTGTTGGGGCAAAATGCAGGATAGTACACAATCTGAGTTTAAAGAGACACATCTTGTGGGCTAACTTTGGAACCCGAAAGCTTCAACCTGGAAATTGCCCAGGAGGGGAAAGGATCGTTGGCATAGAGGCCTTATTGCTGTTGTTAGTTGGTATGGGGATTCTCTGGTAACTGAGGGAAGAGTCTTTTGATAGTCACTTGGCATTATGACTCATCAAAACAGGAAGAAACCCCACTGGAAGCTGGGAGTAATGTTTGGCTGGTTCTTGTGACAATTGTTATTCTGCAGAGAGTGAGTGTGAAGTATAACTGTGGAGTGGAACTTTCGGTCATGTTGAAAGATCAAAGGGGGAATATATTTCCTGTCATTTAGTATATTACTTGTTTACTTGGTTTTATTTTTTAGCTTGTTTGTAACATTGTTAAAACATGAATTGTTGTCATTTGATCCTTTCAAACGGTCGCCAGGAATTCAGATATTGTTTTCGAGGTTATTGGTCTTTACAGAAATCGTAACAGACTGTAACCAGTCCATCCTGATCCAAAGCCTGCTTACTTATCTCTATGTATTAATTCAGTATCGGTGTTGTGGTAAAGCTACAATTGAATTATGTTGTTCGGGTAACTCGAGAGAAGCTACATACTGCTTTTGATCCTTGCGGCAGCTCACCTGAAATTGATGTCACCTAATCAAAGTACGTGCAGACACCTGCTAAATGTAAGAGAAACAGTCACACAGGTAAGTGTTATGATCCCTTTAGAGACAGACTACTTTAAAAAATAAATTTGAACTTCCAGTTAATAGCAAAAAGGGTACACAACAACAGTTCATGTTTTAAGATTTTTACTGAACAAAAGATTAAAAGCGCTCTTGACTAAATACCATATTTTAGGCAATTTATACTTTCAACCACAGAACCAAACTTTCCTTTTTTACTTTCAGCACAATGGAAAAATCACATTTCACAGATATATTTATTTTGTCCTTTACGAAGACATTCAATTCTCTCAGAACCAGTCAAAAGTAATTCTTGGCACCTGAGGGCTTACTTCTGTTGTTTTCCTTTCTCAGCCTGGTAACTTCTATTCCTGGAACTGATTTTCATCATTTCTCACCCCTGGATTCTTCCTTTTCCTTCCAGCCTTGATATACTCCTCACTAATTTGGTCTTTCCCATTACATTACTACACAGTGAACCATAGAGATCTTCAGCCTCCAGCTACTCTCTCTCTCTCTCTCTTTCCCACATCCCTGCAGACAGCCTTGTCTTTGAGTTTTCAGAAATATCTTCGACCCTTTCTTTCTCACCATGGCAATATATACCACATGGGCCTTGTATCTAGGTAGAAATATTGATGAGCTATCTTTCAGACCTCTACTCTCTATTATGTTCCAACTATATGGACAGTTTAGAGTACAATTTTGTTACAACTCAACAGCCTCAACACCTTTCTGGGACTTAGGAGACTATTAGCACACAGGCTGCTGCCATTGTCCCCTCATG